>NC_041402.2:14483193-15098193 GCF_900747795.2 Erpetoichthys calabaricus | reverse complement strand
CTTTGTCACAGATTTGCGCAGAAACATAGGAGGTTGTAGAGAGACAGGAACGTTATTCAAACACTGCAAACAAACATTTGTCTCTTTTTCAAAAGTTTAAACTGTGCTCCATGACAAGACAGAGATGACAGTTCTGTCTCACAATTAAAAGAATGCAAACATATCTTCCTCTTCAAAGGAGTGCGTGTCAGGAGCACAGAATGTCACATAGATAGAGAAAACAATCTCTAGCAAACAAATCAATAGGGCTGTTTGGCTTTTAAGTATGCGAAGCACCACGGCACAAAGCTGTTGAAGGTGGCAGCTCACACCCCCTCCGTCAGGAGCAGGGAGAGAGAGATAGAGAGAGACAGAGTTTGTTTTTCAGTCAAAAATCAATACGTGCCCTTCGAGCTTTTAAGTATGCGAACCACCGTGCAGCATGTCCTTTCAGGAAGCAGCTGCACAAAAGATAGCAACGTGAAGATAATCTTTCAGCATTTTTAGACGAGCGTCCATATCGTCTAGGTGTGCGAACAGCCCCCCTACTCAATCCCCCTACATCAGGATCAGAGAAAGTCAGCGCAAGACAGAGAGAAAAGTAAGCAATCTAGCTTCTCAGCCATCTGCCAATAGCGTCCCTTGTATGAAATCAACTGGGCAAACCAACTGAGGAAGCATGTACCAGAAATTAAAAGACCCATTGCCCGCAGAAATCCGCGAACCAGCAAAAAATCCGCGATATATATTTAAATATGCTTACATATAAAATCCGTGATGGAGTGAAGCCGTGAAAGGCGAAGCGCGATATAGCGAGGGATCACTGTATACTGTATGTGTGTGTTAGCTGGAGTGTCTGATGCCTTAAAAGCTGCCTTAAAGATAATCTTGTATGTTGCAGCCTCATTTCAGACTACAGCCTTGTCTTTTTGCCTAATGTGTAAAGGCACTCTCTTTTAAAATTTTTTGAAAAGGCTATGTTTTTTCTAATCCACTTTAGGCAGGAACTGCAAGACTGTATTGTGAATGTGTGAATTTTCTTCTACTGGTCTTGCCCACAACTACACCCAGAATTTGTCTACTATTTTTGTTACATTTTTGTCTTGTTTTAGGCCTAAAAATGTAACAATATTGGTGTCTATTTCTGGGACATTAGGCATGCTGCCACAGTCCAATATAATTTTACTGTCCATGCTATCATGGTAAGATCAACTAGATTTGCCAATGTAATTCTCTTTGAGGCTGTACCAAGTCCTGTGTCATGTTGACGGCCAGCACCCAATACTCCTAGCAATCCTTTGATAGTCACGTAAGCAATTATTCGGGGGTTAATAAGCTATATAAGTAATGCTAACGCTAATAGTGGAGTTAAGTCCTACATTAAGACATCTGAAGGGCTGTAAATATCAAAAGCAAAATGAATACTTAAGTGTTAAGATATGGGCTTTATTTCATAAACCAAAATTCTGTTCTCTAAATTTTTAAAACAGAGATATCCAGCAGGTTACTTAAAGATATATTTGTCATACAAAATATTGACTGCACTAGGTCTGAGTCTTAAGATGGCGCCATAGCAGAGGTAGCCTGTTACAGAAGCTTAAGTTATTTTGTTGTCTGTGTTTTTATTTATTGAAATCCTAAATTTCACTTCGGTGAAATGTTATCGTATCTTAGAGAAAAACAAATTAAACATATGCACAAAAGTTTATTTTAAAACAGCTAACCTGAAAAAAGAAAGAAAGCATTTTCTTAATATTTACCTATACACTATGGCACTCTAGCAACATTAATGAAATAAACTGGTACCCTATTTGGGGATTGTTCTCTGGTCTTGAAGTTCAGAGTGGAATTCAGTGTATACCGCACAAAGTTAGTATTTCCAGCCAATTCTCATTTTTAATGCGTGAATTTCCCACACATATTTGTTAGGTAAGCATTGTTTCTTATTTGTTGCAGGAATAGTTGATTTTTTTAAATCACTAATTTATAATTATGCCAAATGAGTTACTTAGGAACTGATTACTTTTCTTGTTGGTTGTTTATGTTTGCAGTTAGCTGTTCAAGTGTACAGCATTAGTCGAGGAAACGTAGCTTGTGGTGTCTTTGTTTAAAGTTTCCTTCATAACTGGGTCCGTCCAACGGGATTAGATTTAAACATATTACAGTAGGACCTGTGTCATTTTTAAGATATATTCAGGCGGAATTAGTTTTTACACCGGTATGTGGTGTAAAGTCCATGTATGAAATGAGGTAGTGACACCCTGGTACTCTGCACTGGCATTCCCCTCTTCTCTGTAGTCAGTTCAGATCACATAAACAATTCCTAGTTATAAAACCAATCTTTTCTAGTTAAATTGTGTATATTAGCGTGCCTACAGGGCTCTGAAGGGATATTGTCAACACCCATCCCTTTGACTTACCCAAACTCTCCCATTATTCAGCACGCTCAAGGAAGAGTACAAGAGTACAGCAAAATTTCTTTTCTTCCACGTCAGACCTGGGTAATGTTTTATTACTGGATGACCTCTGTAATTTATTCTAGTTCGAATCGCTAAAATGATAGACTTACTAATGCACAGGGCTAGTTTATGATGTTTATTTATTTTTACGGACTGTTTATACAAGGTAGAAGTCTCTGTAATTTTTATTGAGACGTGTCTGTGCAGTCCGTTTTAAGTTATTGAGTGATTCAGTTGAAACTAAAATTACAGAGCTCCTCCGGTAAAACTTTTTTTATCTCCTACTATTTTGGAAACTACTGTAAACAGAAAGAATAAATTCTGACGTTAAAAAATGCATGAAATATTAAAATCAAAGAGCTTTTTAAACTGTGGAATTTTGGAAAAAAAACACTTTATTTCTTCCACTGGAGTCTGATACCCTTCTTAGATAGATGCAGGTATACAGACAGACAATAACTTTGTATAATGTTAACGTTTACCCCCCCCCCCCCCCCCCCCGTGTGGGATTGAAGAGTCGCATAGTTTGGGGACGGAACGATCTCCTCAGTCTGTCAGTGGAGCAGGACGGTGACAGCATTCTGTCGCTGAAGCTGCTCTTCTGTCTGGAGATGACACTGTTTAGTGGATGCATTGGATTCTCCATAATTGATAGGAGCCTTTTTAGTGCCCGTCGCTTGGCCACAGATGTCTGACTGTCCAGCTCCGTGCCTACAATAGAGCCTGCTTTCCTCACCAGTTTGTCCAGGCGTGAGGCGTCCTTCTTCTTAATGCTGCCTCATCAGCACACCACCACATAGAAGAGGGCGCTCGCCACAACCGTCTGATAGAACATCTGCAGTATCTTATTGCAGATGTTAAAGGACGCCAGTCTTCTAAGGAAGTATAGCCGGCTCTGTCGTCTCTTGCACAGAGAATCAGTATTGACAGTCCAGTCCAATTTATCATCCAGCTGCACTCCCAGGTATTTATAGGTTTGCACCCTCTGCACACAGTCACCTCTGATGATCACAGGGTCCGTGAGGGGTCTGGGCCTCCTAAAATCCACCACCAGCTCCTTGATTTTGCTGGTGTTTTAAGTGTAGGTGGTTTGAGTCGCACCATTTAACAAAGTCCTTGATGAGGTTCCTATACTCCTCCTCCTGCCCACTCCTGATGCAGCCCACAATAGCATCAAGTTCGTGTCATCAGCGAACTTTTGCACGTGGCAAGACTCCGAATTGTGTTGGAAGTCCGATGTATATAGGCTGAAAAGGACCAGAGAAAGTACAGTCCCCTGCGGCGCTCCTGTGTTGCTGACCACAATGTCAGACCTGCAGTTCCCGAGACGCACATACTGAGGTCTGTCTTTAAGATAGTCCACGATCCATGCCACCAGGTATGAATCTACTCCCATCTCTGTCAGCTTGTCCCTAAAGAGCAGAGGTTGGATGGTGTTGAAGGCGCTAGAGAAGTCCAGAAACATAATTCTTACAGCACCACTGCCTCTGTCCAAGTGGGAGAGGGATCGGTGTAGCATATAGATGATGGCATCCTCCGCTCCCACCTTCTCCTGGCATGCGAACTGCAGAGGGTCGAGGGCGTGGCGTACCTGTGGCCTCAGGTGGTGAAGCAGCAGCCGCTCCATGGTTTTCATCACATGTGACGTCAGAGCGACAGACCGGAAGTCGTTCAGCTCACTAGGACGTGATACCTTTGGGACTGGGGTGATACAAGATGTTTTCCAAAGCCTCGGGACTCTCCTCTGTTCCAGGCTCAGGTTGAAGTTGCACTGTAGAGGACCCCCCAGCTCCAGCGCACAGGCCTTTAGCAGTTGTGGCGATACTCCATCTGGACCCACTGCTTTGCTGGCACGAAGTCTCCTCAGCTCTCTGCTCACCTGGGCTGCTGTAATTGTGAGTGGGGATGTCTTTCCTATGCTGGTATCAGCAGAAGGATGGGTGGAGGGTGCAGTACTCCGAGGTGAGAGTGGGTTAGGGTGGTCAAACCTGTTAAAGAGGTTGTTCATCTGGTTTGCTCTCTTCACGTCTCTCTCGATGGTGGCACCCCGCTTCGAGCTGCAGCCAGTGATGATCTTCATCCCATCCCACACTTCCTTCATGCTGTTATTCTGCAACGTCTGCTCCAGCTTTCTCCTGTACTGCTCCTTCGCTGCCCTGAGCTGGACTCGGAGTTCCTTCTGCACGCGCTTGAGCTCATGCTGATCACCGCTTTTAAAGGCTCTTTTCTTCTGGTTCAAAAGGTCCTTGATGTCACTTATAATCCATGGCTTGTTGTTAGCATAGCAGCGTACTATTCTTACTGGAACAACAATGTCCATACAGAAGTTGATGTAGTCAGTAGTGCAGTCAACAACCTCCTCAATGTTCTCACTATAAGATCCCTGCAGGATATCCCAGTCCGTAGTTCCAAAGCAGTCCTTCAGAGCTTGCTCTGCTTCAGGGGACCACTTCCTGAATGAGCGTGTGGTTACAGGTAGCTCCCTCACTCTTGGTTTGTAGTGAGGCTGAAGCAGAACCAGGTTATGATCTGCTTTCCCAAGCGCAGGCAGCAGGGTGGCGCTGTATGCGTCTTTAACGTTTGCATACAGTAAATCAATAGTCTTATTTCCCCGGGTGTTACAGTCCACATACTGGGAGAAGGCAGGTAATGTTTTGTCCAGCGTCACATGGTTAAAGTCTCCAGAGATTAGCGCAAGTGCCTCAGGGTGCTGTATTTGTAACTTAGCAACAGCAGAATGGATGATGTCACTCGCTATCTCCACGTCCGCCCGAGGAGGGATGTAAACAATAACAACAATGACGTGTCCAAACTCTCTGGGCAAGTAATAGGGACGCAGACTTACAGCCAACAGTTCGACTTTGTGTTAAATTTATAAATTTAAGGAGGTAACATCCCCAGTCTCCAGATTCCAAAAAGGAATTTCAAGCTCTGATTCCTGTCTTGCATTTAAATTCTGCCTTGACAGACTCCAAATTCACAATATGAATAGGCAGAATCAGAAAAAAGATGGATAGAGTGTAGCAGGTTTCAGCAAATTTTTAACTTGTTAGAATATCAAAAAAATATTGTAATGTAGAAGAAAAGATATAAATAGTTGCTAACTGTCTAACTAATGAGACTGGTTCTGAAAATTTTTAGAGAGAACATTTAAAGGGCACGTACAGAGAACATTAGGTACACATGGGTTAAAACACAATAAAGTACCAAAGTAATTCACAATCACTGCTCAAAACCAACTTTTCTGGGTTTTTTTTTAATTTTTTTAAATTTTCCTCTTTATATTGATTAAGAATATAATTCTCCTGCAAATATGATTTCTTTATTTGTCCAAAGTTCAGGTACTACTTAACAAATGGTCCTGGTATAAATAACCAACTGTCATGTCATCACAGATTGCACAGCTCTCACGCCTAGTGTCACAGAGTGTCATAGCACCAAAATGGCTACACCCCACAAAAGTGAAAAAAACAAATAAAAAGCAAAACTAATAAGAAAATGAAACATTACCACTTAAATCCTGATTTAGTCAAACTAGATACTGCACTTTTCTTCCATTACATCAATAATAGGGTACTTCGGCAGTAAGAAATAATAACTATTTTTAATGAAAAAAGAACAGCTATTCATAGTAATACAACATGTCCGTTTTTAACAAAACTGTCAAGGTTAAATGTAAGGCAGCTTCTAATAAAGGTGACAACACCTTTTTGAATTGTGGAGTTCTTTCTAGTAAGAGCATCATCACAAATTTGGGCTGTTCACTCAATTTTATCTTTGTTGTTTTTAACTGCATATAAATATGTTTAAATATTAATATATTAAGATAACTTTTTTTATTCCCTTGTATAGATGTATTTCTACTAAACATCGCAAGACAGCAGTACAAGGCATATATTTTTGTTTCTGGTAAGTACCTTTTACAGTTTTTGTTTTTGGAACTGAATTCCAGTATAGTTTCCTTCTGTTGAAATATGAATTTTTAAATGTGTTAAAAACAAAGTACCTAAAAAATCCATTACTGCATGACAAGCACTGCTTACAATCTACATAGTAACAGATATCACTGGATGTACGTTACAGTGGACGTTTTTCATTCCATACACAAATAATCTTGACTATCAGAAGAGTTTATTATGGAAATTATAAAAAAAGATATTATAAGTATACTTTAAAGTACTTTAACAGTATATGTTACTGTTCATAAAGTCTACTTATTTGTTTAATATTGTTACAGGTGTTGAAATGGAGAACGAGGCAGTAATATGGCGATTGGAGGAATCTATGCATCAAAAAATGTCTGTAAATAAAACATTACTGACTGCTGAAGAAGATGGAATTTATTTCATTTATTTCCAGATCTCATTTCATAAACCTTGCAATTGTTCTGAAATAAGTGTACTTTTACTTTATAATAAGGCAGAACATTATTCGGCTACATATAAGAACAAATGCCCAGAAACAGTTAATGGAACCAGCACAGACTCTGTAAGCAGTGCAGTTTTCCTGCAGCTTAAGAAAGGAGATAACATAACAGTGCAGGCAAAACCCTCAGAGAAAGTGGATATACATCATAACCCTAAGCATACATATCTAATGGCTTTTAAATACTGTGATCTTTTAGAAAGCATGGAATAAAGCAGAGAACAGTGTATTGCAGATAAACTGGTTATTATCTCAATCTATCTCTAATAAGCATAGCACTCTAGATAAATATTTTTTTCTGATTTTCTTCAAAACGTGTACAGTATGTTTTATTGTGCACTTCCATTTTTATGACATAATGTAGTTTTGATTAACCTAACTGAAATTCTCAAATAAAATTGAGATTTGTACCAAAATAAAATTTATTTTCAAAGAAACATTCTAAACAGATGCAGCTTAATGAAGATATACAGTACATTCCTCAGGATTTTTATTTCACAGACATAAGTGCAAAAAGAACAAAAATTTTCTCTGACCTAAAATTAAATCTGCAATGGGTGACCAAAAAATAAAAATGGAAATGCAGAACATTATGTATAGGAACAAAACGTAGAAGTTGTTGCTGTTAAATGTCAAGACACCATTATTTATTAGTCTTCCACTAAATATCTAAAAAAAACACTGAAGAAAAAAAATTAATTTTATTTTTTATTTTTATAAAAACTACTGTCTACCACTGGTCTCTCTCTCTCCATATTCTATACAATTTTTATGATCTGACTGACTTTCAAACAGAAATATCACAGTGTTGCTATGTTAACTATCAATATTTATTTTCCTCAATCATTTGTACAAGTTCTTTCTGCTTTATAGTTTATGTACCAAAATCATAGATAATTAAGTTCTATTAAACAAAGTCACTCAGTCAGTTTCCAACTCACTATATCCTAACTACAGGGTCACAGGGGTCTGCTGGAGCCAATCCCAGGGTGCAAGGCAGGAAACAAACCCCAGGCTGGGCACTAGCCCACCACAGGGCACATACACACACACACACACACACCAAGCACAATTTAGGATCGCCAATGCACCTAACCTGCATGTCTTTGGACTGTGGGAGAAAACTGATGCAGACACGGGGAGAACATGCAAACTCCACGCAGGGAGGACCCGGGAAGCGAACCTGGGTCTCCTAACTGTGAGGCAGCAGTGCTACCACTGCACCACCGTGCCGCCCATTAAACAAAGTTTACAGCTTTATTTTTTTTATATGTGACATTAGTACCTCTTATGTCTTATGTTAATAGATTTTTTTACAACTCAAATTGTTTGACAGCTCCAGTTCAAGTTGCTCTGTTTTCTTGATGCAGTTTTTGTCTTCTTTGTTGTACTATCTGGTTTAAGTTTAGTTCTAACATCTTTCGATGATTGGCCAACATGTTTCTTCAGAAAAATAAAATAAGAATTTAGTTTGACTAGTGTCTGTAAATTAGTCTAGTGAGGGTGTGTGCAAAAGTTTGCATATTTGGGGTTGGCATTTATTTTGAGCTACACAGCACTGAGATAAGCTATGGTCTCCTGTGAGAATATGCTAGAAAAAGCAGGGTATGAAAATGGATACCTGAACTTTTTCATATCCTCCAGACAAGAATTTTAGACAAAAATTAGGTAAAATTTCTTTCTTAACGTGTATAAAATTGTAGGATTTTACATTATTACATAAACAAAAGACTTTTCAAAGTAAAATCATTATGCTTTCACATCTAAAATACATGTATGCTAATGAAAAACTTATGAATGTATTTATTTTAACATCTTTAACATGTATTTATGGATTTGAACAAACATTATTTGTTTACAAAATCCACTTAATATTATACCTGAGTATAAATGTCACCAAACTAAGCTACACGCTAAAAACACTGCGTAACTGCTGTATCATGGTGGGGTTTTAGTAGTCACAAATGCTTAAAAAAGAAATGCTTCCAGGAATTTTCTGAAATTTCTAAGCTTTTCCAAAAAGATTACAATATGCAAGCTTTCAAGGCAACTCAGGCCCCTTCTTCAGGCAAGATGGCTAACAAGGTACGATACCCTAGTACTACTAAGCTTTTCCATATATTGTTCAGTACATTATTGATACCAACCAACTTATAAAACAATAATTACACAAACTGAAAAGACTGGCTTGTAGTACAGTCAAAAGTAATCATTCTGAGGGAAAAAACCGAGGTTATAAGCGAAACAGGAAATTGTGAAGGCGATTACCCCATCTGTCCATGGGATCCATTGCGTCGAATCCTCTAGGACAAAGTCTGGATGCAATGAGGAATGAATTAAGAATATGTTTATGTTTGGTAGATTGCCCAGTGCAGGCTTGGTGGTCTTTGGGAGCCTCTACAGATTCTTTTCTCCAGCTTATCTGGAGTTTTATTGTTTTTTTCTGTCCTCCTGGCCATCTGAACTCATCTATAAAGACTTACAATATGATATGATACAGACTCTACTTTTTTAATAACTATCTATCTATGTTATGCAAGCTCTACTGATTTTTTATTACAAATTCATTATTATTCCTCTCTAATTTGTTTTTCTTTTCTTATAACTTTGGCATCTTGTAAAACACTTTGAGCTACGTTCTGTGCATGAAAGTGTGCTATAGAAATAAATGCTGTTACTACTTGTGGACAACA
The DNA here is from genome assembly GCF_900747795.2 of Erpetoichthys calabaricus. NCBI lineage: Eukaryota > Metazoa > Chordata > Cladistia > Polypteriformes > Polypteridae > Erpetoichthys > Erpetoichthys calabaricus. The sequence continues at coordinate 15,088,637 of NC_041402.2, read as the reverse complement.
ATATTTGCAAGCTGTCCAAACAATGCCAAGAATATGCATAAATAAACAAAAGGGGACAGTTTAAATATTGTATCTACTTAGCCAATTAGAACAGTTTCAAAACTGACTTAAAATATAAGCAAGAGACTTTTTCTTTTTTGGTTTTAGATTAAACCAAATTGTTAATTTACCAGATATACTGCATGTGTTCCTCTTTTTCTCTTGCCATTATATAACACAATACAATACTGCTTTTTTTCTTGTCAATTTGTATATAGTGACACTTTTGAAAAAAATAAGAGTATCAAACGATGTTTCCTGAGATATCAGTGTGGCCAAAGTTGTCAATTGACTTCCATCGAACCATTTATTACCAAATTCACTTTCAACCAGAAAAAGCCTTTGCTAATGTCAGTATTCTGATAAATGTAATGTAATTGTATTGTGCCATGGGTTTAGAATGTGTTAAGTAATTTCCAGTAAAATTCAAAGTAACATTGCATAATCTCTGTAATTGCATTTCACTAAATATTCCACCTTACACTTGTATTTGCATTTCCTTCTTATTTATTGTCAACCACAGAATGTTATGAGGAGGTGACTTCAAGTTCACAATTTTCTGTACCCAACCACTGCAACGGAATTCTTACTTGCATTTCTGGAAAGCATTTGTGACCTTCACATTGTCTGTATTATAAATCTTTTTTAAACAATTTGTTTACTTTAGGAGTAGTAGAAAGACTGACATATTACTTCTACAAGTAACGCTTACTTTATGCTTATTGTACAAAGGTAAAATTATCATTTGATTTATTTTTGTGATAAAGCACAAGTCTCCTTGCATCACCAGATGAAGCTATGATCACTATCATAACTTTTATGAAGCTCTTCGTTTTTTTTCATTCTTCATTTCTAGAGTTATTTTTAAAGATACAAATCCAAAAAGTCTGAAACTGTGTACAGTATATGTATAATTTAGTATCATTGTACTTTCTGTATTTTTATTTTAATTATTGTATAAAATATTTATCAATGCATTGTACAAAAGTTACTTTTTATCTACTAAAAATCTTTGCACAAAATGTGTACATTTTTTATTTTTTAATTTACAAATAAATTATATAATTCAGTGTCTTATTATGTTGTTATTATTTGCAAATTCTATAGTTGTCATTTTCACTAATAATATTGTAACATGTAAAGTTAGAGATTTTTGGAGTTTTTAAATATTTATGTTCATATCCCTCTTAAGCATTTTATGAAAACTTTAAATATTTTCTAGCATGTTATAATTAACACAACCTTTACACTTTCTGGGGTAAATGTCTCATTTTGTATTTATATAGTAATTAATGGAACAGACTCCTTAAATGAAAAAAAATGACTGATACAATGAAATGAGCTCTATACAGTTATGCAGCAAGGTTTTATTTACTGCAGATATGCTGTGTGTTAGTTGACAATTTACTGCTTTCTTGAGTACAACCTGAAAATGGGTAATTTATTGTCATGTATAAATCCTCTACACGATGATATATTGCAACTGACAAATTATACCTTACAGAAAAAAACAATCTGCCTAGTACTGCAAAATCTATGTATGTGTCCTGAAACACAACACTTTACCACACAAGTATAGTAATTAGGGATTCACTGACACTACTAATTGACACTAGAATCTGAACGATATTGTACCATAAGAACTGGCACACTGTATTGGCTTTATTATATGACTTTCAATGAATAGGAGATGAGTACACTTCCTCAAAGTGTAAGCAAAAGGAAATAAAAAAGGGCCCCATGTAAAATACAAGGTGTGGCAACTGACAACAAATCATTATGTATTGAAGCTACTTGCAGGAACAGCAAAAAACTCTGAAGCCCAGAATAGGGAAGGGATAGTCCAGACAGTTATAAAAATAAGGGATATTTATTCAGAAAACAGGGAAGTGTACAACAGAAGGAGTAACCACACCAGGAAACGCAACAACAATATAAACCATCTCAGGCAACTATGGAGTGAGTAGATCACCATTCATTACAAGTAAACTCATGGCAAAGTTCCTTCCTATCTTCTTTTCTTTTGTCTAGACTTACACTGCCCCTCCACATCCTCCTTGCCAGGCGAGTCCTTGCCATCACTTCACTCCAAACTGCATACTCAGTTAAGGTAGGGCTGGGAGTCCCTTTTAAAGACCGACTCATTGTAACTGCGAAGAACTTACGGGTCAGCAAGAAGGCTACCACAGTACTGAAGCCATCTTCTCAGGGCTCTCCTAAAAACCCTCAGGTCTGTCTATGGTACCAGAGCTTCCTGTTTGAAGTACAACTCCCAGGAAACCATGGAGGGAGTTTGCAATATGGCCATATAAGCCAGCTCTTGCACAGAGCATCCACAATAACATTTTCTAATAACTCTTTTATACATGGAAACAATACTAAATACTACATTTGGTCTTTAGTATATCAATCCATGAATAACCATAACTGAGTAAACATTTATTGAATATCTCTCTCCTGACCACTATTTATCTCCTTAAACAAATGTTTAATATATTAAATGTTTTTTTAATTTGTAATATTTGTATGTTTCCTATAAACCCTAAAAAACAAATTGCACAGATATATTGTGCTACTAAGCACAGTAATCAAAGATAACATTTGTGTTCTTGTGATCAATGCAACATTTCATCAGGCACACACTACACTGATATTTTGCAGTCCGGTGATACTGGACATCTTTGGCCCCTTCTGTGCTTTTTGTCCACTTTTGTTTCTGTGAGAAGTAATGCCAGACCGATCAGAGCTTTTAGTGAAACAATGCCAATTCTGATAAAAAAGAGTCCATGATTTCCGATAACCAATATTAGTGGTCGATAAATGGGCTTGGAAAAACAAAATAAAGTACAAAAAAAAAAACCAAAATCAAATGAATGTTTAATATTTTATAAGAAAACATGTATACAAACTACATTTTTTAACTATTCACAAAAAAGTGTCAACAATTATTCACAGAAATAAAAAACAACAGTATATGTAACAATAACAATATAACTCTGAATTAAACTCTCTCAGTATAATTACATAAGATGATACTCAAGTTGCCAAACAATGTTATTGTCTTAAATTTTGTGCCATTTAAAAAACAATACATAAAACAATAAACTTGATTATTGTAAAGACAAGTTAATATGAGTAACATGGTCAAACTAATACTCCCATTCCAGGATAGGAAAATTATAATGCAGGAAGAGCATCTTCTCTGCTTTTATGCCATGGAGAAAGCTTATTATGTCCTCATAAATGTTACCTATAACACTGAAAATCTACTTACTGAGCAGTGATGATGGTGGACAGGCCAAATATCACCTTGCCTGAACATGGAGGTAGTTAAAACAGTTCCAATTGGCGCTTCATGACTAACATCCTGTTTATTAATAGTTCTTGAACATAGTACAGTAAAACCTCAAGTATCTGTCAGGAGTTGCGACCAAGGCTGTGACAAGATAAGAGAAAAGACAGAAAACAGAACAGCTACTTTAAAAATGATACACAGTAGATTAGTTTAGTGAATAGTCATATTATTTACAAAAAAAACTATATTAACAATATATAATATAGTGTTACCAAAATTAATTTATATTATATTGTAATGACCAGCGTAATAAGCAAATACATCTCAGAGGTACTGGAGTTTTCTGCGTTTTACTTGGAGTCTTTGTTCCATAACAAATGGTGCCTTGTCTTATACTCCGTTATCTGGGTTACAGAACACATCTCCAAAACAATGAAAGAAAGCTTTCCCTAACAATAATTATCTCCTGCCACTCACGTTTTGCCTTTTTCTATACCACAAACACTACTGCTTATTGTCTCCTAACTCTCTACTCAAAACCTCCTTCTGGCGCACCTTCCCTTTTTTCCTAACTCTTCCTGTCACTTATCTCCTGAGAGGTGTGTCAATCCTTTACAGAACAGAAACCCTTCACCCAGTCCCACCGCTTACACAGCATTCCGCTCTTTCTGCTTCTGCACAGCACATCACAAGCTACCTCCACCTCACAATATATTAACAAAACATAATATAACAGAATTTAAAAAGAAAGTTACAATGCAGAAGAACATCGACATTAATACAGAAAAACATTACCATCAGTGGTTTTCATTTGACACATTTTTCAATTTTGTCGGCATTACACTTTATATCATTCACTATTGCTCGTCTTACTCCATAAATTGAAACAATACTTGAAATGCTTTTGTCATTTATTAAACGTTTAATAATTTCAGTTTTTTGTGACAATTCTAACACCACATGCATAGGTTTATCGCCCATAACAATGTATAGTATTTTAATTATAACAAAAGAGAAAAGCTACAAAACCCTATTAAAGCTGAAGGTATGTAACCAACACTGTGATTTCAAAATGCAGCATGACACGTGGTAATACGGAAAAACACTCTGTGCTAGCAAAAGGGAAAATTGTTCCAATGTGCATAGCTCACAGCGTATCGTGCAGCAGTAATAATAAGTAGATGCTGGCGTGCACAATGTTGGGTTTTTTTTTTTGCCCTGACAGTCAATGGAGACCGAAGGTTAATTGAGTGATGGATAATCGAGGTTTTACTGTACAATAATTTCTTCCATAATGACTTTAGGTTAATTTTGGCTTCGTGTTACTCCAGACAAACTATGGGGCAATACTTTTATTATATTTTTCATTTGTTTTGCAAATTTGTATTTTTATCATTTTTAATTGTTAGTTTGTATCATCATTTATAAAATGGACACTTTTTTCTTCTGCACTACTCTGCTTTTTGATTAACAGCATGGCGGACAGCCAGGTGCTCAACCCAGCCGGGATGCCCAGAAAGGAGAAAGATGGAGGAAAGCAGTTACAGAGGGACACTGCCTTCCCCAGAATGCTAGATGGAGATGCCCCTACAGCATAGCGGCACCCCAGATTCCCACAGAGAACCATGGAAAACAAAAATGCCCTTTTTTCAAAGCAAAAAAAAATATTACAACAACAACAAGTCAAGTCAAGTTGGGGAGCATGCACAGGTACAGTTGCACCCACTACACGACAAAACAACTTTGGATCCCGGTTGGCAACCCCCCCAGGCAGACACCCTCTGGAAATGACCCTCTATCTGCCGCAGACAGGTGTTACGTGGGTGACCCCTTGGCCTGGTCCAGCCACTCAGGTCCCCAACAATGAGCATCACCCTCGGCTAAATCGCGCCACATGGCCATAGTGCTGTAACTGACACTCCCTCACAATGCAGGTAATGTGCCTCATTCAGGACTCCATGAGCAACCGCTCATTCGACGCAAAGTCACACCAATGGTACCCAAGGATTTTCCAGAGAGACACAGTACCAAAGGAGTCCAGTCTTCGTCTCAGGTCACTGGATAGCATCCAAGTCTCGCAACCATATAGTAAAACAGGAAGCACCAGGACTCTAAAGACTTGGACCTTCATCCTTGTGTAGAGATATCAGGAGCACCACACACCCCTTTCCAACAACCTCATGACCCCCCATGCTCCCCCAATCCGGCTACTGACTTCATAGGACGAGTCACCAGAGACATGAATGTCACTGCCAAGGTAAGTGAACCTCTTGACAAGGTCTACACTCTCTCCGCAGACAGACACACTGCTGATGGCTGTGCCCAAGAGGTCATTAAAGGCCTGGATCTTGGTTTTTATCCAGGACACTCGCAAGCCCAGACACACAGACTCGTCACTCAGTCTCTCAAGTGCCCTGATCAGAGCCTCCGTTGACTCCGCGAACATCACAGCATTGTCAGCAAATACAAGTCCATACAAGATCCGTGAATCTCTCTTCAACAACAGATGCCCCACAGCTACTGGACCCCATGACCTTGCCCAATACCCAGTCCATACAAGCATTGAACACTGAACCCCTGACGAACCCCAGAATCAACTGGGAAAAACACAGGGGCTCTGCCTCCACTCTGCACAGCACTCACAGTACCATTGTACAGGCCAGCCATGATATCCAGCAACCTCGAGGGGATCCCACGAACCCTCAGGATGTCCCACAGGGCAGCTCGATCAACTGAGTCGAACGCTTTACGAAAATCGACAAAGGCGGCAAAGACACTCTACCAATATTTGCATTTGCGCTCCACGAGAACCCTCAGTGCCAGGATGCGGTCGATGGTAGACTTCTTAGGTGTAATACCAGACTGCTCCGATCCCTGGTAGGTGAGCAAGTGATCACGAATCCTACTGAGGACGACCCTAGCAAGGACCTTACCCGGCACCAAGAGCAGTGTTATCCCCCTGTAGTTGCTGCAATCCAGGCGATCACCCTTCCCTTTCCAGATAGGGACAACAAGTCCCGTTTTCCAGTCAGTTGGGATGATGCCAGTCTCCCAAATGGAAGCAGATTGCTTGCAATGCCAGGAGGACAGCCTTACCACCAGCCTGGAGAAGTTCACCCCGGATACCACAGATCCCTGCAGCCTATCCTCCCCTCAGCTGGATCACCACCTGTGCAATCTCAGTGAGATTGGGTGGTTCACAGCTAATTGGAGGATCAGCCTCAAGAACTGTGGACCCAGAGATATCCAATGTCCTAGCCGGAGGATCAGCTTTGAACAACTGCTCAAAGTAGCCAGCCACAACAACAACAATAATAATAATAACCAATACATAATAACAATAAGAAGAACTAATAATAATAATAATAATAATGATAATAATAATAATAATAATAATACAAATTGGACTGTCCAAATGCTCCACTTAAGTTCTGCTGGCCATAAGGCCTGTTGTCCATGAATAAAAGTGTTTCTCTTAAAATAGTTGGCATGTGTTGCTTTTGTATAGCTCTTTGGGATGTCAGTATATTGTGAGAAGCAGCCCGGACACAGACAGACGGACATTGTAAGTTCTCCCAACACACATTTATTTACACTATTTACAGTTATTGCAGTCGCACAAACCCAGTGCCTCCAGCAACAATCCCCCAAAGTCCAGACCTCTCCTTCCAGTGCCTGCTTCCTTCAGGCCACCTCCACTCTTCTCCACCAAGACTTCGTCCACTCCTCGCCCGACTCCAGTCATCGAATGAAGGGAAGCGGCCCCTTTTATACAAGCCTGGATGGGCTCCAGGTGCTTCCCGACACTCCTCCGCGGACACTCCCCTGTGTGGCGGAAGTGCCGGCTGCACACTCGGAAGCCCTCCTGGTGTCCCCAGTCTTCTTCCCCCCCAGCACTTCCGGGTGTGGCAGAAGTGCTGAGGTCCAGGGCTTTCTAGGCAATGGGGCGGCCCCTGGCGGTGACCACGGGCCCATATAGGGTTGGGCTTCCATGCCCTGCACTCGTGGTCCCCAACACAACCAGGGCAGTCGCCCCCTCGTGGTCTGGAGGAGGTGCAAGCCCTCCTCTGGTCCTCTCGGGCGTCCCGGCTGGGTACCACCCCCAGCGGTCTGCCACAATATACTGACTAATTTTGAATAAGATGCTGATATTTGCAGGCAAAGTGCTAAAGCGGTTGCCTGAATTTAAACTTAGCCAATCTCAAAATTAGAACTTGATTCATGCAGAGAAATTCTGTCACTGCTCTGTTCATTTTTCTGGACTCAGTAGAAGAGTTCTCATATTTATCATGCTTCTCTGTAATGTCTGATATAATATACTCTCAGAGTTAGGGTTTCTCTTTCTGTAGCTTAGCTATAGTTACATGCATAAGTTTGAACACCCCTAGCCAAATTACTTATTTTGTTGACATCTGAAGTAAAAAACAGTAAATACAACTTTGTCGGCAAACAAACCAAAATTATGGCATTTTTATGAAAATGAAAAAAAATGCAAAAAAGAAAATGTTTTACTTGCAAAGGTTTGAGCACCCTTTAATTTGCTAGATCTCAGGGTGTCCAAACCTTTGTATGGGACTGCTTCAAATTAATTAGTGACACTGTTATATACAGTAATAAAAATGATAGTAATAGTCAGAGTGTATCCTAAAATGGACTTGCTTCCTCTCTAAGGCTGACTCCTGACTTGCACCTGATTCACTCAATCAAGATTTGGCTCCAACACTGTTTGGCCCTGGATAAAGCGGCCTATTAAGATGAATGGATGAATATACAGTACAATAAAAAGTACACCAAAAACCATTAGTAAAAGTGCTCCATCTAGTGTTATAGGTTCAGAAACATTTTCCAATATAGTAAAGTTTTTCACAGAATTTTTATTTCTAATTGTGCTTTCAGTAAGATGCATAAATCATATACAGTGTCTTGGAAAAGTATTCAGCCCAAAAGCTATTTTCACATGTTATTATCTCAGATTCTAAACAATTATTAAAGTATTTTTTCCAGCTGATCTACAAAACAGTGTACATCTTGCTAAATCAGAAGAAAACAAAATGAAAACACTTCAACAATTTGCTAAAAAGGAAAAATCAAAACTGTGATATTTAAAAAGTACTCATACCTATTTTATGTATAAGGTTAACATTGCTCATGTGGCTACTACATTATCGAGTCACCTGGACTCCAACAGTGTAGTTTATTGGATTTTTTTTAAACTACTATTCCAAAGTAACTCTGTAAATGGCAATGATTATATAGTATATATTTGTTTATTTATTAGATTGGCAACAAGTGAAATATCAGTTCTACTTTACCAACTCTAACTAGACAAAAACATTACAAGGCTTACAATAGACAGATAAGAAAGACAGCTAACAAGTAGTGAATCATCCTATAGACTGGAAAGTTACTAGGAAAGTTAGAAACCTAAAGTACACAACTTATCACATGTCCACTATTCAAAGAACTAAACAAAGCAGACATTCAGCAGGCACAGTGAGAGGTCATTATTATGTCTACATCAGTGTGATCTCAATGCTGTGAGTTTAAGCTAGGCCAATCAAGATCTACACATAGTGAAAATGACACTAAAAATTGTTTTGCAAAAGATTTCACAATTTTTAAACTCTAGGGGTTTGAAAGTTTTCGTTGACATAGAACATAAAGAATGCTGCTCCCTAAAGCCTTATTCACATTTTCATGTTTACCAGTGTTCTTTTTGGAATCAATGCAGTGCATGTAATCTGTAAAATTAATTCTATTTATGCCTCTCATTCACATCACTGTGGAGAAATGTAGTGCATTTTTTAAAAATGTGACATGCTGCATATGTTCCACCAAAAGGCACACTACACTCCAGCATCATGCACATTACTGTGTTTTCCCCATAGAAAAATCTCACTACATGGGAGGGCAAGTCCACCCTGCAACATTAAAAGCACCCGCCGCCCTTTGTTGTTTCCAGATTCGTGAAGAAGAGGTTAAGTGTCATGGAGTTTCAAGTTTTTTTACCCTCTCCAATGCATCTTTAGGATTGTGATTACCAAGATTGTCATCATAATTGACAAAGTGGGGATAGAATTTTCTACATGCAGCAGAAAATCAGTCCAGTGATTTTTGCTTTGCACCTTCCCCCATTACAACCTATCATATGTGACAGCTTTAGATTCGTCAAAAATTTCAATTTCCAGTTTTTGACAGATCTTGATGTTTTAGAGTTCCCTGATACCAAAAACATCCATATCTTGATGATGGGTGTGTGTCTGTCTGTGTGTCACAGTTTCTTGAGGACGGTCTAGAACTAAAATAACTGGACAGAAAAATACCAAACTTGAAACTTAAGCCTGTTACAGGATGACAATGTGCTGATTAGGTTTTGAGCCAAATCGTGCAAGAGAGAGAGTCACTCTAGAGAGGAACCCTCAAATACTGTAATTCTGCCATTAATTATGAATTCTTCTCATCAATTTCTATCATAAAGACCTATTTTATGATCAGAAAAACCAGCATCAGAGCGATAAATAATTACTGAATAGAATAGTTCGGGTAACTTGGTTCCTATGGTGCAAAGCCTACTGGTGCTTACGTCTGAATATTTTATTTAATTAGAGATTTCTATTTAGTGGGCAGCACAGTGGCGCAGTGGGTAGTGCTGCTGCCTCGCAGTTAGGAGACCTGGGTTCACTTCTCGAGTCCTCCCTGCGTGGAATTTGCATGTTCTCCCTGTGTCTGTGTGGGTTTCCTCCGGGTACTCCGGTTTCCTCCCACAGTCCAAAGACATGCAGGTTAGGTGCATTGGCGATTCTAAATTGGCCCTGGTGTGTGTATGCATGTGCCCTGCGGTAGGCTGGCACCCTGCCCAGGGATTTGTTCCTGCCTTGTGCCCTGTGTTGGCTGGGATTGGCTCCAGCAGACCCCCGTGACCTGTAGTTAAGGATATAGCAGGTTGGATAATGGATGGATGGATGGATGGATTTCTATTTAAACCCTAAATAGCAAATAGGAAAATCCAGAACTAATGCATGTAAATGCTTCCAGACACTACTGAACACAGTTCTTCATTGTGTCAATGGCATACATTTTGATGGAAGTGAAAAGTGTTTTGTAAATTCACTCATAACCTCCTGTAAACTAAGAAACCTTAAACGTCTGACATTTTGCAGAGGTGCTCCATAACTTATGTATTCCAGGTGAATGTTTAACAAGGTCACAATTATTTTTCTGCAAAGAGAAAATTCAAGGTTAACTCTAGTAACTGTCATAACCAAGATCTAACTTCCAGATCATTTCACAAAATATCTCTCATTCAATCTGATTTTGCACTCCAGAAGGATGACAGTGGCAATCAATAACTACAAAGTTACATGCCCAGAAAATAATCTTAGGTCATGATTTCTCAGGAAAGCTGTGGTATTCAAGCCTTTCTTCTTTGTAAAAAGCCCAAGACAGAACAAAACAGAAATGACAGAACTGCAAACATAAGTACACAAAATGATCCATATAAGAAGGCACAGCAACATTATGAATTGCTGCCTTACATAAGCACAATCATAGGTAATAATGCTGAATATTTTATCAAACGTTAACGTTAATCCCAAACTTGAAATATATTTATACATTAGCAAAAAGTTGGTAATTCATGTCTAACTGGATACAATGAAAATCAGAACAGTGAGATTAAATTCTCTACCTTCTCTACAGCATTGCAAAGGTGTGCCATCTAACGGTAAAGAAAGAGACTGTACGTACAAGCACACGATATCAATGGTTAAACCACACCCTCTAGTGGAAAAGTAAGCAGCAGCCTATACTGTATATGTATATACTTATTTTTAAGAGACGTAATTTCAACACTGAGTTTGCCTACTTGCATTCAACTAGAGTTCAAAGTACAATATTATTCTGCGACCTTATTATCTGAAATTGTGCATTAAAGTACCAGAATTTGAGCTGCATTACTATTAAGTAAAAACATGTGGCAAACAGGATTCTTTTGACATCCTTTGGTTTGTATTGGTCAGAGCCACTGTCAACAGACTCATCCATCCATCCATTATCCAACCCGCTATATCCTAACACTGGAGCCAATCCCAGCCAGCACAGGGTACAAGTCAGGAACAAACCCCGGGCAGGGTGCCAGGCCACCGCAGGGCACACATACAAACACAGACCCACACACCAAGTACACACTGGGGACAATTTAGGATCGGCAATGCACCTAACCTGCATGTCTTTGGACTGTGGGAGGAAACCGTAGCACCCGGAGGAAACCCACGCAGACATGGGGAGAACATGCAAACTCCACGCAGGGAGGACCTGGAAAGCGAACCCAGGTCTCCTTACTGCCACCGTGCTACCCCGTCAACAGTCTGTTTTTTAAAATCAACAATGTTATCCTAAGGTTCTACCAAAAAAGACAAAACATTTTCAGTTATGACCTGCACATGGAGTGTGGAACTGAAGGCTATTGCTATATTCGGTGTTGATACTCTTCTGCTTAAGTGCAGACCTGTTCATGGTTCACCTAAAATGTATGAGGAGTTTGTGGTGGTGTTAATTTTTTCCTCACATAACATGCAATATTTGCATGCTTATTTTAATGTTATGGTATGGTATTTTTATATAAAATATTTAATCTGATTCAATAAAGACATTTTTAAAAATAAAATGTTTTAAATGTTTTGTGATAAGTTTTAAATAATACTGTCTGTCAGAAAATTCAGAAAATATGTTTTAGATACAGCGGGTTGGATAATGGATGGGTGGATGTTTTAGATATTGATGGTTCACTTTTTACAGTAAGGACTGCTTCTAGGTATTTTATAAAGCAAAACATATTCATTTAAGCAAAGAAAATGACAGACAAACTGAAATCATAGAAATGTGATGCTGTCTTATGGTTTTTTTTCATTGGAAAGCTCATTTTCAGTTTTAAAATGTCACACTTGTTAAATACACACTATGTTATTGTGCTTAGAAGTGGTGTTTACTCACACACACTAAACAATGATTACTGCTTCAAGCATAAAAGAAACATTTCATGCCAAGTTGAGGACAGTGAGACAAATTCAGGAACACAGCTAATACTCAGTACATCAGCCTTGGGCTTCTTTTGACTACTACCACCACCATGTTGGCTACACTCAAGTCCAACAGTGGCTTTCAGGTCAGGTGAGCCAACTATGAAAAAGTTAATTCTTTCTGGAAAACACTACAATGAAAACATTGTGAAAAAGAAAGACTCCTATATAAAAGTCAAGTTAAGCCATTACAGTACGGATTTAACATATTGTATATGCATTGTAATGTTATAATAGTTGTATGTCCATTCATTCATCGATGTTTTTATCATTCTTAGTCTATGACATGCCTGCATGTACCTGTTGCCAGTATGACAGATCTTAAGATACGGAAACCTGATGTGGAAAAAACATGTCTAGTCATTTCAGTTTTTCTTTAGCTTGGTTGGCTAAAAGGGGTCACTTTCACTGTGGAGTGCAGAATCCAAGTATGTGCCCTCATATGCCCTGTGAGAAGAGCTAATATCAGGAGCACCGTTTATGTGAACAGAATACAGTTACACTAGCAAAATTGGAGGGTGTTCTGATGGCACAAACCAACTCTGGATGAGAAACTTGGCTATCACAGGAAACACTCACTTAAACAGGTCCACTTCAGAAATATTCAGAAAACACCTATGCAGAAACAAGAATAATCAAGTACATGTCAACAAAGTTCAGAAACTGATGATTCCTTGAGTTGTAGAAGTATGAGGAGTAAACTCAAACTGTAGTTAAACACTAGATCCATTTTGTTTGTTATTTCTGCAACTGAGTGCAAACAATTGTTCTTATAAATATCACTGCAAAAAGCTTCTGTGACAATAAAGACATTCACTGTACTTGATAAAATATGTTCCCAAAGGGCAAACAAGGAAAAAATGAGAAAAACAGACTGATACAAATATATTTGCTCACTAGTGACAAAAGCAAATATCATTTAGATCAAGGGTTCCCAAACTTTTTTCAGCCGCAGACCCCTTTACCAAAAACTTTTAAAACCGTCGACCCCCTAATTACATGCAACGGTTTTTCATATCCGCACTTGCTTTGATATGTTCGATAAGACAATGAACAGACATGTTTGTGCTACATGTATTTTCATGCATTCTTACGTGTGACTCTTTTAATGACACATTTTACCTTTTCGTTCGCAAATTTGGTATGTAATGTGTTTTTTTTAAATGATTTTACTTCTTAATTAGGTACCTATTGGAATCATAGATATTTTGAAGTAACAAACAAATAGCAGTAGTAAGGGGGTCTATTTTTGCTGTCGTTGACCCCCAAATTTTTTCATTGAAACTATCGACCCCTAGAAAGTTCAAATCGACCCCAGGGGGTCAATATCGACCACTTTGGGAACCCTTGATTTAGATCCTGGAGTGCCAAGAGAAGCAATAGTACTATACTAATGGGCTGCTTCTCACCTTCGTCACTAAAAGAACATTATTAGTCTGTACTTTATAACATTAAAAAATAAATGCACAATATTACGAGCATGTATTTATTTATATTTCAAGCCAAATGCAAAAGATTATCAGGTCATATTTTGTAACACTGAAAACCAAGGGAACATATTTTTTAACATATAAAATAAAAATAGTAAATAACAGGTTCTATTTTGCTGTACTAACTTTTAAGCATCCACCTTCAAGCTTTCGCAGTTGAAAAGTCTTTAATGACATTCACAAAGAGCAGCTTCCCATTTGATAAACAAAACTGCAAGACTTTTCACTCTTTCTTAGTATATCATTATGTGTAAATAAATAATTTCTCATGGATTTCAAAATTTTCTTTAAAAGGACCACCCAGTCAGCCTCTGTGGAACAACTGAAATCTAGCTGAGGTGAAGGCCTGATTTATCCTATAAGGGGACAGTGGGGAACTAGATGCATGGAGCTGATTTTCATAATGACCCATCTGGCTCAAGTCAATATGCATTCCCACTTTCTGTAACCACTTCCACGTTCACAGTTTTATTACTGATGGTACTGTCCTGGGCCCGCAGAAAGCCCAAGGGCCTCAGACAAGTTTTCTTATTTTTCCTCCAGTCTGCGCCCCTGGTTAGTTCTGTATATATTGAAAAGAGAAGGTAGTGTATTACTCTGATGCAAGTGGCTAAGAACAATACCTCTGGACTGGCATACTATGAGGAGTCCAAAACACTCACTTTCTCTCTTTTATTGCAGCTATCAATGTTCCTGTTTGCCTGCATTTGTATGCCTTGTCTGCAGTGCTTATTAGCTGTTAACTCTTGTAGACACAAGAACCCACCCTTATGACCAGGAACTTACAATAAAATCAAACAAATTGAATTCTGTCATAGTAAGTCGCAAAGTACCATGACTGAGTCACTGAGGGAGTCTCACTACTTTGACACTAACAAGTACACGATGCCTCTTGCTGTGGTTTTCTTAAGGTTATATAGACAAAGGCTAGAACTGAAAATTTTTGGGCAGTTCATGTACATATTGGCTTATGGTAGCTTGAAATGAGAGGGCCCAAAACAAACCTATAGAGGAAAAAAAGAAAAAACAAGAAAGGTATGCAACCTGTGACTGTAAATCCAGTTCTTCATACAGTAGACTATTTCCTCCAACACATTTAAGAACTATAACTGTATCATTTTTGGAATTCAAAACAGAAATGTTACTGTAGAGATGTGATAGATAAGCATAATATCCACAAGTCACAAGATAAAACTGAAGCTGTATTTGAGGTATAAAATCCATAAATTATTTCACTCCATCTATATTTATAGCCTGTGAACTACCACCACATATCTTACCACATTTTTCTAATTTTATGATGCTGTACTCTCTAAATGCACTGTTGCAGTTGGTGTCACAGAGGAAGTAGATAGATAGATAGATAGATAGATAGATAGATAGATAGATAGATAGATAGATAGATAGATAGATAGATAGATAGATAGATAGATACTTTATTAATCCCGAGGGGAAATTCACATACTCCAGCAGCAGCATATTAATAATAAAAAATAATATTAAATTAAAGAGAGATAAAAATGCAGTTATAGCAGACAATGGAGTGTAAAACAAATTACCACTACCTGCTGTATATGCTCAAAGGTACACCCTGGTTATAGATACTGTACCAGTCCCTGGTTACATTATTCAACTCTGGGAAAGGTATCTCAGTGATGATATGCACACAGGCTGTCTCTCTTCCTTTCTGCCCTACATTATGACAATAACAGTAACCTGGCCAAATAATAATGGTAATAATTATAACATAAATGGGTAACAAATCACCAGGACCAGATAACATTTATCCTGGAGTGCTTAAGGAGGTTATCGAGTACACATATAAACCTTACACATTGGAAGAAAAAAGTGAAATTGTGAAAACAAGTGGTTTATTTATCTATACCAAGGGTGTCGAACTCCGATCCTGGAGGGTCACAGTGGGTGGAGGTTTTCATTCTAATCATCTCCTTAATTAGTGACTAAATTTTTGCTGCTAATTAACTTCTTTTGCCTTAGTTTTAATTGACGTGACTCAGACCCCTTTAGTTGTTTCTTTTTCC
Organism: Erpetoichthys calabaricus; assembly: GCF_900747795.2. Lineage (NCBI taxonomy): Eukaryota > Metazoa > Chordata > Cladistia > Polypteriformes > Polypteridae > Erpetoichthys > Erpetoichthys calabaricus. The sequence continues at coordinate 15,072,694 of NC_041402.2, read as the reverse complement.
AAACAATAATGAGACACAAAACAAGCCACCACATGACCAGCTAACCTGTGCCCATCACACAATAGCTGAAAATAAAGAAAGGTGATGGTCTCAGTAAAACAGAAAATAACAGTTTTGGAAATGTCTACTGTGGCAGAATGAAAGCAGCAACAAGCCATGGAATTAAATGACAGGTTTAATTAACAGCAAGAATCAGCATCTCATTAAGAAACTGGTTGGAGTGAAATTGGTTGGGAGTTTGAATCCCCAGTTTAATTGGTCATCTGTTGGCTCGTTTCATGTCTCATTTGTTTGGCTGCCATTTAATGAAGAAAAGAATCAATTCAGGGGACTGAATCCTTAAAAACAGAGCTAAAAAACAGAAGTTAATTAGCAGTGAAAACTGGTCACTGATTACAAAAAGGGTTAGAATGAAAACCTGCAGCCACTGCGGCCCTCCAGGCCTGTAGTTCGACACCCCTTGTTTAAACAATGTTAGGTTATATTGAATGATGTGTAGTGAACAGCAGAGGTTATGCATAATCTATATAACACACTAGTGAGGCCTCAACTGGAGTACTGTGCACAGCTTTGGTATCTGTATTAAAAAGACAGGAAGTCTAGAGGAGAGGGACTAGACTGATTCTGGGATCTGAAAGGTATGAGATATGAGGAATGGCTAAAGGAAATGAACTTTTTGAACTTAAACAAATGGGAATTAAGAGGTAACATGATTGAAGTGTTTAAAATTATTAAGGGTTCCCTACTATTGCTTTAAAATAAATTCTCCAACAAGAACACTGGGTCACAGTTGGAAATTTGTTAAGATTAAAGTTCACACAAATGTTAGAAAGTTTTTCTTCAAACAATGAACCACAGATACATAGAATAAACTAACTAGTAATGTGATAGATTAATTGGAATTTAGTAACTTTCAAATCCACACATGACGTTATTTTTGTGAATCTAGCTAAATAGGGTTGGAGATGTTGTTAAGCTGAATAGCCTGTTCTTGACATAAATGTTTAAATTTTCTTATTATTGAAGTCCATGACATTACTATGGAACTATGGCATGGAGACTCATTGTATCCAGCATTCTCTCCTACTGTGTGTGTTCAGGTGCTGCCCTTGTGAAAAAAATATACAGCACCCAGTCACAGTTGTAATATCCTGTCACATGCTTCCACCTTGTCCAGCCCTCATTAATAATTCAAAGCAAAAGCAGTATGCCAGGCTTGGAAAAAAAGAGCATTTATCCTGAACCTTAGTTAGACACTGATGATTCAGATATAAACGAAGAGGAGTTGTTATCATCAGTGGCTCACTGGCCAGATGTTGAGTGACCTAGACACTGCTTTGACACATGAAATCCTGGCCCTACTGAGTCAGCAATATAAAGATTCCAAAGCCACCAGGAGTGGGCACCTTTTAAGGAGCACTGTCTGTTGAATACTGAGCTTCATCTTAGCATCATCTTTCATTTCTGAACTAAAGAGCCACTATTTTTGCACCCTCATGTGTGTTTTTCTTTAAACATTTTCAATCCACCTTATTTAACAAGGTTACTAGCTTTTGCCCCAACATTGTGTTGACTAACAAGTCTTCGTTTAATCATATAATGCATATTATTTGTAGCAGATTTTTTATGAAAATGTATATGAGATACACAGATATATTTTGCATTTCATAAATATTCAATCGGTTAGTTATTAAACATTTTAAATGTGCATTGTGAGGTATGTTAAAAGGTTCCAAAATGATAAACTTATTATTTGTAGTCTTTAAATTATTGGTGAGGCATTGTGATGAGGTGTATGCAGCTTTAATAGTTGTTCGTGTTTAAAATGTAATCTTTCAGCATATCATGTACTACACATTTAGATATCTGGCTGCCATGATAACTACAAACTTCTAAAAATTACACTTTTTGAACTAGGAGTATTAAAAATCACTGCCAATTTATTTTCATTGATTTAAACATAATTTTCAATTAATTCATTCATTTGTTCATTCATTTATCATGTGGTCATATCACCCATTCCTAGTCTGAAGTTATCTCAATGAAAACAACTACTGTACATGTGAAAAGACAGTTTCTGTATGTTTGACTATGTTCACCAGAAAATAGCTACTAGAATAAATTGGCATTGACAACTCATGTCAGTTTAATCTCAAATTAGTTCAATGTATGCTACAACCAGCCAGTCTCCTGGGATGTGATGTGAAACTGAAATCAAAATGTTGGCACACCTACAAGAAGCTCTCTTTTGGGCGAAGAAGTCATTGCACAAGACTATCGGATGAGGAAGTGTTACTTCTGGAACAACAATTATCAAAACATGAGCTCTGACTTACACAGTGGCCATTGCAGAAACAACATACAGAAAAGGTATCAATCAGGCCAAATAATGGATGCTCAGGTAAAATTCATTTCGTCCAACCTGTCTCTGAATTAAGATGGTTATGTTATAGATGGGGCGGCACAGTGGCGCAGTGGGTAGCGCTGCTGCCTCGCAGTTGGGAGATCTGGGGACCTGGGTTCGATTCCCGGGTCCTCCCTGCGTGGAGTTTGCATGTTCTCCCCGTGTCTGCGTGGGTTTCCTCCGGGCACTCCAGTTTCCTCCCACATTCCAAAGACATGCAGGTTAGGTGGATTGGCGATTCTAAATTGGCCCTAGTGTGTGCTTGGTGTGTGGGTGTGTTTGTGTGTGTCCTGCGGTGGGTTGGCACCCTGCCCAGGATTGTTTCCTGCCTTGTGCCCTGTGTTGGCTGGGATTGGCTCCAGCAGACCCCCGTGACCCTGTGTTCGGATTCAGCGGGTTGGATAATGGATGGATGGATGTTATAGATGCACTTGAAATCCCCACACATAGTGAATCTCAGCCAGGGTTGATGGACTCTGTTCATCATGACAGTGAGCCAGATGTGACTTTCTGAGGCACCAAGTCCACAGGATTGCATAGACATTACCCCAGGCGATGTAGAAAATTTTCAAACACACTTTATTTGTTAAAAAAGGAAACGTAAAACTTTAATATGCTGATATAAACTATTTTTTTAATTTAATATAACGTAGCATAGCTAATGTATTTAGCTATTTTTATTATATCCTATTGAGATTTGTGTACTGGATCTGTTTCCTTGGCGAATGAATATCTCCTTTTCAGCTGTTTCATGCAGTGCGTAATTAGAGGAGAGTTTCTGCTTAGTTCAGTAAAATGGGAAGGCCATCCTGAAACACTGTTCTTGCCCCCCGTTATTTTATTCATCTTAGCAGTAAGTGTCATTGCACATAAACCACATAGCTCATCTCAGCAGCACCTGGCTACAAAGCATGAAACAAAACAAGAGGTCACCAATCCAAGTATGGTGGCAGTCACTCATACCAGGCTAATTCTCAGACAAGAATGTGCAACTGCACAATTCTATTTTCTGTATCACAAAATAGGAAACTTTGCAACACTAGCGGATCTCATCAACCTGAGAGAGAGCTTAATAAGCTGTCCGCAGACTATAAGAGGGGAGAAACTCATCTTATGAACCTGGCCATAAAAGGATCAGGTAGAACAAAGTGGGAAATGTAATAAATAAAAAGATACCCTGTAGACTAGCATTTTTTTATAAGTAGATGCTTTTAGTGTGGTCCATAATTCATAAACAAGTTTTCCCTGTAGGTATTTTATATGAAATAATCCTGATTTTTTTAAATAAATCTGTATTTTTTAGTAGATGGTTTAATCAAATATTTTGTTAGTTGCACAATTACTCAATTCAGAAGGCATATTTTTAAGTTACATGGGCTTTTTATCTACTTGTAATTTTTCATTTACCAAAACAGAGTGCTATGTTGTTACAAATGATATCCCTCAAGCTGTAATCATGGTTTTAAAATGCAAAACTATTTGTAAATTTTCAAATCCAGTTACTAATCTCAAGGAATACTTAAATTGGGAAATGCTGATTTCTATTATGTCACTCATCTCATTATAAAAAAGAGATCTCTTTTTCAACCCAATATTGTAACCTTTCCCTATGTACTTTCTCACTGGGAGGATTTTATTGCAGATAAGTCCAGGAAGAAAGTATGGGCTATACTACTTGAATATCTAATTTCAACTGCAGTTTGAGAAATTAGTTTAAAGTGCTACCATAGGTCAGTCAGTCATTTTCCATCCATCCATCCATTTTCCAACCCGCTGAATCCGAACACAGGGTCACGGGGGTCTGCTGGAACCAATCCCAGCCAACACAGGGCACAAGGTAGGAACCAATCCTGGGCAGGGTGCCAACCCACCGCAGGACACACACACACACACACACATACCAAGGACAATTTAGAATCACTAATGCACCTAACCTGCATGCCTTTGGACTGTGGGAGGAAACCGTAGCACCCAGAGGAAACCCACACAGACACGGGGAGAACATGCAAACTGCACGCAGGGAGGACCCAGGAAGTGAACCCAGGTCTCCTAACTGCGAGGCAGCAGCGCTACCCACTGCGCCACTGTGCCGCCCACTAAATAGAAATCTCTAATTAAAGAAAATATTCAGACGTAAGCACCAGTAGGCTTTGCACCATAGGAACCAAGTTACCCGAACTATTCTATTCAGTAATTATTGCCACCGTGCCACCCGATACTATAGGTATCAACTTTAAAAAAGATATACAGTACCTATATTATGGATATGTTCATACACTTAAGTACTGTATTTAGGAAAGATTTTTTCTGGATTTGGAAAAAGGAAGGTTACTGAAGATTTCTCTTTATTTTTATGTGTATCTTATTGGATTGTTGTAAATTTCTAAGAATAAAAGGAAAAGAATATTATCTAATTAACGTTATTCTATCGGAAACACTTCATATTCATAAATTTACAGTTATCAAACATGTTTGTTTCTTATATTCAAAAATGAAGTAAAATTGTAACTTAAAACTTTTAATATTTGTAACATTTTAATGTTTTCTCTAATACTCTCTGCGGTGGTTTTCAACCACGACTCAACTGTGACCCACTGGATGCCCAAGATGGGTTGTCAGCTTAAGCTAAAATAAATATATGAACAAATCAGCCATTGCTTTAATGTTTTAGAAGGCTGCTGGTTGTTGATTTCTGCTCTGCACCCAGTCAAATGGCATTTTGCTTCTATATAATGGAGAATGGAAACCACTGATGTAAGTCCAGTTATGAGTAGATGATAACTTGTTACACACCTCATACTTCATTAAGAAAGCCACTGAATAAGTTCCTTCAAGGTCACGTAGCATCACCTACTCCAAACTCTTCTAACTGCATTTCAATCTTACAAGATTCATTCCAAAAACATGAACCAAATAGAAATATCAAAAGAACATACAGCCCAGATTTTCTGAGGTATACATTAACTTTTATTGTGAAGTGTCACAAGCAACGACAGTGTATTATCTGCAGTGTGGTACTACCAAAAAAATGCATGGCACCTTCAGCTATGAAGACATCTGGAAACAAAGCAAGCTACAAATATAAATAAATTGTTTGACTGTTTTAAATGAAAAAAATTTAAATATTGTGGCTTCACGATAAACATTCTACCATGGTTTTACAACAAGCCAACAGGCACTCAGGCCATCATCTAGACTCAAGTTGCACACTGAACTGCCAAATATAAGAAGGCGCACACAATTCTAGAACAGCTTGTTTTTCTTTGTGTAACTGATGTGTGCAACGAAATTCTAGATGAGTTAGCAGCCAGCAAACTAAAATATATTCTTCTCTGCACTCCCTTCACTTACTCCTAATTTTGACGAACTTGTAAAAACCAGACCACCCTAAGGTTACCAATTACATGGACACTAAACGTGATTATTAAACACCCATGTATCAAGTTACTTTTGGATGAGTACCATTGCCCATTTCATCTATTATATACACTGTATTTAAATGCTGAATATGTGTGTTTATTTGTTATTTGTTAATGTGTGCCATTCAAAGAGAAAATGCTTGTGAGTTTACATTAAAATTACTACTAATAAAGGGTTATCACTGAACAAAAATAGATAAAAAGGTTGAGGTATACTGCTCTAATGTACCCCTGACACATTATTTGTTATTTGCTTTCTATCAATGGATTTGTATTTTGTGCTCCTAAAACTTATTTATGAAAGCTTTAACATAACTTTTTTTTTTTTTTTTTTTGTTCAGAAGCCTCCAGATTCACGTGAAAATCCCCACATGTGATAATATTGTTCGACTCATTTTGATGTCTAGTTGTGCGATACTTTGAGCTTTTTTGGGTTGCCCCTATTTTTAGACTTCTAGACCCTAAAAAATCTTTTTTAGGCCATTTTTGGACTGTATTTTGAGCAGGAAGTAATACCCTTTTAATTAAGAGTAAACCAATAGGTGTGTTCAGCAAAAATGATCTGAAGGACTTGAAGTTGTGCACACCACAGGAGTTCACCTCATAATGGGATATGAGAGCTCAAACTTACTCCTTTCCACAAATCTTTGAAAAAATGGGAAATGGTAAAACAGACATTTGAAGTGTCAGTTTATGCTCTTTTTGAAGTTGCTGGCTCTAGTCGAACTCCAGGCACTGGCCTATTAGCACCATGCCTTGGGGTGCCCCAACATATTGTTTCATATGCAATCGTGAGGGCACAGATCTCCAACAAGAACCTCCATCCTCCTTTATCACTTTCAGTTACAGTTAAAAGACTGACTCTCTTTGCCCCTTTTTGGGCACTTGTAACCAATTCTGCCAAAGGGTTCAATGTACCCTTGACCTGGCCCTTCAATATGGTAATATTTTTTGATATTTGATTTATTACCAGTTATTGCAGCCACTCCAGGGAAAGATAAAAATGACAAATTTTAAATATAAGCGTGTGGTGTGTCATTTTCAACTATTTCAAGGTAAGTGGTTATAAATATGAGTTTTTTTTTTATTGTTGATCCTTTACTAAGGATCTAATCCTATATGAGCCTCTGTCAGAGGCTAAAAAATGAGTAATTTCTATTAAAATTGTGAATATTTAGGCTTTAAACATTAAAACTGAAGTACACATTTTAATATTTTAAACATCTGCCACAGGGTGGCGCAGTGGTAGCGCTGCTGCCTCGCAGTTAGGAGACCTGGGTTTGCTTCCCAGGATCTCACTGCGTGGAGTTTGTATGTTCTCCCTGTGTCTGCGTGGGTTTCCTCCCAAAGACATGCAGGTTAGGTGCATTGGCGATTCTAAATTGTCCCTAGTGTGTGCTTGGTGTGGGCTGGTGCCCTGCCCAGGGTTTGTTCCCTGCCTTGCACCCTGTGTTGGCTGGGATTTGCTCCTGTGACCCTGTATTTAGGATATAGTGGGTTGGATGGATGGATACATGACACAACTATTCTTATTTGTTACATGTATACATGAATTTACTAAATACATTACTTTTCTTATGCACACTATAAATTAGGATGGCTTACATCAATTCAGACTTAAATTAAAAAAAACAGCAATGTAGGAAAAGCACATAGCTTTTCAGAATCATTTTGATTGTGCTTCTTCGCTCCTAAAATCCATTGACCTTGGTTTTCTAGAAGTCTCAAGAAGGATCATGGTTTGAATCGGGGTCATAAGGTTGAGGTTTGAGAGGGATGGTGCTTCTGGCCTGACGAGATCAGACGTAAGATTCTGAACATGTGCAGGCAATGAACGTGACAGTGTGGACTGGAGAGGCAGGAGCAGGGTCTCGAAGAAAGAATGGCAGCGTGAAAAATCCAGCAAAATATGAAGACATGGGCCAAGCACTAAATACCGTAACTAATGTTCATTTTAAATGTATTGCCTGAGTGCTAGGTTATCCCTCCTCCACGACCTGTGTTGCTACATTATTAACATTGGAATGGTGGCTCGGAGGCTAGGGAGCTGCACTGGCAATCGGAAGGTTGTTGGTTCGAATCCTGTAAATGCCAATAGGGACTCTGCTCTGTTGGGCCCTTGAGCAAGCACTGAGTGCTTTGAGTAGTGAGAAAAGTGCTATATAAATGCAAAGAATTATTATTTATTATTAATATATGAATACAAATATACAGTGCATTTAGAAAGTATTCAGACTCCTTCACTTTCTTTGTTTATTACATTTATTATTTTGCACCCTCGGAAAGCAAGATTTTAGACATTTTGCATAATTAAAAATATGAGGACAAAATGCATTTTAATAATTTTAGCATAAGGCAGCAGCATAACAAAATGTGTAAAAGTGAAGGGGTCTGACTGCTTTTCTGAATGCATTGTTAGCAAAAACTTCTATAGCACATTTTCATATACTGGGTGTAGTTCAAAGTGCTTTACAAAATGTTAAAGAAACAGTTACAAGAAAAGAAAAATTAAATTAAATTAGGTAAGAATAATAAGGAATAAGTAACACAAACATAAATCAATTCGGGCTTAAATAACATATACTGTACAGTTAGTAGAAATGTAGAGTCCTTATGTATAGTATTGCATTCTAAGTCGTTAAAGATAGGTACGATATTTTTTCATATTACAATATTGAGTGAGGACTATTTTACGTTTAAAAATAGAAACAACTGAGAGTGTGCCATACCTTGGTCAGGCTGGAGACTGTTTTGGAAGAAATTAACTTTCCTTCTTTCTTTTTTTTTTTTGCATTAAAGTTTTCGGCACACATAACTCTTGACCCTGCCGCAACTGTACAACTGTATTTGGTTCCGCCGCTGTCAGGTCGTTGTGTCTGTAATGGCGGCTCGCGTTTTGGGCGGGAGCAAATGTGCTGCTCTTTTCACACGACCGCTAAACGCTTAGAACTTAGGAATGGAACCATAGTGCGCATGCGCAGGAGGACGACTCGCACCTAGTGAACCACGTACAGTCAATAGGCTGCAGCTGTAGACATTTGAAATTTCATTTTAGAAGCAAAAACAAAAAAAAATCAAAATGAAAGGAATTTTCAGATTTTGATTTTTGATTAAAGAATAAAATGATGGAAAATAAGGTATTTTTTAATTCTGTGGTAACAAATAGCAGTCATAAACTTAAAATTTCACATACTTTTCTGGATTCATTTGTGATTCAAATAATGAAAGTGTAATAGCTCAAAAACAACAAAACAGACGCATTTTCGTTGTCTGGCACCAGAGGTGGTACTTCTTCTGCGCGATATTTGATGACACGTGCAAACACTTCTCACAACTCATCGACCGACTGCCTTGAAGTTGAAGTTGTTTTTCAGAACATTAAAAATCAATGTTCACTCCAGGACGAGGACGTGACTGTAGAAAAACTGAGTTGCATCTTTCAGGTAAAAATACAAGCTTTGCAAACTTTGCTTCATTGATGTAGCAGTTCTTTTATGAACGTTATTGTTGTTACTTACTACGAAACAGTTTATATTTGGTGATTTCATTTACTAACACTAAGTCTGGCAATTTTATAGTGCTAGCATTTTGAATGTGTGTAAATGTGTGAATGGTTGCTCATTGACAAGTGTAACACGTGTTAAGAAAACTTTCTGTAAATCACGTTGCTCTCCTAACATGTGTTACATTTGTGCGCACTGTTAATACTAGAAACGTTTACTGTATAGTAGCCGGTAAAAGTCAATGAGCAACCATTCAAAATGCTAGCACTATAAAAATTGCCAGACTTAGTGTTAGTAAATGAAATCACCAAATGTTAGCTGTTTCACAGTAAGTAATAACAATAACGTTCATAAAAGAACTGCCACATCAATGAAGCAAAGTTTGCAAAGCTTGTATTTTTAGCTGAAAGATGCGACTCAGTTTTTCTGCAGTCATGTCCTCGTCCCAGACTGTCACACTTTTACTGTTCCGGAAAAAACAACGTAATGATCCATCCTCTGCTGATGCCATGCAGTGTAACTCAAGGCCGTTATGTTGATCTGTTGTGAGGAGGACTGTTTGCACGTGTCGTCAAAAATCGTGCAGAAGAAGAAGAACCTCCGGTTTCAGACAACGAAAATGCATCAATTTTGGTTTTTTTTGAGCTATAACGCTTTCATTATTTGAATCACAAATAAATCCAGAAAAGTATGTGTAATTTTAAGTTTATGACTGCTATGTTACCAAAGAATTAAAAAATACCTTATTTTCCCTTATTTTGTTCTTTAATCAAAAACCAAAATCTGAAAATTCCTTTCATTTTCATTTTTTTGTTTTTGCTTCTAAAATGAAATTTCAAATACCAAAAAGTACACGGACCAGGGATCAATACACCAAGGTGGAGTGGGACAGGCCGAGCTGGTCGTTTTAATATCAATTAATTGGGCTGATCGACAGCGCCATTCAGCCATCATTGACATTTTTACGGGACCCGTCAACGCTTACCCAGCGTCTATGTCTGTTTTTCTTTTGTTTGATTTTGCCTGTGGTGAAAAGTAACGAGTTACGTTTACTTTGGTTATTATACTTGAGTAGATTTTGTGGAAAAAAATGTACTTTTAAAAGTTATTTTTAAATGCAAATACTTAAACTGTTTAAAAAGTATATTTATTTAGTAACGATGCTCCTCTATTACATTTTCAATGGAGGTCGTTACAAAGTTCAATTGATTACTCATGTTTAAGATACAAAATTCACTATCAGTACGTTCACTAAAGAATCGTAACCCACATCTATATATCCATCCATCCATTATCCAACCCTCTGTATCCTAACTAGAGGGTCACGGGGGTCTGCCGGAGCCAATCCCAGCCAGTACAGGGCGCAAGGCAGGAACAAATCCCAGGCAGGGCACCACCCCACCGCAGGGCACACACACACACCAAGCACACACACGGGACAATTTAGAATCCCCAATGCACCTAACCTGCATGTCTTTGGACTGTGGGAGGAAACCCATGCAGACACGGGGAGAACATGCAAACTCTATGCAGGGAGGACCTGGGAAGCGAACCCGGGTCTCCCAACTGCAAGGCAGCAGTGCTACCCACTGTGCCACCATGCCGCCCTGCACTGTTATATACTATTTGAAATTGGAAAAAAATCTTATCTCTCTGTTCAAAACTTTTTTAAAACCTGGCAGGATCTAATCAGTAATATTTTAGAATATGCATTTATATTGGGGAGAAAGGCTCCTTTCTCTCTTTACTACTCTCAAAAGTTTTTCTTGGTCTTTCTCTCTGTCTCATGGGTTGAGGTTGAATTGAATTTAGTTTTGTTAAGTTTGACTTGATTGTATGGAATGTTACAGGTGTTTAATAAAATCTATAAAATAAGAGAAAAAAATGTAAAACTGCAAAGCACAATTAAAGTAACTTGTAGGTCATCATAGTAGAGTGTGTTTTAGTTTTTTAGTAAATGACATACTGGCCATGCAGTTCTCCCCGGCAGTGTCGGTGGGTACAGTTCAGAGTATCAGCACAATGTATTGAACAAGTGGCCAACAACTACCAGGATTTTGTTTTCTTCATGTGGAGAAACCTCAACGATGGAGGATGCATCTAAAGCTTTCAGCAGAGTGCCAATAGCAGCAGCGCCCTTTATAAAGTAGAAACTGGGTATCCCTGGCCAAACCTAGTAGAGCCATTAAATCTCAAAGACATCATTCAAAGTCCAGCATTTAAGATAATAAATGCTCTTGTCATTATAGAGTCATACAGATAAAATGTATTACAAACCTCAAAAAAGTAAACACAGTAGGACTCGTCAAGGCTTCCATTAAAACGTGAATACAAATGAACGCATGGCAAACAATAGCGCATGGCAAATCAACATAACAATATCATGAAAAGAGTAAAGAAAAAAGTGACAAGCCCAGTTGTATCACGTAAAAGTGAATGTTTGAGGCACATAGATTTCACTTCCTTATTGCAACACCCAGTTAGCCATTGATCTCCTCACACAATTGGCTTGAGACCATTTCTAGGCCAATTTATACAGGTGGGTGAATTGGTCTCTTAAAGAGACAACACCCACCCTATTCACCAACTGTATCTACCATTTGGGCCATCCATCCATATTTATCAATCCTATATTTATTACATGTGTGAACTCTGGAGTTTCATGTATACAAATGTACGAAAACCCATAGAAGGAAAAATTAATATTTTAAAATACAGTAGCAAGGTGTTTAAAATAATGCAAGATGAATGATAAAAATCATTGTTGTTGGCATTTGGCATATTCTGCAGTAAAATTCTGATAGCCAAACAGTGCATTTATAGGTACAGAAGCAAAGGGTGTATGTGTTAGTTGTAGTAGTGATGATGATGTAAAAAAGATGAGACAGGCCACTACAGTTTTCAAAAAGAAAAATCGTTGAATGCCCTGTAACTCACTATTTAACATGTTCAGGGAGTGGAGCTATCAGGTGCCATGCACTGAAGAAAATATCTTGACAAAGTAGTGGACAGTTTAAATATGAGTATGGTAGCATGTACTGCACATATGATCGTGTTTAAGATAGGTAAGAAACAAGCACTGTATTTTTAGCTCGGTTACGAATGACTAGGTAGTACAAGTCAAGTCAAGCTGGGGAGCATGTACTGGTACAGCGCGTTGCCGCACTTACTACACAACGAAACAACTCGGGATCCTGGTTGGCCACCCCCCAGGCAGACACGCAGTCCAGTCCCACCCTCCGGAAATGACCCTCTATCTGCCACAGCCAGGTGTTACGTGGGCGACCTCTTGGCCTGGTCAAGCCACTCGAGTCCCCAACAATAAGGATCTTACTAGCCGAATCACCCTCGGGAAAACATGCCACATGGCCGTACTGCTGTAACTGACGCTCTCTCACAATGCAGGTAATGTGCCTCATTCGGGACTCCATGAGCAACCACTCATTCGACACAAAGTCAAACCAATGGTACCCAAGGATTTTCCAGAGAGACACAGTACCAAAGGAGTCCAGTCTTCATCTCAGGTCACTGGATAGCGTCCATGTCTCGCAACCATATAGCAAGACAAGAAGCACAAGGACTCTAAAGACTTGGACCTTCATCCTTCTGCATAGATATCGGGAGCGCCACACACTATTTAGTACACTGTAAAACAAAATCTCCAATACACATAAAATTAATTACTTACATTTTAACACTAAAAACAGTTTTGCAGTTAAATATACAAATGTTTTTAAAAAGATGCCTGCATGTTTGTTTAAATTTTAAGCATTGCTTTAGTTGCCAGTATTATTTTTTTCAAACTACAAAATTATTTTATGGATAATTTTTGTATTTCATAGCTACACAGCGATTCAGTACTGCAACACTGAATGTTTGTAAGAATACTGCATGTAATATGAAAAATGTACAGTGCCCATTTTTCGGCAAAATTTCTTTTCTCATATTATATTAAACAATACAGTCTAACACCAAACAGCTTTCTCTATTTTGATGAATAGGTCAGTAATAAACGAAAAATGTTACAAATTGTTTATTGTAGTTCAATTTAAAGACTACTAAGCTAATTTACTTGTTTGATATAGTTTAATCTAGTGGTAATGATGACAGAATTTTGTTTACTGCATTAGTTTTACTGATTTTAAACAAAGCGTCGTCTGTGCGTCTGGTCCTTTTAAAGGTGTAATAACTGGCAGTTCAGTTACCGGTAATTTAACTGTTAAATTATTTCATTTTTTTTGGTAAAAGAAAAGAGCCGAACGAGGTTTGTGCATACGCCCCAATGTCCTGTAAATCCGCCACTGTAGCTAAGCATTGTTGACATCAAATTAGTGCCCAGGGGGGTATTTTTCGTACGTGGATTACTCGCTTAGCCGGATGTAATTGTTGACGATTTGGCCTGATCCTGGATCTGTCGGTTTTTTGAAACTCTTGCTGGAAGTGTTGTCATAGCAGCACATCCTAATCCTCAAACCTGCTCGGAGTAGTTTGTTCTACGTAAACAAGGATTAGTTTACACACGTGATCAGTGACGGTGCGTGGAAGTCATCCAGTCATGGCTTCGCCGTTCATGAATGAGTGACCAATTGAATTGGTGCGCAAATTATACGAAGAGAATTTCATATAAAGAGGGTTTTGCGCGATCGGCAAGATCCTTTATTGCCCCCGGAGGAAATAATGTACGAAAGATACCGCTTTAGCCGAGGGGGAATATTGTACCTCAAAGATTTATTAGCTCCGTATATTCGAAGTCAAACTCGGCGAAGTCGGGCTCTCACAACCACACAGACAGTAGGCATTGCTTTGAGGTTTCTTGCAAGCGGCACTTTTTTATATACTGTAGGCGATGCGGAACATCTATCGAAAAGTGCAGTTTGCCGGGCAATTCGTAAAGTCTGTTTGGCTCTGAAACATTTCCTTCAGGTTTTCATTGTGTTTCCTGGACACCTGCATGTGCAGACAATAAAAGAGGCGTTTCATGCCATTGCAGGTAGGTAATACACAGGCTAAAACACCCACAGTTCCATAAAGAATCCCACAATCAGCCTAACATTCTCATTACCAGGATTTCCAAATGTGATTGGGGCACATGGAACTGATCAGAGTGGAGTTTGATCAAACATTATTTCGAAAATGTACCTCTCCTCCTGATGAATAATCAGACACAGTGTCTTCATCAAATATTTGACCTTCGTTAATATCACGTTGGTCAGACACAGGTTCAAGGGATATGATATTCCCTGCAACTGACCCAACAAAAAAGAGGGCTATATGGAACATACCTATAGCACACATGGAGGACAAATATGCAATGACCATCCTTTACCTGAAATGAAGTGACCACTGCATCCTGCCACTGGTTCTGAGGAGGAGCTTCCCCCTGGAATGCCCACAGAAACAGGGCGATGGGCATTTTGCTGGAGAGCCAACTCTTCTGCAGGGGTTAGGTCTGGACCGCGTGGACCTCCACCTGTTTTTTGCTTGTCTGCCTCCTTATTAGCTTTAAAATTAATGTTTTTTTATATTATATATGATTCTTTATGTCAACAATTCTTTAAATAGTTATATACCAATATTTACCAGTTTGAAGTATATTCTTGTACTTCACTTTAACCTGTTCCCATGTTCTCCTTGTGCTCACGTTTGATCTGGAATTATGACATATTAAATAATAATTAATCTGACACATAGGAAATGAAACGCTGCATTCAGTAAGTACAATGTACACTACTTAGCGTTTAATTTGTCGGCCACTTTTTGCCAGCCGTCTTTTCTGGTCTGGGCTGCTTTTGCAGTGTTACCCTTTGTGTATATTAAATCTTGAAATTCTTCGTGTGTTTCGAATAAATGGTCTTGCGCCGCGTGTGTGAAAAAAAATGCACCCATTCTTTCGTCATTTTGTTACAGCCAATCAAAGACTTGCTGATCATGTTTTCTAGACTCAATATATATGGGCTTTTCACTCAGCGCAGGCGCGCGCATTCATCTCGTATGATTAGATCCAGCTCGACTAATCTAATACACGGCTGTGTTTGAAAAACCGACCTTTCTCGGATGAGTGTCACCGGCATTAACTCATCCAAGATGAGGCACCTGATCTCGGATGGTTTAAGCAACGTACGAAAAATACCCCCCAGTTGTCTAAAAGGATAAGTAACAATAACAGGCAGTGCCATTTTACAAAAATGCTGGCCCTTCAAAACACAAGTGAGGAGCACTTAGCTAATATAAAAACTACACTGTCTTAAAAGCGACTTTATTTTGACATCACATGTAATCAGCAGACATCACACACCTTTTTATTTGTCTTAGCACATATTTCAAGTAATTATTGACAAAATATTCAGGACCGGTAAATATTTGTTTCGGTCAGCTATAGTCAATGGCTCTTTTTGTTTGAGAAGATTTTTGCTCCAAATGCTTATATATTTGTTTTTCTTTCAGTACTTTCATGTATTTGAGGGAGTGTGGCACAACAACATGAATCTTGAGTTTTTCAGATTTGCTGCTGTATGCTTTTACTGTGCTGATTCCATTTGCCTAACGTCAACAAGATTAAAAAGCCTTTTGCTATTCAGATGTAAATACCACTTTTCTTTTCTCTTCACTGAAGTCTCAAATGATGGCCTGTAATTGATAACTGCGGACTACAACTTGCTGTCTATTGAAGATAATTCTGATTTGTTTCTTACTACACCTTTCCTAGGAATGTACATAATAATTAGAGTTTGAAAGTTAATTATCATATGTGGAACACTATTCCTAGCTGCAAGTGCATGTATGTCTACAGTCAGTCAGTCATTTTCCAAATGCTATATTCTAAGTACAGGGTCACAGGGGTCTGCTGGAGCCAATCCCAGCCAGCACAGGGCACGAAACAAACCCCAGGCAGGGTGCCAGCCCACCACAGGGCACACACCGGGGACAATTTAGGATCACCAATGCACCTAACCTGCATGTCTTTGGACTGTGGGAGGAAACTGGAGCACCCGGAGAGAACATGCAAACTCCACGAAGGGAGGACCTGGGAAGCGAACCCAGGTCTCCTAACTGCAAGGCAGCAGAGCTACCATTGCGCCACTCTGTATGCCTACATATTTCACAAATTTGGCTTTTGATAAGTAAAATCAGTTGTATTTCTATGCATATTTTGCTTATGCTTTCCAAATTACAACATGTACTGTATATTTGAGGATATTTACTAATACAGACTATTTTTCTTCCTAAAGTAACTAAATTGTACTTTTACTTTTGAGTATTTTTTCCTGGGGAACACTTAATCATCACAATCTAACGCCAAGTCAATTAACCTTCAGGGGTATCAATCTGATGGGCGGCATGGTGGCGCAGTGGTAGCGCTGCTGCCTCGCAGTTAGGAGACCTGGGTTCACTTCCCGGGTCCTCCCTGCATGGAGTTTGCATGTTCTCCCCGTGCCTGCGTGGGTTTTCTTCCGGGTGCTCTGGTTTCCTCCCACAGTCCAAAGACATACAGGTTAGGTGGATTAGCGATTCTAAATTGGCCCTAGTGTGTGCTTGGTGTGTGCTTGGTGTTTGTGTGTGTCCTGCGGTGGGTTGGCACCCTGCCCGGGATTGGTTCCTGCCTTGTGCCCTGTGTTGGCTGGGATTGGCTCCAGCAGACCCCCGTGACCCTGTGTTCGTGATTCAGCGGGTTGGAAAATGGATGGATGGATGGTATCAATCTGCCAAGTTACGTAGCAGAAGTGATTGTGCATCAGCTTCACCTGCGTTGTGTGCAAATGAAAGTGACAACAGGTGCACTGGAGAGGCAACAGCAAGACAACCCCCCAAAAAAGGGAATGGTATTGTAGGTGGTGGGCACAAGCAATTGCTCTGTCCATATCCTCTGACTGATTCTTCTCTAGTTTTGTGTTTTGCTAGTGTCCTCGTCACTACTGGTAGCACAAGGCGGTACTAGCTGCTGAGTCGGGTTACACAGGTAGTTCAGCCCCTCCAAGATGGCACATCCATACATATCAATGACCTCCTCAGTATTTCAAGCACCAGAAAAAGCAGGTGTGTGCAAATATATATTTTGGAACCATTACAAATGATATAAATTATGAGACAATATATGAATAATACACAGTACATTTGTACATATATTATGATCCGTGATTAGTACTGTATTGAATCAAGAGCCTTACAAAAAAAAGTCAAACAGAGAGAGAGAAAGGGAGAATTGTTTACCGTCTGGCAGCCATAGACGTCAGCAAGGCATGTAAGGTGTTGATACATACAATGTAAACTCAAATACAAGCAGAGAAGATATGAAACAAAAATGTTTAGGAAAAAGCATGTTATTTGAGCTGACTGTTTCTTTAAGGCACAGCTATTTATGAAATTGTGAAATGTTTAAAAAGCAAAAAAAAAAAGAACTGTTTCCTTTGACCCGTTAGTTGATAAAGGTTCGGGGCACCGTACGGTATACCCATTTAATGACATAATCCAACAAACATTTAAGAAATGTTTAAGAAAATTTAAGAAAAGAAAAGTCGACACAAGGGTGCAAACTGTAACAGTACAGATCTGGGAAATAAAAAAGTTGCAGAGGAGTAGATCTGTCTTCCTCAGACGTTGGTCCTCAAATGAGGGCCACACTTCTGGTGGCTTCGGGATCTTTATAGTGCCGACCTAAAAGCTGGGTCACTCCCTGTCTCAACTGCAGATGATAAAGGAGATGGGGTTAGTGATAGCGCCCCCTCTCTTCTCAGGGTGGGATTTCTTACCTTTTCGGAGTCTTGAAGATTGTCCCCCTTCTTGGCAATATCTAGTGCTAATCTTCAATCTTTTATTTGTTTTGTGAACATTTTGAGAAATACCAAGCATTGCAGTTTAGGCCAAAATAATCGTAATATCAATTTATGTCCATATCACCCAGGTCATAAACCAAAATGAAATTTTGTTTATAATGTCCTTTAATATAATGTACGACTGTGAAAGGGATATTAGTGAGTACAATGTAAATAAGGCAGCACAAATTATTTGCTAAAAATTTTAATGCATAATAAAGAGAAACATTTTAATTTAAAATTAAAATCTGTACACCACATATTATATATATGTATAACATTACAAAAGAAAAGCATCCACATCCTTCGCTTGTTTAAAAGTGAATGTGAAAGCTTAAGAAATGACTTCCTTTGCCTTTCCACTACCCTGCACATCACAACAAAAGTGATGCGTCTGCAGTCGATTTCTACATGCAGAGCAGAAATGGTGGTTGGACTTCATTTTAAAAAAGATGGTTATTCTGCCCACAAAACTTCCTCGCAATTTTCTGAGAAAGTATTCAGCTTTTTTGTAACAGCAGTTGAATTCGGCATTACACTAATAGAGATGAAGCAGATCTTCAAAGATGACACATCTGTCATCTTGTATAAAAGTGACACCTACAGGGGTAAATGAGTTTGTGGTTTATATTTATTGTATTATACTTACAATCCTGAACAGCAATCTGAGACTGTCAATGAAAAGTGAGGTATATGAAGTTCTTCTACATTTCTACATGATAATCAGACTGATTTACATAAATTGAACTGTCATGTCTATTTACAGTGAATTTCTTTTAAGAGTGACATAGACATTTCACATTGGCATATGTATAAATGTATGTACTCCTCATACTCTTTCTTGTCTTGGTACTGCCTTTCTAGCAACATGCAGTTACAAAAGTACTAATGAATAAAGTTTGGGTAAGCTACCGCGACATTTAGGCTGATTCTGTCATGTTGTATACTGTATGTGGTGACATAAACCAAGGTGATTTTTTCAAAGTTTCTTCTCAAGCGGAAAAATGTCCCCACTAAGAAATACCTTGAACATTCTTGCCCAGTCTGCAAATACCATGCCCTCTATATTGTTTTGGGCAAAGACACATTTTTCTTTGATTTACCCCTCTGCTCAACAGTTTCAAATTACAAATCAAACAATTCAGACGTGTGATTAAAGTGCACGTTGCAGACTTTCATTTAAGGGGATCTGCAGACATTTCAGTCACACCATTTAGGAATGACAACACTTTTTCTACATGCCCCTCCCCTCATTTCAGGACACCATAATGTTTGTCATATTAAACTGTGAAGCAGACTGGTAAATCAAGGACAAATGTGTCTTTGTCCCAAACATTATGGAGGGCAGTGTACCTTTTCATGGCTGTAAGAACAGAAATGGTAATGTAACAGTTAAAATAGAATGTACATACAGTTATAAATATTTGGACAGAAACATCTTTTTTTTAATTTTGGTTCTGTACATTACCACAATGAATTTTAAATGAAACAACTCAGATGCAGTTGAAGTGCAGACTTTCAGCTTTAATTCAGTGGGGTGAACAAAACGATTGCATAAAAATGTGAGGCAACTAAAGCATTTTATTAACACAATCCCTTCATTTCATGGGCTGAAAAGTAATTGGACAAATTAAATAACTGGAAATAAAATGTTCATTTCTAATACTTGCTTGAAAACCCTTTGCTGGCAATGACAGCCTGAAGTCTTGAACTCCTGGACATCACCAGATGTTGGGTTTCCTCCTTTTTAATGCTCTGCCAGGCCTTTACTGCAGCGGCTTTCAGTTGTTGTTTGTTTGTGGGCCTTTCTGTCTGAAGTTTAGTCTTCAACAAGTGAAATGCCTGCTCAGTTGGGTTAAGATCAGGTGACTGACTTGGCCATTCAAGAATTTTCCACTTCTTTGCTTTAATAAACTCCTGGGTTGCTTTGGCTGTATGTTTTGGGTCATTGTCCATCTGTATCATGAATCAATTTGACTGCATTTAGCTGGATTTGAGCAGACAGTATGTCTCTGAACACCTCAGAATTCATTTGGCTGCTTCTGTCCTGTGTCACATCATCAATAAACACTAGTGTCCCAGTGCCACTGGCAGCCATGCACCCAAAGAGCCATCACACTGCCTCCACTGTGTTTTACAGATGATGTGCTATGCTTTGGATAATGAGCTGTTCCACGCTTTCCCTATATTTTTTTCTTGCCATCATTCTGGTAGAGGTTGATCTTGTTTCATCTGTCCAAAGAATGTTTTTCCAGAACTGTGCTGGCTTTTTTAGATGTTCTTTAGCAAAGTCCAATCTAGCCTTTCTATTCTTGAGGCTTATGAGTGGCTTGCACCTTGCAGTGCACCCTCTGTATTTACTTTCATGCAGTCTTCTCTTTATGGTAGACTTGGGTATCGGTACGCCTGTCCCCTGGAGAGTGTTGTTCACTTGGTTGGCTGTTGTGAAGGGGTTTCTCTTCACCATGGAAATGATTCTGCGATCATCCACCACTGTTGTCTTCCGTGGACGTCCAGGTCTTTTTGCGTTGCTGAGTTCACCAGTGCTTGCTTTCTTTCTCAGGATGTACCAAACTGTAGATTTTGCCACTCGTAATATTGTAGCAATTTCTCCGATGGGTTTTTTCTGTTTTCGCAGCTTAAGGATGGCTTCTTTCACCTGCATGGAGAGCTCCTTTGACCGCAAGTTGTGTGTTCACAGCAAAATCTTCCACATGCAAGCACCACACCTCAAATCAACTCCAGGCCTTTTATCAGCTTAATTGATAATGACATAACGATGGACTTGCCCACACCTGCCCATGAAATAGCCTTTGAGTCAATTGTCCAATTACTTTTGAGCCCCTGAAATGAAGGGATTGTGTTCAAAAAATGCTTTAGTTGCCTCACATTTTTATGCAATCGTTTTGTTCACCCCACTGAATTAAAGCTGAAAGTCTGCACTTCAACTGCATCTGAGTTGTTTCATTTAAAATTCATTGTGGTAATGTACAGAACCAAAATTAGAAAAAAGTTGTCTCTGTCCAAATATTTATGGACCTAACTGTACACTCATGATGGCACTTCTGCCTCACAACATGGAGACTGGGGTTCAAGTAACAGGTGGACCCATCCATCCATCCATCCATTCTCTTCCGCTTATCCGAGGTCGGGTCACGGGGGCAGCAGCTTGAGCAGAGATGCCCAGACTTCCCTCTCCCCGGCCACTTCTTCTAGCTCTTCCGGGAGAATCCCAAGGCGTTCCCAGGCCAGTCGAGAGACATAGTCCATCCAGCATGTCCTGGGTCTTCCCCGGAACACCTCACCAGGGAGGCGTCCAGGAGGCATCCTGATCAGATGCCCGAGCCACCTCATCGGACTCCTCTCGATGCGGAGGAGCAGCGGCTCTACTCTGAGCCCCTCCCGGATGACTGAGCTTCTCACCCTATCTTTAAGGGAAAGCCCAGACACCCTGCGGAGGAAACTCATTTCAGCCGCTTGTATCCTCTGGAGTACAGTAGAACTCTGCTACAGTTGTTTTGTTTAGTGTTGAATGAAAAAAAACATTCTTGCCATCAGAAGCCCACTTAATCAAAAGAGCTGCAAAGTTATCCTTCAGATCAAACAGTTACAACTATTGCTATCCGCACCCAGCGTGGAGTGACAGTCCATATTTGTGCCCACTGGTGGCACAACATGGCAGCATTCCTGTGTGAAGAAAAGCCAATATCACAAAAAAAAGAGATTTCATCCTGAGAGAATGGCAAGGCTTTGTCCATTTACATCATATTATTGCTCTCATACTTTTTATATAGTCAATGTTACTACAATATACATCCATCCATCCATCCATTTTCCAACCCACTGAATCCGAACACAGGGTCACGGGGGTCTGCTGGAGCCAATCCCAGCCAACACAGGGCACAAGGCAGGAACCAATCCTGGGCAGGGTGCCAACCCACCGCAGCTACAATATACAGTGCCTATTAAAAGTTTTCACCCTGCTGTTGTTACATTTTATTAGTATAATAATATTGAATCACAGTGCATTTTATTTGCCTCTTTTTTCACTGATCAACAGAAAAAGAGTCTTTAATGTCAAAGTGAAAAGTAATAAATACTGTAAGTGCTTATGTATCAGTGACTCATGACACTTATTATGTCATTTTGCCTTCAATTTTTGAACATTTGGTGTTTTGCGTTGTTTGACTGTTTGGCTTTTGACTGATCTTTGTTTTTTGATTATGATTATTTCTTCATCTCACGGTGATGCTTTAAACCTTTTGTCCTTGTGGCCTGCCATTTCCAGCTCTAGCAGTATACAGGCATTGGTGAGTCCTCTTGACGACAGCTGGGATGTGTCACCAATACATTATCAATGTCAATGTCAACTGGCGGCTCCAATGGCTACACGTTTACAATGACTTCATTTACGTCATTTCTTTTTTTTCCCCTCTTATTCTGTATTCAGAAAGATGTTTATTTTCATCATGGCTTTAAACACATAATTGTCATTGTCTTCTTTAAATTTATTTCTCCTCAGTAGTGCCAAAAGATAGTTAACAATAAGAGGATCATACTCCGATGTAACTAAAAGCTGATTTTTGGGTATCGTTCACATGTTTGCCCATTAGTCAACAACGGTCTACTAGCTTCAGAATTTTTAAAAACCTCGGGGAAGAAGAAGGAAGAACACATTTTTCATTGTTTAACACACTGATGCTCGATAAACCAGTTTATAATTCGTGGGTTGATTAATAAAAAGTTGAAACTCAGGAACAGCAGCATGCTTGATTAATAAAGAAGTTCAAATAAATCCAGAAGCTAGCTCGAAACCAAAAACCACAAGGATCCTCCAAGACTAAATCTAAGAAGTACTAGTCTACATTGAATTTTTTGATATATCAGTCTGTAAGCTACTGTATAGTTAAGGTCTCTGTATATCCCCCTTGTGTCATCTTTTGTACTTAGCATATGTTGCAAAAACTATCTTGACAGCCCATTCAGAATGAGAAACATTTCCCTCTGGATTCAATCCTTCTGCCTTAACTGGACACCTCGAAGTCCTTTTTCTTTTGCACCAGTTCTTGTAGTAGTCTGGAACTCACTGTTGCTGGTACTCAATACAGGCACCTCTCTGAATATCTACTTAAGAGTGCCGGCAACATTTCTTATCATACCAGTGAGTACCAGTATGCAGTACCAGTGGTGCTCAATGTTTCACGGAGGACGCCACCCCTGCTCTTTGATCATATGTAATTGTATCGCAGTGCTCAGGTTTCACAGGGGACCAAATTCGATTGAGTGCTTTGGGGCCGCCATAAACAGAGTACTGCCAGTAATTTGGGTCCACTACAAGCGCAGTTTTGGGCCATTGTAGATTAGACAATTTTGGAGCAATTAAGTGTAGCATTTCGTCAGAGCCTGTGTAGTGTTTACTTGCAATTTATCAGATACGTTTCTGGCTGTATATAATCTCTCTATTATAATAAAAAAAAACTTGGGTCGAGACGTAATCTTCTCGGAAGACACTTTGAAGTCCCACGAAACTACTTGCACGTCACACCCTACTTACAAACAATTTCTCAGAGACACCATAACGACCGCGAGACAAGGAAGTGAGACAAAAGGACAGGTGCAGTACAGGCTTTTAAATGATCGACGCTTAGAGAGACATGCAGAACATGCAACTCGGCAGCAGCAGCTTGCTTAAAGGACATGACTCATTCACTACAGCTTTAATAATCTCTTTAAATTGTATATCCGTTTAATCAAACCCGGGGGTTGGTGAGCGAAGAGAGCAGGGGGCGCAGTACCCTAGTTATATTAATTGGAAAATAATGACAAAGCACCATGTTTAATTTGATGAGAGTTTATATTGCTTTTATTGTTGTGGGTGATATGTTTTGTTATTATATATTATTATTATTTGTGGACAGGTGAAGAATTACAAGTCTAAATCAAGGAAATGTTGGGGCATAAACACGGTCATCACCTTTTACTTCTTTGAGTCTTAATGAAAAATAAAAGTGTCTAATGGCGTGGAGGCAACATATTAAAGAAAACAAAATAGTCCCAGTCGAGCTTGTGTTAGGTTTTTCTCCAATATCACTGGAGCTCCCTCCAAGTTGTGCTCTGCTTGCAGAGTGATACCTATTTCTGCCAACCCCGAGATTTATAGCTAGGAAACCAGAAGAGGCAGAGTCAGATGGCTTTACTGGGTATCTTCTCGGTGCTGGTATCCTTCAATAAGGGTGCGTAAATAAAGGCGAGCTTCAAAAGGGCGACCTCAACTGGGCGCAGCGAATCAAGGCAAATGCAACAAAATTATTACAGAAAATTTATTAGATAAAGGCAATGATTGAACGTATCAAAAGGCAAAAGCAAGAATATTAAAACATCCAATTAATTAATGCATGAATTGCTAACGAACTATTTCTGGAACAAATTTGTGAAGAAAATTTATTAGATAAAGGCAATGATTGAACGTATAAAAAGGCGAAAGCAAGAATATTAAAACATTCTTGTTTTGATCTTCGCCAAATCTGGAACATTGGTTGTGCGTAGATGGTCTCTCGACGAATATTCCATTATTGGTATGACAGCGAGACGAACATTTTCCAATCCTATATTCAGTGGATTTCCAGATGTGTTTCCCGTTGATAGTTTTCTCCTTTCTGAATGCGTAGCCTTCAACTACGAGTAGATCTGCACCTTTGTTGCTCTTCACATATTCCAGAGCCATTTGAACTAAATTATCTATGAACGCCTTTATTTGCCGCGCTCAACTGAGGTCGTCCTTTTGAAGCTCGCTTTTTTGTGCACGCCCTTATTGAATAGATCCCTCGGTGCTATGGGAGAAATAGGAGAAGATATGATTAGCCACAGCACCCCCTCTCGACCCTGAGGTAGTACCACATGCCTTAGAGGAACCCTGAGGGTGATCCACAGACACACATATATTGACATATTATTATTACTTATTATTGGGCTGACCCCCAATAATTTGAGGTACAATTGGATACATTTTTTGTTTTTTTTCAATTGGAGCAGGTGCAGGTGAAGTGATGAGCTCATGGCCACACAGTGTAGGTAGTGGGATGTGAACCCAAAACATCAGGGTTTGAAATTCAAAGCCTTATCATACATTTTTTTATATAAATGTAAAAGATGACAAGCTTAAGTACAATATTTAGTTGTGGGCTTCTGATCAGCAAATATAAAATAAGTGAGTCGGGAAAAGGATGGCTACTTTTGTTCAAGCTGTATCAGTGAAAAATAGTATTTATTTCTTGGGAAACTAAAGGTCAATACTTCCATGACGTAAAATCAACAGTTTCACATCCTCTTTGCGCCGTGGCTATGATGTCATGATTTGAAACAATGTCAAAGGTTGTCATAAAAAGTATTGTGAAACTAATTTTCTTCGGAGAAAGAGGAATAACATTAATATTCTGTCTTGCAAGGTATTTGTTCTTACATTGTTTAAAATGTCAAGTGAAGAAACTTTTTGATTTAGTATTAAGAAATTTCTCGGCATAATACCAAAAAAACACTTAAGAAAATTACACTTTAACAAAACCAGGGTTAATAACTTTGCTTTTTTATTCTTTAATCACGTACCTGATATATTGTAATTCTGCAATTAAGAAAACAAACATGCGTTAGTTTTCAGGAGAGAAAAAAAGAGGGTATCTGTAGAAAGACCACACAAAGGGAGATTAACCCTACACAGGTGGCAGTCCAGTTAGTGAATCAAACTGGGGGCAGTAACACTACCTGCAGTGGAAACATGCTGTTCTCAGATGTCACGCAAAACACAAATCACATTATAAATGCAGTATTCTGGTACTGAGTTGATTAAGTTACTTGCTTGTGTGTGCGGTTTGAGGCATTGTGGTAAGTCTGGATCTTTAGTAATTAACACCCGCTGTCTAAAAGTTCTTACAGTTAATGGCCTTTTCAAAGCAATGCAAGAGAACAGATAAGGGTGTCGCTGTACAGTGTGGGAAGGCTGACTTCCAGGAATTCATTTTCCAAAGTTATTTATTGAAATAATATTTTGGCAAAAATGACATGCGTTTGCAATTTTTGAGCATACGATTGAATGACTTGATGTATGGATTATGAAGATTTTTTTCATGTTTTTTTTTTTATTTTATTGATTTTATTGAAATCACACAACATTCGATACAAAAAGATCAATTTTCACAAAAATAGGTTTTGAGAACAAATCAACCTCCACCCCTGAGAAAGAGAGCTAGGCCAGCAGAGTAAAACTTAAAGCTACTGAAAATAAGTAAATAGATGAATTAATAAGTGAATCAAGGTAAACGGAGAAGAAAAAAAGGGGGAGAAAATCTGCTTCCTCAGTGCTTTAAAAGCTTATTCTAAACTTTAATTGATTAGATCCTGTCAGGTTGTGAAAACACTGATCCTCTAAGTGCGAATTTGATTTTTTCCAATTTCAAATAGTTTATAACATCAATTACCCACTGACTTAAAAGAGGAGAGTTAGGATTCTTCCAGTTGAGCAAGATAAGTCTACGTGCCAATAATGTAGTGAAGGCGATCACAGTTTGTTTGTCCTTCTCCACTTTAAGCCCATCTGGGAGTCCACCACACACAGCTGTTAATGGGTTAGGAAGGATTGTGACACCAAGGCTGTCTGATAAACATTTAAAGATTTTGGTCCAGAATGATGTTAATTTGGCACAGGCCCAAAACATGTGGCTCAATGAGGCTGGAAATTCATGGACGTTTTTGATATAGTTTGTTGTTCATTGAGATGGTCATCATTAGGTCCCATTCTGTCACAAACACTACAAAAACATGACATTAAAAGTTTTTCTCCACCAACCCAGCCACAGGGGATGCACAAACCAGTGTGTTTCTTCGTGCTGGTCCCAAGCCCGGATGAATGAGGAGGGTTATGTCAGGAAGGGCATCCGGTGTAAAATTTTGCCAAAACAATATGCGGACAACAATACAAATTTACATACCAGATCAGTTGAGCCCCGGGTTAACAACGACCACCACCAGTACTGTTAGCCAACGGGGTGCTGGCAGATATTGGGCTACTGTTGGCCAAGTTGGTCAGTGAAATGGTGAGGATGCAGGGAGTAGTGTTGGCGAAGGTGGATGAGTTTAAATACTTGGGATCAACAGTACAGATTAATGGGGATTGTGGAAGAGAGGTGAAAAAGAGAGTGCAGGCAGTGTGGAATGGGTGGAGAAGAGTGTCAGGAGTGATTTGTGACAGATGGATATCAACAAGAGTGAAAGGGAAAGTCTACAGGACGGTAGCGAGACCAGCTATGTTATATGGGTTGGAGACGGTGGCACTGACCAGAAAGCAGGAGACAGAGCTGGAGGTAGCAGAGTTAAAGGTGCTAAGATTTGCATTGGGTGTGACGAGGATGGACAGGATTAGAAATGAGGACATTAGAGGGTCAGCTCAGGTTGGACGATTGGGAGACAAAGTCAGAGATGCGTTGGTTTGGACATGTACAGAGGAGAGATGCTGAGTAAATTGGGAGAAGGATGTTAAGGATAGAGCTGCCAGGCAAGAGAAAAAGAGGAAGGCCTAAGAGAAGGTTTATGGATGTAGTGAGAGAGGACATGCAGGTGATGGGTGTAACAGAACAAGATACAGAGGACAGAAAGATATGGAAGAAGATGATCCGCTGTGGCAACCAGGAGCAGCTGAAAGGAGAAGAAGATCCCTACAAACTATCATTATTGTGTGGAGTATTTCTTTAAGGAGTAACATATGTGACTAAATTAAAATTCATTTTTCGTTTTCCTTTATAAAGCACCAGCAAAAATGTATTACAGGTTAGCAGAATTTTAGACAATGTGTGTCAAATCAGTTTGTGAAAATGCTTATTGGCTGAGGTAGCTAAACAAGAATTGCCATAGAAGAGGCTGTTTAAATTGGTAATGGTAAAGTTGCTATAATCATAAAAAGAAAATCGGACGTTTTCTATTGTTATTAATGAGAAAGGAATCCAGCCTTTTACCGCTGCGATGGATTTTTACAAGTGAAGCATAAATAGGAAGTAAGTCAGGGACTCAAGAGTGAATGGAAGTGATACCTTTAGCAGAAAAATACATTTAGGTTTCAGGAAAAGTGTTTAAAAATCTGTTCTTAGAGCAACTATAGATCCAAAAGCAAAGCAGTGAGGAAAAAAATCTTAAAATATATTTTATAAGGGCTTGCTTAAAGGAATACTCAACCCAAAGATTAATTGAAGACCCCCTCACACATTCATTGGTTAAACCTGCAGTCTTCAATTCAAAAGCTCAGTATTATGAGAAGGAGTTTCCTGATTATGATGTGGACTGATTTTTCTGGAAGTAACCATTTTTTAATATACAGTATAGATAGATAGATAGATAGATAGATAGATAGATAGATAGATAGATAGATAGATAGATAGATAGATAGATAGATAGATAGATAGATAGATAGATAGATAGATAGATAGATAGATAGATACTTTATTAATCCCAGGGGGAAATTCACATTCACATATAAGTCTTTACTCAAGTTTTAACAGGTCATATAGAGGGTCATGCTCAGGGAATGTTATACTTGCCAGGATATGGGACAGAACTGTATTAAAGGGCTCCTGAGCTTCAGCCTCACAACGTATTTTAATTTCTTATTTTTGTCTTTTATTTTTCTTCATTATGTAAAGCACTTTGAGCTACTTTTTGTTGTTGTTGTTGTTGTTGTATTAGCCATTTAACAAAGCTGTTACTAAAAGAATATGATCAAGGTATATTTCATAAAATTAAAAAACAAACGCAAGCCACTATAAACACATATTATGATACATTTCCACACAAATGCAAAGTCCATCCATCCATCCATCCATTGTCTCCCGCTTATCCGAGGTCGGGTCGCGGGGGCAGCAGCTTGAGCAGAGATGCCCAGACTTCCCTCTCCCCGGCCACTTCTTCTAGCTCTTCCGGGAGAATCCCAAGGCGTTCCCAGGCCAGTCGAGAGACATAGTCCCTCCAACGTGTCCTGGGTCTTCCCTGGGGCCTCCTCCCGGTTGGACGTGCCCGGAACACCTCACCAGGGAGGCGTCCAGGAGGCATCCTGATCAGATGCCCGAGCCACCTCATCTGACTCCTCTCGATGCGGAGGAGCAGCGGCTCTACTCTGAGCCCCTCCCGGATGACTGAGCTTCTCACCCTATCTTTAAGGGAAAGCCCAGACACCCTGCGGAGGAAACTCATTTCAGCTGCTTGTATTCGCGATCTCGTTCTTTCGGTCACTACCCATAGCTCATGACCATAGGTGAGGGTAGGAACATAGATCGACTGGTAAATTGAGAGCTTCGCCTTGCGGCTCAGCTCCTTTTTCACCACGACAGACCGATACAGCGCCCGCATTACTGCGGATGCCGCACCGATCCGCCTGTCGATCTCACGCTCCATTCTTCCCTCACTCGTGAACAAGATCCCGAGATACTTGAACTCCTCCACTTGAGGCAGGATCTCGCTACCAACCCTGAGAGGGCACTCCACCCTTTTCCGGCTGAGGACCATGGTCTCGGATTTGGAGGTGCTGATTCTCATCCCAGCCGCTTCACACTCGGCTGCGAACCGATCCAGAGAGAGCTGAAGATCACGGCCTGATGAAGCAAACAGGACAACATCATCTGCAAAAAGCAGTGACCCAATCCTGAGCCCACCAAACCGGACCCCCTCAACGCCCTGGCTGCGCCTAGAAATTCTGTCCATAAAAGTTATGAACAGAATCGGTGACAAAAGGCAGCCCTGGCGGAGTCCAACTCTCACTGGAAACGGGTTCGACTTACTGCCGGCAATGCGGACCAAGCTCTGGCACCGATCGTACAGGGACCGAACAGCCCTTATCAGGGGGGCCGGTACCCCATACTCTCGGAGTACCCCCCACAGGATTCCCCGAGGGACACGGTCGAATGCCTTTTCCAAGTCCACAAAACACATGTAGACTGGTTGGGCAAACTCCCATGCACCCTCCAGGACCCTGCTAAGGGTACAGAGCTGGTCCACTGTTCCGCGACCAGGACGAAAACCACACTGTTCCTCCTGAATCCGAGGCTCGACTATCCGACGGACCCTCCTCTCCAGGACCCCTGAATAGACTTTTCCAGGAAGGCTGAGGAGTGTGATCCCTCTGTAGTTGGAACACACCCTCCGGTCCCCCTTCTTAAAGAGGGGGACCACCACCCCAGTCTGCCAATCCAGAGGCACTGTCCCTGATGTCCATGCGATGTTGCAGAGGCGTGTCAACCAAGACAGTCCTACAACATCCAGAGCCTTGAGGAACTCCGGGCGTATCTCATCCACCCCCGGGGCCCTGCCACCAAGGAGTTTTTTGACCACCTCGGTGACCTCAGTCCCAGAGATGGGGGAGCCCACCTCTGAGTCCCCAGGCTCTGCTTCCTCATTGGAAGGCATGTTAATGGGATTGAGGAGGTCTTCGAAGTACTCCCCCCACCGACCCACAACGTCCCGAGTCGAGGTCAGCAGCGCACCATCCCCACCATATACAGTGTTGACACTGCACTGCTTCCCCTTCCTGAGACGCCGGATGGTGGACCAGAATCTCCTCGAAGCCGTCCGAAAGTCGTTCTCCATGGCATCCCCAAACTCCTCCCACGCCCGAGTTTTTGCCTCAGCAACCACCAAAGCCGCATTCCGCTTGGCCTGCCGGTACCTATCAGCTGCCTCCAGGGTCCCACAGGACAAAAGGGTCCTGTAGGACTCCTTCTTCAGCTTGACGACATCCTTCACCACCGGTGTCCACCAACGGGTTCGGGGATTGCCGCCACGACAGGCACCGACCACCTTACGGCCACAGCTCCGGTCAGCCGCCTCAACAATAGAGGCACGGAACATGGCCCATTCGGACTCAATGTCCCCCACCTCCCTCGGGACATGGTCGAAGTTCTGCTGGAGGTGGGAGTTGAAGCTACTTCTGACAGGGGGCTCTGCCAGACGTTCCCAGCAGACCCTCACAACACGTTTGGGCCTACCACGCCTGACCGGCATCCTCCCCCACCATCGAAGCCAACTCACCACCAGGTGGTGACCAGTTGACAGCTCCGCCCCTCTCTTCACCTGAGTGTCCAAGACATGTGGCCGCAAGTCCGACGACACGACCACAAAGTCGATCATCGAACTGAGGCCTAGGGTGTCCTGGTGCCAAGTGCACATATGAACACCCCTATGCTTGAACATGGTGTTCGTTATGGACAATCCGTGACGAGCACAGAAGTCCAATAACAAAACACCGCTCGGGTTCAGATCGGGGGGGGGCATTCCTCCCAATCACGCCCTTCCAGGTCTCACTGTCATTGCCCACGTGAGCATTGAAGTCTCCCAGCAGAACGAGGGAGTCCCCAGAAGGTATGCCCTCTAGCACCCTCTCCAGGGACTCCAAAAAGGGTGGGTACTCCGAACTGCTGTTCGGTGCATATGCACAAACAACAGTTAGGACCCGTCCCCCCACATGAAGGCGAAGGGAGGCTACCCTCTCGTCCACCGGGGTAAACCCCAATGTACAGGCTCCAAGTCGGGGGGCAATAAGTATACCCACACCCGCTCAGCGCCTCTCACCGGGGGCAACTCCAGAGTGGTAGAGAGTCCAGCCCCTCTCAAGGAGATTGGTTCCAGAGTCCAAGCTGTGCGTCGAGGTGAGTCCGACTATATCTAGCCGGAACCTCTCAACTTCGCGCACTAGCTCAGGCTCCTTCCCCTTCAGAGAGGTGACATTCCACGTCCCAAGAGCCAGCTTCTGTAGCCGAGGATTGGACCGCCAAGGTCCCCGCCTT
The DNA here is from genome assembly GCF_900747795.2 of Erpetoichthys calabaricus. Taxonomy (NCBI): domain Eukaryota; kingdom Metazoa; phylum Chordata; class Cladistia; order Polypteriformes; family Polypteridae; genus Erpetoichthys; species Erpetoichthys calabaricus. Next base: position 15,040,744 of record NC_041402.2, on the reverse strand, counting down.
CGGCCACCACCCAACTCACACTGCACCCGACCTCCTTGGCCCCTCCCATAGGTGGTGAGCCCATGGGAAGGGGGACCCACGTTGCCTCTTCGGGCTGTGCCCGGCCGAGCCCCATGGGTGCAGGCCCGGCCACCAGGCGCTCGCCATCGAGCCCCACCTCCAGGCCTGGCTCCAGAGTGGGGCCCCGGTGACCCGCGTCCGGGCAAGGGAAAACGGCGTCCAAAGTTTTCATTCATCATAGAAGGTTTGAACCGCTCTTTGTCTCATCCCTCACCTAGGACCAGTTTGCCTTGGGTGGCCCTACCAGGGGCATAAAGCCCCGGACAACAGAGCTCCTAGGATCATTGGGACACGCAAACCCCTCCACCACGATAAGGTGGCGGTTAAAGGAGGGGATAAGGTGGCGGTTAAAGGATGCAAATGCAAAGTACCAACATTATTATTATTATTTTTCTTTAATTTAAAGCTAAATGCAAAAGATTTTCAGATAATGTTTTGTAACACTGCAGATACAACAAAATCTCCCTTTAGCATCATGTCAAACAAATCTAGTAAATAACATGTTGTGGTATAGTGGGGTCCACAGCTCAGATTGAAGAGCCCAGTTTTTAAATAGATAATCGGCGCACTTGCAGCTTAAAGCGGGGGCGTGTGGTTGGAGCAGTTCCTGGGCACTTTGTGATGCGGGCGGTCCTCGCTTAAGTGCACAGGTGAGGAGTCGTCTGCATCTGTAATTGATGCCCAGAACTGCTAATCGCCTCACCTGATCCACATCCCCATTATATATAATAGGAGCGCTAGTGTAGAGGAGGGGGGAAAAGGAAAAGGGAACGGGGAACAGGGAACAGGGAATGGGGAATGGGGAACGGAGGTTAAGGAAGAAGGCAGCTGGAAGCGAGGGAGCAGGTGTGTGTGTGTGCGCGCGTGTGAGAGTGAGAGTGAGAGAGAGAGAGAGAGAGCGAGTGAGCGCGTGCAGACTCGCTAATGTTTGCATGCAGCTGGGAGGGGCCGACGGTAGCAGTCGCTCCTGCTGAGCGCTGGTGTGGAGAAGGAGTGACAGGGACAAGGTTGGCTCGCCTCAGCGAAGGCACCTGGAGTCAAGGATTTGGAGTGGAACCCCAGCGTGAGAGTCCTGGCCATTGGAAAAAGCCAAGTCTCGGTCTGGTGGATGGCTAAACAAAGCCAGGGTTTGGGAGGCCACCAGACCAGCCAAGTGGAGAAGGTCAGCTGCAGGTAGGGTGACTCCCCTGGTGCATAGCCTGGATTGGAGAAGCAGGGGAGTCGCCAGCATAAAGATGGCTCTGGGCTTTGTTTTTAAAAGGACTGCTTCCAGCCATTGTTTTTAACATGGCTTTTATGGATTTATTTATGGGATTTTAACCTCCACCCTTTCACTGGTTTTATTGGACTATTTATTTGAAGCACTGCACTATTTATTTGGACACTGTTTTTGGTTTGTTTTTAATAAAAGCACTTTTTTGCACCATCCCCTTGCTTCGTTGTGTCTCAATGTCCAGCTCATCTGTGACATTATCGACGGTGTCGGGTTCAGGAGCTCCCAGAAACTAGAGGGGAGCCTGGAGCAGAACCTGCATCATCACACACGTCCTATATTACTGCACTGAATCCACCTCAATGTCATCAATGACAACCCCAAAATTCACTTGACAGGCAAGCAGCCGTTCAGACAAGATCTAAAGATTCGTTCTTGGTACAACATGGCACATTAGTAACTCATTTCTCATGGATTTTAGACTCACTATCATTAAAAGGAGCACTTGGTCAGCCACTGTGTTTAAGGTGGGAGGCTGGTTTTATCCTGTGGTGGGCAGTGGGGTACTAATGGCCCACTTGGTTCATAAGCCATTATACATTTCCACCTTTTTTTTATTTTATTACAATCAAATAGTATTCCATACCAAATAGCTCAAGTTTTACAAAAACAGGTTTGAAACATTTCCTCCTTCTGCAGCTCCACGCAGTTGCTGCTTGCCATTGTTGCTACTGAAGATGCCATTACTAAAACCATACTGTAATGCTGACTGGGCTTATTCTCCTCACACGCATACATCACGTGTGGAAAAGAATCATCTGAAGAGCAGCCTGTCAGGGACAGGACAAAATAAGCGATAAAGCAGAGGGGGGCAGAGCCTGGGGAACAACAAAGTGAGTAGTTGAGGAGTGCAGAAGATTCAAGGAAAGCGGAGACAGAATAATAAGAGATAGAGACAGTGTTGCTTGGTCTACAGTTCTATTGCCAAGTTGTCTGCAGGGAAAGAAATGGGATTTTTCAAGTTGTGTTTTTTGGGCTGTATTTTGGGCTATTTTTCAACCCCCCTCCCCCCATCCAATAAATTTTTACCGTGTTTTTCATTACAGTAATCCCTCACTACTTCGCGGTTCACTTTTCGCGGATTCACGACTTCGCGGGTTTTTAAATACAAGTGATTGCCCGCCTATCGCGGAAGTTATGTTCCAGACCCATCAGCAACAGGAGAAAATCCACGATATAGAAAGACCATATAAATAAACATTTTATAGTTTAAGCCTTAAAATACCCACCCCACATGATTTAAACACATGTAAACTTATAAAACACACTTTATTAACACATATGATATGTGGATGTCGGGCTAAGGATATGAGTAACATCTCACTATTATAAAACATTTTAACTTCACGCAAGACAAGACAGTGAGACAGGAAAATAGGTGATGTACAGGCTTTTAGATTATTGACACGCAGAGCGACAAGCAGCACAAAGCCAGCACAAAGTCCACTTCTCCTTAGTGTTCATTCAGCTCCCCACCCCCTTGACAATGCGAAGTAGCAGGAGCATACTGCGCCTCCAGGGAGGGGGGTGGGGTTTGAGCGAACGTGCGTTCAGCCCTCACACACCCCCACTCCTCCTCCTCCTTCCGAACTTGAAGAGCGACAAGCAGGCATTTTGGCAGAAGCAGCACAAAGTCCATTTCTGCTCAGCGTGAGTTCAGCTGCCCCCCTTCACAAAGCGAGTGCAGACACATCGACGTCTGATCGCTGCGTGCAGGCAGTGTGCAGTGTTGGTCTGCGGTGTTTATGAATGTAGAAAGTGTTTAAGAGCATAGGAAGTGTTTATAAGAGTGTGGGAAAGGTTAACAAGAGAGTGAGAAAGGTTTATAAGAGTGTGGGAAGGGTTTATAAAGCCTTAAAATATGTATAAATAATAAAATAAATATAGGTCGCTACTTCCCGGATTTTCACCTATCGCGGGGGGCCCTGGAACGTAACCCCCGCGATAGGTGAGGGATGACTGTACTTGGTGGCTACTGTTTAGTTATGTTTTAAACACCATTTGTTTTTTTCCTTAATTTCCAAAAAAAAATTTTTTGCCGACCCTGTCATTGACTCGGATGATCACACTGCCAATCTTGATAGTGACCAGGCTGGAAAAAGTAAAATTACAAGGGCTATAGATGGGAACAAAGATCTGTAAAGATCTACGTGACAAAATAGGTAACATCACAAATTCCTTATCAGTAAGAGAGTTACAGTAGTGTCTACATCTGTTAAGAAATGGAAATATTTATTTGTAGGCCTTGTGCAAATTATGTCATTTTAACTAAAACAAATCCTGGAAGCTAGAATAAAGTACAGTGGAACCTTGGTTTGCAAGTAACTTGGTTTACGAGTGTTTTGCAAGACGAGCAAAAATTTTTAATAGATTTTCACTTGATAAATGTGCGAGGTCTTGCAGTACGAGTAGTTTGTCTGCTGAGCGTCATGTGATCACAACTGAGCTGATGGTTCTCTCTCTCTCACTGCGGGATTCTGGGCAATCGTCTCCTATTCTCCATCTGAGTCGGCGTGCCTCACTCATATAGTCAACATCCGTACGAGCGTATAGTGTTTACTACAGCATTAGCATTGTGACTGTGTGCGCGCACGCGCTCGCTTGTGCGTGTGTGTGTGTGTGTGTGTGTGCTCGCGCACGCGCTTCTGTGTGCTGTGACGTGCGAGTCCCCATCTTGCACCCTAAAACACGATGCTGAGTCTCAGTACTTTAGCAACACAAGCTTTACTCAGCTTGAAACAGCAACAGCGCGGTTATTTATACACAGACACAGCAGTCAGGCAGGGCCCTGCGCATTTATAATGTTCCTTGTCCCTTGTATCACCCATTGACGGCAAATGCTTATAGCATGTCCGCGATCTTTTCGGATTCGCTTTTACGGAGAACTGCTACAGCGCTGGGAGACTGCGATTGTTTTGGGACACTCTTCAGCGTGTCATCCCGTTGGGTGCAATCCCACAATAGTTTAGAAACTCACTCACACCAGCCATGATTCTTTTCAAAGGTAAAGTGCAAGTTAATTTGTTTTATGTATTTTTACTTTATATTTTGTATTAATCATTTTTATATGAATAGTTTTGGGTTGTGGAACAAATCATCTGAGTTTCCATTATTTCTTATGGGGAAATTCACTTTGATATACAAGTGCTTTGGACTACAAGCACGTTTCTGGAACGAATTATGCTCGCAAACTGAGGTTCCACTATAATCTGGTATGGCAGATTAGGAATTGGGGATTTCCAGGAACAACACGAAAAAACGATGACATCACAATGTTGTGGTCACAATGCATTAATATATTTTTTAGAGTATTTTGCGACATGCATGTTTAGAGTAACATCATAAGTTCTTTTATCAGTGAGAGAGAAAGAGAGTTACAGAAACATCTGTATTTGTTTATAAATAAAAATCTTTATTTTTATGCCTTGTATAAATGTCATTATGACTAAAACCTACCCTGAAAGCTATAATAAAGCAATCTGCTATTGCAGATTAGGAGTGGGGATTTCCCGGGACAACACGAAAAGATGATATCACAATAGTTTGGTCACAGTACAATAATAATTTCTTTTAGAGTGTTTCGTGATCCTTTAAACACTATTTATGCCACCTCGCCCAGCCCTGGAGACAACGGGCAGTCAGTTAATCAGGTATATCATATTTACTATGCAACTAAGTGCTTTTTTTGTACTCCATATTTTTTTAATGCCAAGATCTAATATTTTGGCAGGTACAGTGGTGTAGTGGTTAAGGCTTTGCTCCTCAATCCCTGAGGTTGTGATTTCAAATCCTGCTACTGACCACAAACAAGTCACTTCACCTTCCTGTACTACAAAGAAACAAAATGGTATCTCACTTTTTATAAGGGACATTGGATAAATGCATCAGTCAAGTAATAATATTCTTAGGTCACTGGAGCACTGCTTGCTCTTGATACACAAGTGTTCCATGAGTAAAACATTCCTAATACAGATTAATTCCTGCTTGTCCTAGTGATGTGACTTTTCTTCATTGTCATTGCAAAACACAATTTTACAGGGAAGTGTATTCTCTGGAATTGAAACAGGTAATCGGCCCTGCTTCCTCTAAGCTGCGCTATATACTTTTGTGAACTGCCGCTCATCTGTTATTGTGCCCCTCACTCCCCAACCCGTTTGCAGGAGTTTGGAAGAGCTGTGCAACTGTTATCACGCCGTTCACCCTTTAGTGATGGACCACCTCAAAGTCCACCAGTCAAACCCTCCCACCTTGGTTGTCGTTTATGTGTTTACTTTAAAAAACTGCTAAAAACTCATTATTTTAACTTGGTTTTCTCATAGCTTCATTTTAGTTTAATCCTGATACTCTGTATATGCATTTCATTATCATTATTATTCCTGGTGGCTCTGTAATCCAAAAAAAAATTGAACAGTGAATCAACATCAACTTTCTCGCTAAATTGAACAAAATGGCCACAGAAACCTAGGAAATGATGAAACAGTGTATGGTGATAACAGTTTGTCTCACACACAAGTTTCTGAGTGGCACAAATGTTTCAAGGAAGGACAAGAAAATGTAGAAGGCGTTCAATACCCAGGTCACCCACGCTCGTCTCAGATGGATGAAAACATCAAAATGGTGAATCAGGTTGTTCAAAATGATAGATATGGAAAGGCACTATATAATAGATAGATACTATAGATAGATAGATATGAAAGGCACTATATAGTAGATAGATAGATAGATAGATAGATAGATAGATAGATAGATAGATAGATAGATAGATAGATAGATAGATAGATAGATAGATAGGAAATGCACTATATAGTAGATAGATAGATAGATAGATAGATAGATAGATAGATAGATAGATAGATAGATAGATAGATAGATAGATAGATAGAAATGAAAAGCACTAGTGAGAGAGAGAGAGAAATATGTAAATAATTTATAAATAACAAAACAAGCAGTAACCCCGTAAACACGTCTGGCTAGGATACTGGCGAACTACTGCAGTCAATAACAGAGCTGCAGGTGACAGTAAGATGGTCAGACCTGAGCAGATGTTCTTTTGAAGGTGTTAACGTAAAACAGGTCTAGCTTGTTGCATATTATAAAGGTTGTGCCTGCCGTTAGATGTTGGTTCAGAATTAATCATCATTTTGTTGCCTAGTTTAAAAATAAACATCAGCAGGAAACATGCAGCCACTCCTAGGTAGTAACATGGATAAATTCAGTCAGTTTTTCAAAGTCTTGTCACACTTATCGGCTTTAATTGTTATGTGCTCGCCTCTCCTGCTTCTATCACTCTGTCTCATCATATCAGATGAAAACTGTGTGGCATTAAATAGCATTCGAAACCGCATTTAAGCTGTGTCACACACGTGCACGTGGGAGGCAGTTGATGGACTTAAACACTTATAATGGTACACTGGAGCCCGGGTTGGTGTGGCCCACTGACACCTTCTCCCCTTCCTCCTCTGCAGGCCCACAGAGAGAAATCCTGCCTGACTGTCCTGACCTCACTTCTGGTTCCACACTCCAGAGATATTCCTGTCAACCCACCATAAAAACGCAACCTTAATCATTATACCTCAGTTCTGTTTCGAACTCAGTCTGTGAAGATCACATATCTGCTTTATTTTTACCTTTTTTCAAATATATGGGGGTGGATACCCCAAACCTTCATGTTTCTCTTTGAGATTATTTCCACAGCTGCTTCTCTGCAAAAAACAAAAATACCACAGAACCAGGAACAGTCCGTGACTATTCAACTTATTTAACATTCCACCTTTATGGAGACAGGCCAGTCCTGAGTCCTTTCCTCCTTAATTGTATCCTTGCTCCGTTTTCTTTCCATCTTTGGATGAGCTGCTGCTGTGGTGAAGTTCAACAGTCAGCGTTGATCGCTGAACTACTACCCAATAGGGGAACATTTAATATTTCCCTCTTTATATGCTCAGACTCTCTTACATTCTCCAATGTTATAGACACAGCTAGCCATCAAGTTCTTCCACACCTCTTCATAACTTTCAAGTTCCCACCTTGTCCAAAAAACAGTTGATATGGACTTACCATTCGGGTCTGCATCAGCAATGACAGCAGCATATCTTCAATTTAAAAATTAATTTAAGATTAACAGTAACAGGTAAGAAGGCACATCTTAACGTTATCATCTTATATATAAACGTCTACGTTTGTTGTGTGTCTGTCTGTCTGTCCGGCCCAGAAGTGCGAGGCTACAGCATGAAGCTCAAAGAGCTGGCAAGGCAGCCCCAAGTTCATGAGTTGGAAGAAGGAAGAAATACTAGTGCTAGTGTTAGTGCTAATGACTAACAACAGAGATGCAGTCGGTGCAGCGAATCAGCAGCTTTAGTCAGGAAGAAGAAGAAGAGGAATACCAGATGGACAGGAGTACATTAGAGGGTCAGGTCAGGTTGGACGGTTGGTAGACAAAGTCAGAGAGGCGAGATTGCGTTGGTTTGGACATACGCAGAGGAGAGATGCTGGGTATACCGAGAGAAGGGTACTAAGGATAGAGCTGCCAGGCAAGAGGAAAAGAGGAAAGCCTAAGAGAAAGTTTATGGATGTGGTGAGAGAGGACATGCAGGTGATGGGTGTAACAGAGCAAGATGATGAGGACAGGAAGATATGGAAGAAGTTGATCCATTGTGGCGACCCCTGACGGGAGCAGCTGAAAGAAAAAGAAAGAAAGAAGTTATCAGCAAGCCCTGCTGCCATCTTGGAATTGAGTTTATTCAGGTAATTAGCCTGGGGTGGTTTATTTCATCATCTAAGAACAGAGGTCTGTCCAGGACATTTAGTGTCTCCAATGTGCAGTTTGGCTGGTGTCTCACGAATTATTTGATTCTGCAGCAAGGGTCACCACTACCTACAGTGTTTGAGCCTGTTTGTTATTTATTCCCTGTCCATATAGCATGTGGAAGCATCACACCAATGCCATGAACCCAGTCCAGAACTGCCTGTATAGTTGGAGCTGTAGTCTTTGATGCCCTTTTCACCTCTGTTACAGGGTGGCAGATATCTAGTAGTGTGTAGGTAATGCCAAGATAGGTGGATTGGCAGATAATCAGGAATCCATGAGATCATTACAGAGGAACTTGCATATCATACAGGCTTGAGCAGATTTGTGGCAGATGAAACTTAATGTAATAAATGTAAAGTGTCACACGTAGTAAGTAAAAATGTTAGGTCCGAATACACAATGGGAGGTCTGAAAATCGAAAGTCCATTAGGATTTAAGAGTCATAGTAGACTCTAAGCTATCGACTGTCAGACAGTGTTCAGAAGCCATTAAGAAGGCTAACAGAATGTCAGGTTATATAGCGCCTTGATGTGTGGAGTACAAGTCACAGGAGGTTCTGCTCAAATCTTCATAACACACTGGTGAGGCCTCATCTGGAGTTCTAGGTGCAGTTTTGGTCTCCAGGCTACAAAAAGGACATAACAGCACTAGAAAAGGTCCAGAGATGAGCGACTAGGCTGATTCCAGGGCTACAGGGGTTGAGTTATGAGGAAAGATTAAAACGAGCTGAGCCTTTAAAGCAGATGAAGAGGAGACTGAAGTGTTTAATATTATGAAGGGAATTAGTCCAGTGGATCAAGATTGTGACTTTAAAATTAGTTTATCAAGAACACGGGGACACAGTTGGAAACTTGTTAAGGGGATATTTCACACAAACATGAGGATGTATTTCTTCACCCAGCGAACCACAGACTCATGGAATACGTGGCCAAGTAGAGTGGTAGACAGTAAGACTTTAGAGACCCTCAAACCACAAGTTGATCATTTTTAGGAGAATTAAGTGGACAGGACTGGCGAGCCTTGTTGGGCTGAATGGCCTGTTCCTGTCTACATTGCTCTTATGTTTAAATATTCACACCTGTGTGTCTTTGGACTGTGGCCTGTGGAAACCCACATGAACATGAAGAGAACATGGAAAGTTCATGCAGGGAGCACCTGGGGTACAAACCCCGGTCAGTTTGTCAAGGGGCAGCAGCAGCATTACCAATACCCATTATGAATTATTTCTTAACAAACAAAAATAAGGAATTCAAAAGAAGAAATAGGCCAACTTCAAAATCAAGAGCAGAACAAAATAGTAAATTTGGAAATTCAAAATACAAAAAAAAAAAAAAAAAAAATAGTAAAAAGATATTCATGGCCAACTGCTTAGCCCAAAATCCGAAATCCAGTTAACAAAATCTGAAAAAGGAAAAAGGAATGCTCAAAAAAGAAAGCAAAGGCTACAAACACTGCGCCAAATCCCTCAGGGTGATCCCAGTAGTAGATCAGAGCAGTTTGGATAAACAACACGTTTTAGCATTCCTGTGACGTGATGCAATTAAATCTGTTGAATGAGGCAATGAAGGAGGGGCTGCGGTCTATTTATAGACAAGAGGGCTGCTTCTAAATATAGGTCACTTTTTCCCTTCCAGGTTGGTAATGTGTCTTTAATACACGGCTGGACAAATTCCAACATTTAAAATGAGTTTCACTTCTTTATTAGTGAGTAATCAGAACAACACACAACATCCATATCCTTTAGCTGCTGGTGGGGGTATAAGGGGTGGTGACTGAATGGCCTTGGAAATTCCCTGTAGAGGTTAAGGAACTGCTGCAGTCATCCTTCACCCGAGTCCTACGGAAGGGCACAGAGTGCATTGATGAAGTCAAACGTGAGCAGCAGGTGGATTTCTCCCAGGATCATTCTGTTAAAGATTATGTTCCTGAATGCTTAATACGCACATATAATTAAACCAGGTTACTTGCCAGGGGGTGGATCTACTGGTGTAATGAACAGCTAGGGATTCTTACACAGCCAGGACGCCTCCAAAACAGAAGACCAAGGAAAGGAGCTTGCATGGTTCAATACCTCAGCCCGGGATGACAGAGGGAAGCCCCCCCTGGCTTGCTGCAGTGCCACAGGTTTGGAGCAATGGAAGCTCAACCCAGGCTGGGGCCCATGGCCACCATGAGGGGGTGTGTTGAGAATGGCTGAGCCCACCTGTGCAGGGCTGCTGCCACACCGTAGTGCAGCTACAAGGAGATTGTGGAACACTAGGGGCCTCATGCATAACGCCGTGCGTAGAATTCACACTAAAACATGGCGTAAGGACAAAAGCGGAAATGTGCGTATGCACAAAAAAATCCAGATGCATAAATCTGTGCATTCGCCAACTTCCATGTTCTTCCGCTCCATAAATCCTGGTCAGTGTGAAAAGTAACGCACGTGCACACCCCTGCTGCCACTCCCCAAACTCCTCCCAGAATTACGCCACTTTGATTATGCAAATCAGTGTTCTCAAGTTCACAAAGTCGCACAGTGACCGAAATAAAAAAGAAATTGTCACATATCAAAGTCGCCGTGAAAGGAGAGTCGTAGCCCATCGTCTGAGTGTCATATGAAAGCTTATTAGGGTTCAGAGAAAAAAAAAATAGGCACACAGTGGGAAAAAAGCACGAAATGTCAACTTTAATCTCGAAATTTAAACTTTCATCATGTATTTTATTTTGTCATTAAAGCAGAACATCATAAACTTCATCTTAAAATTGCTTAATTTCCTGTTTCTCAAATCCCATCGTAACAAAAGTAGCACGTTAAATGCTTTGTTTTGTATTTGATCTTCTATGTGCTCTGTGTGTGTGAATCACTACATGCTTCTGGGCTTCCTCTTCCTCCGACAGGAACCAGAATCCATTACATTAGTGATATTATAGCTCTCTGAATAGTTAAAATACAGTGGACCCTTGACTTACGAACTCAATTCATTCACGAGGGCTGGTTGTAACTTAAGTTGGTTGTAAGTCAAGACTATTTTTCCCATAAGAAATAATGGAAATACCTTTAATGCGTTCCGAACCTCCCACAGCAACACTTACTTAACCTTTTCATAATAAAAAAGGGTTGTATAATGTGCATAATTTACCAAAACACCAATAATTTTTCTAATGTACTAACCAAAAAGTTATAAAAAGTGCCTAGCCTACCAGAAACAACAATTTCATACTGTACTCACCATTTAATTTTGACATCTTTGGCCTGCAGGAATTGAGGAGGAGGAGAATGAAATGGAAGGTGGTTATTGTTTGGAAGGAGCCTCCTTATACAAATCTTTTCTTTGTAAAATTGTCGAGATGGTGAATTTCGACATGCTGTACATATTAGCAAGATCGGTCACATGAACACCCCTCTCATATTTCCGCACAATTTCCTTCTTCGTTTCGATTGTGATTGCTTTCTTTACCTTCATTATCTTCTCTTCCTTCCTTACCAATTATCAAAAAAATTATATAAATCACTGCACTGACCGAAATTACGTCCACAAACACATGTATCTGGGCTCCGACTGACGCTTACAAACGCTCTCAGCTGTTTGTTTACAATCGCGCAGGCGGATACACGTGACCGCATTCAGGTCGTAACGCAAGATGTTGGTTGTAAATCAAAACAAAAATTTTGGTCGTAAATCAACTTGTTCGCATGTCAGGCCGGTCGTATATCAAGGGTTGACTGTACTGAGATATATACTTGATATCATTTTCATGATGATAGGAGTTAAAGCATGTTATTAAACATGGGAACACGGTGGCGCAGTGATTGTTCATGTCTCACTCAAGATGCTTGCTGCGCTGTGCGCGACCTTTGATGAAATCATTTACTGTAGCAGTACTGTCTCTTTCAAATGTACTAACCCCCAATTCCTGTTTTTACTTTTCTTTCTCCAAGTAACCAATCACCATACAATCAGCTCTGTAATAGACGTTAAGCTATCTGTAAGCTTAGAACGCCAATTCTTCAAAACTTGTAAGGAACATTGAAATATCTTCGTAGTACATGTTTAATTATTCTATCCATCTATCATTCCAGTGTCGCACCAACCCCAGCAAGATTACAGCGCGAGGCAGGAACAATCTGTGAACGGAGCGCCAGCTCCTTGCTAGTGCTGCGGCACCGTGTCCTCATATGTTTAATTATTAACAATATAGATTATTTAAATTAAGTTAAAGTTTTATCTGTATAATATAATAAACATATTTTGCTGCATTTCATCTTAAAAATTATATCATCATCATATGTAAATACACGCTTTATAAAGTGGCTCAGGTTGTGCAATATTATAACTGTATTGCAAGTTTACAGTGAGGTGATTGTGCTTATAAGTACAAACAGTTCTACAAGGAGCACTTGATGGACTGATTGAGTGCGTTTAGAGTTCTTGGGATGAAACTGTTTCTGAACCGCGAGGAAAGGCTCTGAAGTGTTTGCCCTATGAGAGAAGTTCAAATAGACTGTACGCATGGCTGAGGCAGCGTGTGCTTGATGCTGTATACTGATTATTCTCTTTCTGATCAGCTGCTGTAGATCTGTGATTCCCCACTCAGATACAGAGATATAAATACTCCGAGTGGTGCATTGAGAGGAACAACGCTAAAGCAGCTATGGTATTTGGAATAGTTTGGCCATTCTCTGGACTATTATATTGTTACAGGTTAATTACAATCAGATGTCTTAAATTAATAAACAATATGCAGTTAATTTCAGTGTATATAATAAAGCCGCGTCAGGGATGTGGATCTAAAAAAGAAAGGGAAACCACACTGGAACAGTAGCACTGCTTTGACGCTGGGTGCCGCCAGTTTGCAAAAGGACAAAACTTGCAGGAGAAGGAGTGGAGGTGGACAAGAGACAGAAGAGAAAGAAAAGAAGAAAGAGACTGTGTATCGGTGCTTATTGTACTGTGCTGTTTAAGGTGGGAAATGAGGGGAAAACGTGGCATGCTGTGTGCTGCACTTGGGCTCAGGGTCTGTTGTGTCTGTTGAGAATTTCGATCTGCATTATTAGTTTTTGTGCTCTTAGCTATGAAATGTCTAGGCCTAAAACAGCTTTAAAAGGACACCAGTTATTTTGTTAGAGAAGCCTCTTGCCTGCCTGTCCTTTTTACTTGCTTTGGTTTGAGCTTCTGCAAGTCAAGCTGTGAGACGAGGTCATCAGGTTCTCTGAGGAAGCAAGCATGCAAACTTCATTTTCAGAAATGCAGGTGAGGAGCTTCTTACTGACAGAAGACGAAACAAACTGTGTGTAGGGGTTTTGCCGGTGTGAGTATAGGGCAAGCCGTCAAGCTAGCGCATAAAATATATAAGCAATGAAATGACATTTAGGGCTCATCAATACCTTAGGCCAGGGGTGCCCAACTCCAGTCCTAGAGGGCCACAGTGGCTGCAGGTTTTCATTCTAACCCTTTTCTTAATTAGTGATCTGTTTTTGCTGCTAATTAACTTCTTTTGAAATAATTTTATTTGACTTGGTTTTTAAGAAATGTTTCCCTGAATTTCTTCATCATACCTCTGAATTGCTTCATTTCTTTACTTAAATGGCATCCAAACAGAAGTGAAATGTGAAGTGAGGGAGCCAACAGAGGACCAACTAAGTCAGGAACTCAAACTCCAACCAATTTCACTCCAACCAGCTGCTTAATTAGGCGCAGAGTCTTGTCGTTAATTAAACCCGTTCTTTAATTCCATGGCTTGTTGCTGCTCTCATTGTGCAATATCAGACATTTCTGAAATTGTGAATTTTCTCTTTTCTAAGAGCAGATCAGCATTCCTGAGACCTTCACCTTTCTTTATTTTCAGATTTTGTATGACGGTTTGCTTGCCATGTTTTGGCTCATTTCGTATCTCATTATTGTTTGGCTGCTAATTAAGGAAAAAAACCATTAAGGAGTCTGAGTGTTCAAGAGCAAGTCAATTACAATTAATTCAAAAGAAGTTAATTTGCAGCAAAAACAGGCCATTAATTAAGAAAAGGATTAAAATGAAAACCTGCAGCCACTGTGGCCCTCCAGGACTGGAGTTGGACACCCCTGCCTTAGGCAATAAAATGAAAATACAATGTATTATGAAAAAGATACATTAGCACATATTGTAAGATATTCAGGGCTCTCTGGACACTCTGGGCTCATTTCATGAACTGAGACAGGCTTTATGTGCTCTGCGATTGTTTTCTATGCTGTGCAGTAAAGTCTTAAATTTGGACTGCCTTTCTGAAGACTCTGCTTGTTTTTTGTAAAGATTTCTCCACAACATGTGTGGGGTTTGGGGAGCTGTAAGCCCCCTGGTGTCCACACTAGGAAACTAATGAAGTTTAAGCCTTAGGGGCAAAGATTTCTAACCTGGGGTGCCCGTACCCGCAAGTGGATACCAGGTGACATTTCAGGGGGTGTGACTAAGACAAAGGCTGCATTGCAATTCGCCAAAATTGAGTGAGGTGCATTGTCTGACTTTATCGTGGTACAATCAACGTCTGGCAATGTGTCGGTCATTTATTAATTTAGTGCTCCCATTCTATGATATGAAAAGAATTGAGGATTGCATGCACAATTGTCTCCTGTGATTGAATTGCGTGTTACTGCTGTGAGCGAAGAGTGGGAGAGAGGTTAGGAGCACTCGCTGATACAGCGCATTACTGCACCCACCATATGGTAAACCACCTCAGGATCCCAGATTAGGACCCGAGTGCAGCCAGCCATGCAACGGGTGACACCTCAGCACCACACTTGTGCAGATGGAATGGAACAGTGTGAGGTTTGTTATGGTGGTTCTTCCCTGCAGGTTGGAGGGTCTACTTGCAGGGCTGGATGCAGATTAACGTCATACCCAGGACGGAGCAATTGCAGGTTAAGGGCCTTCCTCAAGGGCCCAATGGAGTACAGTCCCTTTTGCCGTTTACAAGATTTGAAGTGGCAGCCTTCCGAATTGCCAGCGTGGATCCCTAGCCTCAGAGCCACCACTCTGCTGCGGGTGAAGCATTCGCAAATTTTCTCTTAACTTTTTTTTAAGAGAATGGAATTTGGACCTTGTAGAGAAGGCCAAGGTCTAGGACTGATTTCTGTGCAAACCCTGATTGTGAAACATCGCTAATCTTGACTTTTGTTTGATATTTCTGTTCACAAGGGGGACTGAATTGGATGCAACGCCTGCTGCTTCCAATCAGCCCACCTCTCCTGCTGGCGGTCCTGGCGGTAGCGCTTCAGTTTGAATTGAGTGGCGTACCTGTTTTTGAGCTTCAGTTCTGGTATTTTCAGGGGATAAAGCCCGTCGACTGTGTTTCATTGCTCAGACCTGCTGCTTCACAGGGTTTCCAGTCCCCCAAACCCCTCGATTGCTGGTCGTGTGTCATTTCCTCGCTGCGCTTCGATGTATTGCAGGATACCCCAAAACCTGGATCATCAATCGAGCGTCTAAACTTCATCGGGGACACATTTACAAAATGTCTGAGGTTTACAAAGGTAAATTGTCCACAGTGGCATAGCTCGAGTTCGTGCCACTCGGGGCGGGACGGTGCTTCAATTTGCCACCCTCCAAAATATCTGAATATGTTAACCTATTTAAATAGAAAATTAAAATGATGTATAGAGAAAAATTAAGATAAATTTTGCATAGATTTATTCATTTATATTTTCATATCCCCTTTAATATCTATCTATTATATACAGCCTTTTAAAATTTATACATTATATAGTACTTTTTATACCTATTGATCTATCTCTCATATAGTGCCTTTCATATCTATCTGTCTACAAGACTGTGAAGTTTGTTCCTGATCTCCTTTCAGTGTCCACTAGGTGACCCTGAGTCATTCCTGACTAACTGAAGGTTTCTGCTGCCAGCCTTGTGGAGGACCTGATGCCACCCCCAGTACCTCCCCCAATCACTTAAATTATTCACTTTGCTGCCGTCTGGAAAAAGTTTCTTCCCTCAAGCCATAAGACTCCTACACACTCAGGGAGTAGACTGATAACTCATACACACCTTCCCACTCAACTAGATCATGTTTTTATTATTATATTTATTATCATTCTGTCACTTTCGTCCTACTTCCAGTGTCAGGTTTACATCTGTTCCTTCTATTAAGATTTTGTCACATTTTGTCACGGCCTGCTAACTTTTGGTACCTGTAGATGTCATTGATGTGTCCTCGTTTGTACCACTCTCTGTCTCTACACTGCCCTGCAATGCTCACACATACACTTTATGTTAAGAAGTGTCGTTTGATTTATTTTCTGTAGTGCTGTGCTCTAAGTAGCTCCGTGGTCCCAGATGAATGTTGCTTCTTTTCACTGTGTGCTGTACTAACTGTATATGCTTGAAATGACCATAAAAAGCTGTTACTACTACATCTCCACTTTATGAATGCCTCTGAGAATGTTCTAGTTGATCCCCACATTTCTTAATTCATTGGAGACTGAACAGGTTCAGCTCCAGAGCAGGTCATGCCCTCTACGCCATGGAGGTGCCTGCCTGCTCTCCTTTGCCCTTTTCTGAAAAGCTTTAGTGTTGGCATTTTTTTTTTCTATTTGGTAAATGTGATTTTAATTAGCACAATCAAATCAGGCAGATTATGTTTCAGGTCATCACTAAACAGAATTTCATATTTAGCAGAATGAAAACAATAAGGAGACACCATGAAGGCAGGACCAGGAACTCCAGCAGTGGGGACGGTTTTCCTGTTCCCTCCACCAACTTGCTTTTCTCAAATATTTGTCTTCCTTATTTATTTTAATGACCTCCCTCACTTACGCTTTACCTCCAGCCGGCCAACGGGCAATTCCTTGTGTTTTAACAGAGAACGTCTATTGAGCTCCTTTACTGAGGTTAACCTGTTCAGTTGCTTTGGGGCTCAGGGGCTTCTCCAGATATGTTTGTGCCCACTTGCCATAGCTACCTCTGGGCTCTTTGATTCTCTGTGCTGCCAGGTGCGGGTAAGCTGGGATTCTCTTTTGATTGAATCCTATAAATGTCCGTAACTCTGTGAGGCTAAGGATCTGCGCTGGTATCCAGAAGGTTGCCAGTTCAAATCCCTGTCACTGCCAAAAGAGATCCTATTCTGCTGGGCCCTTGAGCAAGACCCTTAACCTGTAATTGCTCCAGGGTCGCTGTACAATGGCTGACCCTGCACTCTGACCCCAAGGGGTATGCGAAAACTAACAAATTCCTAATACAAGTATTTGTATAAGGCGAAATAAAGAACAAAAACAAAAAAAACTCTTGACAATGCAACCGCTAAGACATTCCAGCTTCCAGTTATAAAGTTTCCTGCTGCCCTCCATGTATACAGAGCCCTCCATAGTGTGTGGGACAAGGACGCATTTCTCCTTGATTTACCCCTCTGCTCCTCAGTTTAAAATTACAAATCAAACAATTTACACATCGTGATTAAAGTGCACATTGCAGGCATTCATTGGAGGGGGTCTGCACACATTTCAGTCCCACCACACTTTCACTACAAAGTCTCCCCCCCCCCCACCCCCATCAGGGCACCATAATATTTGGGACAATTGGCGTCACAGGTGTTTGTGATTCCTCAGGTGGGTTTCATGGCTTCATAAGACACCTCGGCTTGCTGCTACCCTTTGGAGTCTGTAATTATGAACGATCAACATGAGGACAAGAGCTGTGCCAATGAAAGTCAAAGAGGCTGAAACACAAGAATAAAACCATTGGAGACATCAGTAGAACTTTAGGATGACCCAGATCAACTCTCTGGAATATCATGAAGAAGAAAGAACACAATGGTGGGCTCAGGAATCACAAAGAGACTGGTAGGCCAAAGAAGACCTCCACTACTGATGACAAGAATCCTCACTATGGTCAAGAAAAAGCAGCAAACACCTGCCTGACAGACTAGAAACAGACTTCAGGGGGGCCGATGTGTGTGTGTCAGGGACTATCAGCAGAAGACTTCTTCTTCTTTTTCTTTCGGCTGCTCCCGTTAGGAGTTGTCACAGCAGATCATCTTCTTCCATATCTTTCTGTCCTCTGCATCTTGTTCTGTCACACCCATCACCTGCATGTCCTCTCTCACCTCATCCATAAACCTTCGCTTAGGCCTTCCTCTTTTCCTCTTCCCTGTCAGCTCTATCCTTAGCATCCTTCTCCCAATATACTCAGCATCTCTCCTCTGCACATGTCCAAACCAACGCAATCTCGCCTCTCTGACTTTGTCTCCCAACCGTCCAACTTCAGCTGACCCTCTAATGTCCTCATTTCTAATCCTGTCCATCCTCATCACACCCAATGCAAATCTTAGCATCTTTAACTCTGCCACCTCCAGCTCTGTCTCCTGCTTTCTGGTCAGTGCCACAGTCTCCAACCCATATAACATTGCTGGTCTCACTACCAATCTGTAGACCTTCCCTTTCACTCTTGCTGATATCCGTCTGTCACAAATCACTCCTGACACTCTTCTCCACCCACTCCACCCTGCCTGCACTCTCTTTTTCATCTCTTTTCCACAATCCCCTTTACTTTGTACTGTTTATCCCAACTTCGCCAACTCTGCTCCCTGCATTCTCATCATTCCACTGACCTCCCTCTCATTTACACACATGTATTCTGTCTTGTTCCTAATGACCTTCATTCCTCTCCTCTCTAGAGCATATCTCCACCTCTCCAGGGTCTCCTCAACCTGCTCCCTACTATCGCTACAGATCACAATGTCATCAGCAAATATCACAGTCCACAGAGACTCCTGTCTAATTTCGTCAGTCAACCTATCCATCACCATTACAAATAAGAAAGGGCTCAGAACCGATCCTTGATGTAATCTCCCCTCCACCCTGAATGTATCCGTCACTCCTACAGCAGACCTCACCACTGTCACACTTCCCTCGTACATATCCTGTACAACTCTTACGTACTTCTCTGCCACTCGCGACTTCCTCATACAATACCACAGCTCCTCTCAAAGCACCCTGTTGTATGCTTTCTCCAGGTCCACAAAGACGCAATGCAACTCCTTCTGGCCTTCTCTATACTTCTCCATCATTTCTTGGCATGAAACCACACTGCTGCTCACTAATCATCACCTCACTTCTTAACCAAGCTTCCACTGCTCTTTCCCATAACTTCATGCTGTGGCTCATCAATTTTATCCCCCTGTAGATACTGCAGTCCTGCACATTCCTCATATTCTTAAATATCGGCACCAGTACACTACTTCTCCACTCCTCAGGCATCCTCTCACTTTCCAAGATTCCATTATACAATCTGGTTAAAAACTCCACTGCCATCTCTCCTAAACACCCCCATGCTCCCATAGGTAGGTCATCTGGACCAACGGCCTTTCCATTCTCCATCCTCTTCATAGCTGTCCTTACTTCCTCCTTGCTAATCCTCCACACTTCCTGATTCACTATGCAAACAACAATACAAATATCAGCAGAAGACTTCATGAACAGAAATACAGAGAACACCACAAAAATAGGATAGCCAGATTACAGTTTGTGAAAAAGAACTTCTGGAAAAAGGTGGACAGATGAGACAAAGATGAACCTCATCAGAGTGATGGCAAGAGCAAAGTGTGGAGATGTAATGAAACTGCCCAAGACCCAAAGCAGACCACCTCTTCTATTAAACATGCTGCTGGGGGTGTTATGGCTTGGGCATGTGTGGCTGCCACAGGTCCTGGCACACTTCTCTTCATTGATGATGGAACTGCTGATGTCAGTGGAATGAATTCTGAGGTGTGTAGAAACATCTCATCTGCTCAAGTTCAGTAGATGCCTCCAAACTCCCTGGTCGGCACTTCATCCTACAACAAGATAAAGAGCCAAGCCTACTGCTGAGGCCACACAGGAGATTATCAAAGATAAAAAATGGAAAAGTCTGGAAAGGCCAAGAAGTCACCTGATTTCAATCCAACTGAGCAGGAGAAAACTTAAAAGGACGAGCCCCCCTGAAACAAGCAGGAGCTGAAGGTGGTTGCATTTTTGTGCACTGCTTGAAAACAGTAAGACTTATTACCTGGAGATTTTATTTTTTTTCCTGGCTGTTCCTGACATGTTCTCTGACACCTTTATAGCGTTTGGATGTTTATTCCAACATGTATGGAAGTAAGAATTACATTCAAAGTACATTGTTTAGTAAAAACATCACTGAATTTTGCAACTGTTTTCCGCTGCAACTTATGCATACTGTACAATCTAAATATATTCTTGAGGTGCAAAAATTCTGAAAGGGAAATGTCTGACCTTTATGTTCAAGAGTGGAATATGAATATTGAGGAAAGAAGGATGATGAAGTTACAGCCAGTTAAATCAAAGGAGAAGGAAACGGACAAATGGAGGCTGAGCTTAAAGGGTTACAAGGACTCCATCATGCAGACTCTGTTCAGGGTTTCTTCATCTGTGAGATTCCTGCTAGCTACTCTACCATACATGAAAGATTTGGGGTTTTTCCACATATTAGGAAGATTTTCAAAGCACAAAGAACCAAACTTCATATGCAAAGAACCTGTCCCAGAGTGAAATGGTGTTTGGTCAAGCAGTGGCTCTGAAAGGAAACACGCAAACCAGTAAAGAACCATAAAATGCCACCAATACAACGTTATTTGTAAGACTGCATAGGTCGGGGTCTCCAACCTTTTTTCTCCTGAGAGCTACTTTTACAAAATGAAAATGGCCGAGAGCTCCTCATGTTTTCTAACGTTTATTCTCATCGCTTATTTCAACCCAAACAAACTGAATAAGCTTGTTTTGCCTGAACATTTACAAAATGTTGGTGTCCACAACTCACATTTTGCATTAAAACATCACAAAAAATATTGAGTTCACCTGCAAGTGCATTTTGTATGTCTGTATGCATTTTCTAGTGTCAGTCTCACACTATTGAATTAAAACATGAATGCTGTCAAAACAAAACAATGCAATTCCAAATACACAGATCTGACGTATTCATTTGTCATTGTGTCACATGTCACTGTGTCACTTTACTTGCAGGTCCAGTCACATGTGTGATGTGTTTTTTAGTTCGTCAGATGACTGGCACTGAGGTGTCTGGTGGAGTGGAGCCCCTTAGGTTCACTCATTTCAGTGTTCGTCTGTCAGTCTTGTTCTGAACTTTCATTTCATGACATTCATGTCAGACTCACAGAGGTATGGAGACCCAAACAAAGCAGACATTTTCAGAGCTGCTTGGTGAAGATTCTTATAGTTATCTGGCTCTACTAAGCCCCGAAATGCTGTTGAGACTTTAACTGCACATTATTTTGAAGGTTTACTAATATATAAAATCAAATGTCTGCCTGTCTGTATGTCTGTCCGCTTTTGACATGAGAACTACTTAACGGATTTAGATCATCCATCCATCCATCCATTTTCTAACCCGCTGAATCTGAACACAGGGTCACGGGGGTCTGCTGGAGCCAATCCCAGCCAACACAGGGCACAAGGCAGGAACCAATCCTGGGCAGGGTGCCAACCCACCGCAGGATTTAGATCATTTTTTTTTTAAATAATTTGGTTGAACATTCCGGTTGATTTTGTGACTTCTCTCATTTCACTGTGTATCAGTGTTCGTTTGCCATACCGATTTATTTGTCTGAGAAACTGAGAAACACGCAGCGGGCCTCACTCACTCGCCAGCTTCGGGGTGTTCTCCTTAACTCCGCTTAGCTAGAAAACGAGAGAACAATTGAATTGAACTTTGTTTGATATTTAAAATAAAGTGTTACTTAGGTCTTGATGAGTATGAGTCCAGATATTCTCTTAAGTGTATGCCACATTGAAAAGATAGACTGCAATTCAGATTATGGATCGTGATAAGATTTTTTTTTTTTTTTTTTTTTTTTTATTTATATTTTTATTTTATTAATTTTCATTGTAATCATTCCATACAAACAGATCAATTTATAACCCAACAAATTTGAAGACAAATCAAACCCCACCCCTGAGAAGGAGAGCTTAGCTAAAGGAAAATTGCTTTAAGCTTTCTAATAAGGCAACATTAAACAAAAGAAGGGGAGAAGTAAATATCTTTATAAATAAGAGATGGAGAAGGGAGTTAAATGCAATAATAGTTAATTCTCTTATTCTAAAATAATATTGATTAAATCCTGCCATGTTTTGAAAAAATTTTGTACAGATCCTCTAACTGAAAATTTGATTTTTTCCAATTTCAAATAATATAAAACATCGGTTTCCCACTGACTTATCAGAGGAGAATTAGGATTCTTCCAATTTAACAAAATAAGTCTGCGTGCCAAAAGTGTAGTGAATGCAATCACCGTTTGCTTGTCCTTCTCCAATTCAAGTCCATCTGGAAGAACACCAAACACAGCTGTTAGTGGGTTAGGAGGGATTGTGATACTAAGGCTGTCTGAGAGGCACTTAAAAATTTTTGTCCAAAATGATGTTAGTTTGGTGCAGGCCCAGAACATGTGACCCAGTGAGGCAGGAGCTTGGTTGCAGCGCTCGCAGGTTGGATCCTGGCCTGGAAACATTTTGGACAGTTTTAGGCGAGACAGATGAGCTCGATATATAATTTTTAGTTGAATAATTCTATGCTTTGCGCATATAGAACTCGAGTGAATTCTCTGCTTTGCTACCTTCCACTCCTTTTCTGATATATTGATTAAGAGATCTTCTTCCCAATGTCCTCTTGGATCTTTGAAAGGTAGGGACTCTAATAAGATTTTATATATTGCGGAAATAGTGTTTGTTTCCTCGGAATTGAGCAGTATTTTTTCCAGCATTGTGGAGGGTGCAAGGTGGGGGAAATCGGGCAATTTCTGTTTAACAAAATTTCTAATTTGAAGATAGTGAAAGAAATGTGTAACTGGGAGGTTAAATTTTGAACGTAATTGTTCAAAAGATGTAAATATGTTGTCTATATAAAGATCTCTGAGCATTTTAATCCCAAAACTTTTCCAGGTATTAAAAACTGGATATACTTGCGAAGGTTGAAAGAGGTGGTTCTCTTGCAGAGGTGCCACTGATAAAAGATTTTCCATCTTAAAATGCTTTCTAAATTGGTTCCATATTCTGAGTGAGTAAAGCACAATTGGGTTATTAGTATATTTGCGATAACTTTCATTTATTGGAGAGCAGAGCAGGGAATATAAAGAAGTACTACAGGATTTTACTTCTATTGCGGACCAAGCCTGTGTATGTGCATTTATTTGTGTCCAGGTTTTTATGGCTTGTATGTTTGCTGCCCAGTAATAAAACTGAAAATTAGGTAAAGCCATGCCACCTTCTGCCCGAGGTCTTTGTAGGGTCGCTCTTCGGATGCGTGGGTGTTTTGAGTTCCAAATGAAAGTGATAAGATTTTTTGGAAAGATCGCCTACCCCTAATTCGACTAATCAAGTTTTCAAATTTATGTAGGATTCATTAACCCTTTGGCGAGCTACTTGGAAAGGGGTTGTGAGTTACTGGTAGCTCGCGAGAGACGTGTTGGAGACCCCTGGCACAAAGGATCCATTTTTAGTTCCCATTTGACTCATTCAAATGAAAGACCCTTTTATTTCTTTAGATCTGTTACACGTCCCATACAGTGAATTAGAATGACTAGATGGTAACACCTTTCTCAGATACCACTGGAATCTGATTTTTAAAGGGGCTCTCACTGCACACAATCACACAGGCTCAGGTCAGGTTTCCTGAATCTGTTAGTGTCCTGCTGGGTTGCCTACCAGACATTAAAGAGTTCAGGTTTTTTTTGGCATATTAGGATGTTTTTCAAAGCACAAAGAGCCAACTTCATATGCAGCGAATTCATCTGAGAATGAAACGGTGTTTAGTCAAGCGATGGCTCTGTGAGGAAACACACAACCCAGTAAAGAACCCTAAAATGGCGTTAAAGAAGACGTGTTTTAACACTCTATATAATGTAACTCAATAAAAAAAAAACTTATTTAAATAAATTTCTGTATGCATTATAGTTTTAACAATCAAGTCAGGTCAAGTCAGGTTGGGGAGCCATCACTGTTACTGTGCATTGCTGCACCCACCACAAGATGAAAGATTTAGCAAAGGCAGAATTGCAGTCCAGTCCCACCCCCATCCCGGAGATGACCCTCTATCTGCCGTAGCCAGGTGTTACACAGGCATCCCCTTGGTGTGGCCTAACCACTCTTGTCCTCAACAACGAGATTTCAGTGAGCCGGATCACCCTCGGGTAAACACGCCACATGATTGTAGTGTCGTAAGTGACGCTCCCTCACAATACAGGTCATTTGCCTCATTCGGGACTCAATGAGCAACGCAAAGTCAAACCAGCGGCACCCAAGGATCCTCTAAAGAGGCACCAAAGGAGTCCAGTCTTTACTGGAGGTTTACTTACCTTGGCAGTGACAATCACGTGACTCTGGTGACTCTTCTTATGAAGTCAGTAGACGGATTGGGCGAGCATGGAGGGTCATGAGGTCACTGGAAAGGGGTGTGTGGCGCTCCTGATATCTCTGCCAAAAGGACGAAGGTCCAAGTCTTTAGAGTCCTGGTGCTTCATTAACAATGATGAAAGCAAACAGCACAAATGTCATGTCATTTTCTAACCCGCTTATTCCAAACCAGGGTTGTGGGAGCCTATCTCAGCTAGCATAGGGGTTACAGGACAGGAATATACCCTGGAAAGGCCACCAGTCCATCACAGGGCAAACACACACACACACACAAACTCGGATCAATTTAGCATCACCAATTTACTTAACCTGCAGTTGGAGTCTACTGGTTTAAAGTGTAACACTAGATGGCGCTATAGCAGCGCTTAACCCGATACACAGACACTGACAACACGTCTTTAAAACACCAAGAAGCTGTTTAATTTCTTTTGCCTTCTTGTAGAGTGCCCAAAGCACCTCCGCCACAATAAACAAATACACAAAATAATATTCAAATCTCTCCTCCACACCTCCCAGCCAGGTCTGTCCTCTTCCTCCCGACTCTGGCTCACTTGCTGGGTCTCCAGTAGTCCTTTATATAGTCCTTGACCCGGAAGTGCTTCTGCCCTTCTGACCATGTGACTGGCTGGCACTTAATGAAGAACTGACATTTTCTTCAGCCTGGACGTACTTTGGGGCTTCTGTCCTCATGGCTACCTCTGGGCTATAAGGAATAGGATGAGTCCCCAGGTCCTCCGACAGCTCCTCCTGGCGGCACCCACAGCACCCAAATGGGGCTAAGAAACTGAACTCCAAGTCCCAGGATGCTCTGGGGGAATCCGGGGCATGGCTACGCTTCAGGGGAGCTGCCATCTAGCGTTTTGGGGGAAGTAGTGTCGGCAAATAGCTGCCTTCCCCCTTCCTTCCATTCTGGGGTTGTCACAGCTAGGTTGAGCTGCCGGCCATCCATCACAAAGGACTGTAGTGACTGTGACTGCCTGCCGCTCCAGGTGTTGGCACTGTTGTCCTAATGTCTTTTCTTTTCCTCCCTCCGCAGATTGGATGATTGACAGCTGTCTCACATCTGACATCACTTCTGGTGTATGTCCACCTGGACACGCCTCTTCCTGCTAGAAGGACATAAGACCAGAAGATCTGCCATTTTGAAACAGTTCAGTTTGGAACTTGCATCTGGAAAGACGTTTCCCCAATTACTGCTTGTTTTCTTTTGCATTGCTGCATTCCAGTTATACGGGGTCACCAGGGTCAGGCCTCATGCCCGTCTTTATTGTGGTCTGTTTGCTCTCTTACACCAGACATGATGAATCCACACAGGTGGATATGGAAATGCATTACAAGGAAAACTGCTGGTTCCTTAGACCTTTGCATCTTATTGCTAATAAGGAGCCAATAAAAACACAGAATTCACCTTTTAAAATCTAAAATAAGCAATTAAGGGCAAATGTTACCAAGCGAGACCACCAAAATGACGCATACAAATGCTTTAGTAAAATATTTGGAAGGAAACAGAAGAGGAAAAAAAAAAAGAATGACTGAGAATTACTCATCCGCTACAAATCATTTGGACAACATCCTTGGAAAACAAAAAATGTCTGATAAAATAATGAGCCGCCATGGCAGAATGAAAACACTGATAAGCTGTACGATTCAGTGAGATCTGTTATCGACAAAGACTGGCTTCTCATTAAGCAATCAGGCTGGAACAAAACTCTGTAGCCATTACACCCCCCCCAGGACCAACACTGCAAACCCCTGGTGTAGATAACAGAAGAAACAGAAAAAGCTTCGAGCCAACAGGGAACAAGCAAACTATGAAATCATTAAGTTGCTTCCCACAGTACTAGAAGTTTTAGAAATAAAACTAATAATGGGGAAGGATAGGACATGTGTGAGAAATACATAAACAAAGGACCCCAAGAGTAACTGCCCCTAATTTAAGGCTTGAAAAGACTTGACTTTACATAGAAAGGATTACAATTTCAATGAAATGAAACCACAAAACTTGCAATGACTGCAATAATCTCTTAAAGACAAAGACTTCTGCTTTTGTAGTATCGTACCTTACTCCAGTGACAGAGACATACTGACCCTGTGACGTCATCCAGGGGTCTGCGGATGGAAATGCGACATGCAGTCTTTGCACAGAGCTGTCTTCAAAGAAATGAGCCATTCAGCGGGACCCTGGGATTAAAATATTGGTTTAGCCAATGAGAGAGAGAGAGAGAGATAGATAGATAGATAGATAGATAGATAGATAGATAGATAGATAGATAGATAGATAGATAGATAGATAGATAGATAGTGTAAAGACTGGCCTCAACCACAAACAGACACCAAGACAGCTATGTCTGAAACACACTCTTTTATTGTGTTCTCCTTCATCCAGTACAGCACAATGCCCAAAACACTCACAGTCCTTATTATTTTCTTCACCTGCCGCCTCCACGCCTCTCTTGTCAAGCTCCGTCATGCTACCTCCCAACTCTGGCTCCCAGAATGGAGTGAGGTGGACCCTCTTGTACAGTACCCAGATGTGCTCCAGGTGCTTCCGCACAAGCTTCCTACAGCACACTGGGTGTATCTGTCTTTGGGCTTAGCAACACTTCCTGTTGTAGCAGAAGTGTTGCAGTTCATGTTTTCCTGGAGCTTCCCAGCCACGATCTTGTGCCTACCCTGCACCCCAGAGTGGTAACACTCTCGTGTCCTGGGGGAGGTACTGGCGCTCTCCCAGTCCTTCCATGTACCTGGAATCTCGACTGTGCAGCTGTCTATCACAATAGATAGATAGATAGATAGATAGATAGATAGATAGATAGATAGATAGATAGATAGATAGATAGATAGATAGATAGATAGATATGAGGAGGCACTATATAATAGATAGATAGATAGATAGATAGATAGATAGATAGATAGATAGATAGATAGATAGATAGATAGATAGATAGATAGATAGATAGATAGATATGAAAGGCACTATATAATAGATAGATAGATAGATAGATAGATAGATAGATAGATAGATAGATAGATAGATAGATAGATAGATAGATATGAGGAGGCACTATATAATAGATAGATAGATAGATAGATAGATAGATAGATAGATAGATAGATAGATAGATAGATAGATAGATAGATAGATAGGTGTATAAAATCCCTGTGTGCGTCCAGGTGTCCGTGTGTGTCTTCTGGTGAAGTGCGCATGCGCGGGGCATGGTGCGATGCGCGATATTACTGTCAGAAAAGTTAGAGGCGTTTTACGGAAATACAAACCAGTATTACTACGAGAGGAAATTAAAGGTACACAATACAGTGACGCATATTACAGCCACATACAAGCCAGTATTACTGTCAGAGGAGATTAAAGGCATATTACCGACGTGCACACCTATATTAACGCCAGAGAAAATTAAAGGTATATTACAGACATACAAGCCAGCGGACGTACAAGACGGTATCCTTCAATAAGGGCGCACACAAAAAGGCGAGCTTCAAAAGGGCGACCTCAATTGGGCACAGCGAATAAAAGCGCGCGTAAATAAAGATCTGCACCTTTGTTGCTCTTCACATATTCCAGAGCCATTTGAACTAAATTATCTATGAACATCTTTATTCGCCGCGCTCAATCGAGGTTGCCTTTTTGAAGCTCGCCTTTTTGTGCACGCCCTTATTGAATAGAGCCATACAAGACAGTATTACTGTCACAGAAAATTAAAGACACATACTACACGGCGCCAGCCCACGAAGAACGGTCAGCTCAGCAAGTAAACATCAACAAAAGAAAGGCTGAAAGAAAGAAAAATACGACCAACAAAAAGAATGAGGTCAAAGTCCCTTGCCATTTAATATAGACTGTTCCTACTAATGTTTATGCACTACTGTTCTAGCGCCCGTTATTGTAACGGGCTAAATGACTAGTAGTATTATAATTAAAGATAGATAGATGTGTAAGGCACTACAATAGATAGATAGATAGATAGATAGATAGATAGATAGATAGATAGATAGATAGATAGATAGATAGATAGATAGATAGATAGGTGAAAGGCACTATATAATAGTATTATAATTAAAGATAGATAGATGTGTAAGGCACTACAATAGATAGATAGATAGATAGATAGATAGATAGATAGATAGATAGATAGATAGATAGATAGATAGATAGATAGATAGATAGATAGATAGATAGATAGATAGGTGAAAGGCACTATATAATAGTATTATAAGTAAAGATAGATAGATAGATAGATAGATAGATAGATAGATAGATAGATAGATAGATAGATAGATAGGTGAAAGGCACTATATAATAGTATTATAATTAAAGATAGATAGATGTGTAAGGCACTACAATAGATAGATAGATAGATAGATAGATAGATAGATAGATAGATAGATAGATAGATAGATAGATAGATAGATAGATAGATAGATAGGTGAAAGGCACTATATAATAGTATTATAAGTAAAGATAGATAGATAGATAGATAGATAGATAGATAGATAGATAGATAGATAGATAGATAGATAGATAGATAGATAGATAGATAGATAGATAGATAGATAGATAGATAGATAGACTATATAACATTAACAATAGTAATAATAATTCTTTACATTTATATAGCACTTTACTTGCTACTCAAACCACTTTACACAGTGAGCCACTTCAATGACCATTAATGTGTTGCACACACCTGGATGATGTGACAGCAGCCATTTTTGCACCAGTATGGTCACCACACATGAGCTCTTAGGTGGTGAAGTGGTGAGAGAGGGAGAGACTGTTAGAGTCAGTGGATGATTAAGGGTCAGAGAGACAGATTAGCATAAACAGACACACACTTTGGCCTGAATACGCACCAGAATGAGTAAAACGATATAAAATTAAAAAGAAAGAAAAATGTTTAACTTGGCAGTCCCATTCACAATGAGTTGTTATGTAGGAATATTGCTATTGGTGTAAAGGAGCCCCCATAGCATTTCTTGACACACTTCTGCCGAATAATTTGTTAGTTGAAAGTCCTCAGTGTGTGTCAGAGAGGGGATGTGCAGCACTGTTCATAATGGTGCTCAGTTTTGTTTTTATTATCTCTCTCTATGAGCTCCAGAGTGCACCTTATAACTGAGCTTGTCTTTTTAATTATGTTGATTCGGTGGGCCAATCTTGAAGTGATGTTTCCAGTCCAGCACACCACACATTGGCAATGACTGAATTGTAGAAGATGTGAAGGATGTCACTTCCCACATTGAAAGTATTTAGTCTCCTAAGGAAAAAGAGCCTGCTCTGCCCTTTCTTCTATAGTTAATCTGTGTTACAATACCAGTCCAATCTGTTGTTGATATGGACCCCCAAGTACTTGCAGGAATGGCCCACCTCTACATCCACTCCCTCAGTAGTTACCAGACACAGAGGCTCTTTGCTGCGGTGAAAGTCAATAAGCAGTTCCTTGGTTTTGCTGATGTTAAGTTGTAGACAATTCTCTACACACCCAGAAACCAAGTTCTCCCCCTGACTCCTCTGCCCCCTGTGTCGACACAGATGGTAACATAGTCTGTGCATATAAAGGCAGACATGGATGCTGAGCATAAATAAATAAAAACAAGTGTAGCTGCATTTTGTTAATAAAGCCTATGAATGACATCACAGGGTTCAGCAGCTGGGGTAACCACAGAGGGGTCTGCCACTGGAGGTCTGCAGCCAGACCTTTCTCAGTTATTTCCTTGAAGTTGTTTATTGACTAAAGTGTGTGTGTTTGTGATTCTTGCCAGAATAAGATTAAATGGCTGCCTAACATGACATAACTTCTTTAGCAAGATGGCTTAATAGCTTGCAAATCGGGGATGATTGTTGTTTTATGGGTGGATATGGGGCAGAAAGGGATTTGTTTCTGTTGTGAAAAAAGAACAGCCAATCACAGCAAATCAAATGTGGCCATCAGACCAAACATTTCAGTTTGATTTTTGTATGGTGCTCCTCACAGAGTGCAGGCCGTGAGGGTTGTAAGAAGTTCACAGTAAAATACGAATATAAACTATGCAGACATTGCCTCTGGGCATGCCAGTTCACGAGACTTACTGCATATACGCACTGTTGGGAGCACTTGGTTGGCGCTGACCGGACACAGACTGACACCGGAGGCACGTGAAGATGAAAATAAAAGATTTATTTGTTCTTCAACTGTGGGGTATGTCTTTCCCGTGTCCCACTGTCTCTACACAGTCCCAAAACACACAACTAAAGAAAAACACCCACAAAAATCACTCTCTTCTTCCTCCACTCCTCCCAGGCAGCTTTGTCCTCCTCCTCCTCCTCCTCCTCCTCCCAACTCTGGCGCCTCAAATACTGGCTTCAGGCTCTTCTTATAACCCACCTAGAAGTGCTTCAGGGGATAACTAACCTAATTCTGGCTGCACTTCTGGGTGTGGCTGCATTCCAGCCCACTCGGTAAGCCGTGCAGCTCCTCCTGGTCATGGCCGCTGAGCCCTGAAGTCCCATGCCTGTGGCCCCGATGTAACCCATGAGGGCTGCCACCACGCGTTCCGGGGAACGTAGTGTGCATCCCATGGCTGCTCCCCCGGTCCCAGTGTCAAAGGGGCGTCCCAGCCGGGCATGGGTCCCGGCCATCTGCCACATCACATATAAGTCGGGTCTTGAAATCCGAAAAATGAATCATAAAATCGGACCCCGACTTATACACCAGTTCAAAAATGCCTCCTTCAATCTCGTATCAGTTTCTCAGACGCATCAAATTTTGTTGTAGCAGTGCAGTTACTAATTTCTTTCGCCACTTCGACGACGTTTAATTTAAAACCAGCTTCATATTTTCTTCTGATCAAACGCTCCGTTGTAGATAAGGGAATCTCTTACGATAAATGTGTATGAGGGTGTGAGATACAAAAAACACAAAACAGTGCAAAGGTTGCTTCGGAATAGTGCGGGTGTTACCGTGTGGTCACGTAGGCACAGTAGAGAGAGAAGTTGGGAGCACACACTGATACGGCACATTGCTGCACCCACATAGAAAAAAAAGGCCGTGTGCTCCGTGGTTACTCTCTCATAATCTCTTGGACCAATAGCGTGAGTTTTCTGCATTCGGCTTATACAACTGATATTATAAAATACCAGAAATTATACTGTAAAGTCAAGTCCCGACTTATCCACAAGTATATCTGGTGATTAAGAACTACGACCTGCAAATCCAAATTTCAGCCCCAAAAGATCACTTCAAGTGAAACGTCCAACCACAAAGGGTTAGGGTGGGCCCTCACATCTCCTCGGCCATCAGCCTCAGCACCGGCTCTCCTCAGGGCTGTGTGCTGAGCCCCCTGCTCTTCACGCTGTACACATATGACTGCGCCCCCTGCCCACCACAGCAACACCACCGTCAAATTTGCAGATGACACCACTGTGGTGGGGCTCATCTCTGG
Source organism: Erpetoichthys calabaricus (assembly GCF_900747795.2). NCBI lineage: Eukaryota > Metazoa > Chordata > Cladistia > Polypteriformes > Polypteridae > Erpetoichthys > Erpetoichthys calabaricus. The sequence continues at coordinate 15,008,790 of NC_041402.2, read as the reverse complement.
GGAGGATGAATCCGCCTACAGGGACGAAGTGGAGCAGCTGACAACATGGTGCACTGACAACAACCTGCTCCTGACTGAACAAATTTAAGACCAAGGAGCTTGTTGTGGACTTCAGGAAAAAGAAAACGGACATCAAACCACTCTACATCGGAGGGGACTGTGTGGAGAGGGTGTCAGACTTCCGCTTCCTGGGAGTTCACATCATGGAAGACCTGTCCTGGGGTGTGAACACAGCTGAGCTGGTGAAGAAGGCTCAGCAGAGACTTCATTTCCTGAGAGTCCCCCAAAAATCCCCCAAAAACTGCTGGTGTCCTTCTATCGGTGCTCTGTCGAGAGGATCCTGTGTTACTGCCTCTGTGTGTGGATTTCCAGCTGCACAACAGCGCAGAGGAAAACACTTCAGCGGATCATAAAGACTGCCCAGAAGATCATCAGCTGCTCTTTACCCTCTCTGGATGATCTGCACAGCTCTCCCTGCCTCAGGAAAGTGGAAAACATCTTAAAAGACTCCTCACACCCCACTCATGACATGTTCCAACTGTTGCCATTAGGAAAAAGATAGTCTTTGTTTTCATGCTCCTCTAACAGACTGAAAAACAGTTTCAACCCTGTTGCTTTTAGGGCATTGAATGCCACCTAATCACCTCCAATGCAGCAGTGCAATAGATGACATCTTGTGCAATAGTGTTCATGTGCAATAAGGTCTTATGTTGAATGTTTGTGTTCTACCTTATTTCTTCTTACCCTTTCTTATCCTTTTCTAATTATATTTATTTATATTTTGACACCACAGGGACTGCACCTAATTTCGTTGTATTTCTTACAATGACAATAAAGATATTCTGAAACGTCCAACACATAATGTACTTCTGATCAGTCATGATGGCTTTACTAAAAAGAAAACCTCTGGTTGATTCAACATGCAATACACAAATTCCTTTATAAGTGCGTGTCACTAACAGGCAAAACACACCCATCAAACCTGAGAACGGAAGAAGAGCGGGCCAACTGTGCAGTCTAAAAGTGGACAAATCTCACTCAGAACTACAGAAAGTGCTTGTTGTCAGTTGTTTTCTGCAAAGGCTGTGCTACAAAATACTAGGCTGACATCCTTGGCGTTAAACACAAGTGTGACTTGGGCTTGGAATTCTATTTAAATACAGTTATTCCTGAGCCACACTCGGAATGACATGTAATAATCCGCTTTAACGTTAAGCCTGAACAACTCTTGTGCTGCCATCTAGTGGAAGAAATCACTTCATGCTGCAAAAAATCACGAATACAGTAATCCCTCCTCCATCGCGGGGGTTGCGTTCCAGAGCCACCCGCGAAATAAGAAAATCCGCGAAGTAGAAACCATATGTTTATATGGTTATTTTTATATTGTCATGCTTGGGTCACAGATTTGCGCAGAAACACAGGAGGTTGTAGAGAGACAGGAACGTTATTCAAACACTGCAAACAAACATTTGTCTCTTTTTCAAAAGTTTAAACTGTGCTCCATGACAAGACAGAGATGACAGTTCTGTCTCACAATTAAAAGAATGCAAACATATCTTCCTCTTCAAAGGAGTGCGTGTCAGGAGCACAGAATGTCACATAGATAGAGAAAACAATCTCTAGCAAACAAATCAATAGGGCTGTTTGGCTTTTAGGTATGTGAAGCACCGCGGCACAAAGCTGTTGAAGGCGGCAGCTCACACCCCCTCCGTCAGGAGCAGGAAGAGAGAGAGAGAGAGACAGAGTTTGTTTTTCAGTCAAAAATCAATACGTGCCCTTCGAGCTTTTAAGTATGCGAAGCACCGTGCAGCATGTCGTTTCAGGAAGCAGCTGCACAAAAGATAGCAACGTGAAGATAATCTTTCAGCATTTTTAGACGAGCGTCCGTATCGTCTAGGTGTGCGAACAGCCCCCCTGCTCAATCCCCCTACGTCAGGATCAGAGAAAGTCAGCGCAAGAGAGAGAGAAAAGTAAGCTGGGTAGCTTCTCGGCCATCTGCCAATAGCGTCCCTTGTATGAAATCAACTTGGCAAACCAACTGAGGAAGCATGTACCAGAAATTAAAAGACCCATTGTCCTCAGAAACCCGCGAACCAGCAAAAAATCTGCGATATATATTTAAATATGCTTACATATAAAATCCGCGATGGAGTGAAGCTGCGAAAGGCAAAGCGCGATATAGCAAGGGATCACTGTATTTCTATATGTTTTGCCACTCTAAGGTAACTCATAATGAATATTCACCAGTGGGACAAAGCCTTCAACCAAAACACAATGGCATGTAAACGAAAAGCTGAAAAGTCAATTTTAGAACAAAGTGGTAGTAAAGATACAGGTGCTGGTCATAAAATTAGAATATCATGACAAAGTTGATTTATTTCAGTAATTCCATTCAAAAAGTGAAACTTGTATATTAGATTCATTCGTTACACACAGACTGATGTATTTCAAATGTTTATTTCTTTTAATGTTGATGATTATAACTGACAACTAATGAAAGTCCCAAATTCAGTATCTCGGAAAATTAGAATATTGTGAAAAGGTTCAATATTGAAGACACCTGGTGCCACACTCTAATCAGCTAATTAACTCAAAACACCTGCAAAAGCCTTTAAATGGTCTCTCAGTCGAGTTCTGTAGGCTACACAATCATGGGGAAGACTGCTGACTTGACAGTTGTCCAAAAGACGACCATTGACACCTTGCACAAGGAGGGCGAGACACTAAAGGTCATTGCTAAAGAGGCTGGCTGTTCACAGAGCTCTGTGTCCAAGCACATTAATAGAGAGGCGAAGGGAAGGACAAGATGTGGTAGAAAAAAGTGTACAAGCAATAGGGATAACCGCACCCTGGAGAGGATTGTGAAACAAAACCCATTCAAAAATGTGGGGGAGATTCACAAAGAGTGGACTGCAGCTGGAGTCAGTGCTTCAAGAACCACCACACACAGACGTATGCAAGACATGGGTTTCAGCTGTCGCATTCCTTGTGTCAAGCCACTCTTGAACAAGAGACAGCGTCAGAAACGTCTCGCCTTTGGACTGCTGCTGAGTGGTCCAAAGTTATGTTCTCTGATGAAAGTAAATTTTGCATTTCCTTTGGAAATCAAGGTCCCAGAGTCTGGAGGAAGAGAGGAGAGGCACAGAATCCACGTTGTGTGAGGTCCAGTGTAAAGTTTCCACAGTCAGTGATGGTTTGGGGTACCATGTCATCTGCTGGTGTTGGTCCATTGTGTTTTCTGAGGTCCAAGGTCAACGCAGCCGTCTACCCGGAAGTTTTAGAGCACTTCATGCTTCCTGCTGCTGACGAACTTTATGGAGATGCAGATTTCATTTTCCAACAGGACCTGGCACCTGCACACAGTGCCAAAGCTACCAGTACCTGGTTTAAGGACCATGGTATCCCTGTTCTTGATTGGCCAGCAAACTCGCCTGACCTTAACCCCATAGAAAATCTAAGGGGTATTGTGAAGAGGAAGATGCAATACGCCAGACCCAACAATTCAGAAGAGCTGAAGGCCACTATCAGAGCAACATGGGCTCTCATAACACCTGAGCAGTGCCACAGACTGATCGACTCCATGCCACGCCGCATTGCTGCAGTAATCCAGGCCAAAGGAGCCCCAACTAAATATTGAGTGCTGCACATGCTCATACTTTTCATGTTCATATCTTTCAGTTGGCCAACATTTCTAAAAATCCTTTTTTTGCATTGGTCTTAATTGATATTCTAATTTTCCAAGATACTGAATTTGGGACTTTCATTAGTTGTCAGTTATAATCATCAACATTAAAAGAAATAAACATTTGATTAAACATCAGTCTGTGTGTAATGAATGAATCTAATATACAAGTTTCACTTTTTGAATGGAATTACTGAAATAAATCAACTTTGTCATGATATTCTAATTTTATGACCAGCACCTGTATAGTGATGTGAACTGGTCACCACAGATTGACATGGACAGTGAAACTGAAACACTATAAAACTGAACTGCCCTAACATCTCCAGTGAATTCGGTTCACAGTGGAAAAACAAGCCAAACGTTTTAACCTCTGTCACACATGTGTGCATGGGGGGCAACTAAAGTGCTTGAGGAGGAGGAAGTTGGGAGAATGTGCTGATTACAGTATGTTGCTGCACCCACCACACGGCGGACCACCCAGATTAAGATCCGAGTGCAGCGGGTGACACCTCAGCACCACACTGAACATTGTGAGTTTTTTTTACAGTGGCTCAAGTGCCAATCCTGCCACCAACCCCCAAGTTTTCCCTGCAAGTTGGAGGACCTGCTTACAGGGCTGGATGCAGCTTAACATCATACCCAGGATGGAACAATTGCAGGTTAAGGGCCTTCTTCAGGGGCCCAAAGGAGTGAAGTCACTTTATGGCATTTATGGGATTCGAACCAACAACCTTTTCGATTGCTGGCGCAGATCCCTAACCTCAGCGCCACCACTCCGCCCCAGGGGTTCGAATGATGGCAATGCCATGGCAGACCAGGGGGTAGCGAGGTGTACTAATCCTTTCTCTCTTTCCACTGCAGTCCAGTTATGGGAAATTCCTCCTGGCTTTGATGATGTCACTTCCGGCCCTGACCCCCGATGATGTCACTTCCGGTCCCGCCGACACCACTTTAGGTTCCATTCTTGATGACATCACTTCCTCTGCCATCCCTTAAAGCCGACATCTTTGCCTCATCCAGGCAGTTCTATTGTGGACTCAAACCTGTACTATTGTACTTTCAATTCTCAAATTTTCAGCCGGGCTTCAAGTATACGGGAGGCTGCCCCAAACCTTTTTATGGGTCCTGTCTATTCATTTGACACCTCCTTAGCCTTTTGTTAAAAAAAAAAAAAACATATAAAAAGAATTGCATTTTTTGGCTTGAAAAAATTACATTTTTATTAAATCTCATCTTTTTACTGTAAAAGGTGTGAAACACTAAACGTACAAAGTCAGAAGTGTAATGAATATAATAATAATAATACCATTGTCACACACTTACGCATGGGAGGCAGCTAAAGGGCTGGAATGAGGGCAACTCCGAATCAGACCGGGATGTAGCGGAGTAGTGCACTGATTCTTTTTCTCGCTTTCCTGCAGACCATTCACGGGAATTTCCGCCTGGCCCTGTTGACATCCAAAACTATGGATGAAGACCTTTTGAGTTCCGGCCTCTTTTTATGCCATGTCTGGGCCTGAGCCTACGGTTGAAGACCCTTCTAGTCCCGCCCCCTTTGACGTCACTTCCTATACTGACCTTTATAAACCTCCACCTTTTCCCTATCCCCTCAGTTCTGTTTTGTGCACATCAGTGCTCTCACTTGTTTTTTCAATTTTGCAGCCAGGATACACAATATACGGGTGGCTGCCCCAAACCTTGCTATGGCTCTTGTTCAAGTTTGTGACACCATATATACTGTCAAAATATGTCTTTTAGTGTGGTAAATCTTTGAATGGGAAATCCGCTTAGGCATACGGGCATTTACCCGACACCGTTCAGCGTAATGGTTTGTCTCAACAACAGTTCTTTTGATCACATGTTCATTGGGAAATAACTTCAAGTAAGTAAGTGGATCTTGGCTGTGAATATTCACTTTTATGCCTGGCTTCCCCACAAAATCAAAACGAGGTGCTGCTTGCTGGTTTATTTGAAGCAGGGTCAACAGAAACCCAAACGCGAGCGAGCGTCACTTTCGGATTCATCAAACCCACTTTCGGTTTCACTGTCTGCTTCAGTTTCACTGCCTGAAGTCAGATTTACTTCCTCATCACTGCTGATGAGAGGCTCCTCTTCACCACTGCTCTTATCACTGTCAGGAGCGTGCAACACCTGGGCTGCTGAAAAACGTTTCTTACGAGATGCCAATATGAGGCTAGGAGAAGATGCGTCACACCATTGCCTTAGTAATGCTCTGGACTAACACTGTTAGCACTTTAATAACCACAAGTAATCTTCAGGTCTAACATTTACGCGAGACGTATCTATACAGTTGTCCAAGTAAGGCTAAGGAAGTTCTTTTTTTTCAACAAGAAACAATGTTTATTACATGTAGCAAAAATACAGGTTTAACAGGTTTGACCACCCTAACCCACTCTCACTTTCACCTCAGAGTACTGCACCCTCCACCCATCCTTCTGCTGATACCAGCGTAGGTGAGAGTTTCTCCCCACCCACAATTACAGCAGTCCAGGTAAGCAGAGAGCTGAGGAGACTTCGTGCCAGCAAAGCAGCAGGTCCAGATGGAGTATCGCCACGACTGCTGAAGGCCTGTGCGTTGGAGTCCTCTACAGCGCATCTTCAACCTGAGCCTGGAACAGGGGAGAGTCCTGAGGCTTTGCAAAACATCTTGCATCACCCCAGTCCCAAAGGTATCACGTCCTAGTGAGCTGAATGACTTCCGGCCTGTCACTCTGACATCACATGTGATGAGACCATGGAGCGGTTGCTGCTTCACCACCTGAGGCCACAGGTCCGCCACACCCTCGACCCTCTGCAGTTCACATACCAGGAGAAGGTGGGAGCAGAGGGTGCCATTATCTACATGCTACACCGATCCCTCTCCCACTTGGACAGAGGCAGTGGTGCAGTAAGAATTATGTTTCTAGACTTCTCTAGCGCCTTCAACACCATCCAACCTCTACTCCTTAGGGACAAGCTGACAGAGATGGGAGTAGATTCATACCTGGTAGCATGGATCGTGGACTCAGTATGTGCGTCTCAGGAACTGCAGGTCTGACATTGTGGTCAGCAACACAGGAGTGCCGCAGGGGACTGTACTTTCTCCAGTCCTGTTCAGCCTATATACATCAGACTTCCAATACAACTCGGAGTCCTGCCACATGCAAACGTTCGCTGACGACACTGCTATCGTGGGCTGCATCTGGAGTGGGCAGGAGGAGGAGTATAGGAACCTAAGCAAGGACTTTGTTAAATGGTGCGACTCAAACCACCTACACCTGAACACCAGCAAAACCAAGGAGCTGGTGGTGGAGTTTAGGAGGCCCAGGCCTCATGGACACCGTGATCATCAGAGGTGACTGTGTGCAGAGGGTACAGACCTATAAATACCTGGGAGTGCAGCTGGATGATAAACTGGACTGGACTGCCAATACTGATGCTCTGTGCAAGAGAGAACAGAGCCGGCTATACTTCCTTAGAAGGCTGGCGTTCTTCAACTTCTGCAATAAGATGCTGCAGATGTTCTATCAGACGGTTGTGGCGAGTGCCCTCTTCTACGTGGTGGTGTGCTGGGGAGGCAGCATAAAGAAGAGGTACGCCTCACGCCTGGACAAACTGGTGAGGAAGGCAGGCTCTATTGTAGGCACGGAGCTGGCAGAGCGATGGGCGCTGAGCAGGCTCCTGTCAATCATGGAGAATCCATTGCATCCACTGAACCATATCATCTCCAGACAGAGGAGCAGCTTCAGCGACAGACTGCTGTCACCATCCTGCTCCACTGACAGACTGAGGAGATCGTTCCTCCCCCACACTATGTGACCCTTCAATTCCACCCGGGGGGGTAAACGTTAACATTACTCAAAGTTATTGTCTGTCTGTATACCTGCATTGTTATCACTCTTTAATTTAATATTGTTTGTGTATCAGTATGCTGCTGCTGGAGTATGTGAATTTCCCCTAGGGATTAATAAAGTATCTATCTATCTGTCTCTCTGACCCTTAATCATCCACTGACTCTAACTGTCTCTCCCTCTCTTACCACTTCACCACCTAAGAGCTCATGTGTGGTGACCATACTGGTGCAAAAATGGCTGCCATCACATCATCCAGGTGTGTGCAACACATTAGTGGTCATTGAAGTGGCTCACTGTGTAAAGTGGTTTGATTAGCAAGTAAAGTGCTATATAAATGTAAAGAATTATCATTACTATTGTTAATGTTATATAGTCTATCTATCTATCTATCTATCCATCTATCTATCTATCTATCTATCTATCTATCTATCTATCTATCTATCTATCTATCTATCTATCTATCTATCAATCTATCTATCTATCTATCTATCTATTGTAGTGCCTTACACATCTATCTATCTTTAATTATAATATTATTATATAGTGCCTTTCTACTATCTATCTATCTATCTATCTATCTATCTATCTATCTATCTATCTATCTATCTATCTATCTATCTATCTATCTATCTATCTATCTATCTATCTATCAAACCCTTAACACAAATACAGTAGAAAAGGTGTGTCCAGTGTCGACTGCTATACTGATGCAGATTTAGTACACGTCTTTCATGTGACATGTTTTGAGACAGACAGTCACCAATGCACTCAGCACAATAGATGTGAGTTTCTTTGCACACTCCTCTTACAATACTGTATTGTTTCTGTTGCTTTTCCATGAGAGGGTAGAATGTCCTTGTGTTATCGCAGGTTATCACTGTGCAAGGCTTAGTCACTTCCACGTTTTCCTAGACACGGGTGTTGACAGTTGCTGCATTGTGAACAATGCTTGTCCTTGCACTCAATCACAATTTTCTCACCTTTTAGTCACACAGCAATTGTCGCTCCCCGGTGAAGCTTCACACAACCGAATTCATCGAGCACATTATGGTGGGTCCAGTTGTACAGTGCCATGTTATGCATTAATTTCACTTTACGTATGAACGTATGATGACCAATTCACATCGTCGTCACCATCTCTTTATATGAGCGATGGTTCAGTATCAGTTCATTGCAAAACTGCCTTTTTGGCTTTTTGTTTGCCATTGTGTTTTATACTGGAGACTTTGCTCTCTCATGAATATTGATGAGTCACATTAGAGTGGCAGAACACATGGAAATATTCATGCTTTTTGCAGCATGATGTTATTTCATCCAGTAGAATGCAGCAGAATAATGTCTTGTCTGGGCTTAAACATGTAAAGCGGATCATTAAACGTCACATTAAGTCTGACTCATGGGTAACTGTAATTGCACAGAATTCACACTCAGGGTTAACATCAAGGAGGTTAGTTATTTTTGCTCAGATGCCCTTTTCCTATTATTTATTGTCAGATTTCAAAATTCATGTATTAATTTGTATTATTTATGTATTTAATAGCCACGCTACCTGTTAAAGAAAGATAATAGAAACTTTATATATAGAATACGCTACTGTGGTTGTTTGTTTGTCTGTCCAGGATTTTAAATCACCTGTAGCTCGCAAACCGTTTGACCTATTGACCTGAAATTTGGTATACATATACTACGTGACGTCTACTATTCGCATTTGTGGTGATGATTGACCTCCAAGGTTGTTCCTCTTTTTATTTTATTTTATTGTAGAATCAACTCTCGGTAGCGGCCAGCGGGGGGGCAGTTCTCATTCCTTACCATCTTCGCCATCACTTCCCCTACCTCTTCATATCTTAAATCATTCATGAGGCAGATTGAAGACTTAAGTGCCATCTTAAGTGAAAAATTAAGGAAAACGTGCTAAGTAATTGCAACACAAACACTGACTTGATCAGTTTTAACGCAAAAAGATGCTGACGAAAGACAAGAAGAAGTGGGCTGCTAGGGTGGAGAAAAGAAGAGCTGCTCAGGAGCAAATGAATGCTAAACTTACAGAGAAAGAGGATGAAAACTAGGAAGGCTCAAGTCATGTGTAGTCACTGCACGTTATCGTGCAATGCGCCGTTACTGGTAATTTAATAATATCTGGTATCTCTTGTCTTTCCTTTAGCACCTTTCTCCTGTATTTATGTGTCTGAACCTCTCTTGACCGGCGCTCCCTTTCCCTAAAGTGTTCCTGTTAATCCCGTTTCTCAGACTCCGTCATTATTTTTGAGGTGGCTTTGTCACATCCTGTCTGCCTTTATACTTGCCGTTACTGAAGGTGACTCCCGTGTTGTTTCTCCTCCGTGTGCGTCTCACACTTACACTTCATCACCAAAGCCAAACTGACCAATCAGATTGTTCAGTGAACCCAGCACACAGACTTTAGTGTTTTATTATACAGCTGATTTATTTATTTACTTTATTTTATCTAAAATGTTTCTCCATAAAAATAGAGGTATGGTGAATTACACCACTAATCAGAAAAATGCTGTAAATAACATTTACATAAGATGATAGAAAAGGGGGGCAGCTATCATATCCTCCAGGTGTTCATTTATCACAATGGTGAACAGTTGAGCCCTCCATCCTGTTAACTGTTTCTCTGAGCCAAACCCCCATGAGCACACCTAAGCCTCAGATTAGAATCTCACTTTTGGCCTTGTTATACCAGAGACTCCTGTTCAATTATGTACAGTAGATGTGCTGTCCAGGCTGTCCTCTTTCATTTTGAGAGGATAAACCCCAGCGTTTTGTTGTTTTTTCTCTAATCCTCTGTGTTGTGGTGTTTGTGGATGTATTGGGCTACCATAAGGCCAAAAAGTAAAAGAGTGTAGTTTGCAAGGAGTATGAATACCCTACAAAATACAGAGACCATCAATCTAACATACACGTGTTGGGATTGTGGCAGGAAAACTGGGGGAAAACCTCATGCAGGCACTGGGACGACGTAGAGACTCTGCACAGGGGGCTCTCAGTCTGGGCTCTGGAAATGGGAGGCAGCAGTGCTGACTGACATGCTAATGTAGTCTTGCAGGGTCAGATGTAGATATTATTATACCTCTGGATGAATCAGGCTAAAATGTGGGAGGGAACGATTCGAAAGATCACAGCATGTGAAATTTCGAAACCAATCCAATGCTTCGATGCATGCTCAATAATCCAGGTAAGGAAATTCTAGAAAGTTGATTCAGTTCATCTGGACATTGTTATTTTCAAGGAAGATACGTTACATCACTCATCCAAGTGACTTCCTCAGTCTTAGTTGACTGCAGGTTTCTCCAACCTTATAAACAGCACCTTTGCATAATGACCAAAAATAGCACCATTGACTAACAATGGGCCGTGTGATCAATGATATGCAAATTGTCCATTCATCCATGGCCATGAACACCTAAAGAATGTTCTAAGCAATCCAGGAGAGAGGAAGGACAACTGCTGCCTAAGTGAAAACCTTTGGTGATCCCTTATGTGTCAGGAGTATCGGAACAGCTGAGCCACATTTTTTCAAATGGCTTTCAAACCCCCAAAACACGCTACGGCAAAAATTGGTCCACCCCAAGGATCGGGTGCCCTGGCACAGACAGAGTAATATAGTTTACGCCAAGAGTTCCCAAACTTTTTTCAGCCGCAGACCACTTTACCAAAAACTTTTAAAACCGTTGACCCCCTAGTCATTTACTTTACTTACTCAAATTAATAAATTTGTACAGTACTCAATATTAAATATTTCACTAGATATCAAACTTTTCATTTTAATCACTTATAATTAATGATTGAAAAAGATAAAAGGACTAATGAATATGGCATTATCGTGTGCAACATTTAATATCGAAACCTGCACTAACGAAAATTAAAGCAAAAAAATACGAGCAGAGTTTATTTACATTTTTGACATTTATGAAATAAATATGTAAATTCAGGGGCGGCACGGTGGCGCAGTGGGTAGTGCTGCTGCCTCGCAGTTGGGAGACCTGGGGACCTGGGTTCGATTCCCGGGTCCTCCCTGCGTGGAGTTTGCATGTTCTCCCCGTGTCTGCGTGGGTTTCCTCCGGGCGCTCCGGTTTCCTCCCACAATCCAAAGACATGCAGGTTAGGTGGATTGGCGATTCTAAATTAGCCCTAGTGTGTGCTTGGTGTGTGGGTGTGTTTGTGTGTGTCCTGCGGTGGGTTGGCACCCTGCCCGGGATTGGTTCCCTGCCTTGTGCCCTGTGTTGGCTGGGATTGGCTCCAGCAGACCCCCGTGACCCTGTTTGGATTCAGCAGGTTGGAAAATGGATGGATGGATGGATATGTAAATTCAAAATAAGTACAAATACTGTATTGAAATCACTATATTAAATATAAAAATGAAGTGACTTGCAACGTTTTTTCATGTCCGCACTTGCTTTGATACATTCGATAAGACAATGCTCAGACATGTTTGTGCTAAATGTATTTTCATGCATTCTTACGTGCGACTCTTTTAATGAAACATTTTACCTTTTCGCTCGCAAGTTTGGTATGTAATGTGTTTTTATCAGTAACTTGTGTTATTGAGCTCTTGAATGACAGCAGCACTTTTTGATTTCTGTTTTCTCCCAATGACTACTGTTTTTTTTTTTTTTAGTTATTTTACTTATTTGTCTAATACACGAGAACAATGCACAGACCACAGGAAAATGGGGGCAGGATTTCAGACTCAGAGCCTGTGGATGGAGCCTTTCAGCAGAGAATTTATCTGCCACTCACTGCTGAAATTTTAGTGCGTTATTCCAGATGTGTATTCTATTCCAGAGAATCACATCTGGCACCATGTCACTCTGCCAATGTAACCACCCCACTTATCAAACAAAACTTAATCAATGATTAAATTGCCATTGCAAGATACAGGGCTTTGTTAAATTCCATTGGCAAAATAAGGCTGCCCCACGAGACAAAGCCTTAACTTGAGAATGACAGGTGCTCTGGTGTAAAGGACACCTTATCCATACTGGTTTTTAAATCCAGATTAAGATCAATTACTTTTGCACAGTATACAGTTATCAGAGCTATTCATGCTGTGGCACTATTTGAGTTAATCTTTAATGTCGGATGGCTTTGATCCCTTGCATCGCCTTTTCTTCTGATCATCCTGTTGTGACACTTGGTGTCACTGCTGCTCCTTACAATAAAAACACGGAAGTAGGTATTGTGTATGCAATAATATGTAGATTGATCAAAACTGATCTTACAATACAGTAAAATATACAACCTTATCTCTCTGTGTATATACATTGTGGCAAAGGCGCTAGATAGGTATCGACCCGACACAGACTGACAACGGGGCACGTAAAAAGGAAACAAAAGATGTATTTTTCTTCAGCCGTGGGGCATGTCTTCCCCGTGTCCCACAGGCCCTACACAGTCGCCAAAACACACAAAAGAAAAACACTAACACACTGTCCTTCCTCCTCCACTCCTCCCAGGCAGCTTTGTCCTCCTCATCCTCCTCCCGACTCTGGCGCCTCGTGTGGTGGCTGCTGGCTCCTCTTACAGCCCACCTGGAAGTCCTCCAGGTGATGATTGACCTAATTCAGGCTGCACTTCCAGGTGTGACTGCAACACAGTCCACATGGGCTCAGGAAGCCGTGCAGCTCCTCCTGGCGGTGGCCTCAGCTCCTGTGTTCCACGATTGTGACCCTGATGCAACCCAGGGGGCCTGCAACCAAGCGTTCTGGGGGACGTAGTGTGCAGCCCATGGCTGTTCCCCTGGATTCAGTGCCAAAGGAGCGTCCCTGTCAGGCATGGGTCCCGGCCATCCGCCACAACATATATACAATATAAGCACTGTGCAAATTAAAACATGCAAGTAGGTATGCAAACAATACACAGATTGACCGAAACTGATCTTACAATACAGTAAAATATATAAACATGTGTCTGTATAATATATCTACAGTTAGGTCCATAAATATTTGGAAAGAGACAACTTTTTTGTAATTTTGGTTCTGTACATTACCACAATGAATTTGAAATGAAACAACTCAGATGCAGTTGAAGTGCAGACTTTCAGCTTTAATTCAGTGGGGTGAACAAAACGATTGTATAAAAATGTGAGGCAACTAAAGCATTTTATTAGCACAATCCCTTCATTTCAGGGGCTCAAAAGTAATTGGACAAATTAAATAACTGGAAATAAAATGTTCATTTCTAATACTTGGTTGAAAACCCTTTGCTGGCAATGACAGACTGAAGTTTTGAACTCCTGGACATCACCAGATGTTGGGTTTCCTCCTTTTTAATGCTCTGCCAGGCCTTTACTGCAGCGGCTTTCAGTTGCTGTTTGTTTGTGGGCCTTTCTGTCTGAAGTTTAGTCTTCAACAAGTGAAATGCCTGCTCAATTGGGTTAAGATCAGGTGGCTGACTTGGCCATTCAAGAATTTTCCACTTCTTTGCTTTAATAAACTCCTGGGTTGCTTTGGCTGTATGTTTTGGGTCATTGTCCATCTGTATCATGAATCAATTTGACTGCATTTAGCTGGATTTGAGCTCTGAACACCTCAGAATTCATTTGGCTGCTTCTGTCCTGTGTCACATCATCAACAAACACTAGTGTCCCAGTGCCACTGGCAGCCATGCACGCCCAAGCCATCACACTGCCTCTACCGTGTTTTACAGATGATGTGCTATGCTTTGGATAATGAGCTGTTCCACGCCTTCTCCATCCTTTTTTCTTGCCATCATTCTGGTAGAGGTTCATCTTGGTTTCATCTGTCCAAAGAATGTTTTTCCAGAACTGTGCTGGCTTTTTTAGATGTTCTTTAGCAAAGTCCAATCTCGCCTTTCTATTCTTGAGGCTTATGGGTGGCTTGCACCTTGCAGTGCACCCTCTGTATTTACTTTCATGCAGTCTTCTCTTTATGATAGACTTGGATATCGATACGCCTGTCCCCTGGAGAGTGTTGTTCACTTGGTTTGCTGTTGTGTTTCTCTTCACCATGGAAACGATTCTGCGATCATCCACCACTGTTGTCTTCCGTGGACGTCCAGGTCTTTTTGTGTTGCTGAGTTCACTAGTGCTTGCTTTCTTTCTCAGGATGTACCAAACTGTAGATTTTGCCACTCGTAATATTGTAGTAATTTCTCAGATGGGTTTTTTCTGTTTTCGCAGCTTAAGGATGGCTTCTTTCACCTGCATGGAGAGCTCCTTTGACCGCATGTTGTCTGTTCACAGCAAAATCTTCCACATGCAAGCATCACACCTCAGATCAACTCTGGGCCTTTTATCTGCTTAATTGATAATGACATCATGACGGACTTGCCCACACCTGCCCATGAAATAGCCTTTGAGTCAATTGTCCAATTACTTTTGAGCCCCTGAAATGAAGGGATTGTGTTCAAAAAATGACTTTAGTTGCCTCACATTTTTATGCAATCGTTTTGTTCACCCCACTGAATTAAAGCTGAAAGTCTGCACTTCAACTGCATCTGAGTTGTTTCATTTCAAATTCATTGTGGTAATGTACAGAACTAAAATGAGAAAAAAGTTGTCTCTGTCCAAATATTTATGGACATAACTGTATATATATATATATATATATATATATATATATATATATATATATATATATATATATAGTACCTGCCAAATAATACTTATTGGGGTTCATCAGGCATATGCACTTTTGTATCCCCTAATGAGGGCTGAACCTCGGCTATCAGCACCTGAGGTGAAGCCTCTGCCATTGCGCCACAGCGGCTGCTTTGCTGATTTGTCAGGGTGGAGATCGGAGTACAGTATTGCATTCCTAGTTCTGAGTCACAACCTGAAGCCAGGAAGTGGCTTCTCAAATGGGACCTGATGAACCACAAGGACGGTCATGCAGATGCCTCACATATTTATAAATGACAACAACTTGTGAACTCGCGTTCTCAGTTTGCAGTGCCACTGAATACTTATTTTTGTTAAATAAATTTGTTTTATTTTTTGAAGCAATGAATGACATAGGGTTCCCTAAACCCCAATTGATACCCCAACTATTTTTGGTCACTCCTTGTGTCATCCCCTCACCCTGCTACTATAAAGACGTTCCAGGTTTGCCTCCCTCCATTCTCGTCTGCTCTCCTGGGGTAACTCAACAGACGTGACCTTTAACCTTTAACCTTTCATCTCCACTCCAGCCACCGGTCCTGCTCTCTATATAAAGCTCAACAGGAGCTGACGTTGCCCACACTGTCGTCTCTCTGCCTCTCTCTCGCTCTTTCTTTCTTTCTTTCTTTCTTTCTTTCTTTCTTTCTTTCTTTCTTTCTTTCTTTCTCTCAAATACTCCTCAACGGAGCAGTGATCGCTTGACAGCTCATTTTCCTTCTCTGCACTAACCCACTTCCCTCTATTCCATGGCCTCCTGATCATGACACCGTGCACCAATGTGCTAAAACTGCTAAATAAATAAATAAATCAGTTAAATCCACCCCTTGACTCTTCTCATCACAAAAGCCCCCTCAAAAGGTCACGCCACATCAACGAAAAGTCATTTCTTTGACCAAAATGTGTTGTGGTATCAACTCTCAAAACAGAGCGAAAACACGTAATTATTGGTTAACAAGATCTTCACATCAAAAAAGCTGTGATACAACGGCAATCAAATATATCTTGGGGGCATTCGTCAAATTACGATGTTAGGTGACTAAATTAAAAAAATCCATTTGCATACTTACAACCAGATAATTCATGAAACATTATGGTGCCCTGAAAGGGGGTGGTCCATGTAGGAAAAGTGTTGTGTTACCGAAATGTGTGCAAATCCCTTTAAATGGGAGTCTGCAATGTACACTTTAATCATGGTGTCTGAATTATTACATTTATAATTTTAAACTGTGGAGCAGAGGGGCAAATCAAAGACAAACGTGTCTTTGTCCCAAACACTATGGAGGGCACTGTAGTTTCTCCAATACAAAAAGTTATAAATTTAAAAAAACATCTTGCCCGCACTGACACTTTACATTACAGTCTATGGGGCATGGAGGATAACCTCCTGATCCTTCTAGATCTCCATTCAGCCATGACATCCTTCTTGCCACCCTCTCTGGCTGTGGCATCACTGGCCTGCTCTCAGATGGGTTGAGTCCTTCAGCCCTTGTGAGGAGAGTTGTGAAATGGCACACCATTCATGCACTGGTGTACCCCAAGGATCGGTGCTGGGTCCTCTACTTTTCTTTCTGTACACCACCTTACTGGGCTCCATCATCCAATCCCATGGTTTCTCCTATCAATGCTTTGGTGATGATACATAGCTGCACCTGCCATTCCCTCCGGAGGACCACATGGTATCAACTGGAGTCTCTGCATGTCTTACTGATATCTCACCCTGGATGAAGGACCACCATCTACAGCTCAACCTGGCAAAAACCCAGCTTCTTGTGATCCGAGCCAGCAAGTCTGTTCAACTCCCCATTTCTGTACAGCTTGGCTCACTGTCGCTAACACCTGCCAGGTCAGAACACAACCTGGGGATGGTGAATGGTGGGCAGCTATCTTTTTCTCACCACTTTTCTAGTATTTCTCACTCATGGAGCTTCATGCTGCATGACATCTGCAAGATTAAATCTTATCTGACAGGGCATGCAGCACAACTTTTGGTCTTGTCGCATTTGGTCTACCGCAACTCACTTCTGGCAGGAGTACCCGCATGTGCAATCAAGCCGTTGCAGATGATCTAGAATGCAGCGGCCTGTCTTGTATTTAACCAGCTGAGACGGGCACACGTCACTCCTCTCTTTGGGTCGCTACATTGGCTCCCTGTAGCAGAACGCATTAAGTTCAAATCCCTCATATCTGCCTACAGTGTAGTCAATGGGTCAGCACCTGAGTATATGGGGACACAGGTGAGATGCTATACGCCTGCCTGCACCCTCAGGTCTGCCAGTGATCAGCCTCTGGTGATGCCACCTCTGTGTGGTATCAAGTCCCAATCCAGACTCTTTTCCTGTGTAGTTCTCAGTTGGTGGAACGGGCTACAAGCCTCCATCTGTATTGCTGACTCCCTCAAAGTATTTAAGAAGCGATTGAAGACCAATGTGTTCTGTGAATAGCAGTCTGATTCACTGAAGACAACAACCAGAAGTCCTATACTCTGTTAATATGTTAAGTTGAATTGTTTATCAATTATAATCTATGCCTGTAAATTATTAGCTGTTACCTCTTGTGGCAATCAACTTTTGTTACCTTTTCTAAACCTGCTCAACAAACAGGCCCAAGCCTAATGTTACTCGATTATATTTACCTCTTTTGTAAGTCGCTTTCAATAAAAGCGTCTGCCAAGCAAATAAATGTAAATGTAAAAAAGTCCGATCTGCTCTCTTTGACCAACACGGAGTAGGACTGCTGTCCTTGTCCAGCAGCCAAGAGTTCTGGTTATGAAAAACATCCATCCATCCATCTTCTAAGCCCGCTTTCAATATAACCTCACAAAATAATAGGCAGTGGTGAGCGAGTTTCCTTACGTTTACTGTTTTACAAAATTGATGCTAAATTTTGTTTTGCATGCAATTTTGCAATCCTTAAACTCAACAAATAAGTTATACTAGTTTTTAGGGGGGGTTGAAAGAAAGGAACATTGCTCTTTAAGGGTTTGGCAGCACCATACATCCCTTCTGGATCCGTATGTATTTCTAAATTAAAATAAATGGGCGAAAAACCATCTCTTACGAATTCAATGTGGCTAAACATGACCCACGTTGAGACAAAATGATGTACTCTTCGACAAAAGCTGTAATCCAGCAAGACAATACAATTGTTATCTCGATTAATTGAGAATAAAATGCTGTACCTGCAGTCTTAGATGAGATCCTGGTTTGGCCAGTAGATAACTTTGTGTGCGCTGAATACGGTGTCCTCCCATCAGCACCGGTCCACTCCTGCTGCCTGATGGGAGTCGTAGTCACCACATTAGCATTGGTTTTTGGGTTGCCACCCTCCATTATGAATCCTTTCTCCCTGATGTGCCATATCTCTCTATATATAAAATCCAACATCCTTCTGTCTGTCTATCTGTCCGCTTTTCACGAGAGAACTACTTAACAGATTTAGATCGTGTTTTTTCCTATAATTTGCTTGAACATTCCGGTTGATTTTGCGACTTCTGTCATCGCGCTAAGAATCACAGTTCGCTTGCAGGAACGATTTATTCACGCTAATCCGAGACAGAAACTGTGAGCCGAAGGGAGGGAGAAGCCTGACGTTAGGAGTGGAGAGCCAGGCAGGGCCCTCATAAATCACGCGCCAACCTCCAACCGAATCGGTTAACCTCTGGCCACGTTTTGGAGCGTATCTTGCCTCCACTTAGCTAGCGATACCTGTTTTTTTTATTGATTTTTAAAGTTTGTCCTGTTACACTACTAAGCGGATGGAGCCGCAGGGGACAGCTAGTAGCCTATAATTTAAGTTGGACCAAAGGCAAGACACGTGCAAAATTTTGTGAAGATTGGTTTAGTCATTTTTTGGATGAAAAGACAAACAGCCTACGGCTTCAGATGGGTCTGTATCGAAGGAGTGACACTTCATAGGAGTGACATAGCAAAGGAGTGACATAAATACCGTATTAAAGGAGTGACATTTTATTGGACCACACACAACTGAAAGTATGCTCGCCAAAAAAATCGTTGTCGCCTTACCTACCACTTGAATGGTTGGTTGGATGATTGTCACTCCTTTGAAATTTATATCTGAGGTTCCACTCCTTTGTTATCTCACTCCTATGACATGTCACTCCTTTGAATAGGACTTCACTTATATAGATTGCGGAATGCCCGGGAGGGGTCAGTGGTTCTCAAATTCATTCCTGCACTGCAGGAATCACGTTTTTGAATTAAAGACCTGCTGCTGCTACTCATTCATTGGTCAAGAGTTCTGCCTTCAGTTCAAACACTCTGTCCCATGCAAACGCATTTCCTCTGTGCATTCCTCTGATTTACCAGAAGTATTTAATCAGCAAAATTTTGGCAAACGTTTTCCATCCTGCTCATGATGAGCTTATGACGAGATGACATGATGTGTGAATTATGCAACATATGTAACATGAGATTTTTTCAGGGATAATTTTACATAAACTGCTCGCTGCATTGGTCACCTTAGATGCCTACTCTATCAAAAACTTTTGCTATCTCTATTCTCCATGAAAACATGACATTGTTTCTCAGCTATCACTACAAACAACATGGGGAAACATATAAAAATGTCATTTCTCAGTGAAGTATTCCTTTAAGCATTTAAGCACCTAAATATATATCTAGAAAATGGAATGTCTGTCTGTCTGTATGAATGCTCCCCATGCAATCCTACACCCTTTCACCGATCTGGAACAAATTTTGCATAGTTGCTCTCTAGAACCATACGAACAAGACTGACTACTTTGGAACACAAAATTTTGATCCCGGGGCAATAATATCCATCTGCTGAGCCATGGCACTATACGTCTCTGCAGGTCTACTCCAGCAATTCTAGAGCCGCAGTTATAGGTCGGAAGTTAAGGTTAGGAGTCAGTATGCTTAGTATGTAGGATAAATGGTTAAGGTTAAAGGTTAGTTTTATTAAGGATGGGGCTTGGTGTGGTTAGCGTGTCAATCAATTTGATTTGTGATGATCTACAAACGTTTATTACCAAACCATTGGTCTGTACATGTGGTGATGTCACTTCTGCCTTGAAACTGCTCGGGGTCGAGCCCCCCTTGTCTATCAAGTGTGGAGATACGGCCAAATTAAAGCAAATAGCAATGTAGGGGCAGGTTTCCCCATGCTTCTCTAATGCATCCTCTTTGTAAACCACAATCCGAGATGGCTACAAAAATGCTGCCCCTTTCACACTTTGCCAACCCTAGTTTGTCTAAATGGCAGAGCAGGTCAAGGATTTCCTCTCCTCCACTGTCAACGAGCCTGCTCACAATAAACTTATATATAAACGTCTACATGTGGAAGTGTGTGTGCCTGTCTGTCTGGCCCAGAAGTGAGATGTTGTGTCGGGGTAAGGGCTCCACCTCCGAGGAAACAGAAAACTCGCTTAGCCGCTAATAACACAAGCGGGGCCAGCATGTCAGCAAAACAAAACCTCAGAAGAAAGACAAAGTCACTCAGCCGCTGACATCGGCAAAAATGGTGTCCCTTTTACTTTTTGTCCCGCCACTAACACACAAGCGAGGCGAGCATGTCTGCAAGATGAAACCTCCAAGTACAGAGATGCTCAGAGTAGTTCCTTTCAATTACCTGACATCTCTACATTTCATTTTTTCTGACGATTTCAATAGTTTGTAAGACCCCGGGCTTTTTACAGCACGAGCTTACACAGGTAGTGGTAGATAGATAGATAGATAGATAGATAGATAGATAGATAGATAGATAGATAGATAGATAGATCGGAAAGGCACTATATAACAGATAGATAGATCTGAAAGGCACTATATAATAGATAGATAGATAGATAGATAGATAGATAGATAGATAGATAGATAGATAGATAGATAGATAGATCTGAAAGGCACTATATAATAGATAGATAGATAGATAGATAGATAGATAGATAGATAGATAGATAGATAGATAGATAGATAGAAAGAAAAGGCATTATATAATAGATAGATAGATAGATAGATAGATAGATAGATAGATAGATAGATAGATAGATAGATAGATAGATAGATAGATAGATAGGTGAAAGGCACTATATAATAGTATTAGAAGTAAAGATAGATAGATAGATAGATAGATAGATAGATAGATAGATAGATAGATAGATAGATAGATAGATAGATAGAAAAGGCATTATATAATAGATAGATAGATAGATAGATAGATAGATAGATAGATAGATAGATAGATAGATAGATAGATAGATAGATAGATAGATAGAAAAGGCACTATATAATAGATAGATAGATAGATAGATAGATAGATAGATAGATAGATAGATAGATAGATAGATAGATAGATAGGTGAAAGGCACTATATAATAGTATTATAAGTAAAGATAGATAGATAGATAGATAGATAGATAGATAGATAGATAGATAGATAGATAGATAGATAGATAGAAAAGGCATTATATAATAGATAGATAGATAGATAGATCTGAAAGGCACTATATAATAGATAGATAGATAGATAGATAGATAGATAGATAGATAGATAGATAGATAGATAGATAGATAGATAGATAGATAGATAGATAGATAGATAGATAGATAGATAGATAGATAGTGTGGACTCAAGGGGGTGCCAGTGACCACCAGACACAACTTCCACCAACACAATTCCAACTTAAAAAAAAAAGTTCCTTTTTTGAATAAGAACATCCTGACAGGCTTTTAGGTCAGTCCACTCTGTATAAACCAGTAACTCAAACACCTTTCTGTCTCCTTCCACCTCCATTGTGAGTGTCGTCCTCTTCCTCCCAACTCTGACTACTTTTATGTTGTACCCGGGACTTCTAATATCACAACATAGCATGGCAGAAGCACTTCCGGGTCATGTGGAAGCTCCCTGGACTAGGAAGACCTGTTCTTGGCAGCCCCCTCTGGTGGCACCCAGTTGCCCTTCCCAATTACAAAGCCCATGGGAACCCTGTGGTAGTCCAAGCTGCGACCATGCCACAATAGCACTGCCACTTCTTGCCTTGGGGCATAAACTGCCCCAGAGAACCAGTTGCCCCCAGTGCATTCATTATATGACCGGTCCGACTGGGATGGGAACCTAACATCATCCTGGCTAGGGTGCACCTTCACTTAAGCAGTCTATTCATTAGTGCCTACATGGCTAGGTAAGATATTGTTTCTCATTCTGGATGAGATGCCTGTCCATCCCTTATAACATCTACAATAGACAGATTGTACTTTGTCATATGTTAATAAACCTAAATTGTCATAATCATTATGTTAACCAAATTGAATTTGCTATATATTTTCGACCTTGTATAACCTAATTTTTGAGCAGCATGGTGGTGCAGTGGTTGCCCTGATGCCTGGCAGTAAGGAGATCAGAGGTTGCATCCCGAGTCCTCCCTGCATGGACTTTGCGTGTTCTCTCCACGTCTGTGTGGGTTTCCCCCCCAATGTTCAATGACACACACGTTAGGTGGACTGGCAATTAAGGCCGTCTTAACAGCATTATAGGCCCAGGGGCAAACTACCTGGGGCCCCTACCTACTCAACCTCTCATAGGAATAAAAATGTAAATGGTCGATAAAATTAAACATATATTTATTGTATTGGTACCTCCAACAAAATCAGTGTTTAAACATTAAAAAACATGCTGTACAGCAAAGATTAATCAACACAAACATTTGAACAATATAACAGGAGCCTTGAAAAACAAAAATTTCAATATATAAATGACACTCAATTGATAAACCATACAGATGGAGAAAAAATTACTATGAATCATTTATTATTAATCAAGTGTTCAACACACACATTTGTGAAATTTCATTGCAGAAAATTGAGTTGAAGTGACGTTAACATATACGCTTTTACGTGATGTAGTGCGGGAGAGCCGTACACATACCTGCACGTGAGGTTGCAGAGGTGACCGTGATGCTAAATCAGAGGCAAATGACAGCAAGTCACAACATACATAGATTAGCATGGGCCCCCTATGCTTGTGGGGCCCCCGGGCAACTGCCCAGCGTACCCATGTGTTAAGATGGCCCTGCTGGCAACGCTACACTGGCCCTAGTGTGTATGTATGTGTGAGTGTGTTCGCCCTGCAACGGCCGGAATGATTCATTAATTGACTCCCCCAACCAGTCTGATCAAATTCTGGGTGGCCCATGGGGGGTGTGGGGTTCACAAGCACATACTCCAGTGCTGGATTAACCATATAAGCAAAGTAAGCACATGCTTAGGGCATCAAGGGTAAAGGGGGCACCACAAAAATTTTTCATGGCCGAATTTATCACATAAATTATTAAATGAATTAAATTTATAGCCATTTTCAAAATTTAATGAAAAATGAATAATGCCTCCCTGTACCTCCCTATGCCGTCACTGTTCGTAGATGGCGCCTTACACCGTGTGTTCTGCATACTGGTGCCATCTATGATGGGGAATTCCCGTTTCATGGTGATTCCCTTAAACACCATGTTATGTCTAAATATTGTGAAAATAATTCGATTCAAAACAATACGTTTTTATATTTTTAAATACTAGTTAATTTAAAATTATTATCACGTAATTGTTGTGTTTTGTGAATTATCTGTTATTTAACTTAAAATAAATTTCAAGAGCGTAGAAAGCGTTATTTTCTGTTTTACGCAAAAACAAAAAATCATCCCAGTTTGAGGAAAAAATATTCTGGTAAGTCTATTTAATTCTATTCTTGGATATTTTTAAATTCATTTACATTATGTAGTACTAGGGTGTTGTACCGTGGTAGCCATTATGAATGTAGAGAAAAGCCAAGAAAAATGACACCTTTTATTGGCTAACTAAAAAGATTACAATATGCAAGCTTTCGTGGCAACTCAGGCCCCTTCTTCAGGGAGGATGAAATCCTAAAGAATGGGCCTGAGTTGCCTTGAAAGCTTGCATATTTACTTTATGTGAAAGTGAAAATCGTACAGCTGATTACTATTGGATAAAATTGTTTATAACTTTTTTACTAATAAAGATTTATTAACAAAATTTTCACAAAATATTCTTCAAACCTTGTATTAAGAATATGTATAAATAGTTTTGCTAAATTGACACAAAAGCCATAAATAAATTAAATAATCAAAATTGTAAATCTACGGGTTTCATGTCAAAATGAAATCCGTACATTTTAAAAAAAAACCTTTAAAATCGACCCCAAATGTTAAAATTTGCAAAATTTCGGATGCCATTTTCTCTTCAACAGTAATTTCTCAACTGAACTTCATTTATCCATCCATCCATTTTTCCAACCCGCTGAACAGAAAATGTAAAAACAAGATTCAGTCATGCAGAACTTTATAAAATAATTTTAGAAGACAACATTGAGCGTGCTTTTCCAAATGTAGACATTGCCTTTCGTATATTTTTAACATTAATGGTCACAAACTGCTCAGCTGAGCGCTCATTTTCTCGGTTGAAGTATATTAAAAATCCTCTCAGAACAACTATGCATCAAGGCAGGCTGGATGCCTTATCTCTATTATGTATAGAAGCAGATGTGTTACGTAAGATTGATTATGAAGATCTAATCAAAGAGTTTGCAAGGAAGAAAAGTAGGAGAAAATGATTAAGATAAAAATAAAATGAAGCATACAAAAAATATATTATTTTCCTTCTTACTGTAAGTATGTTTTGTTTAATTTCGAATTTTCGATAATAAAATAAAATTTTATTTTGTAGTTTGTTATTGTTTTAATATTTTGAATTACTAGTGTAAGGGGGCACCAAAATTACTTAGTGCTTAGGGCATCTAAGGGTCTTAAACCGGCGCTGACATACTCCGTCACATCTTTATGAAACTAATTTCTATTCCTACCTATGACAGATGTGTTTCTACGTTCCTCTCGACTTCTCTCTTATAGCCACACCATGGACGAGCGCAAAGACGCTCAGTGCGCTTATAGGAGCCGCGCTGTGTAATTCGATACGTGCGCTCCAATCGTGCGAAAGAATGCAAAGCGGATACATCGCCTACTTAGCACGTTCCTGGGGATGTTAAGTCAGAGGGCAGGGCCGTTTTTATTTTATTTTTTTTCCCTCGCTCTAAGTGAACAGCGCATGCCAGTCTGCGAGAATCCTAAAGGAACTTCCAGCGACGCCTCTCACCTCGGCTTTGTGCTAAGGTTACCCGACCCATCTTTCGGGACTTTCCAGCACTTGTAAAACATTTTCAGGGTTTCGTCAAGAGGCGTGGCAAGGCCGGTGGGGCGGGATATTGATATATATATATATATATGTATGTATGTGTGTGTGTGTCCAGAAATAAATGAACGGGAATATAAATCTCTGACTAAGGCTGGAAGGAATAGTGCGAGGAGCGCGCGTCAGAGAGAGTGATATGGAAGAAGAAGCCCTTCGTATGAGCTGCGACGCGCAGGCGCTGCAGTTAATGTGCAAACTAAGGAGGATCCTTCAGGTCGTCAGCGCCTGCCTGGTGGCATTTGTGCTTCTCCTGGCTGTTCAGTGCTTTCTGATCTTTCGCATGCAAAACTCCCCCCAGGAGCTAAACGGAGTAAGATTCCCCGCTTTTTTATATAATATTGAGTGATTAGAGGCGCAATTTACAGGAACCCTCATGGGAAGTCGGATATGACACCACATCTACCAGATCCAGGAAAAAAATCCTGTAAATCGTGTGGATTTCGTCGAGCCTCTTCCCATTTTTTAAAAATGTCTACCTTCTATAAAACTTGACGAGTCCGATTTAAAAGAAAACATAAGAGCTGGCTGCGGGGAAAAACAATTTGCTGATCTTCCTCGTTTTCTTTTACAGGTTCAGTCAGCCGCTGGAGTACAAGGTAAGATGATTTGGTGTATTTCTTTTAACACTTTGCAGTTTTCTTGTGTTTCATTATTTAATATAGCGCCTTTCGTAGTGCGCATTACGTGCGGCGCACAGTGCGGTGAACGCACCTGCTCCTGAGGATAAATGATGCGCAATTACGGCATTGAGGAAAGCGCATCGAAGCGGGGATCTTTTTCGTTTTTACTTAGGTTTATTTAAGAGTGTCCAGACCGGCGCTGCTTACCTAATGTTTGTCTTTGAGGAACACGAAATGCTGACATTTATTTTTATTCCTTGAAAGTAGTGTAGAGTCAAAAAGGAGGAAGCAAGGCTGGCGTGAACTCACCGCTACTGTATACTCAAGGACGTGTCTTCACACTGATATTCCGTTTGTTTTGTTCCGAATCAGGGGATGATCCGTTACATTCTTTCAGTTACCAGGTAGTTCGCTTGTGTTTCACACAGTAAACCGAGAGAACTAAACCTTATCCATAAACAACCTGTGGGCGTATTATCTCCCAAGAAAAATCATCCTGAAGGTTCTACAATTCTATTTGCACACCGCCGCATTTTACACAATTGTCCGATTTATATTACGGTGGTGTAGTGATAGCGTTGCTGCCTCGCAGTGAGGAGACGAGGGCTTTATGTCCTCCGTGCCTGGAGTTCGCATGTTCTCACCCTGCTCGCGTGGGTTTTTTTTCCGGGTGCTCCTGTTTCCTGCCACAGTCCAAAGAAATGCAGGTTAGGTGAACTGGCGATCCTAAATATGTCCAGAGTTTATTCCTACCTTGCGCCCTATGCTGGCTGGGATAGGGTCCAGCAGACCCCTGCGACCCTGTTCAGGACTAGACTGGTTTGAAAATGACTGACTGACGGATCTACCCAATGTAGCCCAGTGAGGAAACAACTAGAAGACCATGCATACTGATGTGCATCAGTTCTATGGCAATATGACGAAGCGGGTGAGTTTTCATTGAACTGTCTATGATGCAGACTCTCCAGAAGTCACTATATATGTAACTCCAATTTAATTGATCTCAAGTCACATGTCTGCCGTCTTCACACTTGTAAACCTTTGGTAATGATATTCACATTTGCTACATATGTCTCAGTGTGCGCGTTGAGGGGACACCCCATCTGTGCGTATCACTCACGTGATGGCACTGCTATTTGCAACATTCGCATTACCAGGCTAAAGTGACTCAAATCCGATTTTTTTGGGTTATTGTGACACAAATGTGATCGTTTCAAAGGCTGTGTGGACACCGAAATCCGAACTTTTCAAATCCGATTTGAGTCACCTTCATATCTCGTCCCAGATCGGAAACGTATCCGCGACCATGAATGACAATGGGCAGATCGAATTCATGTTTTTTTTTTTGCGTATACTATGGAGCAGGGCGCTTTCGTCATCAATCGGCGAGAACTTCAGTCCCGGTCCCACAATTGCTGGCTACTTTCTCGCACCCAAACATATCTTAATGCAGCGGTGCCAGCAATACCTGCGAAAACAGAAAAAGCTATCCGTCAGTCTTTGCTTTCCGTACTCGATCTCCTGGTGTACAGGGGACGAACTGTCTGCCGTCCTTTTACAGCACACGCTAAACTACTAGCGCGTGCGCACGAGTAGTCTCAAAAAAAGTTTTGTGTTGTTGGCGACGCAGTAGACTCGTGCACAAACGTATCAATGTGCGCATGCGTGTGTTTCGGCTGATAGTCGCGTTCACATTACAGTCAGATACAGCCGGTCACTTGTACCTTATACGATTGAACCGTCAAGACAGGAAATTCCCATCTGAGCCAAAATATCGGAATTGAGCGATGAAGCTTGTAATATGAACGTAGCATTAACACACCTGTATTTATATTTTTTCTTTTTTTTTTTTGCTGTCCGAGCGGTTGTGAGCCCGAATTATTTGCTAGGATTGCTCTTATTGGGAGATTAATTGTGCGGGACGTTCTATGCGATTTGTGCTACATTTGTACTTATGCACGTATGTATTATTTCACCTTTTAATTGCGTTTAATGGTCGGTATTAACACATGACTCTTTATATTGTGAATGACATTCCCCACGGCAAACGCTTAGCGTGCCTAACAATCCACAACACGCACGCTTCCACGTACAAATGCACAGTGTTTCCCCAACAGAGTATAGTTGCGGACCGCAGTACCTATGAGGTCAGTCGCGTAACGCCCCAACATCCCGAAACGCCCATTGCATCGCACTATGGTTAGGGTTACCTGACTCAAAGGGCGTTTCATGACTGACGTTGTGGGCATCACCTGACCTACGTCATAGGTATTGCAGGCTACAGTTCGACCCATCTCGTATTTTATGCAGTTAGAATAGAATAGAATGCCTTTTATTGTCATTACACATGTACAATGAGATTAAAAGCAGCTCCTCCAGTGCAAACATATATGTAAAACACAACAAAAAAAAAAACAAATGGTGCAAAAAAAAAAGTTATGCGACGCTATATACATATGGAAATAATAAATAACTATTGCACTACAGTATTGAGTTACTGCACATTATTTAAATATTGGAAAGAATAAATAACTATTGCACTATTGGGTTATTGCACATTATTTAAATACTAGTCATTTAGCCCGTTACAATAACGGGTGCTTGAACAGTAGAGCATAAACATTAGTAGGAACAGTCAATATTAAATAGCAAGGGACTTTGACCTCATTCTTTTTGTTGGTCGTATTTTTCTTTCTTTCAGCCTTTCTTTTGTTGATGTTTACTTGCTGAGCCGACTGTTCTTCGTGGGCTGCCGCCATGTATTTTGTGTCTTTAATTTTCTGTGACAGTAATACCGTCTTGTACGCCCGCTGGCTTGTACGTCCGTAATATACCTTTAATTTTCTCTGGCGGTAATACAGGCGTGCGAGTCGGTAATATGTCTTTAATCTCCTCTGACAGTAATACTGGCTTGTATGTGGCTGTAATATGCGTCACTGTATTATGTACCTTTAATTTCCTCTCGCAGTAATACTGGCTTGTATTCCGTAAAACGCCTCTAACTTTCTCTGACAGTAATATCGCAAGTCGCACCGTGCCCCGCGCATGCGCACTTCACCAGAAGACACCTACACACGGACACCTGGACACACACAGGGATTTTATATATATAGATTACACAATAATGATGATCATGTGCAGTGAGTAGTGGATGTTGGACCCTGAGAGTAATGATATTGTACAGTATACAGATATTGCACAGTTATTATCAATATCATTTAGATATTGGATATCGCACAGTTGATGGATAGAAGGAAGTCCAAGGGTTGGGTGGTAAGACTGTGTAGTCAGTGCATGTGTGAGTTTAGAATGATTATGGCTTTTGGGAAAAAACTGTTCTTGAGTCTGTTTGTCCTTGTTGTGATGCACCTGTAGCGCCTCACTGAGGGCAGCAGGTCAAACAGATCAGAGCCAGGGTGGCAGCTGTCCTTGATGATGTTTTTTGCTCTGCTGAGGCAGCAGGAGGTGTAAATGTCCATCAGGGAGGGGAGAGGGCAGCCGATGATCTTCTGTGCTGCCTTTACTACTTTCTGAAGCCTCTCGCTGTCTGCCATGGTGCAGCTGCCATACCATACTTTGATACAATACGTCAGCAGGCTCTCGATGGACGAGTGGTAGAAGGTCAGTAGCAGGTTGGAGTCCAGGTTGTGCTTTCTGAGGACCCTCAGGAAGTGTAACCGCTACCGAGCCTTCTTGATGACTGCTGTGATGTTGTCTGTCCAGGAGATGTCAGCGGAGATAAGGATGCGGAGATAAGGTATGGACCCTCTCCACACACTCGCTGTTGATGTAAAGGGGGGCTAAGTCAGTGCTGTGCCTCCTGAAGTCGACAATGATCTCCTTGGTTTTCCTGGTGTTCAGAGCCAGATTGTTCTTTGAACACCAGGCTGCCAACTTCAGGACCTCCTCTCTGTAAGCTGCCTCGTCTCCCTTTGAGATGAGTCCGACCACTTTGGTATCGTCAGCAAACTTGACGATGAAGTTGTTGTTGTGGGCCGGACTGCAGTTGTGGGTGTAGAGACAGTACAGAAGGGGGCTCAGCACACAGCCTTGTGGGGTACCGGTGTTCAGTGTGCGAATGGAGGAGTGGTGGGGGCCAAGTCTCACAGTCTGGAGCCGGTTGGTAAGAAAGTCTTTTATCCAGACACATGTGAGAGGGGGGAGGCCAAGAGTGACCAGTTTGGTGATGAGAATGTCAGGAATGATTGTATTAAAAGCTGAGCTGTAATCCACAAAGAGCATCCGGACGTAGCTCTGCTGCTGCTCCAGATGGCTCAGCACAGAGTGGGGAGCTACGGCGATGGCGTCTTCTGTGGATCTGTTCGCGTGATATGCGAATTGGTAGAGATCGAAGTCTTGGGGGAGATAGTCCTTGATGTGCTGGAGAACCAGTCTCTCGAAGCACTTCATGATTATCGGATTTCAAATGGTGTTCCCATCCACGTTAAAGAATCGGAATTTAGTCGAAATCTCACCAGAAATTCGACAAAAACCCGTCCAAATGAACAAAGTTGTTTGTGTTTTAATTTAAATATCAATTTTTAATTTTAATTCTATTTTTAATTTAATTGTAATTTTTTATTTGCACTTCATGTTGTTACGCTTTGGACCCTGAGCTTTGCAATTTCATCTATCTGTATACTTGTATATGGTTGAGATGACAATAAAGTTCACTTTGACTTTGAAGTGTAAAATCACTTTAGCTGTAGTGACATAATGAAATGAATGTTGTTACCTGGAGGTTATTGTCCACCTCCTGCTCTGTCCAGTAGCCACATTTCCATTCTGGGGTTAACGGTATTTCCCCTTGGGATTAATAAAGTATCTATCTATCTATCTATCTATCTATCTATCTATCTATCTATCTATCTATCTATCTATCTATCTATCTATCTATCTATCTATCTATCTATCTATCTATCTATTATATTTCACCATTGTCTGTATTCATTCATTTTCCAAAAGGGATTTACCCTTGGCAGGCACTCTGGTAAGCTTGAGCCTATCCCAGCAACCATAGGGTACAGACAGGAACAATCCCTGGACAGGGTGCCAGTCAGCCACAGGGTGAACACACTCAACACACACACACACATCAAGTTAGCATCACCATTTCACCTAACCTGTATGTCTTTAGGAGGAAACTGGAGCACCTGCAAGAAACCCATTTGCACATGGGGAGAACATGCAGACTCCATGCAGGGAGTACCCAAGACCAGGGTACCAGACGAAATTGGGCCTCATACTGCAGCGCAAAAAAGGCCAATTTTTTCTCGCCATTGCTGAATGTGCATTCAACACTCACCATACATGCGCACTCAGACCGACCAAGGAGCCTTAATTGCTTGCGACACAACCAGCCAGCCTTTATTGAACATGAATAATAATAACAACGTAGTATCATAACAACTTGAGATTAACATCAAACTATGTAACATCAGCATTCAATAACAATTGCCTGAAAAGTGCACTTAATGCAGAAAATCTAACAATGAAATACACAAAATTTCGCAATTCTCTTACGAAACAGTATAAGAAAAATGAATTTGCAGAGACATTGGGTCAAAGTGACTCATTTCAGGCTCTTGAGGGTAAAAATTTGTCCACGATTTAAATTTCATAATAGACCAGAATACTGTCGAGGATATTAAATATTCTAAACATCCATGCTGGGCCCGCGGGCCGGCTTTTAGTTTTACCTTTACAGATAACCATTTAAACAGCCATTGATTTTTACTGTACAACTAACTTTCAAGGTGAAAAATTTACTACGTGGCACTTACTGAACAATAATAAAGTTGCAAGAATCCCCAAGATATTGCAAAAAACGCAGCTAAATTACTAAGTAAATTGTTTAACGTAAAATTGATAGCATTAACTTGAAATCGTCGGTTAACAATAAACACAATGACGTTATAGTTACGTCACAGCGCAAAGAACAATAGTAACTGTATAATAAGTAACGTTGTGTCTAGTTGTCCGAAAGTCAGACTCCAAATTTCATTCTAAGAATTATTTTGAGGTCAGTATAGCAAAGGAAAACTGTTCAGCTTCCAGAAAATTCTCGTCTGTTTTCATCTGGGCCTATTTCAGGAATGGGCCTAATGCTGCAGCATCAATAGCACCCACCTTAATCCAGCCATGCCCAAGACGTGGACCCCAGGCTCCTTGTTTAATTTCTGTGTTAGTTTACATATACAGTACCTGTGTTACAGCCTGTGCATTATTGTTGCTGTAATGTGTTGTATAGTGTGATGGCCGGCCAGCTACAGACTCCGGCTGCCACCCCCAGGCTGCCAGAAGGAGCTCTCCGGACTGCAGGAACGTGCCCCGAGTTCCAGCAGGGCCTCATGGACTTTGTAGTTTCTACGCACAGCCCTGCTGGATACCTTGGGGGCCACCGGGAGTCGCTGTAGGGGGGCTAGTGGGCTCTTATGTGACCTATAACCTGGGAGTACGTCATGGTCACATGACGGGAAGAAATGACGTGCTCCCGGGTTGAAGAAAAGGACTGTTTACCCTGGCCCGGAAGCAATAAGGACTTGTGGGTTTTGGACAGGAACCACTTCTGGGTCAGGGGATATAAAAGGACTCCGGGAAAGCCCAGACATTGAGCTGAGCTGGGAGGTAGGGTGGCTAAGTGTCTGGGAGCAGAGGAGAGAGAGTATTGTGATTAGTGGTAGTTGACTTATTGTATGAATAGTGTGGAGTGGAGGGTGCTTTGTGCACGTGTTTATTATACAATAACGAAGTCTTGCACTTTTATCCAGTGTCTGGCGTGGTACCTGAGGGTTCAAGAGGTGGATTGGAACCTCTACTGCTACAATAGACGCAGGGGTGGGCAACAGTAGGTTTAGTAGGTTTGTGAATTTCCCTTTGGGATTAATAAAGTATCTATCTATCTATCTATCTATCTATCTATCTATCTATCTATCTATCTATCTATCTATCTATCTATCTATCTATCTATCTATCTATCTATCTATCTCTACAGTTGTTCACATGGAAAAAGACATGCATGTTATGATTATTACAATAGCTTTATTAACTCAAAAGAATGTCACAATGGCACAGTGCACGTAGGTATAATCTCATGTACTCACAACTGTAAACCACATCTTTACATCATTCCGTTTTGCCTGAAGAAGGGGCCTGAGTTGCCTCGAAGGCTTGCATACTGTAATCTTTGGTGTCATTTTACTGGACTTCTCACTACATTCATAATGGCTAGCAACACCCTTGTACTAAATTACAGGAAAGAAAACTAACCCTAACCGTAATTTTTCTTCCACAACAGCAAGAGTTAATGAGCCGGAGTGGGTGCGCCATGTCAAATGCTAAAAAACAATTCAATTTATTTTTGTATACACTGAATGCTCTCTTAAATAAATGAAGGTGCCGGAGTGGTTCATCAGAGCAATGCATCATTTTTTGGTTCCTGAAAGACCCCATTTATCAACGTGAAGGTTCTGGAAAGAAGCTGTTATTTAGTTAGATCCATAACAGGCGCCATACAGTAAATAACCATAAACAGATGATAACAGATTTGTCAGATACCAGTGACTCTTGATTTTAAAAGAACTCTCACTGTACACAATCACGCAGGCTCAGGTCAGGTTTTCTTAATCTGTTAGTGTCCTGCTGGGTAGCCTACCATACCTTAAAGTTTTTTTGTTTTTCTTTTTTAACATATTAGGAAGTTTTTAAAGGGCAAAGAACCAGCTTCATATGCAGAGAACTCGTCCCAGAATGCAATGGTGCTTTGTCAAGCAATGGTTCTATGACAGGGGTGGGCTGCAGTGGCTGCAGGTTTGCTTAACCCAATTGCTTAATTAGAAGTCAATTGTTGCCAATAATTTAATTTCATGGCCTGTTACTGCTTCAACTCTGTCATGTCAGGTCATTCTCATATCCTAGATTTTTTTTTCCTTTCTAAGGATATCTCACAAATGGTTTGAAGTCTAAAACCGGATGAGTAATTCTCAGTCCTTCACTTTATTCTCTTCACTTTCCTTCCAAGTGTTTAATTAAACCAAATAGTGCACAATAAATGCACACAAGTAAATGGAAACCAGCTAAATGGAGAACTGCTGATTTCTTTTGTCATTTACATCTAATTGCTAATAGGGAGCAATTAAAAACAGAGGCCAATCTTAATGAGCTGGACAAAATGAAGCAGAAGTGTTACTTGAGCAATAAGTGCTTCTTATTAAGCAATTGGGTCGGAACAAAAACCCGCAGCCACTGCGGCCCTCCAGGAACGACTTTGCCCATCCTTGCTCTATGAGGAACCACACAACCCAATAAAGAACCATAAAGTGCCATTAAAGAACCAGAATTTTTAATCCTGTGTGTCCAGTAACACAGGCGAGGTTCAGGTTTTCTTAATCTGTCAGTGTCCTGTAGCCTGCCATACATTAAAGATTTAATTTGTTTTTTCCTTTTACATATGAAGAAGTTTTCCAGGCCCAAAGGACCAACTTCAAATGCAAAAAAAGCCAGCCCAGAACGAAATAGTTCTCTGTCAAGCAATGGTTCTAAGAGGAACCACACAACCCAGTAAAGAACCATCAAATGCCATTAAAGAACCACTGCTTTTAAGAGTATTCATGCACAGAGCCCTATACAAAAATGAACTGAACAGACATGTGCCCTGCTGTGATGTCAATATGCGCTTTGGGTTTGCACACTCGATCTTCCTCTTCCTCACTCTCTATTGCTCGTAATCTCACAAAAGAGAAACAAGAACAGCAGGAGGTACATAAGAAGAGAGTGTGCCGTGCCTGATGTTAAAAAGAATTCCATTTATTTTTATATAGCGCCCTTCACCAAGTACAAGCACGCAGCACGTTCTTGGTTGAAATGCAAATACAAACTTTACTAATGGCGGTGATCCTAAATTGGCCCGTGTGTGTGCTTGTGTGTTTGCCCGGCGATGGGCTGGCACCCTGTCTGGGGTCTGTTCCTGCCTTGTACCCTATGATAGCAGCACCCAGCAGACTTTACGTTTTTTTAAAGCCCCTGCTCACTTTGCTCGACAACCCCCCCAACCTGCGCTACACTCCAGCCACTTTGCATCTCTGCCGCTCGCGTATGTGGATTTCACTTTCACCAAACAACAAATCTTTTAATTCTTGCAGATACGCCTCTTCATTGGGAAGAAACACTACTTTTCCCTGATGGCAACACGAATTAGGCGATCTACAAGTCTGCGACTTTAAAGCCAAACAATATCTACATACTTCTGTCATATCACCTATGTCCATATGTTCAATCTCTTTTCGCTGTTACATAATTTCACCGAGTAATAATTTCTGTATGTTAATGTTATTGCTATCTTTACTATCAGTTTTTCGAGACTTTTGAATTTTAGTACTTTCATTATCTCTAACCTGGTCTGCACATGTATCGCACCAACATTTTTGAACCTCGTTATGATGTTCTACTTTGTCTTCTACTCATTATCTTTTATTTTCCGACCCCGCTTGGAGCTGAGAGCGCAGGAACTGTGTCTGACCATAGCATTCACACGAATGAGAAGTGATTGGACTGTGGGCGTGGCTGTAAATGTTTGAGAGGAGGGCGGGACTTGTCAAAATCCCATTTCTTAAACCCTTTACATTTAAAGTCCACAAATGATCTTCCCCCCATTAAACAATTTTAGTTCTTTTATATTTCATCACCATCCCACCCGTAATCACCTGTAGGTTCGATGTATCTATATAAACGCATTCATTTGCCCCTCTCATAATTATAGATAGATAGATAGATACTTTATTAATCCCAAGGGGAAATTCACAAATTATACCGCCCTCATAACCGTCTATACTAACGGGAGAAGCCTTTATTAGGCTCCACTTAAAAACAGAAGTTGGTTGGAACAAAAACCTGCAGCCACAGCGGGTGTCCAGGACCGAGACTAAGAATCTCTGGTTTTAGAACCTGCACTGTAGGGCTGTGTCCTGAAGAACCACTTTGGCACCTTTATTTTTAAGGGTGTACTTCAGAATGTGCACGATGTGACAAGAGTGCAGGGCAACTTCAAATACCTTTCAGTGATCTCAAGAGTGCAAGGCAGATTTATCAGGGTACTGAGGATCCGATACAGAATTTCAGATGGCATCCTAACCTGGACAGATTGTCGTTGTTGGCAAACTACCTGTGCTTTCGTTTGACAATGAAGAGACACAAACCTCATACAACTAGGGGGCTCCGCCCACTGCACGCTTCGCTCGCCAACCCCTGGTCTTGGGTAACCCGAAATAGATTTGAAAGAGATTATTTATCTCCGTCAGTTGTGGTCTTTCGTTTTGAACCCGTGCCTGCTTTGCTTCTGCAGTTTCAGACGCGTGTTGTAGGCGCCTGCGTTCATTGATCTTATCCAGGTGGGCTTGTGTTTGTATCGTTGAGCTGTATTGTGTTTGAATTTGGTGTAAAGCGTTCAGCGGTTTGTACAATCCCAAGCAGCACATTATTCCTAACTTCACTCCGCAGTAGTGCCACTCACAATATGGTGGTGACGCCTGCGCCTTTCGTACTATCTTTGTGGACCTGTGGGGCCTCCGTAGCCTCTCACGTTTGACTCTGGGGTGCAGCGCAGAATCCTCTTTTTTGTGTGGTTGTGTCGTTAGAGGTAGCTATGGGCGCGTTGTTGCTTCATTTCTCATTCACGTTAGTTGAGCTCTTTTGTTTTTGGGCCGTGACTCCTTCGTTCACAGTGGATATGACTTCGCTTACGGTTTATGAGACGCGTGCCTGCACAGTACGTCTCATGGTCCCATCGCCGTGTCCCTGCGTCCATATCTGGTTTATTCTCGGTTAGTAATATGGATGACTGAGGTAGCCATATCTTATCGTAGCTGTTATAACATAACTGTTTATTGCTAGTGTGGCCAGGTGTAGCAACGACAGGTCAACAAAAAGATACATTTAGGATTTCAGGTCCAACAAAAAATAAATGCCCTTGGACGTACTAGCCCTTTAGATAGATAGATAGATAGATAGATAGATAGATAGATAGATAGATAGATAGATAGATAGATAGATAGATAGATAGATAGATAGATAGATAGATAGATAGATAGATACTTTATTAATCCCAAGGGGAAATTCACATACTCCAGCAGCAGCATTTTGATAAAAAACAATATTAAATTAAAGAGTGATAACAATGCAGGTATAACAGACAATAACTGGTCCTCCTAAAATCCACCACCAGCTCCTTGTTTTTTGCTGGTGTTCAGTTGTAGGTAGTTTGAGTAAAATGAAATAAAATGAAGTAAATAAATCAGGTGGTTGGCCAGTGATGCTTAGTCAGTTTCTCTGGAGCTTCATCTGGCAGGCAGGGTTGCCAGGTCCTGGAGATATTGCCAGCTCAATGATAGCTGAAAATGGCACTGTTAACATCCGGGTGCTGAGAGGGGGTGGTGGTGTTTTTGGGTTGTAGATGTTTGGGCGACCACACATAACCTTTAAAAATAGCCAAAAACCCACACACCACCAAATCAAAATTTTTACCTACACATCTGTTGTGTCTACGAAGTACACAGTTTCTCACTTGCTAGAACGCTCTTTATTTTTCAGTCTTGAATTCACAACACCCAAAAGCACACAATTCTCACACATGTGCAAAACAACATACGCCCTCACTTTCCATGCATGCATGCAACTGTTATTACAAAAATTATGTTATCCAATAACAACACTTTCAAAAATCGCCTCTCTTTGACACACAAAAACTGCACATCTGATAATGCTGCCGGCGGGTAGCTCTTACCAAAAATGACACCTCCTTCTGGAAGGCCTGCACTTTCGTGGAGAGAGAACCAGAAGGGGCGGAGTCAGTTGTCTTCATTGGGCGTTTTCTCTGCACTGTGGAGAGAAAAGGAGAGGACAATGTTAGTGATAGCGCCCCCCTCTCGTCCCCGAGTGTTATTACATACTTTGATGGCGCTTGTAAGGAGATCCATGCATGACACAAGCTTGACAAAAGTGTCCCAGAGACTGCAAATCCGATGAAATCCTAAACCTGTTATGTTTTTATTTTTGGTTTATTTATTTTTTTAAAACTTAGTTTTATTTTTGTTTTTTTATCTTCTTATTTTTACCTTAACAGCTGAGAATACCTGATATTTTGAACATAGGTGCCAGTGCAAGGTTTTAAAATATATTTTCTTCCATCCTTCCCTTTCTCTCAAAATTCATAGTTGAAGGCTCAGTCTTTCTTTAGTTTTAAAATATTTGACTTGGCATACTATGTTCTGATGGCTACAATTTTAAGCTTCAACATTTATTTTCGCTTTACATTAAAGAGTCTTTTTCTGTTGACTAGTGTCAAAAAGGCCAAATTACAATCCACTGTGATTCAATGTTGTACAAGTATAAAATATGAAAACCCCTGAAGGGATGACTACTTGTATTGGCGTGGTATCTCTATGTGATCATCATACAGGTAGCATTCCTGTCTGCCCGTGGGTCATCAGCTGAGAGCCGCCATTCACTAATGTTTTGCCTTTTGCCAAATACGTAGACTATTTTACTACTAACCACTGTACCTGTCAAAGAAAAAATGTAACAAATATTTGCCATCTCTTGCACTTACATGTACCTTCATCCCCTTTCTTCTGTATTTGTGTGTGTTAGCGTCTCTTAACTGGCACCCTGTCTCTCGAGGTAAAACCTGCTTCTCAGACTCTGTCGTTATTTTTGAGATGCCATTCTGGCCTCCTGTCTGGTTTTCTACTTTCAATCTTTGAAGGCAACTCCCTCAGAGTGCACCTTTACTCCTCTTCATGTGCCTCACACTTGCACTTCCTCTTTCATTGCATCACCAAAGGCAAAGTAACCAATCAGAATGCTCTGAGGGACTGGACACACAGATCTTAATGTTTTATAATATAATGGATTACTAATTAATATCATTAAAATTCTTACTTGCGTGTTCAAGTGACATACAACACGTTGCCACTTTTTGAATCAATGCCTAATAAGGATGTATTCAAATATGTAACTCCATTTTATTCACAAAGAACCACATAGTACCTTACCTGATGGACTTCTTAATATCGCTTCTATTTTCGTTTTTATTAAAAGGTTTTGTACCCTGGTAAGACAACCAGGCACCCAGTATTTATATGTAATAATTAAGTTTGATCTGTGAAAGTTGTTTTAGTGAATACGCTGTATTTACCTGTTACCTTGTTTGTTAAATATCTTCCAGGAAATTCACCATGCGGCCAACTTAGATGAACATCTTTTTTTTCCCAGCGCCCCATGATACTTTGTTAGACCAGCATGACATCAAAGAGCTGTAACAGCCACACATAGAAGTTTTCTGCTTGCATACTCTCAGCGTACTCCACCTCCCATTTTACTCGGTGCCCAATCTGCTTCCCGCACATGTGACATCACTACCTACATGTTATTGCACCCTGCATGTGTTAGAACAAATAAAATGCAGAGTATTTTCATTTGCGGGGTAAACCATAATGAGAATATTGAGAATATTATGAGGATTGCCATTGCATATGTAATACTGGATCCGGCCACACATGAATGAAGACTTAAATAGCCACGCTAAACGGTGCCAAGTCAAAACAAACCTCTCATCCTCCTGGTCCCCAAGTCAGAAAACTCACAAGACCCTGTGAAATAATAACACTTACTATACAAGATCTATTGCTGTCTTCTGTACAAGGCATTTCAATCTTCTTGATGGAATGAAAAAGTGCAAAGCGTCTGCACAGGTAGATCAGACAGAAAAAGATGACATGCAAGCTGCGTGGACACCGCCGCGTCACATTACTAATACTGGCTAAAATGCAACTTCAAAAGTCGCTGAGTGGCGTGGTCTGAGCGATCTGAACTCTGTGAGCGCAGTGATATTTGTGTTTTTATTTCTTGCTCGTTTGTGCCCGTTGTATTTTGTTTGTGGTTATTGTTCCTCCTGCATCTTTTATTGTTGGGATATGGCCGTGGGCCTACAATTACAGTTTGTTCAAGTTCTACAATTTCATTTATGTGAATTCATTTCTGCTTTGTTTTTGTTGCATTTGATCAAATCTGTATTCTCATATGTGGCAGGTCTGCATTTAGTGAGCAGTATAATCGATTCTTGCATTTTGCATTGAGAGTTGTCTATGTCTGCACTGTGAGAGCTGTGTTACATTTCTGAGGTGGCCATTTTAGATTAGCCATCGAGCTCTGTGAATAGTGTTGTGGAAAAACATTTTCCTCTATTTTCAAAGAAATCTTTCTCAGAGACCAGATAAAAATGCAGAAAGATTCCTTATTTGCACATAGATATGAACAAATGTCTCGGTCCATGGGGTGAGCAATCAATAAAACAATTCATTCCCTTTTACACTTTTCTATTACCATTACTATATCTAATACATCATGTCACATGACGCTTAATATGCAGAATTGAGACAATCAACTACAGCCACCAATAACTTTGTATACATGTCTATTCTTCCATTATTCTAAACACTGCTTCATTAATAGGGGTGTTCTACAGGTTTTCCAACAGATCTTATCATAATAGGGGTGTTTCTCACTAGTTGGTCCTCGCTTTTTAAGGGGGTGTTCATTACTCATTGACTTCATTTTAACCTTAGCAACTACCTTGATGGTCTCTATGATAAGGCAACCCTCACGTGCTCAAGCTTTAAGCCATATTCAGTTAACCCTTCTGTTACATTCAGTCCTTTTTCCTTATGCTTTTAATAATCAATTTTTACAATTTCATTTATGTATATGCTTGTTTTGAATTTTAAAAATTACCATGTATTGATTGAAAATGTTTGATTAAAATTTTATAAGACGACGACCTGTGTTACCCCATTTTTGATGCCCATTGCACGCCCAACCAACCTGGAAGGGGGTCTGCCTCTGAATTGCCTTTCCCAAGATTTCTTCCTATTTTTTTCCATACAAGGTCTTTTTTTATTTTATTTTTAGGGAGTTTTTTTTTCTTTTCATCTTAGAGAGTCAAGGCTCTTGTCAAAAACAGGGCCTGTTAAAGCCCCTTCGAGGCATTCCTTGTGCAATTTTTGGACAATACAAGAAATAAATTGTTGTTTGAGATATAGTGGCACAATGGTCAGCACTGCTGCTTCTCAGCTCAGTTCACATTTCTGCCCACCATAATCAGTCCAACATAGTTGGCAGATGCCTTCCTAGCCCTCAGGGACACTTAAAAGGCCATTGCACCAGGACAATCCACTCAATACTAGTTCAGGACCACCTTCCACATTGACTTTAATACATTATACAGAGTTCCTGAATGCTTGGCCAGTCTCACGGTGAAGAGAACTCCATTGGTTTCACTCATCACT
Organism: Erpetoichthys calabaricus; assembly: GCF_900747795.2. Taxonomy (NCBI): domain Eukaryota; kingdom Metazoa; phylum Chordata; class Cladistia; order Polypteriformes; family Polypteridae; genus Erpetoichthys; species Erpetoichthys calabaricus. The sequence goes on along the minus strand of NC_041402.2, from coordinate 14,967,416 downwards.
AATAATAATTGGCAATGGTATGGAGTGGTTACTCTTTTATTTCTTGTAAAATAATAGATTTATTATTTATTATTATCACTTGTGCAGAACTCACTGAGAATCTTACTTATTTATGCCATCATAAAAATATGTCATTGTTGTTATCCTGTTACCCTTGCACTCCTACTATATTTATACATATCAGAAGTTTACATTTAAATATGGAGATACATACTTTACCTTTTTTTTTGTCCATCCATTTTTCTCACGTGTTATCCTGTCAAGAATTAGAACAAGTCAGCAATTAAGTCTGAAGTGGGTGCTGTGCCATCCCTTGGTGCACTAACATGTTTCTTATTGATATAAAAGAGGGGCTGTCAACTCCGGTCCTGGAGGACCGCCGTGGCCGCAAGTTTTCTTTTCTTAATGAGTGACCTGTTTTTGCTCCTAATTAACTTCTTTTCAGTTCATTTCATTTGACTTGCTCTTGAAGACTCAGCCCCCTTGTTTCTTTTTTCCTTAATTAGCAGCCAAACAATAATGAGATACAAAATGAGCCGAAACAACTGGTGTCCATCATACAATATCTGAAAATAAACAAAGATTAATTAGGGTTAGGATTAGGGTTAGGGTTAGGAATGTCAGGATTTGCTCAGGTCCACTAAACATTCTACCAGTGCTCTTAGAAAAGAGAAAATCAACAATTTCGGAAATGTCTGCTATTGCACCACGAGAGCAGCAATAAGCCACAGAATTAAAGAACGAGTTTAATTAACAAGAAGAATCGGTGCCTCATTAAGCAACTGGTTGGAGTTTGAAGCCCTCACTTAGTTGGTCTTCTGTTGGCTCCCTCATTTCACATTTCATTAATTTTGGGTGCCATTTAAGGAAAGAAATGAAACAATTCAGAGGAACAATGAAGAAATTCAGGGGAGCAAATCTTAAAAAAGCAATTCAATTAAATTATATTCAAAAGACGTTAACTAGCAGCACAAACAGGGCACTCATTAAAAAGGGTTAGAATGAAAACCTGCAGCCACCGTGGTCCTCCAGGACTGGAGTTCGACACCCCTGCAGTCTAGCAGAACCACACGCCATGAGTTGGGCTGATATAAAGCAGGGGTTCTCAATCACAGTCCTAGAGGGCCGCGTCGGCTGCAGGTTTTTGCTCCAACCCAATTGCTTAATAAGAAGCCCTTATTGCTCAAGTGACACTCCTGCTTCACTTCACTTGTCTCGCTCGTTAAGATTTTGAACCCTTATTGCTTATTTTAGTCTTAAACAGCTGTATTCTTGGTTTTAATTGCTCCTAATTAGCAATAAGATGCAAATGACAAAAGAGAGCAGCATTTCTCCATTTAGCTTGTTACCATTTACACTTACTGTGTATTTATCCTGCACTATTGGGTTTAATTAAATAAGTGGAAGGAAAGTGAAGAGAAAAAAGTGAAGGACTGAGAATTACTTCTCCATTGTAGCCTTCAACTCACTTGGATGATATCCTTAGAAAGGGGAAGAAAATCTCAGATATGAGAACGAGCCATGAAATTAAATTACTGGCAAGAATTGCTTTCTAATTAAGCAACCGGGTTAGAATAAAAACCTGCGGCCACTGCGGCCCTCCAGGACCGTGATTGAGGACCCCTGATATAAAGGCATGTTTCAGAATGCCAAGCAAAAGAAAAAGAAAAAGTAATAGACCAGATAATTAAACAAACGGGTCAGTCAGAGGTAAAAATTCATTTTTGGGGCCCTGAAGCTTGAACTGTTATGGGAGACGCTTTACAACCAGCAATGAGGTCTTGGGTAACCCCTGTTATCCTCTTTAATGGGGTTGTTCCATGGCAGATCACTACAATTTTTATTTTTTATTGATACTTTAATAACCTTTTAGTTTTTTTTGTAATCAATTTTTTATTTATGTCAAAAACAATATAGTAAGGTGACAAAAAAAGGAAAATACATTTTCATATACAAGTTGAAGAACCAGCACTATTATTTTTGTATTGAATTACACTATATTATTATTATTATTATTATTATTATTATTATTTTTAAAAGCCCATCATATATAGAAGAGACTCGGAATTTTTAAGCAATGTGGACTAAAGTTCTGTGGTGGGCTGGCGCCCTGCCCGGGGTTTGTTTCCTGCCTTGCGCCCTGTGTTGACTGGGATTGGCTCCAGCAGACCCCCATGACCCTGTAGTTAGGATATAGCGGGTTGGATAACGGATGGATGGGTGGATGGATGGATGGACTAAAGTTGCTTCTACAATAGAATAGGGGTCCTGAAAGTTAAGCTTCATTAGTCTCAAAGTAAGTGTGCCCCTGGCTGATTATAAAACTGGCATGAAACAAGGAGTCTAGCGAGACGGAACTTGTAAACCACTTTAACAGAGGCCTAAGAAGACAGCCTAGTGAGTAAAACAAATTGTATCATAATGTGAAGTGTAGAAGACGTTCAATGCACGGCGTGTGGTAGGCTGCTTTGGAGTTACACTGCCGTGTCATATGAGAAGCTTAGTGCTCATTTAACAATCAGCCTGAAGGCAGACAAAAGTGCAAAGACATGAAAACTCCCAGGCGGCTGTCAAGAGTCTGGTCTGTGGAGGAACAGCATGAGAATGAGCTCACCTCCTCCTCTCGCAGACATATAAAGTGGCGTTGTAGCAAAACATGACAGGAAATTGCAAAATCTGAGCAAAGGAAAATGATCCAATTTCCAATTGAGGCACTGCTTAGGGGAAAGCAGCAATGGAAGATAAAAACTGCTCATTAAGCTGTCATCATCTGTCAGACGGGTGTCAATACTGTGTGAAATGTTTTCTGCTTTACAAAGTTTTAGTGTTTGATTAGAACATTAGAACATTAGGACAATCCGGACGAGAAGAGGCCATTCACCCCAAAAAAGCTCTCCAGTCCTATCCATGTAATTCTTCTGAAATAACATCAAGTCGAGTTTTGAGGGGTCCCTAAAGTCCTGCTGTCTACCACACCACTTGGTCACTTATTACACATGTCTGTAGTTCTCTGTGTAAAGAAAATCTTCCTAATGTTTGTGCGAAATTTTACCCTTAACAAGTTTCCAACTGTGTCCCCGTGTTCTTGATGAACTCATTTTAAAGTCACTGTCTCGATCCACTGCACTAATTCCCTTCATAATTTTAAACACTTCACTCATGTCACCTCTTCATCTTCTTTTGCTTAAACTGAGAAAGCTCAGCTCTTTTAATCTTTCCTCATAATTCATCCCCTGTAGCCCTGGAGTCAGCCTAGTCGCTCTTCTCTGGACCTTTTCTAGCGCTGTTATGTCCTTTTTGTAGCCTGAACACCAAAACGTCACCCAGTACTCCAGATGAGGCCTCACCAGTGTGTTATAAACACCTGAGCAGAACCTCCTGTGACTTGTACTCCATACATCAAGGCGCTATATAACCTGACATTCTGTTAGCCTTCTTAATGGCTTCTGAACACTGTCTGGAAGTTGATAGTGTCAAGTCCTTCTCATAAGGTAGACTTTTAATTTTCAGACCTGCCATTGTGTATTCAAACCCCACATTTTTACTTCCTATTTGTAATCCTTTACATTTGCTGACATTAAATGTCATCTGCCACAAATCTGTCCAAGCCTGTCTGCTGTCTAAGTTCCCTCTGTGCTGATCCAACAGAATGTGGATTATCTGCTAATCCACCTGTCTTGGTATCATCTGTAAACCTAACCAGCTGGTTACTTATATTCCTATCTATTAAAAACAGCAGCAGCCTTAGCTCTGACCCCTGCTGGTCACCACATCGGCCAGTTCTGATGAGGTTCCTCACACCATCACCCTCTGCTTCCTGTGTCTGAGCCAATTCTGCCCCCATCTACACACCACACCCTGAACTCCCACTTCTTTCAGTTTGATGCCCACCTCTCATGTGGCACCTTATAAAAGGCTTTCTGAAAGTCCAGATAAATCGTATCATCTGCTCCATTTTGATTGTATCCTTTTGTTGCTTCCTCATAGAATTCCAGCATATTAGTAAAACACGACCCCCCTCTTCTGAGCCCATGCTGGACTGTTCACTAACACTCTCATTCTTGTCATATGTTGCTCGATTTCCTCCTTAATAATTCCTTCTATTAATTTACCTGGAAAGCACATTAAGCTTACTGACCTCTTGTTACTTGGATCTGCCCGGTCACCCTTTTTATATAATGGGATAATATTTGCTATTTTCCAGTCCTTCAAAATTTACAGAGTGTGCAGTGACTTCCTAAAAATATGCGTCAAGTGTTTATATATGTACTCACTAAGTTCCTAAGAACTGGAGGATACATATTATCTGGTCCTGGTGAAATACCTTATCTTTTTTAATGATTAAACTTTCACAATAAGACGCTCTTGGGTGGTGTCACGTGACGCACGATGGTTCACTTGTTAACCGTCATTTCAAATGGCTCCATAATCCTCCGTTTGAATCCAACGCTAGGTGTTGCTTATGTGGTGTTTGCAGGTTCTTCTCCCCTCACATCCCAAGGACATGTATATTAAGTTTACTGGGAACTCTTTTTAAATTGGTGCTCTCTGCCCGGGGCTGACTCCTGCCTTGCACCTTTTGGCAGATAAGCTCAGGCCCCCTCTAAGCGAGTTTGATAGCGGGCTGATGGTTTTCACAAAGCCAATCTTTGTTTTTCTTAAATTCATTTTCTGTATGGATGGAATTTTAAAGTTGGTATTGTGTCGATTTGAGATTCACTGCTGTTTGGAGTTTTAAGCATTGATGTGAGACACTCTGGGGACTCTGGGTTCCACAACTTTTAATATCACAGATAAAGAATGCCAAATCTGTCCATCTATCTGTCCATTTTCTGGGTCTGTCGTACTCTATTAAAGGTTTGGAAATGAGGAAACCTTTACTAGATATGCACAGATTTAGAACTCAAGGAGAAAAAATATGGTGACCTCCAGGTCCCAGTCAGAGTTCCATTTGATTTGAGCTTAGCGTCTTCCACACTCCAGTGAGGTTTTTAAATCACCTCTGAGGTACGTACTAATAACAAACAGACAGTGTTTCTAACATGAAATCCATCCTTAGGTTTTACTAAACTGTACCAAACTATCGTACATTTTTCCTATTTACTGATATATTTACAGTACGTTCAGAACGTCTTCAGATCCCTTCACTTTTCTCACATTTTCTTATACTCCAGCCTTGTAATCATATTATTTCAGTTCATTTTTCCCCTCATCAAAAAACCCTCAATATCCCAGAATGAGCACGAGGAAAGCGGATTTTAGAAGGTTTTACAAACGTATTCAAAATAAAAACCTGAAATATCACCTTGACTTAAGTATTCAGAACCTTCAGTCAGGACTTTGCTAAAGCAGCCGTTCCAGCCTAGAGTCATCTTGGGTCCTTACACACCTGGACTTGGGGATTTTCTCCCATTGCTCTCTGCTGATCATCTCAAGATCTGTCAGACTGGATGGAGAGCATTGGTGGACAGCAATTTTCAGGTCTCTCCAGAGATGTTTGACTACATTCAAGCTGGACCACTCAAGAAAATTCACTGAGTTGTCCCTACACCACTCTGGTCCCAGTCTGAGGACCAGAATACTCTGGAGTAGGTTTTCATTAAGCATATCCCCATACTTTGCTCCTTTCAGGTTTCCCTTGACCCTGACTAGTTTCCCAGTCCCTACATAACATGATGTGGCCACCACCAGGCTTCACCATTGGAATGGAATTGCACAGGTGAAGAGCAGAGCCTGATGATGTGTAGAACTGAGGCCAAGCAGTTCAATCTCAGTTTGTTCAGAGCAGAGGATCTTGTTTCTCACAGTCTTAAAGTCCTTTAAGTGCCTTTTTGCAAACTCCACGAAGGCTTTCATGTATCATTTACTGAGGAGAAGCTCCCATCTGGACATTGAAAAAAGACCAATCACAGTCTGATAACAATCAATGCAGATGCTGTGGAGAGAGTTTCCAGCTTTAAGTTTCTAGGAGCCACCATCTCAGAGGACCTGTCCTGGGCTGACAACAACTTGGCACAACTAATAGAGGCACAACAACGCCTCTTTTTCTCAGGAAGCTAAAGAGAGCCGACCTGCCCCAGAAGCTGCTGGTTCATTTCTATGGATGCACTATAGAGAGCATCTTAACTAACTGCATGATGTCCTGCAGGTACAACAGCTGCACCAAGGCTGCTAAAGAAGCCCTGCAGCGGGTCGTAAAAACAGCAGAGGCCATTATTGGGACTGAACTGCCATCACTCAAACTCTTGTATAAGACTCGCTGTGTGAGAAGGGCCAAAAACATTCTCAAGATCAAAACTCACCCTGGAAATTCTTTGTTTGAGCTCCTCCTGTCAGGCAGACGCTTTAGGTCAATCCGTGTACGCACAAACAGACTAAAAAATAGCTTTTTCCCATCTGCCATAAACTTTCTGAACTCTGAATCTCCTCAGTCTGAGATCATTTTTAATTGAACATGTGCAATAAGCTATAATGGTAATGTAATGCAATATAGAATATGTAATGTACTATTCATTAACAGGTGCAATAACAATTTATGCTGCTGTACTTTGAGCAATAATAATTTGCTCTGGTTACTTGATCACTTAACACTGTCCATCCATCCATTTTCCAACCCGCTGAATCCGAACACAGGGTCACGGGGGTCTGCTGGAGCCAATCCCAGCCAACACAGGGCACAAGGCAGGAACCAAGCCCGGACAGGGTGCCAACCCACCGCAGCACTTAACACTGTATACAACATATTTGGAATTATTTGACTTTTCTTTAAATGCACCTTGGAGCTGTCACAAAAAGTCATTTCGTTGTGTTACACAATGAATCATCCTCTGGGAATCAGGCCACATGGCTGTAGTGCCATAACAGAGGCTCCCTCACAATGCAGGTAATGTGCCTTATTCGGGACTCCATGAGCAACACAAAATCAAACCAACGGTACCCAAGGATCTTCCGGAGAGACGCAGTACCAAAGGAGTCCAATCTTCATCTCAGGTCACTGGATAGCGTCCATGTTTCGCAACCAAATAGCAATACAGGAAACACCAGGACTGTAAAGACTTTCGTCCTTTAGCATAGATATCGGGCGCGCCGCTCACCCCTTTCTAGTGACCTCATGACCCTCCATGCTCGCCCAATCCGTCTACTGACTTCAGAAATTTTCTGTTCTAGTCCTTCTCTGACAATCCCCTTTATCTGATAAGAATTTCGGCAGTGAACCGCCAGTGGTTCAATGGCGATTGCAAACAGCAGTGGTGACAAGGGACATCCTTGTCTGGTGCCACGTTCTAGCTTAAAGTAGTCTGAGCAAATGTTATTAATACAAACTGAAGCTTCTGGATTGGTATAAAGTAGTTTGATCCATGCACAAGTATTCGGGCCAAACCCAAATTTCTCCAATGCAGTGAAAAGGTAGTTCCATTCAATCATATCAAATGCTTTTTCTGCGTCTAATGATAGTAATATCTCTGGGGTGTTTGATTTTGCTGGTGAATATATAACATTAAACAAGCGTCGAAGATTGGAAGATAGATGTCGGCCTTTAATAAATCCAGTTTGATCCTGTGATATTATTGAGGGCAGCACTTTCTCCATCCTTCAAGCTACAATTTTTGAGAGTATCTTAACATCATTATTCAGGAGTGAAATTGGTCTGTATGATGCACATTGTAACAAGTCCTTATTTTGTTTAGGAAAGACGGTAATTAATGCTTGTCGAAATGTTTGAGGTAGTATTTGGTTGTCCCTAGCTTCTGTAAATGTTGCCAATAAGAGGGGAGCTAGCTGAGTGGAGAATTTCTTATAAAATTCTATGGGGTAGCCATCAGGGCCTGCTGATTTCCCGCTTTGTAGTTACTTTATAGCATTTAGTAATTCTGTTAGCGTTAGAGGTTTAGCCAGTTCCTCAGCACTTAAAGCATCTATTTGTGGTGTCTGTAATGTATCCAGAAATGCATTAGATTGTGTGTTGTTTTCTTTGAGCTCAGTAGAATATAAGGATTTATAATAATCTCTAAATGTGTGCATTATATTTTTATGGTCTATAATTTCTCCATTTGTGTTGGTAATTACTGGTATTGCATTGCGAACTTCTTGTTTGTGAATTTGTTGAGCTAAAAGCTTATTAGCTTTTTCTCCGTGTTCATAGTAATGATGTCTAGACTTATAAATAAGTTGTTCAGTTTCTTTAGTTGTTAAGATGTTAAGTTCTGTATGCAGGGCCTGCCTTTTCCTGTGGAGAGCTTCGCTTGGACGCCTGGCTTGTTCTTCATCTATTCTAGTAATTTCGCTTCTTAGCTCTGATATTTTCTTGGTTTCTAATTTATTTCTGTGGGAAACAAATAAAATAATCTGTCCTCTTAAGAAGGCCTTTAGAGTTTCCCAGAGTGTTCCCGTCTTCATAGGAAGACTCACCAGAGACCTGAATGTCACTGCCGAGGTAAGTAAACCTCTCAACGAGGTCAACACTCTCTCCGCAGACACACACACTGCTGATGAACACTCGCAAGCCCAGGCACTCAGACTCCTCACTCAGTCTCCCAGAGACTCCATTGACTCTGCGAGTACCTTTACAGTACCTTTAGATAAACGTGATGATATAATGAAAATATGAACTTGTTATATTTTATTCAATGAAAATGAACAGCTATCCATCTGTTGCAAAAGTAAGTCCACCCTTGAGTCTTATAGCTGTTGTTGCCCCTTCAAGCCAATGACTCCTCTAACTGTCTAGCAGTCTCAGACATCAAGTGGGAGAAAATTGTTTCCCACTCATCCACGCAGAATTCTTTCCACTGTATGATGTTTGGGTGATGTAACATAGCAAACGTCACACCACATCTACATTTTGAAGTCACATCGCGTCATTTTCTGACTCGCTTAATCCAGACCAGGGTATCGTGGCTGGAGCCTATCCCAGCTAGCACTGGACACAAGGCAGGAACAAACGTTAGGCAGAATGGCCAGTCCATTACAGGGTGAACACACACACAGGCTCACACATACCCCAAACACACACACTAGGGACAATTTAGCTTTGCTAATTCACCTAACCTGCATGTCTTTGGACAGTGGAAGGAAACTGGAACACCCAGAGGAAATCCACGCAGACACAGGGATAACATGCAAACCTGGGACACGAACCCTGGCCTCCTTACCGTGGACACCCACATTTTGTAGTCCATTGTATAATTTAAATATAAGTGCTAATTTTGCTTTCGGAAAAAGTAACTCCACTCCTACATTTCTGAATACCTAAAATTAGAAACAGGTACACCAGATCAGATGCAAATGATTATAACATCGTCAGAGAGGATCTTGTCTGAACCCGTCTTATTTAAACCTCAAACATTTAGTTTGGCTTGCTGTTTGCTGTTGAAGCGACTGTTACTACCATGCCAAGATAGAAAGAGCTCCCTGAGGCCTTCAGAAAAGAGGTTATAGATGCCTGTTAGGCCGAGAAAGGATTTAAAAAGTTCTCCAAATAACCATTCCACAGTCCGGAAGATCATCTGCTAGTAGAGAAGATTTCAATTAAGTGCCCACTTGTGCAGGCCAGGCTACCCCACCACGTTTAGCCCAAGAATGCTAAAAGAAGTCACTAAGGAACCTGAAGTTTCATCATGGGACCTCCAGGTAGCTCAAGCCGCTGTTAATTTCAAAGTGCCTGAGTCTACCATTAGAAAATGGCTGCACAAATGAGATCTACTGTACATGCGCATGAACACCTAATCAAAGACCGGGACATCTAGAACAACGTGCTCTGGGCAGACGAGGCAAAGACAGAGTTCTTTTTTTGTCATGGTAGCAGAAGAAATGTTTGGTGCATTTGACTAGAAGAGCCTGATAGCAACTGTAAAATGTGGTGGTGGAGATGTTCTGGTCTGGGTCTGCTTTGCTGCATTAGGGCCTGGGCAGCTCACCAGCACAGAATCCAGGAGGAATTCTTCATTGAACCCGAGGATAATGTAAGACAACCTGTCAGAAGATTGAAGCTCAACCAAAAATGGACCTTGCAACATGACAATGAGATTAACAGTGAGGTTTGAAATGGGTTGTGCATTCAAGATACCCCTTCAAACATCATACAGGAGGAAGAATTCTGCATGGACGAGTGGGAAAAAACGTTCTCACAGTTGATCTCCGAGACTGCTAGACAGTTAGAGGAGATGCTGGCTTGAGGGGGCAACACCTGCTATAAGTGCCTTGAGCATGGGAAAGGCGCTATATAAATAAAATGTATTATTATAAGACTCAAGGGTGGACTTACTTTTTCAACAGATGGATATCTGTTCATTTTTGTTTAATTAAATACAACAAGTTCATATTTTCATTATATTATCACATTTATCTAAAGGTACTGTTTAAATGAAGATCAAATCTTGACATGTCCACATCTGCTAAAAAAGAAACAATGGGGTGTACACTTCAATACTTATGCACCTTCATTAAAGAAAAATATCTTCTGAGCACTACAATTATCTAGAATTACCTACAGGGATCTTTTATAAGGGCGGCACGGTGGCACAGTGGGTAGCGCTGCTGCCTCGCAGTTGGGAGATCTGGTGACCTGGGTTCGCTTCCCAGGTCCTCCCTGCGTTGAGTTTGCATTTTCTCCCCGTGTCTGCATGGGTTTCCTCCCACAGTCCAAAGACATGCAGGTTACGTGGATTGGCGATTCTAAATTGGCCCTGGTGTGTGGGTGTATTTGTGTGTGCCCTGCAGTGGGTTGGCACCTTGCCCAGGACTGGTTCCTGCCTTGTGCCCTGGGATTGGCTCCAGCAGAACCCTGTGACCCTGTGTTTGGATTCAGCTGGATGGATCTTTTATAATTAGAAGGAATTGAATTTGATTTGGTGGTATTGACTGCCGTGTATGCTAACATGACAAGTTCTTTCTAATCCCTTTTATTTCAATAGTGCACCAGAGTTGCACGTATTCATTTTCATCCTACGATGGTGCGGTGGTAGTGCTGCTGCCTCACAGTAAGAAGACCAGGGTTTGTGTCCCGCGTTAATCCTGCTTGGAGTTTGCATGTTTTCCCGATGTCTGCGTGGGTTTCCTCATGCAGGTTAGGAGAATTAGGAACCATGTGTGTGTTCGCCTGCTGATGGACTGGCACCCTGCTGTCCCTGCCTTGCACCGTATGCTAGCTGGGATAGGCTTCAGCACCCCCCTCTCCACAACCCTGGTCTGGATTTAGCAGGTTAGAAAATGACCAGACATTTTCCTTCTCCTGTCTCTTTTGGGTCCTTCTTTTCATTATGTCAAGTGTATTCAGACCTTCCTGTCTGTTGTGCAGGTGAATGGAACATACTAAGCAAGTTATTTCATTATTTAGCTGATGTCTTCAAGAGGGGAACCTTCCAAACCCCTGGCCCCAACACCACTACTTATTTTTTTATACTTCTTGTAGAAGAACCACAAAGCAATTACTAATTTTTCTTATGTTGAGAATATGATAGATAGATAGATAGATAGATAGATAGATAGATAGATAGATAGATAGATAGATAGATAGATAGATAGATAGATAGATAGATAGATAATTTATCTATCTATTAATCCCAAGGGGAAATTCACATACTCCAGCAGCAGCATACTGATAAAAACAATATTAAATTAAAGAGTGAAAAAAATTCAGTGCAGGTTAAAAAATGCAAGGTGGAGAGTGCGAGGCAGATGTAACAGACAGTAACTTTGTATAATGTTAACGTTTGGAATTGAAGAGTCGCATAGTGTGGAGCAGTCTGTCGCTGAAGCTGCTCCTCTGTCTGGAGATGATCCTGTTTAGTGGATGCAGTGGATTCTCCATGATTGACAGGAGTCTGCTCAGGGCCCGTTGCTCTGCCACGGATGTCAAACTGTCCAGCTCCATGCCTACAATAGAGCCTGCCTTCCTCACCAGTTTGTCCAGACATGAGGTGTCCCTCTTCTTTATGTTGCCTCCCCAGCACACCACCGTGTAGAAGAGGGCGCTCGCCACAACTGTCTGGTAGAAAATCTGCAGCATCTATTGCAGATGTTGAAGGACGCCAGCCTTCTAAGGAAGTATAGTCGGCTCTGTCCTCTCTTACACAGAGCATCAGTATTGGCAGTCCAGTCCAATTTATCATCCAGCTGCACTCCCAGGTATTTATAGGTCTGCACCCTCTGCACACGGTCACCTCTGATGATCACAGGGTCCATGAGGGGCCTGGTCCTCTTAAAATCCACCACCAGCTCTTTGGTTTTGCTGGTGTTCAGGTGTAGGTGGTATGAGTCGCACCATTTAACAAAGTCCTTGATTAGGTCCCTATACTCCTCCTCCAGCCCAGTCCTGATGCAGCCCATGATAGCAGTGTCATCAGCGAACTTTTGCACGTGGCAAGACTCCGAGTTGTGTTGGAAGTCCGATGTATATAGGCTGAACAGGACCGGAGAAAGTACAGTCCCCTGCGGCTCTCCTGTGCTGCTGACCACAATGTCAGACCTGCAGTTCCTGAGACGTACATACTGAGGTCTGTCTGTAAGATAGTCCACGATCCATGCCACCAGGTATGAATCTACTCCCATCTCTGTCAGCTTGTCCCTAAGGAGCAGAGACATGGTGGAGACAAAGAAGAATGCATGTTTGAGGGCTTAAAAATAGAATAAGTGGTGGAATTTCTTGCCAGTTGTTGGTTATTCAGGTCCACAATATGATGAGGCAGTTCTGCTTTAAGACCTCAATGAGCTGTCATTTCAAATCAACTTGGAGTGAGTATTATTTATTTTTATAACACTACAGCATACCACCTATGGTGCGTTTCCTGTAGTAAATAGCCCTGTACCAATATCCATAAAACATACGCCCCCTCGCCTCCCGCTTCACATTGTTTTAGTAGTCCATGAATCACTCAAATGAACTTTTGAGTAAGCTGGTAGGTGCTGAACCTGCGGTTTACTGTTTAGTGTTTTAACCACTTAAGCACATTTTAGTAAATTCATGTAAACTACGGGCCAAGCTATTTAGACAAAATAAAGAGGAAATTAGGATTTGTAATCGTTTCCCCCCCGGAGTGGCACAACGAATACACTGCTTCAGCGAGTCTCATTTGTATGCACTTAGTACAGGGGTTGTCAAGTTCAGTCTTGTTTGGGGGGTCCCCTGTGCCTCCTTTGTGGCTGCTGGGTTTTATTGGAACCAACATCTGCTGTTAATTAGATTCCAAACATAACCAAGCAAGCTGTTATACTACAAAAAAAAAATGCAAATGTAAAAAACTAGAAAAGAAAAACCAAAAAACTTGGTTGAGTGAAATTACACAGTCACAAAAATAATTGGGGTGCCAGCTTGGCCACTGTGTTTAATATTCCTTTCAAAAACTAAAAAGGTTATTTTTAAATAAAGATGTGCATGGGGACACTAAAACACAAAAGCATCCTTCAGCTTCGCCTAACTGGGAGCTCCGTCCTGCTGTGAGTTTGGGTCGAAGTGAGATGTCCCCTTCCAGGGTCGGGCTCTTTTTATATGTTCCAGAAGGGGTGTGGCTTGAGGAACAGTGGGGGGGTGTGGTCAGTCGGCTTCCTGGACTGCCTTCTCTGTGCTGCAGAGGGAGGAGATCAGACAGTTAGTGACAGCGCCCCCTCTCGCCCTGGGGTGGTACCGCATACCCAATGAGATTGGCCAAGGTGATCCTCAGACGTTGTTTGGATTTTATTTAGCAACAAAAGCTGCCTATGAGCTAAGCATACTGTATATATATATATATATATATATATATATATATATATATATATATATATATATATATGCAAGATTTCTTAAAATAGGTTAATTAATCTTAAAGACAAATTTCTTGATAAGCCAATAAATCTTACAAGGAGAATAAGATTTAGTGGCTTGATATGTAAACTTTTCACTTTTTTTGCAGCGTAGTTCCCCAATTCTAATAATTTTTTGTAACAATGAAATTACAAAGTGGATATGCTAAAAATGGATAGAAGGAAGAAAGACTGTTATGTGTGTTAGAAGGGTAAGAGTTCATTCTTTTTGTTTTTTGATATTTTCTTCAGTTTTTGATTGTTCTGATAGAAAAATCTGTGAGATCTATTTGAAAAATTAACCGGGAGAAAAGGCTCAGTCGAAAGCCAAAAAGAGTCGAGAACCTGGAAGATCAGGTGCACCATAACCAGCGACAAATTGTGAGATAAAAAAAGAAAGTTAAAAATACCGGCAGAAGGTGAAACCACAAAATTATCCAGAAAAGGATTTGGAAAACACGAAAAATGGGTGTCTAAAAAAGGTGATTTTTAGACACCCATTGCACACCCAACCTATCAGGAAGGGGGTCTCTCTCTCTCTGAATTGCCTTTCCCCTTACTTCTTCAATATTTTTTCCGTAAAGGTTTTTTTGGGAGTTGTTTCTTATCTTCTTAGGGAGTCAACACTGGGGGTCTGTCAAAAATTGTGATTTTGGGCTATACAAGAAATAAATTGTTGTTGTAATAAATAGAGAGACAGATATGAATGGCGATAGATAGATAGATAGATAGATAGATAGATAGATAGATAGATAGATAGATAGATAGATAGATAGATAGATAGATAGATAGATAGATAGATAGATAGATAGATAGAGTGCATCCGGAAAGTATTCACAGCACATCACTTTTTCCACATTTTGTTATGTTACAGCCTTATTCCAAAATGGATTAAATTCATTTTTTTCCTCATAATTCTACACACAACACCCCATAATGACAACATGAAAAAAGTTTACTTGAGGTTTTTGCAAATTTATTAAAAATAAAAAAACTGAGAAATCCCATGTACATAAGTATTCACAGCCTTTGCTCAATACTTTGTCGATGCACCTTTGGCAGCAATTCCAGCCTCAAGTCTTGTTAATATGATGCCACAAGCTTGGCACACCTATCCTTGGCCAGTTTCGCCCATTCCTCTTTGCAGCACCTCTCAAGCTCCATCAGGTTGGATGGGAAGCGTCGGTGCACAGCCATTTTAAGATCTCTCCAGAGATGTTCGATCGGATTCAAGTCTGGGCTCTGGCTGGGCCACTCAAGGACATTCAGAGTTGTCCTGAAGCCACTCCTTTGATATCTTGGCTGTGTGCTTAGGGTCGTTGTCCTGCTGAAAGATGAACCGTCGCCCCAGTCTGAGGTCAAGAGCGCTCTGGAGCAGGTTTTCATCCATGATGTCTCTGTACATTGCTGCAGTCATCTTTCCCTTTATCCTGACTAGTCTCCCAGTCCCTGCCGCTGAAAAACATCCCCACAGCATGATGCTGCCACCACCATGCTTCACTGTAGGGATGGTGCCAGGTTTCCTCCAAACGGTGACGCCTGGCATTCACACCAAAGAGTTCAATCTTTGTCTCAGCAGACCAGAGAATTTTCTTTCTCATGGTCTGAGAGTCCTTCAGGTGCCTTTTGCCAAACTCCAGGTGGGCTGCCAGGTGCCTTTAACTAAGGAGTGGCTTCCGTCTGGCCACTCTAGCATACAGGCCTGATTGGTGGATTGCTGCAGAGATGGTTGTCCTTCTGGAAGGTTCTCCTCTCTCCACAGAGGACCTCTGGAGCTCTGACAGAGTGACCATCGAGTTCTTGGTCACCTCCCTGACTAAGGTCCTTCTCCCCTGATCGCTCAGTTTAGATGGCCGGCCAGCTCTAGGAAGAGTCCTGGTGGTTTCGAACTTCTTCCACTTCTGGATGATGGAGGCCACTGTGCTCATTGGGACCTTCAAAGCAGCAGAAATTTTTCTGTGACCTTCCTCAGATTTGTGCCTCGAGACAATCCTGTCTCGGAGGTCTACAGACAATTCCTTTGACTTCATGCTTGGTTTGTGCTCTGACATGAACTGTCAACTGTGGGACCTTCTATAGACAGGTGTGTGCCTTTCCAAATCATGTCCAGTCAACTGAATTTACCACAGGTGGACTGCAATGAAGCTGCAGAAACATCTCAAGGATGATCAGGGGAAACAGGAGGCACCTGAGCTCAATTTCGAGCTTCACGGCAAAGGCTGTGAGTACTTATGTACATGTGGTGTCTCAATTTTTTTATTTTTAATAAATTTGCAAAACCCACAAGTAACTTTTTTTCACGTTGTCATTATGGGGTGTTGTGTGTAGAATTCTGAGGAAAAAAATGAATTTAATCCATTATGGAATAAGGCTGTAACATAACAAAATGTGGAAAAAGTGATGCGCTGGGAATACTTTCCAGATGCACTGTAGATAGATAGATAGATAGATAGATAGATAGATAGATAGATAGATAGATAGATAGATAGATAGATAGATAGATAGATACTTCTTAGGGAGTCAAGGCTGGGGGGGGCTATCAAAAAACATGGCCCAATAAAGTCCATTAAGGCATTCCTTGTGTAATTTTGGGCCGTACAAGAAATAAATTGTTGTTTTGTGATCCGTCAACTCAGACAGGAAACTGAATTTTCTGAGTGACTTTTAGCCCTGTGGGGTAACTGGTTAGAAGTCATGACCTCCAGAGGCACATCCCTGAAATCATAGAAGTGACACTAAAACAGGAACACAAAACAGCACTGGCCAGAAATATCTGAAATGGCAGATATAATGGGTGAAAAATATTAGCAAAGATAAAAGTAAATAAAAAAATGAAGGAAGGAATCATCATGATTTAAAAGCAGCCAGTTAGGTTGTCTACACCCTCAAAACAAGGAAAGGGAAGGCAAAGAAATATGTAAATAAGTGGCCCAATATACAATGACATTGATGTTCATGTTATTTACGCTTTTATTTCACTAATAAGCTGAAAAGTGGATACATGTGGAGGGAGTATGTTCTCTTTTGCATTCTGTGCTGTGTCCCCAGGGTCGGCTCAGTTCATCGTAATATTGTCAGTCGTTGAAAAGAATTACCAGAGCAAACTCCAAAAAAGTGGATTAAAAAGAAAATGGCCAAGCAGAGTTAAACAGTGCAATGTATACTGAAGGAAAAATACAAATATTTCTGATAAATGTAACTCTTGTACTACTGTACTTTTCTGAATGCAAAATAAGAGAAGGAAAAGGGCAGCTAATTAAATAATGAGATGAATGAAAGGAGAAATGATTCACTGAATGTGAAACTGGCTGACACAAAATCCTGCAGCCATAGGGGCCTACAGGACTGAACTTAGAAGATCTTCCTTCCTTCCTTCCTCTGATGATACACCCTGTTTGAAACACACTGGACACATGGAAATAATTATCAATTCTGTTCTGTGATGCCACTGAAAATATCAGAAATGGGACACAGGCCTCAAAAACAAGAAAACACAGTAAAACCCTGGTCTGCCCTCTCCCCAGGTCTCTTTGCTATGACCTTCAGGGGGTCCAGAGTGTGTTCTATAACTGAGCTTGCCCTGTTAATTAGCTTTTTGACTCCGTTTGCCTCTCTTAAAGTGATGTTACCAGTCCGGCATATCACAGCGCAGAAAATCGTACTGATGCTCACAGAGATGTGAAGGATGTTGGGCCTCACCCCTAGCAGCCTGACCTCAAAATCAAAAGGCAGGCCAAAACTGGCCCACGAAAAGAGGGGTGGAAATGCAATATATTTATTTATAACAGACTAGTTGTCTAAGTCGGGCTGAAATCTAAGTAATCAAGGTAGGCATCATATTTTTTTAAATGATACATGGGTTGTCCATTTGGTCTGCTGTAATAATACACACCCAATCCCTTTGGGCCTTTTCATCTTCAGGTAAAGCCACCTATTTTTGATCCCTCTTATAGTCAAGTTGTTGGGGAAAATGCAGTGCTTGTCACATCCACTTTGGCCAGGTTTAGTGATTCTAGCCTAGTCGTGTCGGGATTTTAGTTCACGGTATGTGTGTCTGGTTATTTTCGCTCATCCACTGCTCACCACGTGAAGTTATCAGTCATTATCCTTACATCAGTAAATCTCGTTCATGTTGCCCGAGCAGGTGCAACAGAGTCGCTGCCACGTGGCTGCAGCTGGCATATAACATTGGATAACAGAATGGGCCCATAAGACCAATTTTCATATTTATAGACCCTGAGTTGTTTTTTTTTTTTTTTTTAATTATCATTATTGTATTTTTTGACACTTCTTTCATATGTTTTGCCTATTTTGAAAATTTTCTTGCTAACTTTAGCAACCGGATGCAAAAATAGATACACAGAGACGCACACAGACACTTGTTGTTTTATTAAGGTCCCATCCATCCATCCATTTTCCAACCCGCTGAATCCGAACTCAGGGTCACGGGGGTCTGCTGGAGCCAATCCCAGCCAACACAGGGCACAAGGCAGGGAATCAATCCTGGGCAGGGTGCCAACCCACCGCAGGACACACACAAACACACCCACGGCCAATTTAGAATCACCAATCCACCTAACCTGCATGTCTTTGGACTGTGGGAGGAAACCCACGCAGACACGGGGAGAACATGCAAACTCCACGCAGGGAGGACCCGGGAATCGAACCCAGGTCCCCAGATCACCCAACTGCGAGGCAGCAGCGCTACCACTGTGCCACCGTGCCGCCCACCCACTGTGCCGCCCACTGTTTTATTAAGGTGGATTGCAGAATTTAAATCAGACCAGTAAGGTGGAAGCAATAAGGAGCAAAACAGAATTGGGAAAATCGATGTAAGACTTCCATGTAAACTGCATTTTAGTGATACCTCTGGAAATCACTTAGTGGAAGATTTTACAATACCGTACAACCGACTGTAGTGTACAATACAATAGAGAATCAAGTACATCAACTTATGGAATATTTACAGATTACATGAACAAACAGTACATTAAATGAGGTGAACAACTTCAATAAGATTAAGATTTGAAACTAAACAAGCAGCTTAGATTGGCACAGTGGTGGCTTAACAGCTGTATAAAGCAAACACAATACAATTTGCCCAAGAAGGTTTGGTCAATTTTTTCAGATATTATCGTTATACAAACAAATGTTTCTGTGTTCAGTACACCACTTGACAATTATATGGCATTTGATGGAGGATTCTGTACCAAAGTCCTACTGTTTACAGTGCACCATCTGTTGGAATGTAATTTTTAATGCACTGATCCTGCCTTGCACCCTGTGTTACCTGGGACAGGCTCCAGCTCCCCCACCAACTGCAACCCTGGTCTGGATTAATTAGGTTTAGTTAGATAATTAAAATAAATTTAGTAATAAAATGCACTGCAATTTTCATTCCAGCAGACGGCGCATTCCAAGCATTAGCACTACTGTTCTAAATGCGATAGCAAAGGCTGTGTAACAGAGGCATCCGGCAAGTTGACACTATAACTCAATAACGGAAATTTTGAAGCTGAAAACATGACAGCGGGAGTACTAATCTCTAGTCTGTATTGTAATTCATTTTTATTAGGAATCCATGGTGGAATTTCACAAATTATACATCTATTCTGTGTTTTGTCTTACCTAATAAGTCTAATTCTGACATTAATTTCTTTCTAACATGCATCTGAAAAAAGTTGTACTTTTTAACGTCTTCCCGTGACGCCATTTTGTTTTGCTCATTGGTAATGCCATTTTACTGAGGTTGTGTAGATGATTGCTATTTGCAATTTGCTAAATTACCCACAGATACCTGGGGCTGTGCAATGCACAAACAAGAACGGCGCATGTGGTCTCAAACTATTCAATTTAAACTTTTTTTCTGGCATTAAGGTGTTTTATTTCTGCTTTGCATTCTAAATTTGACGATACGGCACAGTTTGATTTTTGGTTATGATTTTGGCTTCTTTTGATCTTTGGTTTCTTCTTCTGATCCTTGCATAAGAAAAATGAATCGTCTTTTTTTTAAGTCGGAACTGACTTCATTAATGTAGCAAAATAGTTGTATAAATACATGACAAATTCTATTAACAACTGTAAAGAGGATACATCAGCCACGTAAGACCCAAGTCTGAGACTCCCATGGTGAGACCACCAGGTATTTCCCCACTGTGTGACAGTCCATGGCCTTCAATGGGGATTCTATAAGTGTTTCTTTTTCAAATTTTCCTTTATTAGGTTATAGTGTTGGTTGTATGCACCATCTGTTGAAATGAAAAATGAAATCAATGTTAATAGTATGGGTGGCACGGTGGCACAGTGGTAGCGCTGCTGCCTCGCAATTAGGAGACCTGAGGTTCACTTCCCGGGTCCTCCCTGCGTGGAGTTTGCATGTTCTCCCAGTGTCTAAGTGGGTTTCCTCCCACAGTCCAAAGACATGCAGGTTAGGTGCATTGGCGATTCTAAATTGGCCTTGATGTTTGTGTGTGTCCTGCAGTGGGTTGGCACCCTGCCCGGGATTGGTTCCTGCCTAGTGCCCTGTGTTGGCTGGGATTGGCTCCAGCAGACCCCCGTGACCCTGTGTTCGGATTCAGCGGGTTGGAAAATGGATGGATGGATGTTAATAGTATACATAACTAATGCCCGGGAATGGATACATCTGGAATGGCTCCCTTGAGTGATCAGGCCGCATTTCCACTCTGCCAATTTGATTCAGCTGACATTTCTAAATTTAGATTTAAATGCTAGACCAATATTACACAATTTATTGGAAATATTAAATTTAGAACTTTATTTAATAGAAAACACAGCTCAGGTTACATAGTGTACTCCTTACTTTTGTTTCCATACCACTTATTCAGCAATCCATATTACTAACCGAGAATGGTAAACCGGATGGCATGGACTCAGGCTTACTAAACCGGATGGCATGGACGCAGGTACACAGTGATGGGACCATGAGACGTACTGCGCAGGCGCGTACAGCGCACGTCTCATAAACCGCAATCGAAGTCGTATCCACCGCGAACGAACGACTCACAGCCCAAAAACGAAACAGCTCAACTGACGTGAATGAGAAATGAAGCAACAAGGCGCCCATAGCTAACGACACAGCCACGCCAAAAAGAGGATTCTGTGATGCAGCCCGGCTTCAAACGGAACAGGCTATGGAGGCCCCATAGGTCCACAAAGATAGTGCGAAGGGCGCAGGCATCACTGCCTTATTGTGAGTGGCACTACTACGGAAGGCGCAGGCGTCACCACCATATTGTGAGTGGCACTACTGCGGAGTGAAGTTAAGAGTAATGTGCTGCTACAACGCGCGTCTGAAACTGCGGAAGCACAGCAGACACAGATTCAAAACGAACAAGCTTGACTGACAGATATACAAACACGAGCCCGGCTAGATAAAATCAATGTACGCAGGCGCCTACAACACACGTCTGAAATGCCGCAAGCAAAGCAGGCACGGCTCCAAGACGAACGAGCTCAACTAATGTGTTTCAGGACACCCAACGCCAGGGGTAGGCGAGCGAAACGAGCAGGGGGGGGAGCCCCCCTTGTGCTTCCAGATCCTGAAACTTGGTGGGAAACTCCCGATGAAAGACCAGTGTAACTGTTAAAGTTGTTATTCCATATGTATTGACTTTATATTCTGAGAAAATTAGTCCGGAAATCTTTTTTCTTTTTTTTTGTTTGAGTGTGCAGAGCTGACCATTGCACAAGCATGCCGGCCTATTTAGGAACAGCAGGTAACAAAAATGTGGATGTCTTATATAGTCATTTGAAAAAGTAAGCACACCAAATAGAAATTGTTGACTTTTTCAACATATTTCAACAGGAAGACATTAGATCTTCATGTAAACTGTGTCTACCGATAAAAGTGATGTACTGTATCTGAACAAATGACACATCAAACTGACAGGGTGCATTCATTCTCATCATCTACATGATCGAAAATGCACATTTGTCATTTGGAAGAAGTTAGTCCACTGCTACATTTCCCATCATTTCAGGTCCATCATATTAGAATCAGGTATTCCAGATGAGGTACCACAGATCAGGAGCTCCTTGTGGAGTCTGCAGGTGACCCTGTCTGTCTTATTTAAACTGCACCTATAGAAGGTCTGGTGTTCTCTATACTATTGATGTGTGTGGTGTCAACATGCCAAGATCAAAAGAGCTCTCAAAGGCCCTCAGAAAGAAGGTTGCAGATACTTAGGAGTCTGACCAGGGATTCCAAAAGAATGGCCAATTTATTTAAAATCAGTCATTCCACCGTAAGGAAAATCATCTACAAGTGGTGAAGATTTCAAATGACTGTTGATTTTGTCCGGGACTGGCTGGCCCAGCAAATTCATCCATAAAAAGATGACCATTTAAAACTAAAAGAATGCTCTAAGAGCGCCAAAATTTGATTTTACGTTCTGCAGGTAACTCTTACAATGTTTGGTGTTAAAGTGCATGAATCTACAATCAGAAAGAGATTACACAAATTTGACCTTCTTGCAAAGTATTCCTTTGCTTATCTAAAAAAGAACAACAGAGTAAGACTACAGTTTGGCATTGATCATCTAGGCAAAGACTAGGCCTTCTGGAACAATGTGCTCTGGACAGGTGAATCAAAGATGGAGTTGTTTGGTCCCAGTAAGAGTAGGGAGCATTTCTTTGCTGGTTAATTAATAATTGTTTCTGTTTTCTTTTACTAGGTCCATCGGTTATTGTTCCAAGAGTCGGCACATTATCATCATTATCAACAGCTCATGTGACAGGCATGTATTCTCCAGAGTTTATTCAAAATTATTTCTTTCTTATACAAATTTTTTTACATCCATGTCAAAGCTGTGAACTTTGTATATAAGAAAATGAAGAAATTTCACATAGTAAACACTTTATCTCTAGAGTAATAATAATAATAATGTGCTTTATTTATATAGCAGGGGTGGCACGGTGGCACAGTGGTAGCGCTGCTGCCTCGCAGATAGGAGACCCGGGGTTCGCTTCCCGGGTCCTCCCTGCGTGGAGTTTGCATGTTCTCCCCGTGTCTGTGTGGGTTTCCTCCCACAGTCCAAAGACATGCAGGTTAGGTGGATTGCCGATTCTAAATTGTCCCTAGTGTGTGTGTGTGCTTGGTGTGTTTGTGTGTGTCCTGCGGTGGGTTGGCACCCTGCCCGGGATTGGTTCCTGCCTTGTGCCCTGTGTTGGCTGGGATTGGCTCCAGCAGACCCCCATGACCCTGTGTTCGGATTCAGCGGGTTGGAAAATGGATGGATTTATGTAGCACCTTTCCCATGCTCAAGACACTTCATAAAGTCTCAGAAAGAACAGCATATATACAGAGTATGTACAGTGTCCTCCATTATTTTTGGGACAAAGACACATTTCTCCTTACTTTCCTCTTTAGCTACACAGTTTAAAATTACCAATCAAGCAATTCAAACGTAATTAAAGTGCACATTGGACAGACTTTCACATTTTGGTCGTCACACTTTTTCTACATGGTCCCCCCATTTTAGGGCACCATAATGTTTGGAACACAGCAATGGCAGGTCTATTAAATATTTAGGACTTTGTCACATAGCCCTTGCATGCAGCGAGTGTTTGAAATCTGTGATTCACGGACATCACCAGGTGATGAGGATTTTCTCTGTTGATGCTCTGCCAAGCCTCTAATGCAGCCATCTTCAGCTTCTGCTTGTTTCGGTGGGCTTGTCCCCTTAAGTGTTCTCTTTTTATGGAAGGCCTGCTCAATTTGATTTAAATTGGGCAAATGGCTTGGCCATTCAAGACGTTTCCATATTTTAACTTTGACAAACTCCTGTGTTGCCTTAACATTATGTTGGGATCATTATGTTGTTGTAGGATGACGTGTCATCTAATGAGTTTGGAGGCATTTATTGGAATTTGAGCATTTAAGAGGACACACACTCATCTGCCTCCTGAAGACTGTTTCTGATTGGTCAGACAGGCATTTGGGGACTTTTCTTGGCCATAGTGAGGATTCTTCTGTCATTAGCAGTGGAAGTCTACCTTGGCCTTCCAGTCCCTTTGTGATTACTGAGCTCACCAGTTCTTTCCTTAGCATTACATTTTTTCGCAAAACAACATAAAAAGCGTTGCATTTTTTGGCTTGAAAAATGACATTTTTATTAAATCTCCTCTTTCTACTGTAAAACATGCAAAACATTACAAGTACAAAGTCAGACGTGTAGAAAGTATACTAATGACACAAATAATATTAATAATGAATAATAATAATAATATGAACAGCACACTGCACATGTGTGAGTGACGCTAGCGTCACTTTTGGATTCACCAGAATCACTTTTGGTTTCAATGTCCGTTTCAATCTCACTGCCTGAAGACAGATTCACCTTGTCTTCACTGCTGATGAGAGGACGTCATTATGAGGCTAGCAGAAGTGTCTACACCGTTGCCCGGGTAATGCTTGGGCCTGACTCTTACAAAAGACACGTCAATACTGCAGAGATACTGAAGAGATTCATAATAAAAAGTACACAGATAGTCAACATATCATTCTGGGTTAAAGGAGCTGCAACTGAAAAAGCCCGATCACCTCGGAGTTTGCATTGTGTCTTAGGAACACGTAAAAGCATCTGGTCTGCTGATCTGAGAGAGCGAGACGGTACATAAGGGTGCAGCAGTTCTGACAAATAAAAGGGGGCACAACCATTAAAGGATTTAAAAACAAATACAAGGATCTTAAAATGGATTCAAAAATGAACTGGAAGCCAGTGAAGGGAAGCCAAAATCGGGGTAATGTGCTCATGCTTTCTTGTGCCAGTTAAAAATCAAGCAGCGGCATTTTGCACCAGCTGTAGGCGAGCAATGGAGGCCTGGCTAATTCCAAAAAGAAGCGCATTGCAGTAATCTAGATGAGAAAGATTATAAAAGCAGGTGTCATTGTTTCAACGTTGCGTTTAGACAAAACAGGCTTGATTTTTGACAGCCGCCTCAACTGGAAAAAGCAAGATTTTACCACTGTGTTCACATGGCTATCAAGTTTTAAAGTGGAACCCATTTTCACACCTAAATTTGTGATCATGGATTTCACAAATTGAGCCACAGTGGAACAGTCAATGCAGGGGGGGCCTGCTGGTGCCATTGGGTCTAAATAGCATGACTTCTGTCTTGTTCTCATTAAAATTTAGAAAATGTAATGCCATCCAACTCAATAAGGCAATCAAGCAGGGGCTGGACAGAACATGGACCATGGAGCTTTAGAGGGAAATAAACCTGACAGTCGACTGCATAAAGATGAAATGAAATACTGTGTTTCCAGAAAATAGCGCTGAGTGGCAGCAGGTACAAGGAGAACAGAAGAGGTCCCAGGAAGGAGCCCTGTGGTACCCCCCAGGGGAGGGCAACAGAGGTGGAAGTAAAATCATCAATTCTGACACAAAAACTTCTTTCTGAGAGATAGGATCTAAACCATTGGAGAGCTGAACCTGTGATGCCCACCCACTGCTCTAGCCTGGAGATGAGGATCTCATAGTCTATCATGTCAAAGACAGCTGTTAAATCCAGAAGCATAAGTAGTACACAGTCACCAGAGTCCACTGCTAAAACAACATCATTAAAAACCCTTAACAGAGCGGACTCAGTGCTGTGGTGAGTTTTAAACCCAGACTGCAACACTTCCAGAATTGTGTGTTCGTCCAGGAAGGACTTCAGTTGGGAGTAGATGACTTTTTGCAAGAGTTTAGACAAAAAAGGTGGCTTGGAAATAGGCTTAAAGTTAGACATAACAGAGTGCTGAAGAATGACAAAGGGTAGACACAAACTGAAGTGTCTTATGAAGCAATGAAACCCACTTAAGTCATCACAGACAGCTGTCAGGCCAATTGTCCTAAACATTATGGTGCCTTGAAATGGGGGGCATGTGGAAAAAGTGTTGTCATTTCTACAGTGTGACCGAAATGCTTGCATATCCCCTTAAATGAAAGTCTTCAGTGTGCACTTTAATTACGTCTGAATTGTTTGATTTGCAATTTTAAACTATGGAGCAGAGAAGAAAATGAAGGACAAATGTGTGCCTTTGTCCCAAACATTATGGAGGGCACTGTATAATACGGGATACAGATCATATCCAAATAGAATACTAAGAACAGATAAAATACAGGATACACAAAGTATTAAACAGAATAAAAGACAAAGAAAAAACAGATTAAAATACTGAATACAACACTAGAAGAAACAACAACATTTATTTCTATAGCACATTTTCATACAAAAAAGTAGCTCAAAGTGCTTTACATAATGAAGAAAATAAAATAAAAATCCATCCATTTTCCAACCCGCTGAATCCGAACACAGGGTCACGGAGGTCTGCTGGAGCCAATCCCAGCCAACACAGGGCACAAGGCAGGAACCAATCCCGGGCAGGGTGCCAACCCATCGCAGGACACACACAAACACACCCACACACCAAGCACAATTTAGAATCGCCGATGCAACTAACCTGCATGTCTTTGGACTGTGGGAGGAAACCCATGCAGACACGGGGAGAACATGCAAACTCCACGCAGGGAGGACCTGGGAAGCGAACCCAGGTCCCCAGGTCTCCCAACTGCGAGGCAGCAGCGCTACCCACTGCGCCACTGTGCCGCCCTAAAATAAAAATAAAAGACGAAATAAGAAATTAAAATAAGACAACATTAGTTAACGTAGAAAAAGAGTAAGGTCCGATGGCCAGGGGGGACAGAAAAAAAAAAAAAAAAAACTCCAGACGGCTGGAGAAAAAAAATAAAATCTGCAGGGGTTCCAGGCCACGAGACCACCCAGTCCCCTCTGGGCATAAAGAAAGCCCTGAACGAATAACGTAATTTGTCATACAAACTAAAAACACCCTGAGCTCCTAGACGGAGGGATACACTGAAAGAAGGGTCAGAACGTCAGGGTCCGTTAAATGCCTTCCTGAGTTTTTAGTTGTTTTTTTAAAAAATGAATTGAGCTACGTTTTGCCTGTATGCTTTGGGTTGTTGTTGCGCTGAAAGTCTACAGTAGAGCAGGTTTTCTTCAAGGACCTCTGAGTATTTGGATGCATTCATCCTTCCCTTAATTCTAATCAGTCTGCCTGTCCTCTCCACTGAAAAGCATCCCCATAGCATTATGATGGTACCAGGTAGGTGATGAGCACTGCCTCTTCTTGGTCAGACATACTTCTCGGAGTTCTGCCCAAAGAGTTTTTGTCTCATCAGACCAGATACTCTTTCTCATCATGCTCTCAGAGGCCTTTAAATGCCTTTTGACAAACTCTAAGTGGGCTGTCACATACCATTTATTCAAGAGTGGCTTCCGTCTAATCACTCCCCTCTTAACAACTGATTGATGGCATGCTTCTGAGATGGTCTTCTGGCCTGGTTAATTGGTTTGACCCAACAGTCAACTCTACAAAGAGTTCTACTGGTTCCAAACTTCTTCCGTTTCACAATTATTGAGGCCACTGTGCTCAAAACTTTACAGATGGTTTAATCTCCTTGCCCTTGATCTGTGTCTCACCACATGTTGATCACAAAGTTCTAGATAGAGTTTCTTGGACTCCGTGGCTTGGTTAGAATCAGAATCAAAATATCTTTATTGTCATTGTAACAAATACAATGAAATTAGGTGCAGTCCCTGCGGTGTCAAAATATAAATAAATATAATTACAAAAAGATAAGAAAGGAGGGCGGCACGGTGGCGCAGTGGGTAGCGCTGCTGCCTCGCAGTTGGGAGATCTGGGGACCTGGGTTCGCTTCCCGGGTCCTCCCTGCGTGGAGTTTGCATGTTCTCCCCGTGTCTGCGTGGGTTTCCTCCGGGCGCTCCGGTTTCCTCCCACAGTCCAAAGACATGCTGGTTAGGTGGATTGGCGATTCTAAATTGGCCCTAGTGTGTGCTTGGTGTGTTTGTGTGTGTCCTGCGGTGGGTTGGCACCCTGCCCAGGATTGGTTCCCTGCCTTGTGCCCTGTGTTGGCTGGGATTGGCTCCAGCAGACCCCCGTGACCCTGTGTTCGGATTCAGCGGGTTGGAAAATGGATGGATGGATGGATGGATAAGAAAGGATAAGAAGAAATAAGGTAGAACACAAACATTCAACATAAGACCTTAGTGCACATGAACGCTATTGTACAAGATGTCATCTACAGCACTGCTGCATTGGAGGTGATTAGGTGGCATTCAATGCCCTAAAAGCAACAGGGTAGAAACTGTTATTCAGTCTATTAGTCTTTGTTTTGATGTTCCAATATCTTTTGCCTGATGGCAACAGTTAGAACATGTCATGAGTGGCGTGTGAGGAGTCTTTTAAGATGTTTTCTGCTTTCCTGAGGCAGCGAGAGCTGTGCAGATCATCCAGAGGGGTTAAAGTTTTTATGATCTGTTATTAGTTATAGGACCTCCTATACACAGGTACATGTGTGCCTTTCTAAATGATGCCCAATCAATTCAGTTTGCCACAAGTGGATTCCAATCAAGTTCTAGAAACATCTCAAGGACAATTAAAGCAAACAGGATGCACCTGAGCACATTTTGGAGAGCCACAGAGGGTCAGACTATTTGTATGATGGAGACATTTCATCCATCCACCCATCCATTTTCCAACCCGCTGAATCCGAACACAGGGTCACGGGGGTCTGCTGGAGCCAATCCCAGCCAACACAGGGCACAAGGCAGGAACCAATCCTGGGTAGGGTGCCAACCCACTGCAGGACACACACAAACACACCCACACACCAAGCACACACTAGGGCCAATTTAGAATCGCCAATCCACCTAACCTGCATGTCTTTGGACTGTGGGAGGTAACCAGAGCGCCCGGAGGAAACCCACGCAGACACGGGGTGGAGACATTTCAGTTTTAATTAATTTGCAGGCCTTTATGGTAACATGATTTCACTTTGATGTTATGAGTTAATGAGTGTAGATAGATGAGCAAAATTAGTTATTCTTTCCATCCATCCATATATTCATCCATTTTCTGTTGCTTATCCAGGTTTAGATTGCGGGGCAGCAGTCTAAGCAAAGATGCCCAGACATCCCTTTTCCTTTCAACCTTCTCCAAGGTTGGAGGTTCAAGGCATTTTCAGTATAATCTCTCAAGCATATCCTGGGTCAGCCTCGAGGTCTCGTACTGGTTGGACATGCCCAAAACACCACCCCAGGGAGGCATTTAGGAGGCTTCCTAATCAGATACCCAGACCACCTTAACTGGCTTCTTTTAATATATCCATTTAAAATGAAATCTACAACATAATAAATTGTGGATAAAGTAATGGGCTCTGAATACTTCTTTCATGTACTGTACATGCACAGGTAAAGATGTACTGTACATACTGGTTTGTTCATGGTAGCTTCATCATCTCTGCTTTGTGAAGCATCCCTCTTTGCTAGAAGAGTTCCAGCTGCAGGCTATTTTATCACAAACTGCTCATTGTTATTAGTCGCAGAATTAAAACTACCATTTTCCATTTGTTCAGCTCTCTCGGTTTCTTGTCTTTCTTGTTTCGCTCTCATGATGCCAGCTTCTTTGACCTTTTCCTCTGTTTTCCATGACAAGTTCTTTGGTACTGGTTTTATTTTTCTTGCCTGCCCTGTGATTGTGATTCATTGTTTTGTTTAAAGGGGAAGTTGTCCATTTTTGGCATTTGTGTTTGTTGTAACACTTGCCCGGGCCTGTCTCAATACCCCAAGCTATTTTTATTTCTCTTGCCTGTATATGAAGTGGTGGATTTCCCCCTTTCTCAGTTTACATTTTTTGGAAATCTCATTTGGCAACCCAGTGTGTCTAAATGTTGATGTTCCAGTCCCCAGTTTCTTAACATTTCAAAAGCTGATTATTTTTGTACCAACACAAGTACAATACAATACAATACAGTTTATTTTTTGTATACCCCAAAATCACACAGGAAGTGCCGCAATGGGCTTTAACAGGCCCTGCCTCTTGACAGCCCCCCAGCCTTGACTCTCTAAGAAGACAAGGAAAAACTCCCAAAAAAAACCTAGTAGGGAAAAAATGGAAGAAACCTTGGGAAAGGCAGTTCAAAGAGAGACCCCTTTCCAGGTAGGTTGGGCGTGCAGTGGGTGTCAAAAGAAGGGGGTCAATACAACACAATACAGTACACAGAACAGAACAATTCCTCAATATAGTAAGAAATAAAAAATATAAATTTTAGAAGTACAGAGCAGAATTTAACAGTAGATGATATATCCTATAATAAGATTTGGATTTGTGTAGAGTCCTGGAGACCTCATCCTTCAAGCTGCCTCCCCCATTTGGCCATTCCACAGCTGAAACAGTGCTGGGCCAGCCAATCCGATGAAAGGACCCCTCTTTCCCACAATTCCTGCGATCCTCAATCTGGGATGACTTTACCTTAGGCAGGCAAAACAACTTGGCAGGTAGGCCGTGGCACCAAGTGCCACATTTGAGTACCGAGAAGAAAAACAGAATAAGTGAGAGTTAGTATACAATTCTAACTGTCATGTTACTTATGTTTAAGTGCTGATGACTAACAACAGAGATGCAGTCTGTACAGTTAATCAGCAGCTCTAGTCAGGATATGCTAAACTGAAGTAGTGAGTCTTCATCCATCCATCCATCCATTTTCCAACCCGCTGAATCCGAATACAGGGTCACGGGGGTCTGCTGGAGCCAATCCCAGCCGGGATTTAAAAACTGAGATCAAAGGGGCATCTCTTATAGTAGCAGGCAGACCAGTCCACAGTTTAGGGGGTCCTGTAACTAAAAGCTCGACCTCCCACTGTTATTTTATTAATCCTTGGAATCATAAGCAGACCAGCATCTTGAGATCTTAATGTGCGCTCAGGTTTATAAGTCATGATAAGTTCAGACAAGTAAGCCAGACCTTGGCCATTTAATGCTTTATATGTTAAAAGGAGGATTTTGAAATCTGCCCTAAACTTAACCGGGAGCCAGCCACAAGTCAATCATATCTTCTGGATCCCCTCTTTCTTACTTGACAAAGACAGGATGATGAAGGATTTTGTACTATGTATTGGCATTCAGGACAGGATGCAAGCTGATGGTTTCCGAGCAACTGAAAAAGTCAGTCA
The DNA here is from genome assembly GCF_900747795.2 of Erpetoichthys calabaricus. Taxonomy (NCBI): domain Eukaryota; kingdom Metazoa; phylum Chordata; class Cladistia; order Polypteriformes; family Polypteridae; genus Erpetoichthys; species Erpetoichthys calabaricus. Next base: position 14,936,579 of record NC_041402.2, on the reverse strand, counting down.
CTTTCATATTTGACATCATGCATTGATAATTTCACTCTCTCTTACATTTCCCAACGTAAGCCCATTTAGATGGTAAACTGCAAGTTCCTCTTTTAATTGCATCTTATGGTTAACTGGAAACTATTTAGTAAAACCAGAAGCGATTAAAAACAGAGAATGTGGCTATTTGAGACTAAAAGAAGCAATGAAATGTTGAGAATCTTAACTCCTGAGTTCCCTAAAATGAAGCACAAATATGTTCTTGAGCAGTAATTGCTTCGGCAACAATAGCCCACTTTTAATTGAGAAACTCAGTTTGAGGCACTGGCCCTCGAAGACTGCATGTGAGCTCTCCCGCTCAAACCCTATGAGTTTAAGTTGAATAAAAATAATTAAAAGCCTCCTGAATAGCAGACTATTCAGGCCAAGTGGCACGGGTGTGAACAGCCTGCAGGCCACTCACATATGTCTGTAATCTGCCAGCCCTCATGACATAATGCTATGGTGGGCTGGGGTATGTTTATAGCTGCTCTATGTGGAAGAAAAATAAAGCACAATATTTTAACTTAACAAAAGGACACCCTTAATAGCAGTAATGCTGATCAAGAGCTTCAACATTAAAGTTCTGAATGCCCGTTACCACAGTGCACGCTCTTTGTAGCTTGATAATCGTGCCACCTTCTCCTAGCTTGGTTATAAATCTGTCCCAAATTGCTTAGTTCATACAACACAAGAGTTAGGTCATGTCTGGTGACTTTTTATTGTTCCTTATTTAGGAAGCATATAGTCTTCCCTTTAACAGCTATGGAAGCTGGCCCGTACACAGACAAGCGGACAGCGATGCTTCAATCCACACATGTTTATTATACATAATTTCTATTTACAGTGAGGCACACAGCCCCAAACAACTCCCCCAAAAGTCCAGGCCTTTATCCAATGCCTCTTTCTTCAGGCCGGCTCCACTCCTCTCCAACAAGACTTGGTCCTCTCCTCACCCGACTCCAGCCCTCGAATGGAGGGAGGCGGCCTCTTTTATCCCCAACCGGATGTGCTCCAGGTGCCTCCCGATTAGCTTCCGCCGGCACTCCCCAGTGTGGTGGAAGTACCGGCTGTGCACCAGGAAAGCACTCCGGGTGTCCCTGGTCTTCTTCCCAGTGGAAGTCCTGAGGGCCAGGGCTCTTCAGGCATTGGGGCGTCCCCTGGCAGTGACCACGGGCCCCTATAGGGTTGAGCTTCCATGCTCAGTTCCCGTGGTCCCCAAAGACACCATGGTGGTTGCCCCCTCGTGGTCTGGAGGAGGCGCAATCCCTCCTCCGGTCCTTCCGGGCATCCCGGCTGGGTGCCACCCCTAGCCGCTTGCCACATAGCCTATCTTTAAACTCCAAGATACTCCATTAACAAAAACAGGACACAAGACGCGTCACTTTTACAAAGCACTAATTCTGCCTATGGAAATATTTATATACAGTATTTTATATAATTATTAAGTACCAATAAAGATACAGATCTGGTTAAAGCCGACAAGAAAATAAAGTAGTATGAAACTATTAAATATAAATGACACCCAGTTCATTAATTATTGTTAAACAACAAAGTATATTTTTGCTTGTGATAGAATTTGAAGCTGAGAAAAATGCAAACTCTGGAGCAGGTTTTCATCCAGGATGTCTCTGTACATTGCTGCAGTCATCTTTCCCTTTATCCTGACTAGTCTCCCAGTCCCTGCCACTGAAAAACATCCCCACCGCATGATGCTGCCACCACCATGCTTCACTGTGGGGATGGTATTGGCCTGGTGATGAGCGGTGCCTGGTTTCCTCCAAACGTGACGCCTGGCATTCACACCAAAGAGTTCAATCTTTGTCTCATCAGACCAGAGAATTTTCTCTCTCATGGTCTGAGAGTCCTTCAGGTGCCTTTTGGCAAACTCCAGGCGGGTTTCCGTCTGGCCACTCTACCAAACAGGCCTGATTGGTGGATTGCTGTAGAGATGGTTGTCCTTCTGGAAAGTTCTCCTCTCTCCACAGAGGACCTCTGGAGCTCTGACAGAGTGACCATCGGGTTCTTGGTCACCTCCCTGAATAAGGCCCTTCTCCCTCGATCGCTCAGTTTAGATGGCCGGCCAGCTCTAGGAAGAGTCCTGGTGGTTTCGAACTTCTTCCACTTACGGATGATGGAGGCCACTGTGCTCACTGGGACCTTCAAAGCAGCAGAAATTTTTCTGTAACCTTTCCCAGATTTGTGCCTCAAGACAATCCTGTCTCGGAGGTCTATAGACAATTCCTTTGACTTCATGCTTGGTTTGTGCTCTGACATGAACTGTCAACTGTGGGACCTTATATAGACAGGTGTGTGCCTTTCCAAATCATGTCCAATCAACTGAATTTACCACAGGTGGACTCCAATGAAGCTGCAGAAACATCTCAAGGATGATCAGGGGAAACAGGATGCACCTGAGCTCAATTTTGAGCTTCATGGCAAAGGCTGTGAATACTTATGTACATGTGCTTTCTCAATTTTTTTATTTTTAATAAATTTGCAAAAACCTCAAGTAAACTTTTTTCTCATTGTCATTATGGGGTGTTGTGTGTAGAATTCTGAGGAAAAAAATGAATTTAATCCATTTTGGAATAAGGCTGTAACATAACAAAAAGTGGAAAAAGTGATGCGCTGTGAATACTTTCCGGATGCACTGTATATGCACCCCCAATTAATCTCAAAAATTGGCACCATGCTTAGGTATCTGATTTCATTTGTAAGCAGTGGCGAGATTAATAAATTTTAGATCCATATTATTATAATTTTTTTAAATTTGTGTAGTCTTTTTCAGGCTTTTTGAGAAACCCAGGCACCCAAACCCCGTGGCACCTCAGGCAAAGGCAGTAGTCAACTTTGAATGAGATGGTGGAGTCCATCTGCCACATTTCACAGTTAACCTAACCCAGACTTTTGTGGGATGGTTGGAAGGAATTACAGTACCTGGGGAGAACCCATGCAACTTCCATAAAGGCAGCGAGTGGGCTGGCAGTCAAAGCTGTGACGCTGAAGTGCCGAGCGTTCTGCCACTGTGATATTTGCTCCATTCATACCCTAATAGACAGAGGCCATGAACAGAACTCGCCGAAATTTTAATGTTGTCTTACTAGTTAATTATAAGGTGGAGCGGTGGCTGTGTGGCTAAGGATCTGTGCTGGTATCTAGAAGGTTGCCGGTTGAAGTATCGCTGCTGCCAGAAGGGATCTTCCTCCATTTTGCCATTGAGCAACACCCACAACCAGAAAATCCCTGTGCTCTGACCCCCAAATGTGAAAAGACAATTTTCCCTTGGGGATTAACAAAGTATATCAAAATGAATTATTTTCTGTGTGAACTTTGTTGGTCTAAATATCCTGATTTACAGTGAGATGACATATTTATTTCTCCCTCTTGCTTTTTTCAGCGGTGATGAATGATCAGAGTAACACCTTGTCTTGGGAGCCTGAAAAGGGTCTTGCCTTTACCAAAGGGATCCGTTACCAAAACAAAGCACTGGTCATTCCAAGCAAAGGAGAATATTATGTGTACGCACAAATCCTCTTTCACCAGATGTACGACTCAAAATCTAAATCAAAAACATTGTCATTTAACATTTGCAAGGAAACAGATAAGTACCCTGCAAAAATTAAACTCTTGACTGGAGTGAAGACTGTGTCCGAGATGAAGACTGTGTCCGAGACCGGCCACTGGATCGAAACTGCCTACATCGGAGCAGTTCTTAGTCTTGATAAAGATGATAAATTAACTGTGGATGTTGGTGACTACAATTTAGTAGACTTCAGTAATGAGTACAAGACATTTTTTGGTGCCTTCCAAGTATCCATTGATCCCTGAAAATGTTTTTGTAGCTTGCTGAAGGGTGATAAGGTATGGGTTGATGATCGAATGCAGAAAGAAGTGGAACCAGGTACAGTACATAAAGTGGCGGTTTTATGTGGCACTTGCCATTATGAATATTATATTTTTATACCAGTTATATATATTATTTTGTTTATAAAAAAAATCACACTTCATGCCTCCTTTTAGTACTGCACCAGCATAGGCAAGAATAAAGTGGAAGATGAACTTAATGAGGCTGGGGAACGTTACGCGGTAATTCCAATGGGAGCGTCTTTTTTTTTTTTTTTTTTTTAAAACCTTTAAACCACTTCATCTAAGCGGAAATAAACACAAGTCCAGAATGAGATGCCAAGCTGTTTGCCCTAAGTGGTGACTTCAGAATGTTTTCACTTCTGCTTTCTTGGTGTGGAAGCCTAATCCTAACCCTAATTTAAGACAGTGGAACAGGCTCTACCCCACTAGCCCTGAGTTGAATGAAATGGATTTGACATTGCTATGTTATATGACGATATTATTATATTGAGTATATTTTTATAGAATGCTGTATAGTACCTAGTGGTACTGCTACAGGAAACCTTGGTACCCAGTTCAGAACTGCCTTGTGAATGATGATGCTGAGAAAAGCGTGGGCATTCGGTGAGGCCGTAATTATAAATGTGGGTTTTGAAGATGGAAGAACAAAAGTACGGCTAAACCTAATGGTCCAGGAGACAGGTTTTTTAATGCTATGTATTGTAAATTGGAAAAAAATATTAGTTTCCTGAAATGTGAAATAAGGTAGTGTTCACAGCACCTCACACAGGGTTTTGATTCTCAGCCAAGCCTCTGTGTGTAATTTGCACGTTCTCTGAAGTTAACTGTCCGTTGAGTAGAAATAGCAGTAAATACACAAGTACTTTTATATTTATTTTATACGTTTACTTTAAATTCCATTTTCTAATGGGGGTAGGGGGTCCAGTGGTTGGGCTCCTTCCTCGTAGGTTTAAGGTTCTGGGTTCAATGCCTAGCCTCATCACTCTTGATAAGGTTCGCCCCATGCATGCCCTGATTTTTTTCTGGGTGTTCCGGTTTCCTCCCATAACCCGAATTTATTTGATTTCCTAATATTGACTTACTGAGAGCAGATGAGAGCGTGTGGTCCTGGGCTTTCTGATGGACTGGTATCTCATGTATTTGTTAGCTTCCCACAGATGGAAAGAATTTTTTTCATAAGTAGTTTGCTTGCCTTTGTTATATTCTGGCATGTTAAACTGAAATACAGGAGGACCCCAGTGGCCGCAGGCTTCCACTCCAGACACTTTTTTAATTAGTGACCAATTACTGGTGCTAATGAAACAGATGATATTTGCCTTAATTGTAAGTGATATGCATTTTAAGATTCAGGACCCTGTGGACGATTGGAAGGACACACATCCTGTCTGAAAAGTGTTGGGGTGACAGGTGGGTCTCCAATTTTAATCCATGAAAATAAAGATAAACACAAAGGACACTCGATGGCGTATACACAGTAAGAAAACTGTTTAAACTAAGAGAGGTCTTAGTCTTCTTTTAACAGAAGCCAGTCGGGTCGTGCTAATTGCAATACAAGTCCAAAATGAGACACCATTCTCCTGGTTATCTGTTCTTTTATAGTCCCCCGGCCATAAGGGTCAGAGACAATTGTCCTCAGTGGGCATCTACTTGCTGCTGTGGATGAATGAAGACACAAGAATGTTGGCGACTGAGACGACTCTCACCCTGGGTTGGTATCACTTATCTTTGATAAACCTGAAAGGTGGTCCTTTGGCGAGCATACATGACAACCCTTAATTGTTTCTTTATTTCAGATACAAACAGATGACCAGCTAACTCAGGGCTGTGAGACTTCGTCGACCTAATTTATTTTCAATTAAAAGTGCAGACCATAACGTCGATTTTCACCTTTCGTCTACACTACCCTGGCATTCTAAACCCCTGAAAACTGAGACTTTTGAAAACGCATTTCAGAAGCCGTATACTTGTTGAAATGCTGGCTCAACATTGCAAAGTAAAAATGCAGAATTTTAAAAAGACAAACTCTAATTGTACTCTGATTTGCAAGTGTTTATTACGTAGGCCTTCCCTGACTGGGTCCTGCTCATCACAACATCTCATTCCCTAAATCTCTCTTTATCTGTTCAAGCAGCACCCAGTCTACTTGTGTTTAGGCATCTTTTGAAAATACTTCTTTTTATTGAATATTTTATGAAATATTTTTGGAACTGCTTAGTTTCTCTCCTACAGGGTAGCTGCTTCTTAAATGACGAAGAGTTTAGGATTCGGATTTTTTGTAGTATTCAAGCTTCAGGTATAATTATGCTATTGCTCTCATTTCGTTTATCTTGTTCTCGGTTGCTTTTGATACTTGCACCTTCATTCTTGTATTTATTTACCTTGCCTTGTAAATTGCCTTAGATAAAGCGTCCGCTAAATAAATGATAAAAAAAAAATTGGTTACCCAGGATGGAACAAAATGAAATAAAAATCAAACTTTGTGCAAACAAACAAAATGGTTAGTAACCTTAAAAATCTGTTTCACTTGATTAAAAAAAAACAAACAAAACTAACAGAGACACAAAACCGACTTCTCCAAACATTTAATTAAAACAGGTTCTTTGTGTGAAGAAATCTTCTAACATTTGTGCAAAATTTGACCTTACACGTTTCCAGCTGTGTCGCCATGTTCTTGTTAGGATCATTTTAAAGTCACCGGACTCATTTCCTAAATCATTAGTAAACACTCCAGTAATTTCTGTTTGCTTAAACTGAAAAGGCTCAAATGCTTCAATGTCTCCTCCTAACTCGCACCTCTCAGTCCTGGTGACTCAGTGGCTCCTCTCTGAACTTTTTCTAGTGCTGCTATGTCTTTTTTATAAGACGGAGACCCAAATTGTACACAGAACTCCAGATGTGGCTTCACTAGTGCATTATAAATAACCATTGCATAACTTCCTTTGACGTAAACACCTTACACCATGGAATATAATATATATATAAAAAATACTTTTTAAAAACCATGCTTATAGTATATTAAGGTAAAAGGTGTACAAAAAAGTAAAAAATAGCATGGGCGCTTTTGCTAAGATTTTAAGAAGTGTTTCTTGAATGTTGATTGAAGAAAATCGCCCACGCTTTTATTTTACGTTACGATGTACGAGTTATTTTTTACTTTTTAGTACACTTTTTAACTTAATATAAGTGTGGATTTTAAAAAGTATTTTTATATATATATTATTTTCAACTTTTTAGCCTTGGGTTTGTTTTAGTATAATTTTGAAATCCATATTTTAACACTTCCTTTAATATTTTTATCCGTTACTAGCGCCATCTACTGGTGAAATCTTTAACTATTCTTCATATGAAAATTTCACTTCTTAATTAACATGGATTAATTGATCAATTAGTGAAACTGATTATTGATTCATGTATTGTCATCGGAAGTGAGTAAGTGTGCAAATTTTCAAGTCATTTGGACAATAGGAAGTGGGTTAAATATCGATTACAAGATTTGTACCAGACAACAAACAGGTGCAGTTAAAAGAAGCGTGGTAATAATAATAAGATTTTTGAAGCAAAAGAATTAGTAGGAGTAATTCGACACTAAGCAAAAAATTGGGAAAGCCCTCCAGGACTGGAGTTTGACCCCTTTTGTGTGTGGTAGCAGAAGTTTTCATTCCAGAATTCCATTAATTACATTGGACACTATGCTCACACTTAATTTGTATCTCAGTCAAGCTTGTCAGGGGACCCCCAGGCACGCACATGAAATGACTAATTAAAGAATGATTAAACAAAAAGGCACAGGCTGGGAAACAAAGACACTTGATGCATGAATGGAGCCCAAGAATATCTATCCATTCATTTATTTAGTGGTGGAGTGGTGACTCTGAGGCTAGGGATCTGCACCGGCAATCGGAAGGTTGCCGGTTCGAATCCAGTAAATGCCAATAGGGACTCTGCTCTGTTGGGCCCTTGAGCAAGGTCCTTAACCTGCAATTGCTTAGCGCTTTGAGTAGTGAGAAAAGCGCTATATAAATGCAAAGAATTAATTATTATTGTTCAACTGTGTCAAGATTATTTTGACAGGGTTAGGAGCTGACAGAGGAGAACACACTGAGCGGAGATATACCGTATATGCGCACAGATAAGCACAGATTGTTCCACAGAGAGCTGTCACTGTCTATTTCAACCGTTTGATGATGCACTTTATCGAAGATTCCCATAATCCTTTGTGTTCTTCCCACTTTCCATCTTGGGGGCTCACGCTTCGTTTTCCGCAATCTAGTGACCATTCCCTTAGATAATAACAAAGCCACTGCTCCAGATGTGTGAAGGCGTAGGCACATTCAGTCTGCTATAAGGATATGAGCTGGGGCCGAGTCCTAGATGCAGACGTCTCCTTCATATTGGTGTCAGTGGAGGGATATCCTTCAAACAATTAAACAGGGGGGAATTTACTGTTGGTTAGATGGAACAGGGATGACATCTTCAAAATCCAGTAAACAACAGAGGCCACAGCAGATCTGTGGTTCATTTGATCGAGTCATTTATGTGTTATCGGCTGTGAGCAACAAAGCCAAGGTTTGACCTCAGCTTGGTCAGTAATGGGGATCTCAACTTGTGTTACAAAAGTGCCTGAAGTAGGGGAGCTTTGCACTGAAGGTCTGCCCGTTTAAACAGATGACGATGTGATAGCGCTCAGCATGTCGATGTTTTACAAAGCAGTGACAGCACCAACCCTTGGTAATTTCTGAAATGCCGTACTCTGGGCTACAGAGGTTCTAAACCTCGGATAATTACGTAATGTGTGAGTCTGGGGTCCAGAAGGCATGGATTAACATTCTGTTTTAGCTTTAGCAGTGTTTGTAAATGAATACGTTTGCCATTTGTCCAAAGAGGTGTCTGTTGTTGTCACTTTCAAGCACTGTTTGTCACTCATTGGCCTAACATAATGCTTTTACTTTTTTTATTTAAATAGCAATTAATCCTGTGTAAGATTTTAATGTTATAATACAAAATGTGTTTTATATTAAAACTCAGTCTATGGTAGCTGTACAATGTACCATGCATATTGTAATTCTAAGGAGTTTCATTTTGATGTGTTGTTTATGCTTGCACTTTTCTTTTGTTAAATTTAATAAACTTCTATGTGTATTTCAGTCTTTGATTTTGTGTTTTATTGCTTTTCACACAGAGAATGGTTTATTGGAGGTTTGGCCACACATTGTTTGGTTGAATTGCAAAGGCTTTGTTAGCTGAGAGCTGACTTGTCCCAATATCTCAACTAGAAATTTTATGAAAACCATAATTACAGTAATAATATTCAGATGGTCAATATAAAGCCATTATTATTTGACTGATGCCTTCATCCAAAATGAATTTCAACATTTTATAACAGTTGCGCCAGCTGTGAAGAGCTGATATAGACAGCTCAGCCAATCAGAACACAGCAGACCTGCCATGCCATAGGGACACGGGAGTGAATCCCCTAAGGGGAGAACGTTTTGTTTTTAAACATAAAAGGATGTTAAATTTTCAAAGAAAAAAATAGATGTATCAAAACCTTTTTTTTTCTTTTTTAATTATAAAACTATGTTGACTAAGATAAAAAAGCTGTATCAATTAAATAAAGAATTGATATGCACTACCAGGCATTTTCTACCTGTTAAAAGCCAATTTTCAATTTTTACATTTTTTAAGGATTTAAGACTGGATTTAGGGCGGAGTGGTGGCTCTGATCTGCACTGGTAATGAAATCCCGCAAACGCCAGAAGTGACTCCATTCCGTTGGGCTCCTGAGCAAGGCCCTTAACCTGCAATTGCTCCATCCTGGGTATGACGTTAATCTGCATCCAGCCCTGCAAGTGGGCCCTCCAAGCTGCAGAATTGGCACTCCGGCCACCATAAAAAACCTCACACTCCATCTGAACTAGTGTGGTGCTGAGGTGTCACCTGTCACATGGCTGAACTCGGGTCTTCATCTGGGATCATCATGTGGTGGGTGCAGCAATGTGCTGTATCAGTGTGTGCTCCTAACCTCCTCTCTCTAAGACTGGATTGAAATGACAGGTGACACCATTTTTTAGATCACAAATTCTGTGGCATGCGTTTTTAAAGTACAATTTAAAAAAATTTAAACTGTAATTAACATGAATAATTGTCCTTATAATTGTTCTTGTTTAAGTTCTGCAATATACTGTATAGATAGATAGATATGGAAGGCACAATATGATAGATAGATAGATAGATAGATAGATAGATAGATAGATAGATAGATAGATAGATAGATAGATAGATAGATAGATAGATAGATGGAAGGCACAATATGATAGATAGATAGATAGATAGATAGATAGATAGATAGATAGATAGATAGATAGATAGATAGATATGGAAGGCACAATATGATAGATAGATAGATAGATAGATAGATAGATAGATAGATAGATAGATAGATAGATAGATAGATAGATAGATATGGAAGGCACAATATGATAGATAGATAGATAGATAGATAGATAGATAGATAGATAGATAGATAGATAGATAGATAGATAGGAAAGGCACTATATAATCGATAGATAGATGTGAAAGGCACTATATAGTAGATAGATATGAAAGGCACTATATAATCAATAGATAGACAGGAAAGGCACTATATAATAGATAGATAGATAGATAGATAGATAGATAGATAGATAGATAGATAGATAGATAGATAGATAGATAGATAGATAGATCTCCTTTCTGGCTTCAGTCCTCAATTCCCTTGCCTTTAACTTCCACTGGTGTTCTTGAGTACCTGATTCACTGTGAAGTTGATAGAATTCTGCTGGATCTTCTTCATTGATGCCTTTGAGTGTTTCGAAGACCTGGATTAGACTCCTCTGCTCAAGCCTAAAAAGGTAGAATTCTCTACATCTGTCCCAGTAGGACATGTCCTTAAGTCCCATGATGCACTTGGTTGCTCTCCTCTGCACAGCTTTAAGTGCTGCTATGTCTTTCATGTAGCGTGGTAACCAGAACTGCACACAGTACTCCAGATGTGGTCTTACTAGTGCATTATATAGTCTGAGCATAATGTTCCTTGATTTATTTTCGACAGTTTTTATGGTATAATCTAATATTTTATTTGTCTTTTTAATTGCTTCTGCATGTTGCTTAGACAATGATAACTTCATGTCAACATAAACCCCTAAATCCTTTCCAGAGGTTACTTCCTGTAGCTTACCCATCACCCATTTTGTATTTATAACTGATTTTCCCACGTGTATTGCTTTTCTACGTTAAACTTCTTTTTCCAGGTGTTCACCCAGTTCTGAAGCTTTTTCAGGTCTTTTTGAATTCTTTGTGCTGCCTGCTCAGTGTCTGCCATCCCTACAATTTTAGTGTCTTACTAGGGAGCTTTGCCCCCTGCTTGCTTTGCTCACCAATCCCCCGGCCTGCGCTACGCGCCAGCCACTTCATGTCTCTGCTGCTCACCTATGTGGATTTCATTTTCACCAAATGACAAAACTTTTAATTCCCGCGGAAAGGCCTTCTTCATTGGGAAGAAACACTACCTTTCCCTGATGGCAACACAAATTAGACGATCTACAAGTCTCTGACTGAAAGTTTAAATCTGAACAATATACTTGACCTCTTTTCGCTGTTCCGTTATTTCACCGAGTAATAATTTCCGTTTGTTAGCGCTAATGTGATCTTTACTATCAGTTTTTTGAGACTTTCGAATTTTCGTACTTCCATTATCTCTAAGCTGCTCTGCATGTGTATCGTGCCAATGTTTTTGAATTTTTTACGACGTTCTACTTTGTCATCTACTCTTTGTCTTTTATTTTCGGCCTGAGCCTGGTTAAATCTCTTGGCACAAAGTCTCGTCTCACGGGACGTGAAAGTGTCTCTCTGAGAAGATCACGTCTCGTCTCCTTTCAAGATTCTTTTTTAAAATAGAGAGATAAGAATTTCTAACTATTCCAGAATCAACGTCATTAATACAAATCAGAATCCAAAGAAAGACCCCTGAAGGATGCCACTGATGACCCCATTCTCCTCTAATCTGTATTCATGGTCTCCTTCCAGATAACCAACTTGAGCTCCAGTTTTTCAGGTAATTTCTGATGCTTACAGCTTCTAGTTTCAGAATTAATCTTCAGTTGTGGGTCAACTGAGTCAAAGGGTTTACAAAGGTCTTATTAAATCCTGTCGTATGCTTTGCGTTTGTCAGTTATTTCAGTTTCCTGATCAAAAAAGTTTAAATGATTATTCTGGCAAGATATTCCTCTCGTAAAGCCATGCTGGCTGTCATTTAGTTAAGTTATTTTCATCCAGGTACTTTCAAATTGATTTCTTACTATAGTTTCCATAATTATGTATGGTACAGAAGTTAAACTAACTGGTCAATAATTAACAGGCTCCATTTGTTTTACTTCTTGAAGATTGGAATCACATTTGCAACTTTCCAGTCCTCCGGTACTTCTCCTTTCTCAAGTGACTGCTCTAATATGCCTCATAAAGTTCATAGATGACATCTTTCATTTCTTTCAGTATTATTCGCAAAATCCCATCAGCTCCTGGGGTTTTATTAGTCTTCAGTGTACTGAGGAGGTGAAGCTCATCTGGCTTTTCTATTCTGTAATATTCTGTATCTGTAATATCAGTCATATGAAGAAGTTTGGGAACCCCTCTTAATTCTTTGGATTTTTGTTTCTCATTGGCTGAGCTTTCAAAGTAGTAACTTCCATTTAATATACGACATGCCTTATGGACACAGTAGTATTTCAGCAGTGACATTAAGTTTATTGGATTAACAGAAAATATGCAATATGCATCATAACAAAATTAGGCAGGTGCATAAATGTGGGCACCGCAACAGAGATATGACATCAATACTTAGTTGAGCCTCCTTTTCAAATCTAACATCCTCTAGACGCTGTCCTCCTATAGCCTTTGATGAGTGTCTGGATTCTGGATGGAGGTATTGTTGACCATTCTTCATACAAAATCTCTCCAGTTCAGTTCAATTTGATGGCTGCTGAGCATGGACAGCCTGCTTCAAATCATCCCATAGATATTCGATGATATTCAAGTCAGGGGACTGTGACGGCCATTCCAGAACATTGTACTTCTCCCTCTTCATGAATGCCTTTGTAGATTTCGAACTGTGTTTTGGGTCATTGTCTTGTTGGAATATCCAACCCCTGTGTAACTTCAACTTTGTGACTGATGCTTGAACATTATCCTGAAGAATTTGTTGATATTGGGTTGAATTCATCTGACCCTCAACTTTAACAAGGGCCCCAGTCCCTGAACTAGCCACACAGCCCCACAGCATGATGGAACCTCCACCAAATTTGACAGTAGGTAGCAGGTGTTTTTCTTGGAATGCGGTGTTCTTCTTCCGTCATGCAAAGCGCTTTTTGTTATGACCAGATAACTCCATTTCTGTCTCATCAGTCCAAAGCACTGTGTTCCAAAATGAATCTGGCTTGTCTAAATGAGCATTTGCATACAACAAGCGACTCTGTTTGTGGCGCGAATCAGAAAGGGCTTCTTTCTCATCACCCTGCCATACAGATGTTCTTTGTGCAAATTGCGCTGAATTGTAGAACGATGTACAGATACACCATCTGCAGCAAGATGTTCTTGCAGGTCTTTGGAGGTGATCTGTGGGTTGTCTGTCACCATTCTCACAATCCTGCACATATGCCGCTCCTGTATTTTTCTTGACCTGCCAGACCTGCAGGGTTTAACAGCAACTGTGCCTGCGGCCTTCCATTTCCTGATTCCATTCCTTACAGTTGAAACTGACAGTTTAAACCTCCGAGATAGCTTTTTGTAGCCTTCCCCTAAACCAGGAGACTGAACAATCTTTGTTTTCAGATCTTTTCAGAGTTGCTTTGAGGATCCCATGCTGTCACTCTTCAGAGGAGAGTCAAAGGGAAGCACAACTTGCAATTGACCACCTTAAATACCTTTATATCTCATGATTGGACACACCTGTCTATGAAGTTCAAGGCTTAATGAGCTCATCCAACCAATTTGGTGTTGTAAGTAATCAACATTGAGCAGTGACAGGCATTCAAATCAGCAAAATTACAAAGGGACCCACATTTTTGCACAGCCAGCTTTCCACATTTGATTTAATTTCATTCAACTAAATACTGCTTCACTAAAAATCTGTGTTCAGAAAACACCCCAGTACTCCGATGTTCCTAGGAAATGAAAGACATACCACTGTTATCTTTTTGTTGAACGTAGAGTCTATTATTATGCAGGCTGAGAGGGGTTTTTCATATGACTGTACATAAATAAATATGTGGCATTTTCCTGTTCTGATACTCTGTCTCATTGCCGAGGGTTATGGAATGTAAAAGAAAGGGGGGGCAAATTGAAGTACAGTAGCAGTCCACCCTGACAGTGGTTAAGAGTATAAGAGTATGGGATTTGGGGGCATACTGTTAAGGTCAACATAATAAAAAGTATAAAGAATGGGGTCACGCTCGGACACTAACATGACAAAACACCATCCCAGCTGCAGACATCTTCATTACAAGGTGTCACAGCTTATATACTGAACCATCAAACTGAACTCCACTGGCACACATAGTAGCTATGAAGGAGATGGTCATAGTGCTGATGGTTCCTTTGGTTGCTTTTGTCAAACTTGCTTGAGATTTTATTATTTCTTCACACCAAATTCCTCCAGCTTCTTTGATATTCAATTCTGTGTTGTACTTCACTTTGCATGGAGTGCTCTTAATAATTGTTTGTACTTTGGTCCAGGATGTCTATCACTCCATTTTTCATTAACTCTTTTAGGCTTAGTGTCAATGTTTATCGACATGTAGCCCTAAGGTCGGATGTTGACTAAAGTTGACATACAGGGGCAGAGGACGAGAAAAAGCTGCAAAACTCACCGTTATGTTATAGATAGACCTTCTTTGCTAGGTGGTGTCACAAAGATGAGTCACAGACATCATGAAGGTTCAGGACAGCCACCTGTATATTGTTTCCAGGTTGCAAAATTGAAATAATAATGAACAGAGACGTTCACAGGTTTGAGTCCAAAATAGCACTGATAGTATGGAGGTAAGATGGCGGCTTTAAATCCATCAAGCTGCCTCCCCCATTTGGCCATTCCACGGCTGAAAGAGTGTTGGGCCAGCCAATCCGATGAAAGGACCCCTCTTTCTCATGATTCCTGTGATCCTCCATCAGGGATGACTTTACCTTAGGCAGGCAAAACAACTTGGCAGGAGGGCCGTGGCACCAAGTGCCACATTTGAGTACCAAGAAGAGAAACAGAATAGGTGAGGGTTAGGAACAAATTCTAACTATCATGTTACTTATGTTTTAGTGCTAATGACTAACAACAGAGATGCAGTCTGCACAGTTAATCAGCAGCTCTAGTCAGGGTGTGCTAAACTGAAGTCGTGAGTCTTCAGCCGGGATTTAAAAGCTGAGACCGAAGGGGCATCTCTTATAGTAGCAGGCAGACCACTCCACAGTTTAGGGGCCCTGTAACTAAAAGCTCGACCTCCCATTGTTATTTTATTAATCCTTGGAACCATAAGCAGACCAGCATCTTGAGATCTTAATGTGCGCTCTGGTTTGTAAGTCATGATAAGTTCAGACAAATAAGCCGGACCTTGGCCATTTAATGCTTTATATGTTAAAAGGAGGATTTTGAAATTGCACTAAACTTAACCGGGAGCCAGTGTAAGGATTTAAGAACTGGAGTTATGTGTTTGTATTTTCTTGTTCTTGTAATAATTCTTGCAGCCGCATTTTGGATTAACTGGAGGCTGTATAAAGAACAGTTTGAACATCCAGTGAACACCGCATTGCAGTAGTCAATCCTACTAGAGATAAATGCATGAATTAATTTCTCAGAATCCTGTTTATTTAGAAAGCGCCTTAATTTCCTAACATTTTTAAGATGGAAGAAGCATGTTTTGGACAACTTTGTAATATGCGCTTTAAATGACATGCTAGAGTCAAAGATAACTCATAAATTGCGGGCTGATTCAGTAAAATTAATTGGGATTTCAACTGAGTTAAATGATGACAAAATATTGTTGTGATCAGCATCATTCCCTCCAACAATTAACATCTCTCTTTTATCTGTATTTAAAGACAAGTAGTTCTCATTCATCCACTCCTTTAATTCGCTAACACAACTAATTAAAGACAACATTGGAGAAACTTCATTTGATTTAAATGAAAGGTATAACTGGGTGTCATCTGCATACGAGTGAAAATTAACATTATGTTTCCTAATGATAGATCCCAGTGGAAGCATGTAAAGTGAAAACAGTAAAGGTCCCAGTACTGAGCCCTGCAGGACACCATATCTCACTTCTGTGTATAATGATGGAGTACTGTCAGCACATTTCTGTATATATTGGAATCGATTTGATAAATAAGAACTAAACCAAGCGAGTACGGTGCCTGTAAGCCCAACATCATTTTCTAGCCTGTGTAGTAAAATTAAATGGCCGATGGTGTCAAATGCTGCACTTAAGTCCAACAACATAATTACAGTGGACTTTCCTTCATCAGAGGATATCAGAATGTCATTTACAACCCGCGTTAGTGCCGTTTCTGTACTATGACCAGTGCGAAAACCAGACTGGAATTTCTCAAATAAATTGTAATGCGTAAGGAGTGACTGAAGCTGATTGGCGACTACTTTTTCTAGTATTTTAGAGAGAAACGGTAGATTTGAAATAGGCCTATAATTATTTAGTATGTGTGGCTCTAGATCTGACTTTTTAAGTAATGGTTTAATGACTGACACTTTTAGTATATCAGGTACTGTGCCATGCAATAATGAACTAATGAACATCAGGTGAGAGAGCGAAGCAAATGTGCAAAGCAAAATCCTCCTTGTGTATTATTTATCTATTTATTTATTTTCTGTGTATTATTGTTGAATCGGACTTTGACTTATCGAAATCCCATTTTGATGCAACTGATCTGGAGATCAAAAATGAAAGTCAGATACATACATCAGCTAATTGATCCCCAGCTGATCGTGCAACTGTTGTGCCTATGGCAACATTCGTCTGGGAGGACTACACAGACGCTTACCAAACTCCGATTTTGATGCAAACGATCTGGAAATCAAAAATGAAAAGACAGGTACCTGCATCTGCGGACATTGTAGGTCCCCAGCTGATCGCAGTGCTGAACACACTCATGTAGCTGACGCGCCAATAGTAATAACGTTCGCCCTGGGAGGACTACACAGAGATAGGTCTGTGGGAGACAAACTGGCAGCTGGACTTCATCAAATGACACGGCCTGCTAGTGGACACAACGGACTTGCCATACTACGGATTACCACTTCCACTAGCTACTTCAGGCTATCTTTTTCCAGAAAGTACCTTTTAGATCAGGCATGTGCAACCTACGGCCCGTGGGCCGAATCCGGCCCGCGTACTGATTTTATACGGCCCGCAACGACTTTTTCAAATATCATTGAATCTGGCCCGTTAACCCTCTTGGTGATGCCTGTTTGTTCTTGTGGTATTGTTGGATTATTTTTGATAGTATGATGCGGCCAGTGTTTTCTGAAGTACTTTATATTGTGCTTCCCCCACTTTTACGGCACGTCCGGAACTGTTGCACGTTTATAAAGTGTGCAAGAGCTCGTAGTCACGTAGTTGTTGACTCTGCTGCATCTCTCTGCTCTACTGTCATGCGTGTCCACCATGCAATCTCAATCGTCGCATTAATAAAGAGTTTTTATTAAATAATATATTAATAAATATTTGTTGTTTTTTTTTGGCCTTCTTGCATTTTTGATTTTCAGAAATACATATATATTCTGAAGTACTCCGGCCTGCGAAATCTTTCTACTTTCTAATCCGGCCCATAGTCCTGTCAAGGTTGCACATGCCTGTTTTAGATTATAAGTACTTTGACAAACAGATATGGTAGATAGATAGATAGATAGATAGATAGATAGATAGATAGATAGATAGATAGATAGATAGATAGATAGATAGATAGATAGATAGATAGACATGGTTCTTAAAGCACCACACACGTTTATTTACAATTATGTACAAGTGAAACACGCACACCCCAGTGCCGCAGCACCAATCACCCCAAAGTCCAGGCCTCTTCCAAATGTCTTTGCCTCTTCAGGTCCGCCTCCACTTCTTTCCTCCACCCGACTCCAGCCATCGAATGGAGGGAGGCAGCCCCTTTTATACACACCCAGATGTGCTCCAGGTGCCTCCCGATTA
Source organism: Erpetoichthys calabaricus (assembly GCF_900747795.2). Taxonomy (NCBI): domain Eukaryota; kingdom Metazoa; phylum Chordata; class Cladistia; order Polypteriformes; family Polypteridae; genus Erpetoichthys; species Erpetoichthys calabaricus. The sequence continues at coordinate 14,918,451 of NC_041402.2, read as the reverse complement.
GCTTTTGCCAGCACTCCCAAGTGTGGCGGAAGTACTGGCCGCGCACCCGGAAGCACTCCGGGTGTCTCTGGTCTTCTTCGCCCCAGCACTTCTGGGTGTGGCGGAAGTCCTGAAGGCCAGGGCTCTTCAGGCATTGGGGTGCCCCCTGGCAGTGACCATGGGCCCCTATAGGGTTGAGCTTCCAAGCTCAGTTCCTGTGGTACCCAAAGCCACCAGGATGGTCACCCCCTCGTGGTCTGGAGGAGGCGTAAGCCCTCCTCCGGTCCTTCTGGGCATCCCGGCTGGGTGCCACCCCCAGCCTCTTGCCACAATAGATAGATAGATACTTTATTAATTCCCAAGGGGAAATTCACATACTCCAGCAGCAGCATACTGATAAAAACAATATTAATTAAAGAGCGATAAAAACACAGTGCAAGTTAAAAAGTGCAAGGTGGAGAGTGTGAGGCAGGTATAACAGACAATAACTTTGTATAATGTTAATGTTTACCCCCCGGGTGGAATTGAAAAGTCGCATAGTGTCGGGGAGGAACGATCTCCCCAGTCTGTCAGTGGAGCAGGACGGTGACAGCAGTCTGTCGCTGAAGCTGCTCCTCTGTCTGGAGATGATCCTGTTCAGTGGATGCAGTGGATTCTCCATGATTGACAGGAGTTCTGCTCAGCGCCCGTCGCTCTGCCACAGATGCCAAGCTGTCCAGCTCCGTGCCTACAATAGAGTCTGCCTTCCTCACCAGTTTGTCCAGGCGTGAGGCGTCCCTCTTTTTTATGCTGCCTCCAAGCACACCACAGCGTAGAAGTAATAAGTATGTGAAATTACATACTGCAGGGGCTCATGGAACCTAAAACAGAGTGACATTTGTCATAAATAAGATTTACTTTGTGTGCTTTTTAGAAAACTGAGTTTCTTGTAATAATATTCAGCCCTGGGACAAAAGGGAGAGAAAAACTAATTAGCCGAAAAAGAGTTAAATACCAGTAATGTTACCAGAGGAGAGAAACCAGGCTGATTCCAGAACTACAGGTGATGAGTTATGAGGGAAGATTAAAAGAGCTGAGCCTTTAATGGCGATGAAAAGGAGACCTGAGTGAAGTGTTTAAAGTTATGAAGTGAATTACTGCAGTTGATCGAGACGGTGACTTTAAAATTAATTCATCAAGAACACGGGGACATAGTTGGAAACTTGTTAAGGGGAAATTTCTCACAAACGTGAGGAAGTTTTTCTTTACAGAGTGAACCACAAACACCTGGAACAAGTGACCAAGTAGTGTGGTAGACGGTAGGACTGTAGGGACTTTCAAAACCTGACGATGTTATTTTAGAAGAATAAAGTGGATTGGACTGGCGGGTTTTATTAGGCAGAATGGCCTGCTCTTGTCCTGATTGTTTGAATGTTTTAATGTCCAAAAAAAGGCAATCTAAAGAGCTACAGTGAATCTGAAAGCAGCACGCAGGTTAGTAATGCTTCAAATACAGATTTGGTGAGCATGCTGACAGCTGGTGACCATGACATCATTATGGTTTTGCTTTGGCATTCCCCTGCTGTTTTAGTTTCCATATACAGAGCATAAACAACCTACAGTTTCATGAATCTTCAGAAAAAAAATGTAATTAGTTATGAAAAAAGGCATTGCTATACAGTACAATGGTGAGGTTTACCTAAACACAATAACATGGCAAGTTAACCAATGAATTTCCCTGGTGTACGAGAGTCCATCTCGTCAAAAATTTGGTAAATAACAACAGCCGCAGTTCAATTAAGTTCTCTGCTGTGCCTTTTAAATATCGCAGTTCGTTTTGCACAGTGCAACAGATGACACAGTGTGACAGATTTACCAGTACAACTGACTCAGATACTCAAGTTTGGCCAGGAGAAAAATCATCTCATTTTAACACGGGCATATCTCTAGTCAGAAAATGGTGACAATTAAAGTGACCCGATTAGATTGAACTCTTCAGAGTGCATGTTAAATCCCGTATGTATAGATGTGTGCCAGGTTTACCAGAGAATTAAATTAGTGTCCCCGAATTGGGCTGCACAAACTCCACATGCGATCAATATGTGAAATATGAGTTGATTTTGTAAATTGTAGGAGTTAGAAGCTGGCTGTGAGCTTGTAAGTAGCTGTGAGTAGTTAGCTAACAAACGTCATTTCCTTTACACAGTAGGGCAGCGCTTAGCACTCGCTGCTGCTTCATGGATCCAGTGACCTGGCCTTGAATGTACAGCCTACTTTGATAAACTTGCTAATATCCATTTCTGTGGAGTATTACTGTGGATGTAACATCAAAGCGTTATGTTGTAACGGTTGTCACATATTTTATGTGCTTTTATCTGTTTCTGCTGCTTGCTCCCTTTAGAGTTTATATCCAAGGGAATAGCTGTCTTAGTGATACAGTATCTCTTTAAGGGGAGCAGGGGGCCAAACCACGCCTGTGGTCCTTGCCAAAATGTGGAGTTGTATGACGTAAGGAGAACCGACTTAAAAGGCAAGGAGGCGCGCATTTTGAAGGGAGAAGAAAGATTGTTTAAGAAGGAGCTGGGAAGTGAATGTGAAAAGGAAGCTAATAAGACCTATGATACTATAACTACATCCTAATCCCATGCGATTGACCAATTCCGAGAATTTTCTGATCTCCTCTCATAAATAATAAAAACGTTCTGCACTCAATGACCAACGCTCGTTCTTATTTGACCCACTCAACAAATATCCCAAAACCAGCACTCAGTGACCGGTGATACTATATATAAAAACATGCAATAAGATCTAAAATCACCTTACAATACAAACCTCCTAAATCACAAGCACATTCCCAAATTAGCAAAACTGTTTGTAGTTTTGGCCCCCACATAGCAAAGAACCAAAGTTTAGGATCCGTGTGAAAAGAAGAGCCCTGCCTACGATATCACACAGTTATTCCCTAAATGTTCCTCATAATGAAACTGAGTAGCTGCCTTTTCCTATCACTTTAAGAAATTTACAGCACACATTACTTGTTTTTTCTTCCCCCTAAGATGTCGTCATGATTGTTTGCCTTTCCTGTGACTTGCAATAGTCATTCATTTGAAACCTGGCATGTGAGCAGCTAGAAATGACAGGCCGCTTCCTTCAGGCCCACACCCATGGCTGAGTATTAAACTCAAGGGAGGTTTTGCAGATGGTTTTCTACTACTTGACAGCTTGTTGAAGGATGAGTAAATACTGCAGGTTTACCCTTTTTTTTTTAAAGATAACATTTCTCTGAATTTACTGGCAAATCATTATGGTGAAAGTCACGCTAGGTGGCACAGAGTCACAACCACCCTGCTGCTGTCCACCACAACAGCAGGACAATCAGGGCTGGATTTAGACCTTTAGAGGCCCTAAGAACTTACAAGATTTTGGTGTTGCCATATACAGTACAGTATATCTAATTCAAATTATAAACAATAATAAACCCGAAAATATTATTTTATTTTTCGAAATAAAACAAAACTTACAGTAAGATGGAAAATTATGTCTGTTTGAATACTTCCATTTTATCTACAATTGAAAAGTTTTCCCTTACATTTTCTAATTGTAAAGTCTTTCATCAGATCTTCAAAGCTAATCTTACGTAACACATCTACTTCTATAGTTAGTTCAGATAAAACATCCAGCCTGCCTCTATTATTACTATTTTATTATACATTGTGATACAGACGCTATCAATACTGGCTATACTTCCTTAGAAGACTGGCGTCCTTCAACATCTGCAATAAGATTCTGCAGATGTTCTATCAGACGGTTGTGGCGAGTGCCCTCTTCTACACGGTGGTGTACTGGGGAGGCAGCATAAAGAAGAGAGACGCCTCACACCTGGACAAACTGGTGAGGAAAACAGGCTCTATTGTAGGCATGGTGCTGGACAGTTTGACATCTGTGTTAGAGCGATGGGCGCTGAGCAGACTCCTGTCAATCATGGAGAATCTACTGCATCCACTGAACAGGATCATCTCCAGACAGAAGAGCAGCTTCAGCGACAGACTGCTATCACCGTCCTGCTCCACTGACAGACTGAGGAGATCGTTCCTCCCCCAAACTATGTGACTCTTCAATTGCACCCGGGGGAGGTAAACGTTAACATTATACAAAGTTATTGTCTGTCTGTATACCTGCATTTTTATTACTCTTTAATTTAATATTGTTTTTTGTATCAGTATGCTGCTGCTGGAGTACGTGAATTTCCCCTTGGGATTAATAAAGTATCTATCTATCTATCGCGCCCGACCCGACACAGACTCACACTGAGGCATGTGTAAAAACACAACAAGACTTTATTGTTCGCCGGCTGGAGGGCATGTCTTCTCTGTGAACCCCCCCAGCCACAACACAGTCCAAGTATGCACAGTAAGTACAAATCACAACCTTTTCTTCTGGCACCACCACTCCTCCCTGGCAACCTCGTCCTCTTCCTCCCAACTCTGGCTCCTGAGTGGCGGTTTCTGGCCCTTTTTACAGCCCACCCGGAAGTGCTCCAGGTGCTTGATCACCTGCCTCTGATTGCACTTCCGGGCAGGGTTGTAGAGTTGTCCAGGCTGGCTCAGGGACCCATGCAGCACCCCCTGGCGGCCACCCCAGGCTGGTTGGGGGGTTGAAAGCAGGACGTCAGGAGTGTGGAGTTGGTCTATTTCTGCGTTTTGGAGTGTATCTTGCCTCCACTTAGCTAGTGATACCTTTTTGTTTATTGATTTTTAAAGTTTGTCCTTTTTCACTACTACGTGGGCAGAGCCGCAGGGAATAGCTGGTATTTGTCTATATATATATATATATATATATACAGTATATTATATATATATATATATATATCTAAGATAGATAGATAGACTGCAGTGGGCTGGCACCCTATCCAGTTTGTTTCCTGCCTTGTGCCCTGTGTTGGCTGGGATTGGTTCCAGCAGATCCCCATGACCCTGTAGTTAGGATATAGTGGGTTGGATAATGGATAGACAGATAGATAGATAGATAGATAGATAGATAGATAGATAGATAGATAGATAGATAGATAGATAGATAGATAGATAGATAGATAGAAAAGGCAGTATATAATAGATAGGAAGGGCACTAAATGATAGATAGATAGATAGATAGATAGATAGATAGATAGATAGATAGATAGATAGATAGATAGATAGATAGATAGATAGATAGATAGATAGATAGATATTTGTAACTTTCTCGTTTAATGTGTGGCAGCCCCTTTTTGTGGAACCTGGTTCAGCTGCACCATGTGGTTCCTCGTAAATCTGGCAGTGGAAATTACTATGATGCCCCCATTCCCTTGATGCCCTAAGGATGTGTTTCTCTTAATTTAGCCCTGCGGACAAGGGTGACCCTCTGCTTAGCATCTCCTGGTATTATCCACAGCTATTGTTTGACTTATCCATTTCCAAAGCACAGAGATGACAGTCACTTACTGTACAACACAGAAGAAACAAACTGTTCGTTTAGGTGAGAGTTGTTCGAGCTTTAATTAAAAATATCAAATGAAATTTTATTAGTCACATGCAATTTTTTGCAGATGATGTGTGTCCTATGGGATTCATTGGGCTATGAAGTCCAGCATGCATTGGGACGGTTTGCAACTGACTGTGAAGCAGCAGGGATTAGGATCAGCAGCTTCAAATCTGAGGCTGTGGTCCTTAGTAGGAAAAATGGTGGACTGTACTCTTCGAGTGGGAGGTGAGTTACTGCCTCAAGTGAGGGGAAAAAGAATGGTAAGAGTGACAGATGGATTAATGCAGTCAGTTATGTGCTCATTATGCCGATCCATAGTGGTGAAGAAGGAGCTGAGTCAGCAAGTGAAGCTCTTCGTTTACCAGTTGATCCATGTGCCTACCCTCACCTATGGTCATGAGCTTTGGGTAATGACAGAAAGAATGAGAATGGCGGGTACATGCATCTGAAATGAGCTTTCTCCACAGGGTGGCTGAGCTCTCCCTTATAGATTTGGATGAGAAGTGCAGACGTCATAGAAGAGGCTCTGAGTATAGCCATTGACCCTCCACATCGAGAGGTGCCAGTTGAGGTGGTTCATGCATCTGATATGGTTGCCTCCTGCATACTTCCCTGTGGAGGTTTTACAGACACAATCAGCTGGGAGGAGACCCCAGACAAGATACAGGGTTTGCTGGGAGAATTATATCTCCCAGATCGCCTGGGAACACCTTGGGATCCCATAGTGTGAGTTGGCAAATGTGGCTGGGGAAAATATGGGCCTCACTGCTAAGACTGTTGCTCTCATGACCCGACTTTGATTAAGTGTTGGAAAATGAATGGATGAATGAATGAACATAGAGTTATACACACAGTACAATACATTATTGCTGATGAAGCACTTACTGCTTAAGTGACATTTTGATGCTTCATTTTAGTGGTCTCACTTGTTAAGGTTCCCCACCCTTAATTGCTTATTTCAATCTTAACCAGCTGCAATCACTTTTTTAATGGCTTCTTATTAGCAATAAGATGTAAATGACAAATCTGCCAGCAGCTCTCCATCTAACTTGTTTCCATTTACATCTGTGTGTGTTCATCATGCACTGTTTCATTTAATAAAACACTTAATTGAAAAATGTGACAGACTGAAAATGATCAGTTTTAGGCTTCAAAGCATTTGGAAAATACCCTTGGAAAGGAAAAAAAATCTACAAAATAAGAACCTAACATTGCAGACTAACAAGCCATATAATTAAATAAAGTCTGAGATTGGCAAGGATTGGTTTCTAATGAAGCTACTGGGTTGGAACGAAAACCTGCAGCCACTGTGGCCCTCCAGCCTTTGCCTAGCCCTGTTCTAGATGGTCTTATGTGATTTTCAGTGGTTAGTACCTACCAAAAAATAATCCAAGGAAAGACTACCTGCAAACTGGTGACGGGATCATGGGTATCCAAGACTCACTAATGTGCATAGAGGATGAAAGTTCTGCTGTCTGGTTTGATCCCACTGAAGAGCTGCTGTAGCACAAATTGCTGAAAAACTTAATGCTGGCCATGAGAGAGAGAGAGGTGTCAGAACGTATGGAGCTTGCTGTGCATGGGGCTGCGTAGCAGACCGGGCCCAGTGTCAATGCTGACCTCTGTCCACTGTCGAAGACGTCTACAATGTGCACATGAGCATCAGGACTCGACCAGGAAGCAATGGAAGAAGGTGGCCTGGTCTGAGATTTCTTGGGGAAGGCTGGGTGCATGTGCATCACCTGGGGACGAGATGGCAGCAGAATAAACTATGGGAAGATGGCAAGCCAGTGGAAGCAGCGTGGTGTTCTGCTGGGAAACCTTCAGTCACATTAACACATATTACCTATCTAAAGATTGTTCTTTTCTTTTTTTCTCTGTTTTCTGTATCTTCTTCTGTTTTTGTTTTGCGTCTATGCCTTAAGTTCATGGTAAAAATGCATTGTTTTGAGGGAACAAATATAGATTTTCCCCTCATATTTGTGTTTTATATTGACTACATGCATGTACATTTGCAGACAAGCTTGAATACGTCTGGAATTATTTGTAGCAGACTGCCACGCACTGCACCCTAAAAACTGCTAAAGGGATCGCAGGATTTGCTGTTTCTCCCATCAGTGTGTAGCGGTCCTTAGGATGAGCGATTTATTTCATTCTTTGTGTGCAGAGTTTTAATGTAAGAGCACCATTTTTAGAGGAGTTCACATGGAGATTTGCAAGAGACGTCTGACATTTTTTCCTGATGTATGAGTGTTTTTCGCAATTGTGTACAGAATTTTGAAAAAATGATGTAATTTCAGAAATTGTATTGAAACAGTTATTTCTACTGTAAACAAAATCTTCCTCTTTAGAATTGGAATACAGCCATCTGTTTGGAGTGCAGAAGGCAGCCAACACTGTATAAGGCTTTTAGAGCATACAAACATTATTACTAAAAGGTTTGTTTGTCATAACTTTTTTGCAGAAGTTGGCTTCCTATGCTGTATCTCAACATGCAAAAGACCACATCCATAAAAAAAACATCACTGTGCATCTTTAATGCCAGGAACATTTTTAAGATGTTCAAAAATTGTCAGACAAGTGTTAAGAGTGGAGAAGGAGCGGGATGCCCATCCACGTCCATTACCGACGTCATCACAGAGCGAGTCCAGATCATGATTTTAAGATGTTCAAAAATCGTCAGACAAGTGTTAAGAGTGGAGAAGGAGTGGGATGCCCATCCACGTCCATTACCAACAACAACACCGAGCGAGTCTGGACCATGATTTTAAGATGTTCAAAAATCGTCAGACAAGTGTTAAGAATGGAGAAGAAGCGGGATGCCCATCCACGTCCATTACCGACGACAACACCGAGCGAGTCCATATCATGATTTTAAGATGTTCAAAAATCGTCAGACAAGTGTTAAGAGCAGAGAAGGAGCGGGATGCCCATCCAAGTCCATTACCGACGACATCACCGAGCAAGTCCAGACCATGATTTTAAGATGTTCAAAAATCGTCAGACAAGTGTTAAGAATGGAGAAGAAGTGTTATGCCCATCCACGTCCATTACCGACGACAACACTAAGCGAGTCCATATCATGATTTTAAGATGTTCAAAAATCGTCAGACAAATGTTAAGAGTGGAGAAGGAATGGGATGCCCATCCACGTTCAATACTGACGACAACACCGAGCGAGTCCAGACCATGATTCTGAAGAGGATTTTCTGCCCGTGGTACACCTTCATCCCATAAAATGCAAATCACTGTTCATCGCCCTTCTTTGGTTCAAATGGTGAGCAGAGTGGGCAAAAAAAAACAAGAGAAACTGACCAATCAGGTCACACCTTTACCACTGTGACTGCAGACACACCACATTTCCACACCTATGTGTTAGGGAAGCAGTACAGTAAACCCAAAACAAAATGATCTCAAAAGTGTGGATAATTATACTGAATTATCCTCTGTGAACCAAGGGATTGCTGAGGCATGAAAATTGCTGGGGTGCAGGCACCGGTGATTTCCTTGTTTAATTCAACACAGAAATGAAAAAGTTACTTTGGCACAATGGAACATGCCAAGCTAACTAGCCGGTGATGGGCTGGCTGACCATCCAGAGCCCCCTTCTGCAGTGTGCTGCCCACATCTCTTGAGCCTGTAATGGAAAAGTCAGGTTTGGAAGATAAACAGATGAACAGAATGATTGACTCAGTGCCAGAAGGCCACATTTCCTTGAGAGTGTCATAGAAGGCATTGTATACAGTTAGGTCCATAAATATTTGGACAGAGACAACTTTTTTCTAATTTTGGTTCTGTACATTACCACAATGAATTTTAAATGAAACAACTCAGATGCAGTTGAAGTGCAGACTTTCAGCTTTAATTCAATGGGGCGAACAAAACGATTGCATTAAAATGTGAGGCAACTAAAGCATTTTTTTAACACAATCCCTTCATTTCAAAGGCTCAGAAGTAATTGGACAAATTAAATAACTGGAAATAAAATGTTCATTTCTAATACTTGGTTGAAAACCCTTTGCTGGCAATGACAGCCTGAAGTCTTGAACTCATGGACATCACCAGATGCTGGGTTTCCTCCTTTTTAATGCTCTGCCAGGCCTTTACTGCAGCGGCTTTCAGGTGCTGTTTGTTTGTGGGCCTTTCTGTCTGAAGTTTAGTCTTCAACAAGTGAAATGCCTGCTCAATTGGGTTAAGATCAGGTGACTGACTTGGCCATTCAAGAATTTTCCACTTCTTTGCTTTCATAAACTCCTGGGTTGCTTTGGCTGTATGTTTTGGGTCATTGTCCATCTGTATCATGAAACGCCGCCCAATCAATTTGACTGCATTTAGCTGGATTTGAGCAGACAGTATGTCTCTGAACACCTCAGAATTCATTTGGCTGCTTCTGTCCTGTGTCACATCATCAATAAACACTAATGTCCCAGTGCCACTGGCAGCCATGCACCCAAAGAGCCATCACACTGCCTTCCTCCACCGTGTTTTACAGATGATGTGCTATGCTTTGGATAATGAGCTGTTCCACACCTTCTCCATACTTTTTTCTTGCCATTATTCTGGTAGAGGTTGATCTTGTTTCATCTGTCCAAAGAATGTTTTTCCAGAACTGTGCTGGCTTTTTTAGATGTTCTTTAGCAAAGTCCAATCTAGCCTTTAAATTCTTGAGGCTCATGAGTGGCTTGCACCTTGCAGTGCACTCTCTGTATTTACTTTCATACAGTCTTCTCTTTATGGTAGACTTGGATATCGATACGCCTACCCCCTGGAGATTGTTGTTCACTTGGTTGGCTGTTGTGAAGGGGTTTCTCTTCACCATTGAAATGATTCTGCGATCATCCACCACTGTTGTCTTCTGTGGACGTCCAGGTCTTTTTGCGTTGCTGAGTTCACCAGTGCTTGCTTTCTTTCTCAGGATGTACCAAACTGTAGATTTTGCCACTCGTAATATTTTAGCAATTTCTCAGATGGGTTTTTTCTTTTTTCGCAGCTTAAGGATGGCTTCTTTCACCTTGCATGGAGAGCTCCTTTGACCGCATGTTGTCTGTTCACAGCAAAATCTTCCACATGCAAGCTGAAAGTCTGCACTTCAACTGCATCTGAGTTGTTTCATTTAAAATTCATTGTGGTAATGTACAGAACCAAAATTAGAAAAAAGTTGTCTCTGTCCAAATATTTATGGACCTAACTGTATTTGGCACTCAAGCTGGGATGGATGGTTCCTTACCTGACCCTGTGATGGTCTGAGTTGACCCCATGAGCCTCAGCAGCTTGAACCTGGAACTGTTGATGATGAAACCGAGGACGATTTGGGCAAATGTGGACACACACAGTTGGCAAGAGTAGGTGCACGTGCTCAAGTGCTTTTATGTAAAACAAACAGTGTTCAAAGTGCAGCGCTCTTCGTACAACAAATAAATAATCCATAAAATCAGTGTGCATGTAGAGGTTAAAATCCAATACAGTAAAAACGAGTTTAAGTAGTAAGCTTTTATAAAAACATGAGCCCCAGTGCCTCCTCTGCTTACCCCATAAGGGCCTTGTAGAATGAAGAGATGCCTGCCGACAGGTGGAGTCAGCCATTAAACTCCCTCGTTGACATTCCCCGGGCTTACACGGGAGACAATGAAAGCCCTGCTTCTCTTCCTGCAACCGTTCCCTGGTGTCTGTAGAAACCTACACCAAGCACATGGGTCACACCTGCCCAGTGAAGTACTCATCGGGGTGACCCTTCTTCATCCCGGTGGCCGCACGCTCCCCCCACTTGGGGCTCATTCTTGATCACCTGCCTCCATCCCAAACAGCACGACTCCCGATCCTGCCTCTCACTCTCTCTTTCCTTTAACCTCCATCCCTTATTTCCATTTGCCGTGCAGACTCCCTTTTTGACAACAATCGGGTTTTGCAGATGCTTTAATCACCTGGGGATCTGAATGAAGCACTCGACCGATTTGCTCATGTTTGCTCTTGAATGTGCGATCGGCCAAGCACCCCAATCAACCTCGGAGCAGCGCATGCACTATCCACGTGCACCTGCACCCACCTTGAGACTGCACATTCCAGGATTCCCAATGAATTATTTTAAAATGCGCAGCACCTCAATCGTTTCTTATCACACGACCGTATAATGGAAGGATGTGGACAGATGGGTATCACGGCCGGATTGGTTAATGATAACCTTTCCCAGTCAGGAGTTTGTCATAGTGGAAACACAGAGGGAATCTTCCTCTCAGAGCCATGTGAGTGGCAGCATCCCTTTGGTAGGCGTCCTGTTTGGACACCTGCAGGGCTGCATGGGAGTTGCTGGGGCGCTCAGCTACCATTAGAAGGAGCTGTTAGGAGCAAAGCCCCCCTGTCAGGAGAGGTTCTGCCTGAGCCCAAAGTGCTTCTAGGTGGCAGTCTTGATACTATTGATATTAAATGTGGCAAACAGCAACTCAGAGGATTAGCCTAAGCAGCAGCAGCTCAAGGGCAACATGCTGAGTCACTAGCGGCGGAACTTGGAGCACAGGCACGAGAGCCAGTGCTTAGTCTGACCCTTGTGGTTTCAACAACGGCTCCTTAGTCACTCCATCTCTTTGTTTGGATTGGACTCATTTCCGTAAAAAAAAAATAATTTCTAAGCAGTTCAGCTGCTGGTGACATATACAATTCAATATTTATAAATGAGAAGTACAATTCAAAGAATATGATGGAGGAAGTTCCTAAAGGCTTGATGATGATGAATGCAAGGATTAGACTCTTGCAAATCCGTTTTGAAACAGCACTACATTTGAACTTAATAAAGTATGCAAAGCACTTAATAGGAATTATATGAAGCATTTTTTTTGTATCTTTAATACTGAAGCACTGGAAGGTAATGTGACACACTGAGGGTCAAAAAGACCCCAAAGAAGGTAAAACTGAGCTGGCATCTTAGTGGACTCCGGACTAAAAGGCAATGCAGTTTGCTAAGACCTTCGTCACATGCAGCAGATTCACAAAGTGTTCAGATGTCTTTACTTTTTTCACATTTTGCCATTGCAGCCTTTTGCTAAAATCACTTAAATTAATTTCCTCTGCCATCAGCCAGCACTCGATGCCCCAGAACGACAAAGCATAAAATCAGGATTTTAGACATTTTGCAAGTCTATGAAAAAGAAGAAACTGACACGAGTATTCAGACCCTTTACTCGGTACTTTGTTGAAATTCCTTCAGTATTCTTCTTGGCAGATCTTCTCAAACTTTCTGTCAGGTTGGATGAAGACCATTGGTGGTCAGCTATTTTCAGGTCTTTCCAGAGATGATAGTTTGGGTTCAAGTCCAGGCTCTGGCTGGACCACTCAAGAACACCTCCAGAGCTGTCCCACCCTAAGCCACCCGTGTGTTGTCTTTTCTTTGTGCTGTAAGCTACCAGGAAGGAAGAACAGGCAACTTAGCTGGGATAAAGGAAGGATTCTTGCCTGGCCAGATCATAACAGATGGACTGGGCAGATGGAGCAGTTCATTCCCCCAATCAACAGGTGGCAGTGTTCCTCAGGGCTGAACCCAAGTAGGACACCCACAGAGTGGTATGGAAGGTGAAGTCTGCTGGGGGAAGACTGCCCTAGTTTCCAAATGACCCGGAAGTGCTCCAGACGACTTGGGCAGGAGACTGGAAGCAGTTCCCAGGTTGTCTTTAAAAGAAAGCCTGTTGCCGCACTTAGATGATTCAGAGTCGGAAGGCAGTGAGCAACACTTTCTGGGAGGTGGAAGAAGAATTGTCTATTTTTGCTGGTGTTTCTGTGAAGAAGGTGTTTCATTTGGATAAAATCCTTTATTTGAACCTGGAATTGGGTTGGGTATTACTGTGTCTGTTGTTTGTGATTGCAGTGCTTAGAGTCATTGTCCAATGAGAAGGTGAACCTTTGGCCCAGTCTGAGGTCCAGAGTTCTCTGGAGCAGACGGTCATTAAGGATATTGCTCTACTTTGCTCTGTTCAGTTTTCCATCAGCCCTGTCTCACCACCCAGTTCCTGTCCCTAAACAAACAGCCCCACAGCCTGATATTGCCACCACCATGCTTCCTCCAGACATGAGGTTAGTCTTGGTTGTCACTGGTCCTCTCTATATTTGGCTGTGTCCAGCTCGTCCCTGTCCAGTTTCCTAGTCCCCAGAACCGCACCAGCATGATGCTGCCACCACTATACGTCACTGCTGTAATGTTATTACACAGGTGACGAGCGGTGCCTGGTTTCCTTCAAACCTGAGGCTAATCTTGGTTTCATCAGACCAGGCAGTTCCTTAGAGTCCTTTTTGCAAACTCCAAGTGGGCTCCCATGTGTCTTTTACTGAGAAGAAGCTCCTGTCTGACCATCTTTGTGATAAAGCCCCAGATCGATGGAGAGCTGCAGTGGTGGGTGGGTTGTCCTTCTGGAAATTTCTCCCATTTCCACACAGGTTCTCTAGAGCAAAGCCAGAGTGATCATCAGGTCCTTGGTCACCTCTCTTACTAAAGCCCTGCATATTTTGAACAAATGGCCAGCTCAAGGAGGAGTGGTGGTTGTTCCAAACATCTTCCATTTAAGAATTATGGAGGCCACTTGGGAACCTTCAATACTGCAGATTTTTTTTTTTCTCTAGCCTTCTCCTGATTTATTCCTTGACGTAATCCGTCACTAAGTGTTAAGGTTTAGATCAAGGATCAATAAGCCTTGTTATTGGTTTTAGAACTATTGACTATTAAAAGGAGTTGCTTGACATCTTTTTAAGTGAGGCACTATTAATTACAGGCCGCTGCTTTTGTTTTTTTATGTTTGCTTATCACTTGCCTTGTTTTTCAAGAACCGAGGATGCTGTGTTCTTGAGGGAACTGAAGAAACAAGCTTTTGTTTCAGGACATGGTGACTCTGCTGGGCCTTTTGACTCACTAAAGTCTAAACAAGTTTTTGGAAAAACGTTCAACGCCCCCAAAGTTAAAATAAACTTAGTAAACACTTTAAATATATAAACATTTTAGCATTTAAATTTATATATGAAGGCTCATGAACATTTCAGATGATCAGATTAAAAGCAAGCTATAATGTGTTAGTTAGGTTGAATTATACAGAAGTTTTAAGAATTAATTATCAGGGTCAGCCCCTGTATTGGTTAGTCAGACCGTATGTGGCTGCGTGTCACTGGCTGATGACGCAGCCGCCTTTGCTCTCAGGCTGTAACATTGGCATGCATACATACATTCTAGATAGCATTTAAGTTCCTATGTCAATGCTTCTTCATGAATCAATATCTTAATTAATCAAGGTAAAACAACATGTACTACAAGTATATCAGCTGGCTGTAAGGATTCATTAATAAAGGCTTTCGCACTGTGCTTGCTGACTCAAGGCCTCTCGCCTGCTTCCAGTTGCAGCAGCTTAGCTCTTATCAGTAAAACCGTGTGCTACGCTTACCAGCACAACTGCCTACAACACAGGTGTCAAACTCCAGGGGCCTCATGTATAAACGGTGCGTACGCACAGAAATGTTGCGTACGAACCTTTCCACGCTCAAATCGCGATGTATAAAACCTAAACTTGGCGTAAAGCCACGCACATTTCCACGGTAACTCATACCTTGGCGTACGCAATTTCTCCGCTCGGTTTTGCAGACTGGCGGCACCCAGCGTCAAAGCAGTGCTACTCTTCCTATGTGGTTACTCTTTCTGAGATCCACATCCACGGCGGCGGCTTTGTCAAATACACTGAAATTAACCGCATATCGTTCATAAATTTAATGCATCTGATTGTAATTAACCTGTAACAATATAACGGTCCACAGAATGGTCAAACTACTGTTCCTGTGTGCTCATCCTTTCTTTCTTAGCTCCACATTCCTGACGCGGCTTTATAAATACACTGAAATTAACTGCATATTGTTTATTAGTGTAATGCATCTGATTGTAATTAACCTGCTGCAATATAATGGGCCAGGGAATAGCCATAGTATTCCAAATACCATAAATGCTTTAGCGTTGTTACGCTCACTGCATCTTGTTCTTCTTTTTGCTGTTCCCGTTAAGGGTTGCCACTGCGGATCATCTTTTTCCATATTACTCTCACTGCACCACTCGAAGTATTTATATCACTGTATCTGAGTGTGAATCACAGCAGCAGATGATCGGAAAGAGAATTATCGGTATACAGTTTCAAGTACACACTACCTCAACCACGGCAAAAAGCGTCAAAGCCTTTCCTGTACGGACCTTGCGTTTCAGAAACAGTTTCATCCCAAGAACTATAAACGCACTCAATCACCTATCTGTAAACTTGCACTACAGTTATAATATTGCACAACCTGCGCTACTTTATAAAGCGCGTATGATGACAATATCATTTTTAAGATGAAATGCAGCAAAATATGTTGCTTACAGTATACAGATAAAACTTTAACTTCATTTAAATAATCTGTATTGTTAATACATAAACATGTGAGGACACGGTGCCGCAGCGTATAGCTGGTTCAAGGATAGCTCCTGCCTTGCGCTGTATTCTTGCTGGTGCTGACGCGACACTGGAAGAATAGACGAATAGAATAATTAAACATGTACTACGAAGATATTTCAATGTTCCTTAAAAGTTTTGAAGAATCGGCGTTCTAAGCTTACAAATGGCTTAACGTCTATTACAGAGCTGATTGTGTGGCGATTGGAGAAAGAAAAGTATGGACAGGAATTGGAGGTTTGAAAGAGACAGTACTTCTGTAATAAATTATTTCATCGAAGGTCGCACATGGTGCAGCAAGCCTCTTGCGTGAGATATGAACAATCACTGCGTCACCGTGTTCCCATGTTTAATAACATGCTTTCATTCCTATCATCATGAAAATGATATCACGTATACATCTCAGTATTTTAATTATTCAGAGAGCTGTAATATGTCGAATGTAATGCATTCTGTGTCCTGTCGGAGAAAGAGAAAGAACGGAAGCACGTAGTGATTCACACACATAGAGCACATAGAAGATCAAACACAGAAAAAAGCATTTAACATGCTACTTGAGAAACTAGTAAAATAAACGATTTTAAGATTAAGTTTATGATGTTCTACTTTAATGGTAAAATAAACTACGTGATTAAAGTGGAAATTTCGAAATAAAGTTGACATTTCGTGCTTTTTTCCCCACTGTGTGCCTTTTTTTTGTCTGTACCCTAATAAGCTTTCATATGACACTCAGACGGTGGGCTACGACTCGCTTTTTCACGGCGACTTTGATATGTGATTTCTTTTTTATTTTGGGCACTGTGCGACTTTGTGAAGTTGAGCCTTCGAGTTTCTCCGACACTCTGTCACTCGATCAGCTTCCTTTTGTTGATTATACCACTGTTTAAACCAACAAATAGTACGTTTTTCCTTTGCCTCCACTTGGTATTCGCTGAAATTCTTATATTTTCCCCTGTGCTTTTCCCATTGTCTTTTCACAGAAGGCTATTTATATTGATTTGCATATTCAAAGAGGCGTAATTCTGGGAGGAGTTGGGGCGGGACAGAAGGCGCGTGCACGTGCGTTACTTTTCACGCTGATCGGGATTTATGTAATTTGAAGAACGTGAAAGTATGCGTGCGCACAGATTCCTGCATCTGGATTTTTCTGTGCGTACGCACAATCCCGCTTTTGTGCTTACGCCATGTTATAGTGTGAGTTCTACGCACGGCGTTATACATGAGGCCCCAGGCCTGGAGGGCCGCAGTGGCTACAGGTTTTCAATCTAACCCTTTTCCTAATCAGTGACCAGTTCTCACTGCTAATTCACTTTTTTCCCGTTTATTTTAACAGCCATGTTAGAAGGATTCAGTCCTCTGAATTGATTTGTTTCCTCATTAAATGACAGCCAAACAGAAATGAGATGTGAAACGAGCCAACAAATGACCAGCTTAAAACTTGGGCTTCAAACTCCAACCAGTTTCTTAATGAGAAGCTGATGCTTGCTGTGAATTAAACTCGTTATTTAATTCCATGGCTTGTTGCTACTCTCATTCTGCAACAGCAGACATTTCCAAAACTGTTGATTTTTTGTTTTTTTATAAGAACCTCGTCAAAGTGTTTTGGTGAGTTGAGAGATCAACCTTACTGAGACCATCACCTTTCTTTATTTACAGATATTGTGTGATATGGTGGCTTGTTTTGTGTCTCATTATTGTTTGGCTGCTAATTAAGGAAAAAGAAACAACTAAAGGGCCAGAGTCAAGTTAATTAAAAGAAGTAATTAGCAGAAAAAAAATTGGTCACTAATTAAGAAGATTGTTAGAATGAAAACCTGCAGCCACTGCTGTCCTCCAGGACTGGAGTTCGACACCCCTGGCCTACAATTTTAGTCTTACTGGATGCTGGTACAACAAGCAAATATTAATTGAACAGGCCACTTTTTCACATGTGGGTCATCCTGGTTCCAACTTAATGATGAGGGCTGATCAATTAAAAGGCCTCCAATATTTATTAGCTCAAGATTGTGAATGTGAGGAATGTAAAACCTGATCAGGTGGTGGTCATCTCCAGGCCAGGCGGCTAGTACGACCTTTGAGTTTTAATGATGGTTATGAAAAGACTAATTATTATTAGGGGAAAGAAGTTTACAAGGCGAGGTAATTGTTACGAAAACAGGTACAGCACAAGGTCATTATTACAAAGATAACATGTAAAGTGAATGATGAGAATTATGTACGAAATGAGGATGTTTTTGTGATTAGAACTGAAATAAAAACGAACCGTGCCCAAACCACCAGGCTCACTTCATGAACTGAGACAGGCTTTGTGTGCTTTCCAATTGTTTTCTATGCTGTGTAATAAAGTCTAAATTCTGACTGCTTTTCTGAAAACTCTGCTCGTTTGTTTCTGAAGATTTATCTACAACATAAGCTCTGAAGGCAATTCCTTCAATTTCATGACTTGGCTTTTGCTCTGAAACACATTGTCAGCCGTGGAGACAGGTATCTGCATTTCCTAATAACGTCCAGTCATTAAGATGACCACAGGTGGACTAGAAACAAGGTGTAGAAACATCTCAGTGATGATCAATAGAATGAGATGCACCTGAGCCAAATGTCAAGTGTCATAGGGTCTGAATACTTGAGTTAGTGGGATATTTCAGTTGCGTTTGCATTTGCAAAAACTCCTGACACCCTATTTTAGGATTTTTTTTTGCTTCTGTGATATTGTGAGTTATGCAATGAAGGCAAAAGTAAATTTAAATGACTGTAGCCACAACAAGAAGTGTTAAGTGCTAGACTATTTTGCACCCTAGGCCAAGCTTATTAGTGCACCAACCGACTGTTCAGTAGCTAACCTGTGCGGCTGTGTCCCCCAATGATCTGCACCCGAGTGCCTAATTTGCCTTAATGGTGGTGCTGACCCTGACTAGAATATAGCATAATATGGAAACAGTGACGATGTCTCAGCATTTGCTGAAGGCACTGTCCATAAAATTACTAGGAGTCTTGGAATCCAAAGATGCAAGGATTCACTCATCTTATTAGACTGCCCTTCACAGATTTAATAATAATAATAATAATTGTTATTCACATTTATTTAGTGTTTTTTTCCCTACTCAAAGCTCTTTACACAGTGAGTGGGGAGCCACTTCCACCACCAGCAATGTGCAGCATGCACCTGGATGATGACATGGCGGCCATTTTGCACCAGTATACTTACCTCACATTAACTGTTAGGTGGTGAAGGCAAGAGACAGAGAGAGAGAGAGACAATTAGAGACATGGAATGATTATGAGATCAGAAAACTAGGCCATGGTGGGCAGTTTAGTCAGGACATCAGGACCCTAACCCTAACCCTACTCTTTACAAAGGATGCCCAGCAATCCTTTATGACCACAGAGAGTCAGGAGTCCTCATCTGAAGGACAGGTGCCATTTCTTACAGCACAGTGTCCATGTCACTGCACTGGGGCATTGGGATCCGCATTCAGACCACAGAGTCAGCGCCCCCGCTGGCCTCACCAACACTTCTTCAAACAGTTAACCTAAGCTTTTCCTGGTTGGTCTTCCATCCAAGTTCTGTCTGGGCCTGGACATGACATCCTTAGCTTCAGGTGAATGACCTCTTCTGAGGTGCATTGGTATGGCTGCTGGAGATTTGCCAAGGAGGGGATGAGTGGTCACTTCCCTGAGATCTTCAAAAATGAGACTTTGTCCGACTTTTCTCTCTTATTACTCACAGTGGAACATCCAGAGGATTTTTTTTTGTTTCTATAGAAATGCTGGAATGTTTATCTTCCTTCTCCTTTGCCATAAGTTGGTAAGTTGGCCATATCAGTACACTAATATTAATAGACAGATATTGTTAGGACCCTTTGACAGCTTGGAATTTTCTTTACTGTGTGTTGTCACTAATCTGTATTTATATGTGTGTATTAGTTTGTTTAATTAGTAATTTGTAAAGTTTGTCATCTATCTATCTATCTATCTATTGTGTTTTGCTTGTGAACGCATTACAGCACTCCGAGTCTGGAGAGGGCAGTACAGCTATGAGCTGGATTTAATTGAATAAAGCATTTATGGTCCGAGTTCACCCCACTTTCCAGGAAGGCAAGAGCTGGATGCACAGGAAGACCCTAAGGGTAGGGATGAGAAACTCCAAGAGGCCTCCGATTTGGCTCTTTTCTCTCTCTTGACATTTCAGACGTGTCATCCAAAGGAATCCAGACAGCCAACTGCAGGCCAGAATGAAAGGAGCTGGGAACAGAGGATCAGTTGTTCACTTCTGGCATGAAAAGGGATTAATTAAGGAAGACAATGAAAAGACTAAGGATTCATCGTGGTTTGTAATTCTAACTGTGCACTTGTTTCATTTCCTATAGGGCATACGTTCTTAAACAATGGGTCTCAATTTGATTTGCACAGAGTTGCAATTGACAATACATTAGAACACTCTGGACGAGAACAGGCCATTCAGCCCAACAAAGCTTGCCAGTCCTATCCACTTATTTCTTCCAAAATAATATCAAGTCGAGTTTTGAAAGTCCCTAAATTCATACTGTCTACTGCACTACTTGGTCGCTTATTCCAAGTGTCTATCGTTCTTTGGGTAAAAAAAAACTTCCTAATGTTTGTGCGAAATTTACCCTTAAGAAGTTTCTAACTGTGTCCCCGTGTTCTTGATGAACTCATTTTAAAATAACAGTCTCAATCCACTGGACTAATTCCCTTCATAATTTTAAACACTTCAATCAGGTCACCTCTTAATCTTCTTTTGCTTAAACTGTAAAGGCTCAGCTCAATGGGAATACGGTTTGCAGAGTGGGTCAGCGCGGGCAGTTTAAGCAAACTCGATTGCTCTGCCACGATTTGCCTTGGTGATTCTCCAAAGGGGAACTCTGGCTTGACTCTCAGTGGTGATTGTCCAAAGTGGACCCACCCAACCGGGATGACAGTCAGTGGGGGATGCAGATAATTCTGGGTGTCGGAGACAGGAAAAAGACAAAATTGGTTTAAGAACCACTGCTATAGAGAATTCCCTTGGACTTACTGGAAAAAAAACGAGGACTCTGTTAACTCCTAGAAAAAGACTTTTTATCAACGGCCATAATTATAACATTAGAACAATCTTAATGAGATCACGCCATTCAGCCCAACAAAGTTCACCTTACAAAATAACACAAGTCGAGTTTTTAAAGTCCTTGAAGTCCTGCAGTCAACCACACTACTCTGTCACTTATTCCATGTGTCTGTGGTTCTCTCTGTGAACAAAAACTTCCAAATGTTTGTGTGAAATTTACCCTTAACAAGTTTCCAACTGTGTCCTTGAACTCATTTTAAAGTCACTGTCTCAATCCATTGGACTGTTTCACTTCATAATTTTAAACACTTCAGTCATGTCACCTCTTAATCTTCATTTGCTTAAACTGTAAAGGCTCAGCTCTTTTCATCTTTCCTCATAACTTATCCCCTGTAGCCCTGAATCAGCCTAGTTGCTCTCCTCTGGACCTTTTTTAGTGCTGCTATGTCCTTTTTGTAGCGTGGAGACCAACAGTTCACACAGAACTCCAGATGAGGCCTCACCAGTGTGTTATAAAGACTTGAGTATAACCTCCTGTGACTTGTACTCCACACATCAAGGCGCTATATAACCTGACATTCTGTTAGCCTTCTTAATGGCTTCTGAGCACCGTCTGAATATTGATAGTGTTGTGTCCACTATGAATCCTAAATCCTTCTCATAAAGTGGACTTCCAATTTTCAGACCTCTTATTGTGTATTCAGACCTGACATTTTTACTTCCTTTGTGTAATACTTTACATTGACTGATATTAAATTTCATCAAGCCTGAATGCTGTCCAAGTCCCTCTGTAATAATTCAACAGATTCTCAATTATCTACTGTTATACTATGTTTTGTTATTTAAGTTTAATGTCACTGTTCTCTGTACCCACTGTTATGGACTCATTCATACAGGTAGACCAAGTATGGTACAGAGGGCCACAGCTTCAGCATTTAGAATTGCTGAGCCAAGCACAGGACTAGAGAGCCTAAAGACAGACTAGTATATTTCTGTCCTCAGTCAGCACACTTTCCTTGTTGGGAGAATGAGAACTGTATGTAGGCATTGTGCTATTCCTGTATTTTTGAAGGTGGGGTTTGAGTCCTTTCCTGTCCTTGTTTAGATCCAAGAGAAGGAGCCTGCACATGGAGCAACCCGAATATAAGGATGGACCTACGACTAACACTTTGAAGCTGCCGGGCGGAAGAGTATGTCTTCCGTCTGAGGCCGGGCAGAAGATTATGTCTTCTGTCCGGTTAAAATCCTTTCTGCGTGGCGACGACAGATGGCAGACTGCGTAGGTCGAGTCTCCCACATGCTTGATATGTCTGTCATAAGCTTCCCGTTTGTAATACCATGTGAACCCGTCAATAAAGAGCTAGATTATCCTTTTCACTTCTCGTGTAATCTTGTAACCGTCTTATTGCATGCTGGAGGGGGATAATACCTTCTTTATTTTTATTTAAATTCAGGTTAATTAAAACGCCGCAATTGAAAAGAACACATTTCCAGAGAGCTAATGCCTCTTAAGGAAACATCTACCAATTCACCGAGTTTGGTATCTTCTGTAAACTTAACCAGCTCTCTGCTTAACCAGTGATATGTTGAATAAAGGCATCTCGAACCTTAAAAGTATACTCTACCCAAAATAATTTTTTATACTGTGAACATCAGAGGGCACTCCCGCTCTCCAAGCACCCGAAACAAGCAGGCATGGACTCAAGTGTAAAAGTTTTTATTTGTGGGAAACTTATCTTTATCAAGTGTTTCCCACCACATCCACAAATATATGCAATAAGGAGAATTACAGTATAAGCCCAATAAAGGAGCTCTTTTCTTCTCTTTTTCTCTGTCATTGCTTCCTCCACTTCTTACAAGATTTGTCTTCCTCCTCCCGACTCTGGCTCCTCGATGTGAGGCAGGAAGCTCCTTTTATCTACCACCTGGGAGCACTTTCAGTCTTCCATACATGTGGTCTGAATGAAGTAGGGCTCCCTAGTCCCCGCAGAACCTCCTGGTGGAACCCAACAGGGCTGAGGCAAATAACTCCATGTCCCATGATGCCCTGTAGGAATCTGAGGCACCGCAGCAACCCAGGGGGGTTGCCATCTAGAGATTCAGGGGAGATAATGCCCTGTCCACACTCTCTCCCATTGTCCTTCCATCCTGAGGGCATCCCAGCCGGGTGAGAACGTTGGCCGTCCCTCACAATACATTACTTACCCCATGTAGTTAGTAGTGATGGCTGACAAAAAAATGTTATCTCATGTTTTCATGACAGCAAAATTTCTCATAGAATAGGCATCTATGGGACCAATGCAGGACTGACGCAAACCATCAAGAAGTTCATGAGAAAATCTCACATTACTCACGTCGCATAATCCATATGTCATACTCACAACATTTCAAACACATGTGTTTCTACTAAAAGATTGTTAAATAAACCACTTCCTGATGTTACATATTTATATCTGTTTAGATTTTTTATTGTTGTTTTTGTTGTCTTTATATTATTATTCATTGTATTTATATGTTTATGTCAATTTTGTCACTTACTGGTTCATTTTGTACTGTGTCTTTAACTGTAGGTACCATATATACTCGCGTTTAAGTTCTCCGGGGCTTGATTTTAGCATGTAATTTCTGGGAATTTTATAATGTCGGTCGTATAAGTCGAATGCGGAAAACTCACGCTATTGGTCCAAGAGATTACAATATGCTAACGCCACCTGAGAGAGTAACCACGGAGCATAGAGTCTTTTTGTTCTATGCATTGTGCCTACGTGACCACACGGTAATACCCGAACTATTCCGAAGCGACGTTTCCACTGTTTTGTATTTTTTGTGTCTCACACCCTCATACATCTTTATCGTAAGAGCATCCCTTATCTACCATGGAGCGTTCGATCAGAAGAAAATATGAAGCTGGTTTTAAATTAAAAGTTGTTGAAGTAGTGAAAGAAATTGGTAACTGCACTGCTGCAACAAAATTTGATGTGTCTGAGAAACTGAGATTGTGCGAGATTGGAGGAGGCAAGAAGATGTAAAAATAAAAAATTAAGTATTTTGAACGGGCGTATAAGCCGGGGTCTGATTTTATGATCGATTTTTTGGGTTTCAATTAGTGAGTATATACGGTATGTTTCCTCTTCTTTGTGGGTGGAGCCCCAGGAGGTGGGGCCTCCCTGACATCACCACTTTCGGAGACCTCCCTCAGGTTATTTGAGCCGGCTGAGAAGGCTAGCAGGGGAGAACCATTTGTTTATGGTGGGAGTTCAGTAGTATGGCTGTTAGTTGCTGGATTTTCTATTTTTAACTTCCATGTAAAAACTTCTGTAATTTCTGCGAGTTTGTCAGATGCACATTTCCCATTCTTACCTCATCCCACTGGATTCTGGTGAGAGGGAAGGCCACAGAAGAACACTGAACTCATCGCCATGTTCATGAAGCCATTTTGAAATGACATTTGCTTTGCGACATAATGCATTATCATGCTGGAAGTAGCCATTATAAAATGGGAATATTGTGGCCATGAAGGGACCCTTGTGGTCAGCAACAGTACTCACATAGGCCATGGCATTCAAGCAATGATTGATTGGTATTAATCGGCCAAAGTATGCCATGAAAACATTGCCCACACCATCGCACCACCACACCAGCAGCCTGGACTATTGACACTAGGCAGGTAGGGTAGCCTACCATTTGAGTGCCTCAGTAGAAATCGAGATTCATCAGACCAAGCTATGTTTTTCCTGTCGTCATCTGTCCAGATTTGCCCACCACGCCCTCAGCTTTCTGTTCTTGGCTGACTGAAGTGTGACCCAGCATGCTGTTGCAGCCTATCCGGCTCCTTAAGGTTCAACATGCTCTGCATTCTGAGATGAATTTTCTCATCAACAAGGCGTTTCCACTTAAAGGATGTTTTGATTTTTGCACCATTTTGAGTAAACTGTAGAGACTGCTGTGCGTGAAAATCTCAGGAGATCAGCAATTACAGAAATATTTAAAGCAGCTAACAATCCTGCCACCGTCAAAATCACCAAGATCACATTTTTTCCCCACTCTGGTGTATGATGTGAACATGAACAGAAGCTCCTGACCTGTAACTGCAGGATTTTATGCATTGTGATGCTGACATGTGATAGGCTGATTAGATAATTGCATGGATAAGCAGGTATGCAGATGTTCCTCAGAATTTGCACAGTAAGTGTATTTTCCTGAGCAGCGGGTGGCCGTGACACTCTCACTTTACTTAGTGCTTAAATGTAGTTTGACAGATGATAATGCTATAAGAGTGTATCACAATGATCTGATGCCAATCAGCATGACCAGGCACCAGCATCCCCTTGTCGGATTGATTTTTTTGTGCCACAATAAGTGTAAGAACTTCCATATTTTGCTAGATATTAGCAGACTGGACCAAAGGTTCAGCTACCAATGGGACAATGACCCTAAACGTAAAAGACAACACAGGAGTGACTTAGGGACAACTCTGGGAATGTCATTGAGTGGCCCAGACTTGAACCCAATCGAACATCAATGGAGAGACCTGAAAACAGCTAGCTGTCCTCTGATGGTCTCCATCCAACTTGACAGAGCTTAAGAGGATCTGCAGAGAAGAAGGGCAGAAAATACCCAAATCATAGTTTGTGAAGCTTGTCACGTCAAGAAGACATGGAATGCCTGCCAATGGGGCTTCAGCAAAGTACTAAGTAAAGGGTCAAAACTTATACTTGTGTCAATGGGAGATTTCAATTTTTGATTTTTGCCAAACTCAAAAATATTTCTAAAATCGTGTTTACACTTTGTTATTCTGGGGTATTGAGTGTTGCTTAATTAGAGAAAAAAAATAATTTGGATGACTTTAGCACAAGGCTGCAATGTAAAGTCTGTAAAAACTGAACAGGTTTGAGTATTTTGTGAAGACCCCATATCTGTATGTTGCACTGTGGTTCAGAGGGAACGTTCCTTCATGCCGCTTATGTACTTGTGTAAGGATGGCAATGCAATAAAGACCAATAACAAGCCACAATGAAACCTCCATTAGGTCTAATTATCCATTAACCTGCCTTGCCCAGCTGGCAGTGAGCCTTGAGATATCAGACTCCTGAGGTATATGCAACCTCGGGTCAAACATCGGTTTGCCTGATGATCTCTTATCTTATGAAGACTGAAGTTCCTTATAAAGATTGACTGCTGACGACACTACTTGGAGTGATGACGCACAGTAAGTGTGTACAATTCTTTACCATTAAATATCATCAACATCAAATGAAAGGCTTTTCTTTTTTTTAATAAAAGTTCTTTCAAAGCTCCCAGTTGGAGGTACCACAAGCTGAAAGGTTTTCTGATTTTGTGTAACTACTTAAATTAAATAAACTGTTTAGCATTTACTTGAAGTTCTGTCCATCAGTAGTCTGTGCCATGCTCTAACTTTTGTTACCACTTCTATGTTTACCCTGAT
Source organism: Erpetoichthys calabaricus (assembly GCF_900747795.2). NCBI lineage: Eukaryota > Metazoa > Chordata > Cladistia > Polypteriformes > Polypteridae > Erpetoichthys > Erpetoichthys calabaricus. The sequence continues at coordinate 14,892,026 of NC_041402.2, read as the reverse complement.
ATTTGTCTTTGTGGCCAGTTAAATAAATGCAAATAGACTTTTTATCTCAGACATGTTCATGAGGGAAAAACAACAAAACCCAGGAAGGGACTCCACCCTGAAAATGACGAATGGCACAGATAAATACAATGCCAATAAAGTGCTGGCAGTTACTGATAACACAGCTTTGCTGTGACTGTGCCAGAGCCGCCAAGGTAAATGTCAGAAAAATAAGAAAACAATGCAGCGCATACTGTATGTCAACAGCCAGTAACTTGTCTTCCTTTAATAGCCATCTTTATCTATAAACAAAGAGCGACTAGAAGGATGCAATAAGGCAATGCATATTCATAATGGATTTCTTTTTTTTTGTATTTTATTAAAATCAACAAGCATTCCATGCAATCAAATCAAGCTTAACAGAACTAAAGTCAACCCCCATCCACGAGAAAGAGAGGAAGGCCAATAGCCAGAGTAAAACTTTAAGAGTAGAAAAGAGGGAAGAGAATCCTTTTTCCCAATACAAAAGCTTATTCTAAAATGTCATTTATTAGATCCTGCCAGGTTTTCAAAAAGTTTTATACAGATCCTCAAAGGGAGAATTTGATTTTTTTCCAATTTCAAATAGCATATAACATCAGTCAGTTACCCACTGACATAACAGAGGTTGAGTTGAGCAACATAGGTCTACGTGATACGTGCTAGTAGTGAGGTAAATGCGATTACAGTCTGTTTGTTCTTCTCCACTTTAAGTCCATCTAGGAGTGGATTAGGAATGGATTAGGAGTGACTGTAACACCAAGGCTGTCTGATAAGAATTTAAAGATTTTTCTCCAAAATGTTGTTAATTTGGCCAGTCAGTCATTGTCCAACCCGCTATATCCTAATACAGGGTCACGGGGGTCTGCTGGAGCCAATCCCAGCCAGTACAATGCGCAAGGCAGGAATAAATCCCGGGCAGGGCGCCAGACCACCACAGTGTTAATTTGGTGCACTCCTAAAACATGTGGTGACCAGTGAGGCTGGAGCTCGATTGCAATGTTCACAGGTTGAATCTTTCCCTGGAAACAGTCTGGACAATTTTAAACGAGATAGATGTGCTCGATAAAAGATTTTAAGATGAATAATTGAAAGGGAGGGACTTTAAAATGTTTTATATATTATAGAAATGCTCTCTGAGTTTTCAAGACTGATCAATATCTCTTCTAGAAACAAAATAGGTGGGATTTGAGGAAATTTGGGCAGATTTCGTTTAGCAAAGTTTCTAATTTGGAGATAGTGGAAAAAATTGTGTTGATGGTAAGTTAAATTTGATGTGTAATTGTTCATAGGATACAAAGATTACCTATATATAAATCTATAAATGATTTAATCCCATACGTTTTCCAAACATTTAAAACTGTGCAAGTTTAAGAGGGTGGAAAAAGGTGGTTATCATGCAGAGGTGCCACAGATAAAACCTCCTCTATCTTGAAGTGTTTCCTACATTGGATCCATATTCTGGGTGAAAGAAGGACAATTGGTTTGTTAATAATTCGACAATAAACTTGTATTTACTGGGGTACAAAGCAAGGAATATAAAGAAGTACTGCAGGATTTTAGTTCTATTGCGGACTAAGCTTGTGTGTGTTCATCAATTTGTGTTAATGTCCAGGGGCCTCATGTATAAACGATGCGTATGCACAGAAATGTTGCGTAAGAACGTTTCCACGTTCAAATCGCGATGAATAAAACCTAAACTTGCCGTAAAGCCACGCACATTTCCACGGTAGCTCATACCCTGTCGTACGCAAGTTCTGCGCTTGGTTTTGCAGACTGGAGGCACCCAGCGTCAAAGCAGTGCTACTGTTCCTGTGTGGTTTCCCTTTCTTTTTCAGATCCACATCCCAGACGCGGCTTTATAAATACACTGAAATTAACCGCATATTGTTTATTAGTTTAAGGCATCTGATTGTAATTAACCTGTAACAATATAATGGTCCACAGTATGGTCAAACTTTTCTAAATACAATAGCTGCTTTAGCGTTGTTACTCTCACTGCACCTTCTTCTTCTTCTTTCAGCTGCTCCCGTTAGAGGTTGCCACATCAGATCATCTTTTTCCATATTCTTCTCACTGCACCACTTGGAGTATTTATATCACTGTATCCGAGTATGAGTCACAGATCTAAAGCAGCTGATCGTAAAGAGAATTATCGATATACAGCATCAAGCACACGCTGCCTCAGCCATTCGCTAATTGAACTGCTCTCATCCAACAAACGCTTCAGAGCCTTTCCTGTACTGACCTCGCAGTTCACAAACAGTTTCATCCCAAGAACTAGACACACACTGAATCAGTCCATCAAATGCTCCTTGTAGAACCGTTTGTACTTGCAAGTTTACAGTGAGGTAATTGTACTTATGATACAGTTATAATATTGCACAACCTGAGCCACTTTATAAAGCGCGTATTTACATATGATGATATTATCATTTTTAAGATGAAATGCAGCAAAATATATTTATTATATTATACAGATAAAACTTTAACTTTAACTACACGGTGCCGCAGCGCTAGCATGCTTGAGTTTCGTTTACGGTTTGTTCCTGCCTTGTGCTGTATTCATGCTGTGGCTGGCGCGACACTGGAAGGATAGATGGATAGAATAATTAAACATTACGAAGATATTTCAATGTTCCTTAAAAGTTTGGAAGAATCTGCGTTCTAAGCTTACAGATGGCTTAACGTCTTTTACAGAGCTGATTGTGTGGCAATTGGGTATTTGGAGGAAGAAAAGTAAGGACAGGAATTGGGGGTTAGTATGTTTGAAAAAGACAGTACTTCTGTAATAAAGCATTTCATCAAAGGTTGCGCATGGCGCAGCAAGTATCTTGCGTAAGACATGAACAATCACTGCACCACCCATAACATGTTCCCATGTTTAATTAACATGCTTTAACTCCATTGTCATGAAAATGATATCACGTATACTTCTCAGTATTTTAATTATTCAGAGAGCTGTAATATTACGAATGTAATGGATTCTGTGTCCTGTCGGAGGAAGACAAAGCCCGGAAGCACGTAGTGATTCACACACATAGAGCACAATGAAGATCATATACAAAACAAAGCATTTAACGTGCTACTTTACTTACGATGGGATTTGAGAATCTAGTAAATTAAATGATTTTAAGATGAAGTTTATGATGTTCTACTTTAATGACAAAATAAACTACGTGATTAAAGTGGAAATTTTGAGATTAAAGTTGACATTTCGTGTTTTTTTCACACTGTGTGCCTTTTTTTTTTCTCTGTATCCTAATAAGCTTTCATATGACACTCAGACGCTGGGCTACAACTCGCCTTTTTACGGCAACTTTGATATCTGACAACTTTTTTATTTCGGGCACTGAATTTGAGCTTTTGAGTTTCTCCGACACACTATGTCACTCGATCAACTTCCTTTTGTTGTTTATACCAATGTTTAAACCAACAAATAGTACGCTTTTCTTTGCCTCCACTTGGTATTCGCTGAAGTTCTTCTATTTTTCCTCATACTTTTGCCATTGCCTTTTCACAGAACACTGAGCTTAAGGGCTATTTATATTGATTTGCATATTCAAAGAGGCATAATTCTGGGAGAAGTTAGGGTGGGGCAGCAGGCGTGTACATGTGCATTAATTTCCACGCTGACTGGGATTTATGTAGCGGAAGAACGTGGAAGCTGGCGAACGCACATATTTATGCGTCTGGATTTTTTTGTGCGTAAGTACATTTCTGTTTTTGTGCTTACGTCATGTTACAGTGCGAATTCTGCGCACAGCATTATACATGAGTCCCCAGGTTTTTATAGCTTGTACATCTTCCACCCAGTAATAAAACTGAAAGTTAAGTAGTGCCATGCCACCTTCTGCTTTAGGTCATTGTAGGGCCGCCCTTTGGATGTGCGGATATTTTGAATTCCAAATAAATGAGTTTATGATTGAATTTAACTTTTTTAAAATTATTTAATTATTTTTTAGTATATATGGGGATGCTTTGGAATAGAAAAAGAAACTTGGGAAGGATATTCATCTTAACAGTGTTGATTCTCCCTGCTAAAGTGAGATGGAGGGTAGACTATCTATGCAAGTCTTGTTTAACTTTTTCCATTCAGACAGCAACATTTTGTTGAAAAAGAGCTTTACATTTACTTGTGACATTTAACCCTAGGTATTTAAACTGATCTACTATGATAAAAGGGAAGGTGTCCAATCTAATGTTGTGTGCTAGAGAGTTCACTGGAAAAAGCACATTTTTATTCAATTTAATTTCAAGATATCTTTTGAAATTCTACAAGAGCCGCTAGAACTGAAGGCACAGAATTTTTTGGGTCTGATATCTACAATACCGTATAATTTGCATATAGTGATATTTTCTGTTCAAGTCCATCTCTGATGGAGATTTGTGTATTGTTCTAATGTTCTGATAATCCCCTTTATCTCAGTTGTCTTTCAAAAGTGAACAGCCAATGGCTCAATGGAGATTGCAAAGACCAGTGGTGACAGGGAGCATCCTTATCTAGTCCACATTCTAGTTTGAAGCAGTGTGAAATAATGTTGTTAATACAAACTGAACCTTCTGGACTGGTATGCAGCACATATGATCAGGCCAAACCCAAATTTGTGTAATGTGGTGAATAGGTAGTCCCATTTACCCATCTCTGGCATGTTAGACTTAACGGGTGAATATATTACATTAAACAGGCATTGAAGATTGGAAGCTAAGTGTCTGCCTTTAATAAATCTGGTTTGGTCTTGTGATATTACCGAAGGAAGTACTTTCTCAATCTTTTCAGCTAGAATTTTGGAGAGTATCTTAACATTGTTATTTAGAAGTGACATTGGTCTGTATGATGTACATTATAATAAGTCATTATTTTTCTTAGGAAAGTCAAGTCAAGTCAAGTTGGGGAGCATGCACTGGTACAGTGCGTTGCCGTACCCACTACACAATGAAACAACTTAGGATCCCGGTTTTCAACCTCCCAGGCAGACACACGGTCCAGTCCCACCATCCAGAAATGACCCTCTATCTGCCGCAGCCAGGTGTTACATGGGCGACCCCTTGGCCTGGTCCAGCCACTCGGGTCCCCAACAATGAGGATCTTACGAGCTGGATCAGCCTCGGGGAAACGTGCCACATGGCCGTAGTGCCATAACTGATGCTCCCTCACAATGCAGGTAATTCGGGACTCCATGAGCAACCGCTCATTCAACACATAGTCAAACCAACAGTACCCAAGGATTTTCCGGAGAGACACAGTACCAAAGGAGTCCAGTCTTTGTCTCAGGTCACTGGATAATGTCCATGTCTCACAACCATACAGTAAGACAGGAAGCACCAGGATTCTAAAGACTTGGACCTTCGTCCTTTTGCATAGATATCGGGAGTGCCACACACCCCTTTCCAGCAACCTCATGACCCCCCATGCTCTCCCAATCCATCTACTTACTTCATTGGAAGAGTCACAGAGACATGAATGTCACTGGCAAGGTAAGTAAACCTCTCAACAAGGTCAACACTCTCTCCGCAAACAGACACACTGCTGATGGCTGTGCCCAAGAGTTCATTAAAGGCCCGGCTCTTGGTTTTTATCCAGGACACACGCAAGCCCAGAAACTCAGACTCCTCGCTCAGTCTCTTGAGCACTCCAATTAGAGCTTCCATTGACTCCGCGAAGATCACAGCATCGTCAGCAATGTCAAGATCCGTGAACCTTTCTTCACCAACAGATGCCTGACAGCCGCTTGACCACACAACCTTGCCCAACAACCAGTCCATACAAGCATTGAACAGAGTAGGAGCAGAACACACTCCTGACGAACCCCAGAATCAACTGGGAAAAACGCAGAGGCACAGCACTCACAGTACAGGCCAGCCATGATATCCAGCAACCTCGAGGGGATCCCGCGCATCTTAAGGATGTCCCACACGGCAGCTCAATCAACTGAGTCAAACGCTTTGTGAAAATCGACAAAGGCTGCAAAGAAACTCTGCCAATATTCGCGTTTGCACTCCACAAGAACCCTCAGTGCCAGGATGCAGTTGATGGTAGACTTCTTAGGCATAAAATCAGACTGTTCCGATCGCTGGTAGGTGAGCAAGTGATCACGGATCCTATTGAGGACAACCCTAGCAAGGACCTTACCTGGCACCGAGAGTAGTGTTATCTCCCTATAGTTGCTGCAATTCAGACGTTCACCCTTCCCTTTCCAGATAGGAATGACAAGTCCCGTTTTCCAGTCAGTTGTGATGATGCCAGTCTCCCAAATTGAAGCAAAGATTGCTTGCAATGCCAAGAAGACAGCCTTACCACCAACCTGGAGAAGTTCACCCCGGATACCACAGATCCCTGCAGCCTTTCCCCCCCTCAGCTGGTTCACCACTTGTGCAATCTCAGTGAGATTGGGTGGTTCAGAGATAATTGGAGGATCAGCCTCAAGAACCATGGACCCAGAGATATTCAACGTCCTAGCCAGAGGATCAGCTTTGAACAGCTGCTCAAAGTAGTCAGCCCAGCGGGTCACAACTGCAGTGTCATCCGTAAGGACCATTCCATCAGCTGCCATGACTGTGACTCTCCAAGGAACAGATTTGGATGTGTGTAATGCTTCGATCCCTCTGTAAGTAGGACGTGGGTCGCTAGACCACAGATGGTGTGTCACTTGCTCATAGATTCCTCTAACAAATGCATCTTTATCTGCCCTTAGAGCCCTCGCAGCAGTCCCTCTCCATTCCCGGTACAGACCAGAGTTGCCATTGAGCCGTGCTCTGCGACTCCTCTCAATGATATCCAGGGTGCCCCGCGAGATGAAACACCTCCTCCTGGGAACACCGGTAACACCAACACAACCCTCAGCAACCTTCAGGGTCTTGTCTTGGAAGGTCTCCCACATCACATTAGGATTGGTACCCAAATCTGAAAGTTCCTCACACAAACTGCGTGCAAACTCATTAGAAACAGCCTGGTCTTGGAGTCTGGCCAAGTCTTGGCTCATTTTCCTAGTAGGTGGTAACCTACTGGACCTAAGCTGGATCCTAAGAGTAGCAACAGCAAGTCTGTGGTCAGAATTCACAAACTGGGCACTTCTGTAGACCCTGCAGTTTTGCAAGAGCCTCCAGCATCTGCCCACAAGGATGTGTTCGATCTCCTTCACCGCACCACCAGTATTGGAGTACCAAGTCCAACAATGCGGTTCAGGGTGCTGGAACCAGGATCCAGTGATTCGCAGCCCCTGACCTTTTGCAAAGTCAAGGAACCTGGAGCCACTTTCACTTCGGTCACCAGACCCATGGGGACCGAGACAATCATCATAGCCAGCCCTGTCAGTGCCAGTGGCTGCATTGAAGTCACCCATGACCAGAGGAGTGTCACCTTGTGGGCACCCGTCAACCACTGAGCGAAGCTGCGAAAAAAATGTCTCCCTCGCTGAGACATCACTCACTGCGGTCGGAGCATACACTGAAACAACAAACAAGGCACCCAGAGAGTGACGTAATCTGAGTCTCATAATACGCTCGTTGAAAAGAGTGACATTGGACACCATCGGAAGAAGCCAATCCGCTACAGCAACAGCAACTCCCCGAGTATGACAGCCATCAGACCGACCAGACCAATAAAAGGTGTATCCACCTACAGAGATCTGGCCAGTCCCCCGGTCTGCACACTTCAGAGAGTGCCGCCACTGAAATGCAGAGTTTACGCAGCTCCTCTGACAGCAGAGGAAGATCATCATCTTACCGGAGAGACAAGACACTCCATGCGCCCACCCGTATGGGCTGCCCCAAATTGGGACCCGAGTGCTGCCGTGCAGCGAGCGATGCCTCAGCACCACACCAGTTACGATCCCCAACAGACCTGACCCTATTGGCTCTCCAACAGTTTTGACTCTTCCGGGGATGAGGTTCCCGAGGGCTTTCCCCCATCCCCTTCATGATGTGAGCAGCCTTCCTATGGGCGGCTGCAGCAGAGCTACTCTCGCAGACAGCAAAAAGGAGTCCTTTCTGTAGTCTCGGAGCTGTGTGAATTTGATTTCACTGTAAGTTGGAGGACCGCTTGCAGGGCCAGATGCAGTTTAACGTCATACCCAGGACCATTCTTAGGAAAGATTGTGATTAATGCTTGGCAAAAAGTTTGAAATAGAATTTTATTGTCTCTGGCTCCTATGAATGTTGCTAATAAAAGGGGAGCTAACTAAATTTAATTTTTTTTAATAAAATTCAGCAAGGTACCCATCAGGGCCTGCTGCTTTCCCACTCCAAAGTAATTTTATAACATCTAGTAATTCTGATAGTGTGAGAGGTTTATCCATTTGTTTTACACTGAGAGTATCTAAATGTGGTATACGTAATGCATCAAAAAATGCATTAGGTTGTGTCATGTCTTCTTGAAACTGAGCAGAATATAAAGACTTAAAGTACTCTCTAAATGTGGACATTACATTTATATGGTCAATGATTTGATCTCCGTCTGTGTTGGTAATTACTGAATTTGCACTGTGAACTTCCTGCTTGTGGATTTGTTAAGGCTAAGATCTTATTAGCCTTCTCTCCACATTCATAGTAATGATGTTGCAATTTGAAAATGAATTGTTCCTTTTCTTTTGTTGATAAGAGGTTGAGTTCTGTTGCAAAGCCTGTCTTTTCTTATGAAGTGCCTCATTTGGAGACCTGGGATATCCTTGAACAATTCTGGTAATTTCACTGATTAACTAGTAATTTAGTTCCTGGGGCTTATTTGTACACTGCAAAAAATGAAATCTAAGCAAGTGAAAGGTATTTATATCTTGACATTACATCTTACTTTCCCTATTGCAAAAATTATTGACTTATCAAAAATGTGTATATATGATTTTTTTAGCTTAGAAAACTTCCATCCATCCATCCATTGTCTCCCGCTTATCCGAGGTCGGGTCGCGGGGGGCAGCAGCTTGAGCAGAGATGCCCAGACTTCCCTCTCCCCGGCCACTTCTTCTAGCTCTTCCGGGAGAATCCCAAGGCGTTCCCAGGCCAGTCGAGAGACATAGTCCCTCCAGCGTGTCCTGGGTCTTCCCCGGGGCCTCCTCCCGGTTGGACGTGCCCGGAACACCTCACCAGGGAGGCGTCCAGGAGGCATCCTGATCAGATGCCCGAGCCACCTCATCTGACTCCTCTCGATGCGGAGGAGCAGCGGCTCTACTCTGAGCCCCTCCCGGATGACTGAGCTTCTCACCCTATCTTTAAGGGAAAGCCCAGACACCCTGCGGAGGAAACTCATTTCAGCCGCTTGTATTCGCGATCTCGTTCTTTCGGTCACTACCCATAGCTCATGACCATAGGTGAGGGTAGGAACATAGATCGACTGGTAAATTGAGAGCTTCGCCTTGCGGCTCAGCTCCTTTTTCACCACGACAGACCGATGCAATGCCCGCATTACTGCGGATGCCGCACCGATCCGCCTGTCGATCTCACGCTCCATTCTTCCCTCACTCGTGAACAAGACCCCGAGATACTTGAACTCCTCCATTTGGGGCAGGATCTCGCTACCAACCCTGAGAGGGCACTCCACCCTTTTCCGGCTGAGGACCATGGTCTCGGATTTGGAGGTGCTGATTCTCATCCCAGCCGCTTCACACTCGGCTGCGAACCGATCCAGAGAGAGCTGAAGATCACGGCCTGATGAAGCAAACAGGACAACATCATCTGCAAAAAGCAGTGACCCAATCCTGAGCCCACCAAACTGGACCCCCTCAACACCCTGGCTGCGCCTAGAAATTCTGTCCATAAAAGATATGAACAGATCGGTGACAAAGGGCAGCCCTGGCGGAGTCCAACTCTCACTGGAAACGGGTTCGACTTACTGCCGGCAATGCGGACCAAGCTCTGGCACCGATCATACAGGGACTGAACAGCCCTTATCAGGGGGGCCGGTACCCCATACTCTCGGAGTACCCCCCACAGGATTCCCCGAGGGACACGGTCGAATGCCTTTTCCAAGTCCACAAAACACATGTAGACTGGTTGGGCAAACTCCCATGCACCCTCCAGGACCCTGCTAAGGGTACAGAGCTGGTCCACTGTTCCGCGACCAGGACGAAAACCACACTGTTCCTCCTGAATCCGAGGCTCGACTATCCGACGGACCCTCCTCTCCAGGACCCCTGAATAGACTTTTCCAGGGAGGCTGAGGAGTGTGATCCCTCTGTAGTTGGAACACACCCTCCGGTCCCCCTTCTTAAAGAGGGGGACCACCACCCCAGTCTGCCAATCCAGAGGCACTGTCCCTGATGTCCATGCGATGTTGCAGAGGCGTGTCAACCAAGACAGTCCTACAACATCCAGAGCCTTGAGGAACTCCGGGCGTATCTCATCCACCCCCGGGGCCCTACCACCAAGGAGTTTTTTGACCACCTCGGTGACCTCAGTCCCAGAGATGGGGGAGTCCACCTCTGAGTCCCCAGGCTCTGCTTCCTCATTGGAAGGCATGTTAATGGGATTGAGGAGGTCTTCGAAGTATTCCCCCCACCGACCCACAACATCCCGAGTCGAGGTCAGCAGCGCACCATCCTCACCATATACAGTGTTGACACTGCACTGCTTCCCCCTTCCTGAGACGCCGGATGGTGGACCAGAATCTCCTCGAAGCCGTCCGAAAGTCATTCTCCATGGCCTCCCCCAAACTCCTCCCACGCCCGAGTTTTTGCCTCAGCAACCACCAAAGCCGCATTCCGCTTGGCCTGCCGGTACCTATCAGCTGCCTCCGGGGTCCCACAGGACAAAAGGGTCCTGTAGGACTCCTTCTTCAGCTTGACGGCATCCTTCACCGCCGGTGTCCACCAGCGGGTTCGGGGATTGCCGCCACGACAGGCACCGACCACCTTACGGCCACAGCTCCGGTCAGCTGCCTCAACGTTCCAGACGTTCCCAGCAGACCCTCACAACACGTTTGGGCCTACCACGCCTGACCGGCATCCTCCCCCCACCATCGAAGCCAACTCACCACCAGGTGGTGATCAGTTGACAGCTCCACCCCTCTCTTCACCCGAGTGTCCAAGACATGTGGCCGCAAGTCCGACGACACAACCACAAAGTCGATCATCGAACTGAGGCCTAGGGTGTCCTGGTGCCAAGTGCACATATGAACACCCCTATGCTTGAACATGGTGTTCGTTATGGACAATCCGTGACGAGCACAGAAGTCCAATAACAAAACACCGCTCGGGTTCAGATCAGGGGGGCCATTCCTCCCAATCACGCCCTTCCAGGTCTCACTGTCATTGCCCACGTGAGCATTGAAGTCTCCCAGCAGAACGAGGGAGTCCCCAGAAGGTATGCCCTCTAGCACCCCCTCCAGGGACTCCAAAAAGGGTGGGTACTCCGAACTGCTGTTCGGTGCATACGCACAAACAACAGTTAGGACCCGTCCCCCCACCCGAAGGCGAAGGGAGGCTACCCTCTCGTCCACTGGGGTAAACCCCAATGTACAGGCTCCAAGTTGGGGGGCAATAAGTATACCCACACCTGCTCGGCGCCTCTCACCAGGGGCAACTCCAGAGTGGTAGAGAGTCCAGCCCCTCTCAAGGAGATTGGTTCCAGAGTCCAAGCTGTGCATCGAGGTGAGTCCGACTATATCTAGCCGGAACCTCTCAACTTCGCGCACTAGCTCAGGCTCCTTCCCCTTCAGAGAGGTGACATTCCACGTCCCAAGAGCCAGTTTCTGTAGCCGAGGATCGGACCGCCAAGGTCCCCGCCTTCGGCCACCACCCAACTCACACTGCACCCGACCTCCTTGGCCCCTCCCATAGGTGGTGAGCCCATGGGAAGGGGGACCCACGTTGCCTCTTCGGGCTGTGCCCGGCCGAGCCCCATGGGTGCAGGCCCGGCCACCAGGCGCTCGCCATTGAGCCCCACCTCCAGGCCTGGCTCCAGAGTGGAAAAAAAACTTGTTTTTTTAACAGAGTTAAAAAACTTGTCAAGTAAATTTTGCTTATCCCATTGCCAGAAATTTTTGCTAAAGAAAAACTACTCCCATTTAAAGCTTTTTTTTTATTACTAGTTTTTGTTTTTTGCATTTTCTGCAGTGTAGAGAAGCCCATTTTATTTTTGAAACTTAAAACAGAGGCAGATGACTGACATTTCCTTAAAGGAAGAGCTAAAAATCTGATGGGTTTTGCCACGAAATACAGCTTTTATTAGAATGAAGGACTTTAAATCAAGTGCAGCTTTCTGGAAATTGGAGTTTTATAATTAATAAAGCGAGAATTGAATCAAGCTCATAAATTAATTGAACCTTTAAATGCATCTAAATTGCTTGCTATCGATACTCAAAAATTGTTAACATGCCAGCAAAGGGCACGGGAGAAGAGTGAAGGCAGTTCAGGTTTTGATACCATGCCAATTATTATTTGTCAGAAAGCTTGACGTTACGCTGGCATCTGTGATTCAGGAAATGAGAATGTAGTCCACTCTGGGTGGGGTGATATAAAGGGGGCAGTAAAAAGAATATTCTGTAAGAGTGAGATTTATACTTTAAATCACACGCAAGTCTTCAGAGGGCACGAGTAAAATGAGGGATGCTCTGACGTACAAATCTTTCTAATAAAGGGTTTATGGTTGTTGTAAACAGTTGTTCCGTCCTGGTCGCGGAACAGTGGACCAGCTCTACACCCTTAGCAGGGTGCATTGGAGTTCGCCCCACCAGTCTACATGTGTTTTGTGGACTTGGAAAAGGCATTCGACCGTGTCCCTCAGGGAATCCTGTGGGGGGTACTCCGAGAGTATGGGGTACCGGACCCCCTGATAAGGGCTGTTCGGTCCCTGTACGATTGGTGCCAGAGCTTGGTCCACATTGCCGGCAGTAAGTCAAACCCGTTTCCAGTGAGAGTTGGACTCCGCCAGGGCTGCCCTTTGTCACCAATTCTGTTCATAACTTTTATGGACAGAATTTCTAGGCGCAGTCAGGGCGTTGAGGGGGTCCGGTTTGGTGGACTCAGGATTGGGTCACTGCTTTTTGCAGATGATGTTGTCCTGTTTGCTTCATCAGGCCGTGATCTTCAGCTCTCTCTGGATCGGTTCGCAGCCGAGTGTGAAGCGGCTGGGATGGAATCAGCACCTCCAAATCCGAGACCATGGTCCTCAGCTGGAAAAGGGTGGAGTGCCCTCTCAGGGCTGGTGGCAAGATCCTGCCCCAAGTGGAGGAGTTCAAGTATCTCTGGGTCTTGTTCACGAGTGAGGGAAGAATGGAGCGTGAGATTGACAGGCGGATCGGTGCGGCGTCCGCAGTAATGCGGGCTCTGCATCGATCTGTTGTGGTGAAAAAGGAGCTGAGCCGCAAGGCGAAGCTCTCAATTTACCAGTCGATCTGCGTTCCTACCCTCACCTATGGTCATGAGCTATGGGTAGTGACCGAAAGAACGAGATCGCGAATACAAGTGGCTGAAATGAGTTTCCTCCGCAGGGTGTCTGGACTTTCCCTTAAAGATAGGGTGAGAAGCTCAGTCATCCGGGAGGGGCTCAGGGTAGAGCCGCTGCTCCTCCACATCGAGAGGAGTCAGATGAGGTGGCTCGGGCATCTGATCAGGATGCCTCCTGGATGCCTCCCTGGTGAGGTGTTCCGGGCACGTCCAACCGGGAGGAGGCCCCAGGGAAGACCCAGGACACACTGGAGGGACTATGTCTCCCGGCTGGCCTGGGAACGCCTTGGGATTCTCCCGGAAGAGCTAGAAGAAGTGGCCGGGGAGAGGGAAGTCTGTGCATCTCTGCTCAAGCTGCTGCCCCCGCGACCTGACCTCGGATAAGCGGGAGACAATGGATGGATGGATGGATAACTCAGTTGGGTAACTCTATGCAGGATGGAAACTGGTGCAGCACAATGGAAAACTTCCATACAACAACAACAATGACATTTATTTCTATAGCATGTTTTCATACAAATGATGTAGCTCAAAGTGCTTTACAAATGAAGAAAGATAAAAGAAAAATATAAAAATTAGGCAATACTAATTAACAAAGAATAAAGTAGGTCCGATGGCCAGGAAGGACAGAAAAAAACAAAACCATTACTGCCAATGTTACAGAACCCACCGGGGCTGAGCCTGATACAAACGAGGGGAGTGACAGTAATCCCCTGCACAACCTTACACCTCCGGCAGAAGTGTCTGATGAGAGACTTGGGGCTCGTCTCAAAATGGATAAGAAAGCCTCCGAGAGGCTGACATTAAAACTGTTATTTTGACTAGTCAGCGGGGGGGTGGTTGTTGGGGGGGGGAGTGTTACACAGGATTTCTTGGTGTTTTGCCTGTTTTGAAAGGGACTTTAATTTAGAGTTGTTCATTCCAGTTGTATACTAGACCTTGGTGTAGAGCATACCCAGGGGTGGCCAACTCCGATCCTGGAGGGCCACAGAGGCCGCGGGTTTTTGCTCCAAACCAGTTGCTTAATTACAAGCCAATCCTCACCAATCGCAGAACCTCTTTAATTTCCTGGCTTGTTAGTGCTTTAAATCTGCCATGTCACTTCGTTCTTAAATCATAAATGTTTGTTTTTTTCCCTTTCTAATGCTGCATGTATCATCCAAGTAATTTGACGCCTAAAACAGTCATTTTATCATTTTCATTTCTTCACTTTCTATTCACTGTCCTTCTGAGTCTTTCATTAAACCAAATAGTGAATGATGAACACACACGGGTGGAAATGGAGACGAGCTCGATAGAGAACTGCTGGCTCCTTTGTCACTTGCATCTTATTGCTAACTAGAAAGAGACGTAGTGTGTTAAAGAAGTTATGAAAAAGAAAAGGAAACATTTTTAGAATAATGTAACACGATTGTCAATGTAACTGTGGTAGGATTATTTTAATATTGAAAGTGAATTTGATGATTGCAAAGAGCTTAATTTATTATTGTAAATGTTGTATATGAGAAATGCACATTTTTAGGATTTAAGGATCTCTTTATAAACAACGTTGCAGTTGTGGGCTGTAAAATGACCAAGCTGCCTTGATGTGGTGGAGTAAACAAAAAAGCAACAGCAAAAGACACGAGGAGGGAAACGTGAGAAAGTAAGGAAACCCAACAATGTCAGCCTTGAAGCGGTGGAGTAAACGTAAAGGCAGGAGTCACCAGCAGGAAGACATGAAGCAAGGCCAACAATAACAGGCTTGAAGCAGTGGAGCAAAGAAGTAGGAAGCAGTGAGCACGATGAACAGCTGAGGAAAGTAAGGAAGCGAGTGAGGAGGCACATGAGCGCGGGATGTCGTTAATGTATATAGGCAGGGAGACAATCACGAGGTAGGTGCGCGGACAGCGGGCGTGCGGAAAAAGGAAGAGGGACCGGGGACGGCCCTTGTGTGTCTCTGCCGTGAAATAAATCGTCTCTTAACGGAAATAAGGAATGAAAGGAGAGGTCACTTCTGAAGGTTCCTTATGGCATAATGGTGAGAACCACCAAAAAGAAGATGTTATTTTTGAAAGTTTGTTACGGGGCACGGCACGAAATGAAACGTACTTAATGTTTGTAAGTACAGTGTAAAGGATGAGCCTGGGAAATTTGGGCTTCCTACGTATATTGTAAGTCGCAGAAATAGTGAGGAGGGGTTTCCCCTATCTATATATACGGTTTAGGGGGTACACCTGTTTCCCTCCCTTGGGTGTTGCAATAGGACATGAAACATACCTAACCTTTGTAAGTACACTGCAAGGAATGAACATGCGAAATTTCATCTTCTCACCTATATGGAAAGTGGGAGAACTAGTGATGAGCCAGTGAGGGCTTTGCCTTTTATACTGTGTGGCAGGTGGCCCGGGTGTGGTCATCGGCCGCCTGCCTATTTAAGGGGCCACCTCCTTTCAATCAAGGCTGGAGTCGGGTGAGGAGGTGGACGAGGTCGGAGAGGAGAGGCCTGAAGTGTGTGAGAAAAGAAAGAGAGAGAGAGAGAGACGGCTGGGGAAGAAGCCGGGACGAAGAGAGGTGGCTAAGTGAAGCCTGGACTTTGGGGGACTGTGGGGGTTTGGTGGCGGTGCACTTAGAGACTGTAAATAATATAGTGTAAATAAACGTGTGGTGATGGCTGTAAATGTGTCTGCCTGTCTGTGTCCGGGCTGCACTATTTCACAACTGTATGTATAGATAAGGCACAGTTCAGACAATGAATACAGCTGTTGTTGGAATAATTCATCTCAGAGACAAAAATAAGAGTTAGGGAATTGTCCCCAGATAATATCCAGCATTCTTCTTTGCAAATATTTGAAAAAATGGTGATCAAAAGCATAACAGTTGATGATACAATACAGTGAAAGGTGGTATTTATACAAAATGGCAAAGCGGAAGGAAGTATTGGTGGAAATTATGTCATAGCTGTAGGATCGGAAATTACATCATCAGAAGGAGACCGGATGTGACGTATGAGGAAGTGATGTCATCAGACAGGACCGGAAGTGATGTCAGCAGAGCACACCCGGAAAATGACTTCGCCTATGGGAGTCGGAAGTGGAAATTATGTATCTGAAGAGGAGCCATTTTGGGAGTCCAGAATACTCGGTGAGTGTGTTGGTTTATTATTTTTCTTCATGAATTCTGACGAAAAAAGGAGAGAGGCATTAATACCCGAACCAACCCCTTTGTTTCGTGGACTTTCACTCACCTCTGGGCGTGTTGGCTGCCTCCTAAGTGCACTAAAATGAAGCAGAAAAATGCCACTTGAGCACTTCTTGGAACAAAAACCTGAAGCCACTGCGGCCCTCCAGGACCACCGACATTGCTTAGCTCTGATTTTGCCATAAATAGCAAGTAAATTAAATGAAGTTAATTAGTAGCAAAAACTAGTCACTAATTAAGAAAGCAGTTACTTGATTGAAAACCTGTCTCCATAGTGGCTCTCCAGGATCAGAGTTGGCCACCCCTGGTATATCCATGTTAAGGTAATCCATCTATCCAATGTTAATAAGATTAAAATCACAGGCTGATACAGTCTAATTTAACATCGGATAGATGTATTACCTTAATATGGATGTACTCTACACCAAGGTCTGGTATACAGCTGAAATGAACAACCCTTTTATTGCCAAAATAAAAATCCCTTTTACACTAGGCAAAATAACAAAGAAGTCCCAGCCAACAATGGCAGCATCTGTGTCTAAGCCAAGGATTACTTCATAGCCGGTAAATAAGTACATCACATTTACAGAAGCTGGTTATGGGACATGGCAATGTTTAATTAGCGAAATGTGGAACATCCCCTTTTAAAAATGTAAGGTCTTGTACAAAGAATGTATCTACAGTGCATTCAGAAAATATTCAGACCCCATACCACCTGCACTTCAGAACAGGAAATCCACTTGAAGCTAAGCATGTTCAGGCCCAGCCACTACTTGGATGGAAGACCAACCAGGAAAGCTTGGTTTGCTGCTGGAATAGGTGTTGGTGAGGCCAGCAGGGGGCACTTACCCTGTGGTCTGTGTGTTAATCCCAATGCCCCAGTGCAGTGACTGGGGCTCTGTGCTGTAAAAATGTCTCCGTCCTTCGGATGACATGTAAAACTGAGCTTCTGTCTCTATGTCGTCATGAAAGATTTCTGGGCATCCTTCGTAAAGAATAGGGTATATCCTGATGTCCTGGCTAAACTGCCCACCACGGCCTAATCATTCAGGCCCCTTAATCATCTCTTGTCTCTCTCTCTCTCAACACTTCACCACCTAACAGCTAATGTGTGGTGAGCATACTGGCACAAAATGGCTGCCCTTGTATTATCCAGATGGTGGTTGAAGTGGTTCCCCTCTCCCTATGCATTTTTAAGTTTCTTGAAAATCGTTATATAAATACAATGTCTTCCTGTTCTTCTTGTTCACTTTCTATGCATTTTATTGTGTTGTAGATTTAATGTTAAATGGATAAATGTGCCCCTTCTGCCCATAAATCTACACTGTTTGCAGCTCTGATTGAAATCTAAAAATGTGATAATATCTCAAAATGAAGATTCTGGTAACGCGTGTGTTGACAAAGAAGAAAATTTTGAAAGTGAATGTGTTTGAAATGAGAATATTTTGAAAATTGGATGGAGACAAAAAGTGAAAGATGAGACAATAGATCATAAAGAGGAAAAAGCTATTTGTGAAGTTATTAAGGAAGGGAAGTTTGGTTTCTCTGGAGACATGTGCATGATGGGAGAGGAGAGGCTAATCTGATTGATGATATACAGAAAAAGAAATTGGAGACGAGTAGGAAGACCAGCAAGGAGATGAATTGATGACATCAAAGAATGGCCAAGAGCAGGAGAACAGACCGCAATAAAGATGGCAAAGGAAAGAAAAGGATTCTGGAAACCACCTGGAAAAGAATGAAAAGCACCATTCTGCCTGTTACCTGTTATTAGATGCAACTGAGAAGGCAAATTTCATGTTTTCTTATGTAAACATGACCAAATAAAGAAACCTAAACCTAAACCTAAACAATCTCTAGATGGACTACGGAGGATCTCTTGATCTGGATCATAAGTATTGTGTGTCACACTTGCACGTTGGAGGATCTCCTCACACACGCGATTGAGGTATGTGATAACCCATACAGGAGGTGCTGTCACTAACATTCTCTTCTCCTTCTCTCCCCATAGCACCAAGAAACCACCCAGTGAGGGCACTTGGCCCCGCCCCTTCCTGCTGCCTGGAAGGAGGCAGCTTTTGCACTTAGAGCGACCTAGCAATCATTCTCTAATTCGACAGTCCGGGGGGCTATTTACGATGACGCCACGAGGTGTGCTTTTTTGTTTGGACTTCTTCCATTAAATGGGATGACCCAGTTGTTGTCCCAAATTTTCCTTTGTTTGACGATCTGTCATACCTGCACCCGGCCACATGCATTACATTCCTTGTATTTTAGAAAGTAATCTGACTGCGTTATGTTCGTTACTTTTAACACGTTACCCCCAATACTTACAGCCATTAACCCAATATCAAGCTGCCGAGTGACATCTGAGGTCACTTTCACCCTAGCATCTCAATTTCCAACCCTGCTGGTTCCGGTCTTATGTAAACTGGCCACCCACATTCACTCTGGACTGTGTTTGCAAGGAGGATGGAACTCCTTACGATAAGCACCTGCATATTGTTTATGGTGAGCAGAAGGTGGCTTTTTGTGTCCTTTTGGACATTTGGGGCATTAAACGAGGTTACCCCAGGGACCCTAACACTTAATCTGACTTCCTCTTTATTTTACAGCATGTGAGTGACTTTGGGTGTGTTCTGCCTGTGTCTTTCTAGTGACAAATCCTGATTGGTGCCCGGTGCTGTTTAGAGGACAGGTTACACAACAAATGAAACAATAGCTGATGTGCAATTAAAGTATCCTTCTTTTACAGATACCATACTTCAAAGATATATTTACTCACTAACAGCATTTTAATGTTATATAGCATATTCTAGTCAGAATACAGGATGCCATGTGGTCGTCCTTATCAAGTGCTTTTGCTTTTCAGTGAGATATCTTTTTAATGACATGCTCACTTTCAAATAACATATTTTATTGTGTCTTAAAGTACAGTGTAAAGTCAAGCAGTAATATGTAACTGAATTCATTTTTAGCAGATAGTCTGGCGTAGTAAAGAATGCATTGAGGTCATTGGTTCAGTCTCTGCTATCGATTGCCTGCCTGACCCTCACTGAGTCACAGCCACTTGCCTGTGCAGGAACTTCAAATATGTACTCTAAGTAACAAGCTGGTATCAGATGATACCAAGCAAGGTGGATTGGCAGATGATTTTGAATCCATTGGATCATCACAGAGTTGACTTGGAGAGCACACAGGCTTGGGTTGATTTCTGGCAAATGATATTTAATGTCAGAAAATGTGAAGTATTACACATAGGAAGTAAAAATGTGAGGTCTGAATACACAATGGGGGGTTCTGAAAATCAAAAGTCCACCTTATGAGAAGGACTTAGGTGTCATTGTGGACTTGACACTATCAACAGCCAGACAGTGTTCAGAAGCCATTAAGAAGGCTAACAGAATGTCAGGTTATATAGCGCCTTGATGTGTGGAGTACAAGTCACAAGAGGTTCTGCTGAAGCTTTATAACCCCACTGGTGAGGCCTCATCTGGAGTACTGGGTGCTATTTTGATAAAAAAGACATAATAGCACTAGAGAAAGTCCAGCAGAACTATAGGCCAGTAAGCTTAACATGCATCACAGGAAAATTAATCAACATGGGTTCAGAAGAGGGAAGTTGTGTTTTACTAACGTGCTGGAATTCTATGAGGAGACAACAAAAGGATATGATCAGAGTGGAGCAGATGATATTATTTATCTTGACTTTTGACGAGGTTGGGCATCAAATTAAAAGAAGTGGGAGTTCAGGGTGATGTTTTTAGAGGCATGCAGAATTGGCTCAGACACAGGAAGCAGAAGGTGACGGTGCGAGGAACCTCATCAGAATTGGCCAATGTTAAGAGTGGTGACCAGCACTGGTCAGTGCTAGGGCCACTGCTATTGTTAATATATATATAAATGGTTTAGATAGGAATATAAGTAACAAGCTGGTTATGTTTGCAGATGTTACCAAGTTAGGTGGATTAGCAGATAATTTGGAATCCGTTATATCATTATAGAAGGACTTGGATAGCAGACAGGCTTGGGCAGATTTGTGGACAATGAAATTTAATGTCAGTAAATGTAAAATATTACACATATGAAGTAAAAATGATAGGATTGAATACACAATAGGGGGTCGGAAAATTGAGAGTCCACCTTGTGAGAAGGATTAAGGAGTCATAGTGGACTCTAAGCTATCAACTCCCAGACAGTGTTCAGAAGCCATAAAGAAGAAGACAAACAGAATGTCAGGTTATATAGCGCCTTGATGTGTGGAGTACAAGTCCAAGGAGGTTCTGCTCAGGTCTTTATAACACACTGGTGAGGCCTCATCTGGAGTCCTGTGTGCAGTTTTGGTCTCCAGGCTACAAAAAGGACATAGCAACGCTAGAAAAAGGACGAGAGAAGAGCGACTAGGCTGATTTCAGGGTTACAGGGGATGAGTCATGAGGAAAGATTAAAAGAGCCAAGTCTTTACAGTTTAAGCAAAAGGAGATCAAGAGTGTTCAAGTGTGTAAAATTATGAAGGGAATTAGTTCAGTGGATCGAGACTGTGACTTTAAAATGAGTTCATCAAGAACACGGGGGACACAGTTGGAAACTTGTTAAGGGGAAATATCACAAAAACGTTAAGAAGTTCTTCACACGGAGAATCAAAGATGCCTGGAAAAAGCTACCAAGTAGTGTGGTAGGCAGGACAAACATCCTCTGAGGGTGACTTCTCCCAACCATAACAAGACAAGTTTGGTGGCCAACAATGCCGTTTACAGCATGATGGAGCACCGGGCCATAAGGCAAAAGTGATAACTAAGTGGCTCGGGGAACAAAACATCAAAATTTGGGGTTCATGGCCAGCAAACTCCCCAGACCTTAATCTCATTGAGAACTTGTGGTCAATTCTCAAGAGGCGGGTGGAGAAACAAAAACCCCCAAATAGTGACAAACTGCAAGCATTGATTATACAAGAATGGGCTGCCTTCAGTCAGGATTTGGCCCAGAAGTTGATTGCCAGCATGCCAGGGTGAATTGCAGAGGTCTTGAAAAAGAAAGAAGGTCCAACACTCAATTATTGACTCTTTGCAGAAACTTAATGTCATTGTCAGTAAAAACCTTTGAAACTTATAAAATGCTTGTAATTCTACTTCAGTTCACCATAGAAACATCTGACAAAAAGATCTAAAAACACTGAAGCAGCAAACTTTGTGAAAACCAATACTTGGGTCATTCTCAAAACTTTTGGCCACAACTGTACAAACCCTTGAATGTTGGTCAAACAAGTTGACTCACACAGGTTCAAATTAAGAATAATTAAAGGCGAGTCTCCATACCTCTAACCTCTATGATTGTAATCAGTGTCTGTGTATGAACAGTCCATTTAAATTCACGCAGAGCTGCGCTGACTTTGCTGGATACCAAGCCATGGGGAAGGCAAAAGAGCCGCCAAAGGACCTGCGAGAAAAGGTTGTTAATTTGTATAAATCAGTAAAAGGTTATAAAAAGATATCCAGAGATCTGAAAATGCCTGTCAGTAGTGTTCAAAAAAGTGGAAAGTTAGGGGTTCTTTTGTTATCAGTCCACGGTAAGGTAGACCAACTGAGATTGCAGCCACAAATCTGCCAGAATAATTTGTCAAGCTGCCAAGAAAAACCCACAAGCCACTTCAGCTTTGATACGAGCTTCTCTGTAAACAACTAGTGCTGCTTTTGCCTAGTAGTTTTAATTATTTCGTTTTTTCAAGATGCACAATAAGGAGGTACTTGAACAAAAATGGGCTGCACAGTCAAGTTACAAGAACAAAGCCTTTACTGTGCCAATGCCACAAAGCGGCCCACTTACAATATGCCAAACAGCATCTGGACAAGCCTCAAAACATCTGGAACAAAGTCCTTTGGAGTGATGAGACCAAAGTTAAACTTTACAGTCACAACCATAAACATTTTGTTGGGAAGGATGCAACAAGGTCTATGACAAAAAGAACACCATCCCTAGTGTGAAGCATGGAGGTGGATCTCTGATGTCCTGATGCAGCATGTTACCGGAAAATATTGGAGGGCAACTTGTATTCATCAGTCTAGAAGCTGTGCATGGGACGCACTTGGATCTTCCAACATGTCAATGATCCAAAACACAAGGCCAAGTTGACCCTTCAGTGGCTACAGCAGGAAAAAAGTGAAGGTGCTGGAGTGGCCATCACAATCCCCTGACTTCAGTATCACTGAGCCACTTTGGCTCTCAAACTTGCAGTTTATGCAAGGAAACCTAAGAATTTATAGGACCTGAGCAGCTCTACCACCTGAGCAAATCACAACTATCACAAAAGACTGCATACCATCATTGATTCATTGAAAGGGGCAACACACAGTAGGAAGAACTAAGAATATGCAAACTTTGAACGAGGACCATCTCATTATTTTCCTCATTACTATGTTTTGTTTAATGGTTGTGCTCTTCTGTGATGCCTTATAAATTTAATTTGGATTCCATTTGAAGCAAATGAAATGTCTTTTGTGTGATCAGTCATCTTTTCTTTAAAATCCGGTACAAATTCTGCCAGGGTATGTACACTTACAAGCACAACTGTATATGGTGTAGTGGTTATGGCTTTGGACTTCAGTCCATGAAGCTGTGGGTTCAAATCCCACCGCTGACACCGTGTGACCATGAGCAAGTCACTCCACCTGCCTGTGCTAAACTCAAACAAAAGAAGTGTAACGGATTGTATCTCAGACGTCATAAGTCAACTTGCATAAAGACGTCAGACAAATAAGCAGATGTGCTGTACATAGAAAAACATAAGAAAAAATAATGAATTGTAGGAGATATACACATCTCCCTGTCATATAGCATGCACTCTAAAAATTACGTAACTCATTTTGTCTTCCGGACCTTCTGCCAGGATTATAGTATGCCTACTACCACAATTGTAAAAAAAAAAAAAATGAAAGGTGATACAAAATATGTGATAATGTGCTTAAATGACAATAAAAAAAGTGACAAGGTAAATAAGAAACCTTGTAGTTTACCTGTGTGACAGCTAAAAGGCAGTTATTACTTTACCCACAGAAAGAAAAATCGGTTTGAATTATCAATCATTGCGAAACACCTGCGTGGGAAAATGAAAGTGGTAATAATCAACGTAAATGCCTAGCAAAACAAACAGGCCTCAACTCAGAGGGCCTGAATTAAACAAAAACCGCAATAACCATACACTATAAAATTAAAAATAAATTTAGAACGCAGAACAAATATACGTTTATATGAGCAAAGTAAACAGCAAATCATTTACCTTATCAGGCAGGACAAACCTTATCTACGGGACCTGGCAACGTGGCACCTACCACTATAAACACATTTCACCGATAAAAGACAAACCGTAAGTTCATTCATTGAAAGAGAGTCAGAAAAGGGTAAGAAAAGTTGAAGAAGGAGATTTAAAATGTTAGTCTAGCCGTGGCGGGTTACGTTCAGGCTTTTAGATAGCAGACTGTATGTGAGATTCTGCACAGTCTTTGATGTTCACCGCAGCACTCGGCTACACCCTCAGCAGTGCGCACGTCTCCTTCAGTTATTGTCTTCACGACACAACATTGTTCATGTTTTCGTTTCTTTGCATTTTGCACGTACATTCAGTGGATTCAAACTGCCTTCAGACCCCCTTTCACTTTGTCATTGCGGGTCATTAAGTGTAAACTGGTGAGCAAAAATGTACTTATTTAAGAGAAAATTTACAACACAATGGAAGTGTGCAAAAAGTGAAGGGGTCTGAACACTTTCTGAATCCACTGTAAAAGAAAAGGTCGATTCATAAATTAACGAATGAACAAATGAATTGCTTTTTAATGTTGATAAGCTTGTTATCTTCCAAACACCCCTTCACGTTCTGTGTCTGATTTCCCAGAGCCTTACCCAGCAGCATGAGGCCAAAGCAAACCAAACCTCAGAGGGTTTCCAGTTCATTTTAGTCCATTGCCTCATGTCAGCCAACTGCACTTATGGGGGGTATTGAGGAAAGGAGTCAGTGGGGAACTATGGGAATTGTCAGCAACTCAACATTAACAAAACCAAGGAACTGCTTATTGACTATCACCACACCAAAGAACGCCTATGTCAGGTCACTATTCAAGGAGTGGATGTAGAGGTGGGTCCACATCAATGACAGGGTGGGCTGGTCTCAGAACACAGAGGAAGAACAGAAGATGGGGCACAGCAGGCTCTTCTACCTCAGGGGGATGCATTCCTTTAATGTGGGAAGTGACATCCTTCACATCTTCTACAACTCTGTGATGGCCAGTTGTGATATAGCGTGTCCATGGCTTCGAAAGAACGGCCAGTTTTTAAATAAATAAAGCTGGCCGCACTCGCAGCTTAAGGAGGAAGCATGGTAGTGCAGCGTAAGCGATTCCTGGGTGCATTGTGGGTGTGGGGGTTTCCACACTGACATGCACAGGTGCGGGATCGCCCGTGTCCGTAATTGATGCTGGGAGCTGCTAATCTCCACCACTGTACCACATCCCCATTATAAATAGGAGAAATGCCAGTGTGAAGGGAGGAAAAAAGAAAGAAAAAAAAAATTGGAGAACAGAGCTGGTGCAGGAGCGAGCGAGAGCCGGGCCGCTAAAATGCAGACAGCTGGGAGGGGAGCCCCTTAGGAGGAGTGTTTAGCCGACACTCAGTAAGGACAGTAGGAAGTGATGCTCCAGCTGAGCGATCTCAAGGAGCTGGAGTGAACAAGAATGTGGTTGGCTCACCAAGTGAGGCCAGGAAGGCAGCAAGAGTTGGGGAGGCTTGGGGGAGTGAGTGCCCTGGTCGCTGGGGAACCCGAGTCTCGGTCCGGCAGGAGCTGAATGTAGCCAGGGGATGGAAGGCTACTAGACCAGCAGGAAAAGGTCAGCTGCACCTTCTGATAGGGCGACTCCCCTGTTTCAGGGCCCGTATGAGAGAAGCAGGGTAGCCGCCAGTTAGAATGAAGAAGGCACCAGGTTATTTAAGAACGACGACTTCCTGCCATGGTTTTAACCTTGTTTTAAAGGATTATTTTCTGATTTTTAATCTCCACTTTTATCACATCATTTTTATGGATTTTTTATTTATGGACTCTTTGGAATCACTGCACTATGGACACTGTTTTGGTTTTGTTTGGTTTGTTTTTAATAAAAGCACTTGGACACTTTTACACTATCCCCTTGCTCCCTGTGTGATTTGTCCTCATTGCACAGCTCATCCAGTTACATTACCGACGGTGTTGGGTTCGAGAGGCTCCCAGAAGAAAGGTGGGGAGCATGGAGCAGGACCCACATCATCACACCAGTGTGGTGTACTGGGCTGGTAACATCACTTGAAGAGAGGCCCACTGAATCAACAGACCAATTAAAAGTACAGGTTTAGTTATGGGACCCAAAAGAGGGCAAAAGAGAGAATGAAGACAAAACTGAGTGCCGTTATGAACAAAGCTGCACATCCTCTGTCTGACACAACAACAATGAGGACTTTCAGCTAATGAATCATTCAGCAGAAGTGGGTCAAGAAACACTATGGGGGCTCCTTTATACCAACAGCAATATGCCAATATAATGCCTCCCTGGGACTGGGACTGCCAAGTCAGACATTTTCCTTCTTTTTCATTTCCTTTTAATTCATTCTCATGCATTTGTTCAAACCAAAGTGTGTGTATATTCATTTATCTATTTATTTATTTACAGAGTTTCCGTAAAAAGGCAAATTTACCCCTTGGGATCCAGAGGGTCCCATGAAGCAACTTTCATTTTCTTCCCCCCATAACTCGAAAACTACCAGTGGCTTTGACATGTGATTTAATTCAGTTCAGTGATTTTAACTAAAAATCTGAGATGTAGCAGTAAAATGTAAAAAATAAATACATTTGTGGTGATATGTCATGGAACAGCCCCATTGGAGAAGATGACCGTGGTTACCCAGACCTTGTTTGCTGGTTTGTGAACAGTTCAAGTGCCAGGACTCCTAAAATGTCAGTCCACCACTGTATGAAGTTAAAGGAATTGCCTTCAGAGCTTAGAGATGGGATTGTGCTGAAGCACAGATCTGGAGAAGGCTACAAAAACGTTCTGCAGCAATGGAGATTCCCAAGAGCACAGTGGTCTTCAAAATGCTTTAATGGAAGAAGTCTGGAACAGCCACTACTCTTCCTAGACCTGGCCACCCGATCAGACTTAATCAGGATGTAACGGCCGACCCCTTACCCAGACCGGCCACTACACTACCCAGACTTATTCCTTGGATTACCTGAGGTTTCTTGCTCTAATAACAAGCCGTACTCCTTACAAGTTGTCTTATTTTTTCCCCCGACACAACGAAATAACCAGAAAACAGTAAACAGATATGTAAAATCAAACACTGATATATTGGAAAATGAAAAGACGAACAAATATTCAATAATATATATATGTGTGCGCAAATCACCACTATCCCAAAAGCACCAGTGCCTAATTACTATACAAGAATACGAATATACAAATATTTACATTCACCCTCCCTTGTCCATAAACAATAAACAAAAGCACGTCACACAAATACAAACAGAGATTAGATAAACACAGCAACTGAAAATGGGGTGAAAAATTAGTCCAAAACAAAGTCTGGCGTTATTGAAACTGACTGTAGTGATATTGTGCTACGACCTCACCGTAAAAAGTCCAGGCAATGGCTGGAATGAATTCAAACCCCAGGGTTTCTCGGCTCTGGCTGTCGTGATGTAGAATCGGTTGTTGAAAAAGCAGGCAGTGGAATAAAGCAATGATCGACAGTGATGAGTTGATAAATGGATGGTTGTATTGTCTTCTTTTCTTCTCGATTTGTCTTCTCTCTCTCTGCTCGCCTCTTCTCTTCACCTTCGCTCCTCTTTTTTAAATATAGAATGTCCCGGATGTAACAGGTGGATGCAACAGGTGATTTCCGTCTCAGGGTTGTGGTCTTTCTCCATCATCCTTCCCCTCTGCACTTACTGACATACACATAACGGTCAGCAAACGGGACAATGAAAACAAAACGCACTCAGCACAAACATGGAACATACTATTATTATGTAGCCCCACTACAAGGAGAGATGGACTTTGTTGAGTGAGGTGACTAAGAACCAGTTGGTCACTCTGGCTGAGCCCAGGAGAACCTGTGTGTGGATGGGAGAAACTTCCAAAGGAATTCCCATCAGAGCTTAGAGACAGGATTGTGCCGAGGTATGAATCTCGGGAAGGAGACAAAAACATTTCGCAGCATTGAAAGTTCCCATAATTCCACTAAAGTTCTATCTAATCTTAACCAATCAACATGATGGCTGGTTTTTATGACATTTTTAATAACCAATTCTTTTGAACTTCTTTTGCTTTATGGAGGTGAACTCAACCTCCAAGAGAAATGGTGGTGGTTGGTGGCAAAGAGAAGTAGAACAAAGAGTCAAGAAAAAGGGAATTTAATGACAGGGAGCGGACTTTTCTTAGTAAGTCAAGGCCAGAACAGTTTCACCATTCAGAAGTAAGCAAACAAGTTTCCTGTGTGTCATTTTACTTTCACCAAAACTACTCAGCCCACACACAAAGCAATGCTGAACATTTATTTATCTGCTCAAGGAAAAAAAAATAAAATAAAGTGTGGCTAAGTGTCAGAGAGACAGACAGTATCAGGCTCTTATCTAACAGCCACCTGCAGGCAATGAAAATCCGAGGCCACTTCCTCATATCTTTCCCCCTCATTCCCTTGGAGCCATCACACAAGTAACAGTGTCTGTGGATTTAGTTGAATTTGTATCTCATGTATTTTTTGATTTTCTAAGCCTACTTTTTCAATATGGCCTTGTGAGCTACTGAAGCCTATCTGGCCCTGGATGGGAGTAAACACATCATCTGGCACTCGGGACTCAGCCATGAACCTGCAGAGAAACAAAATGACACTGGATTAAAGCGTATGATGTGTAAAATACGTATAGTGGATTGGTAGAAGTATTCAGACCCCTTCACTTTTGTCACAGTTTGTTATGGTGCAGCCTTGTGCTAAAATCATTCAAACTAATTTTGGCCCTCATCAAGCAACACCTGATACTACTTTTGTTAAGATGGGGCTTGAGAAAATCTAGTAAATTAAACATTGATTTTAACTGCTTTAATGACAAAATAAACAATGAGATTGAACCAGAAATTTCGAAAGTGGAGATTTCATCTTTAATCACAATATCAACTACAAGATTAAAGTCAACATTTCAACATCGAAATTTCGTCTTTAATCATGAAATAGACCTTTTGTTTATTCTCTGTGGCCCAACTACGCTTCCCTGTGATACCCCAGAATGACAAAGAGAAAACAGGACTTTAAGAATTTTCGCAAGTTAATTAAAAATAAGAAACTGAAATATCTCATTGACACAAGTATTTAGAGCCTCTGCTATGACTCTTGAAATTCGGCTCAGGTGCATCCCCTTCTATTGATCATCACTGAAATGTTTCTACACTTTGTTTGGAGTCCAATTTAATTGATTGCCCCAGTTGAGGCAGATCTACGATGAAACTTATGAAGCTTAATGTTCAGGGCCCAAGAGGTGACTTTAATTTTCATCCTCCCATAACTCAAAAACAATAAGTCATAGGACATCTGTATTCACACCAGTGGCTTTGACATGTGAGATAATCCAGTACAGCCATTTTAATCAAAATCTAAGATGTTGTGGTTCAATTAAAAAAAAAAAAAAATAATTAATAAATTTGTGGTAATTTGTTGAGAAACAATCCCATTGAAGAAGATAACAGTGATTACCCAGACCATGTTGGTTTGTGATGGGACCCCCATAACAGTTCAAACTTCAGGGCCCCAAAAATGTTGCATGAAGTTAAAGGAATTGCCTTCAGAGCTTAGAGACAGGATTGTGCCAAGGCACAGATCTGGAGAAGGCTACAAAAACGTTCTGCAGCATTGAAGGTTCCCAAGAACACAGTAGCCTCTGTAATTCCTAAATGGAAGAAATTTGGAACAACCATGACACTTTGTAGACCTGGCCAATCGATTAGATTTAACAGTCAGGAGAGATGAGCCTTGGTGAGAGAGGTGACCAAGGACCAGTTGGTCACTCTGGCTGAGCTCAGAGAACTTGCATGCTGATGGGAAAAACTTTTGACAGGACAACCACCATTTACATACTCCATTAACTTGTGCTTTATGGCAGAGTGGTTGTAGTTTACAAAAAAAAAAAAAACATCTGAAAGACTCTCAGACAGTGAGACAGAGGATTCTCTAGTCTGGTGAAACCCAGGTTGACCTGTTTAGCCTCAATTGTTAAGCATCACATCTGGAGGAATCCAGGCACTGCTCATCATGTCTTGAATTTAAGTCAAGGCACCTTACGCTCAAACTATATAATGCACTAGTGACACCACCTCTGCAGTGTTGTGTGCAGTTCTGATCACCATGCTACAAGAAAAACACAGCAGCACTTGAAGCTGAGCAGAGGAGAGTAAGCAAGTGCATCATGGAACTTAAGGACATGTCCTATTGTAACAGACTCAGAAAATTCAACCTGTTAAGTCCTTGAGCAGAGGAGACTACATGGGGTCTTCAAAATTCTCAAAGACATTGATAAAGAAGATCCAGCAGAATTCTTTCAACTTAACGGTGAATCTAATACTCGAGGACCTCAGTAGAAATTAAGAGGAAGTGCATTGAAAACTGAAGCCTGGGAGCACTTCTTTACCCAAAGAGTTGTGGGACTCTGGAGCAAACTACCAAGACACGGCGTTGAAGCAGAAACCTTGACAACCTTGAAGAAGAATCTGGATAAGATATTGGGGCAGCTTAGCATCTTAGCTAAACAAATGGGTTTGATGGACTGAATGGTGTCCTCTAGCATTATCAAATTTCATATATTTTTAATGTTTCAAATACAATTCCAGTGGTGAAGTGTGGTGGTTGCAGCATCATGTTGTGAGGTTTTTATTCAGTGGCTGTGAGTGGAAGATTAATCATTGTTGTGGGAACGCTGAATGGAGCAACGTACAACGCTGTCCTTAACGAAACCCTGCTCCACAGTGCTCTAGATCTGAGACTAGGTTGAAGGTACCCCTTCTAACAGGCCAATGACCCTAAGCACAACACAAGGGAGGCTTAGAGGCAACTCTGGGAATGTCCTTGAACTCAACCGAATATCTCCTGAGTGACCTGAAAAGAGCTGTCCACCAATGGTCTCCATCCAACCTGAAAGACCTTGAGGAGATCAACAGAGAAAAATGGCAGAACATCCCCAAAATCCAGTTGTCTGAAACTTGGCTGGAATTGATGTGGCTTCAACTAACTTCCCAGTAAAAGGATCCAAACACTTGGGTCAAGGAGAAAGTTCAGTTTTTTCCTTTTAATAAATTTGCATTTCCACTTTGTAATTCTGGGGTATTGAGTGTCGCCTGAAGATGACAGAAGACCGCAGCAAAACCAAATGGGTAAAAAGTAAAGAAGTAAAGGGGTCTGAAGACTTTCTGAAGACGTTCTGAAGCACACAAAGATTTTCATTCAGATGTGACCGATTAACATCGATTAAATATTTAGCTATAAATAAAAACTGTGGCAGATGACAGGGACCCTTGCCCGACTGGGAAGACTGCATAATGGATGGGCCGGGGAAGAGAGTGTCAGGGCTTTATCTCCGCCTGGATTGCTACAGCACCACTGATTCCTGCAGGACCTGCTGTGAGCTGGAGTTTGCTACAACCTGGCTGGGTTCACGTGGGTGCTGCCAGAGGGTGCTGCAGTGCCTGCACAGCCCTACTATGTTGGGATTCCTCCACACCCGGAAGTACTGCCAGAAGTAGATCACCAGACACCTGGAGCACTTCTGGGTATCCTATAAAAAGAGCCAGCCAAGCCTACTCTGGGAGCAAGAGTTGGACGGGAGAAGACAACGCTTGCTAGGAGAAGTAGAGGCGAAGAGAGAGAAATAAGAGAAAGAAAAAGAAAGAACAGAAGTGTGCTTTGTGCTATGCTGGAACTGAGCTGTACACGTGGGAAATGGGGGGAGGCGTTTCCCATAGGGAAAGGAAAAAAAATAAAAGCATGTGTTTGCACTTGTGTCCCACCTCTGTCTGTGTCGGGGTTGGTGCGCCTGGTGGTCCACAAAACACTATTCATTTATGGAATCAGGTAAGTCCTATCAAGTTTATTTGGTGCCATTCTGGTGAACATATAAGACTAACAACAATCACTGTGCATTCACTTTTAGAGCTCACTGTCCGTATTTTAAAGGCCGCTCCTGCGCTGTCAGCAATGAATCAACCTGCTGACATGAAACTGCCCTGAAATAAAGAAACGCCCAGGGGGACCATCTGGGTTGGTCACGGATTGCTAGTATATGACACCGTTTAACTTGAAAGCTTTAATGGTTTATATAATATTTAATTCCTGTGAGTCACTGGCTATCTGGAACTTTTATATTCACAATGTGTTTGCGTTCTGTGATTCAAGTCTGTGGTAAATGTGGACTTTTGTCCGCACAAGTTGGACGAAGAATCTGCTTAACTTCTCTGGTCCTGCCACACTTGAAAATATTTTAGCTAGTAATAAAGAGAATAGTAATAGTATTACTGGACTTAATCAAATCTTGGCAAAATGTTTGTCAATGTTATGCCAAATCTTTTTATTTATATCTCAGGAAAAAGAGTGGTATTTGATCATTCATAACATTCATTCTGCAACAGTTTGTAAAATACATGATTTTAATTGAGGATCAAATTGTAAATCAGACAAGTCTGTCCAGATTAAAACTAGGTGAAGTATATCAGGGATTCGATTCTAAAGGCGTCTTCACACCTACAGTATAGTGCCTTCCATAATGTTCGGGTCCCCGACACATTCTTCGTTAATTGACCCCACAGTCTGCTCCACAGTTTCAAATTACAAATCAAACAATTCAGATATCATGATTAAAGTGCACAATGAAGACTTTCAGTGTTTCCCAACCTTTTTTTTTCTGTGGTGGCACAATTTTTGTAACCAAAACCACCCCAAAGCACACCACTATTTTACCAACCACAAGCAGATTCTATCTCATACACGTGCTCAACCGTCCAAAGTGGTGGGAGAACCGGAGAAGCCGGTAAAAAAAAGTAGCTTTGAGATGAACATTCACAGATTTGGGCACTTAGTGAGCACTTGGGTGGCATCTCCCAGCTGCTTCATCCCTTTGCTCACCCCTCTCTGCTTCAGAGGCAACTCATATGCCCACCATCCATCAGCCATGTGAGGTTTGCTGTTGACCACATACTTAGGCAGATGGATTCTAGCAGCCAGGAGATGCGTCCGAAGTTCTCCAAGTGCTGTGTCTGAAACACAGTGATCACAGTGCTGCTTTTATGCCAGCTTCACCAGGTAGTCTTGTTCTTCTCAGACAGGTCTCAATCACCCGCAGATACTGTCTCTCTCAGGTTCAGATCCAGGTGCACTACACTATTACTACTATGGCACACCTAGGTAGCTCTCACGGC
Organism: Erpetoichthys calabaricus; assembly: GCF_900747795.2. Classification (NCBI taxonomy): domain Eukaryota; kingdom Metazoa; phylum Chordata; class Cladistia; order Polypteriformes; family Polypteridae; genus Erpetoichthys; species Erpetoichthys calabaricus. The sequence continues at coordinate 14,858,983 of NC_041402.2, read as the reverse complement.
GCACCACTGGTTCAAAAACATTGATTTGCAGATATTTCTGTCACACCATGTAGAAATGACATCTTTTATTCATGGTCCTCCCGTTTCAGGTCACCATAATGTTTGGGACAATTGGCATTACTAGGGGCCTCATGTATAAATGGTGTGTATGCACCAAAATGTTGTGTACATTCGTTTCCATGCTCACATCGCGATGTATAAAAACTAAACTTGGTGTAAAGCCACGCACATTTTCACACCAACTCAATCCCTGGTGTACACAAGTTCTCCATTCGGTTTTACAAACTGGCGGCACCCAGGGTCAAAGCAGTGGTACTGTTCCTGTGTGGTTTCCCTTTATTTTTTAGATTCACATCCCTGACGCAGCTTTATCAAATACACTGAAATTAACCGCATATTGTTTATTAGTTTAAGGCATCTGATTGTAATTAACCTGCAACCATATAATGGTGCACAGAATGGCCAAACTATTCCAAATACTATAGCTGCTTTAGCGTTGTCACTCTCAGTGCACCACTCAGAGTATCTGACCCACTGTATCTGAGTGTGAAATCACAGCTCTACAGCAACTGATCGGATTATTGGTATACAGCATCAAGCACACGCTGTCTCAGCCATGCACACAGTTTATTTGAACGACTCCCATACAGTACAGCAAACACTTCAGAGTCTTTCCTGTAGGGACCTTGCAGTTCAGAAACAGTTTCATCCCATGAGCTCTAGACACCCTCAATCAGTCCATCAAGTGCACTTTGTAGAACTGTTTGTACTTATTAGTACAATTACCTTACTGTAAACTTGTTCTACAGTTATAATACTGCACAACTTGAGCCACTTTATAAAGCGCATATTTACATATGATGACGACTGGCTTCTAAGTCAATTTAGATTTCCAAGCTCTATCTTCTTGGAGCTCTTGACATCATTTTTAAGATGAAATGCAGTAAAGTATTTTATTATGTAATACAGATACATTTTCAACTTCATTTAAATAATGTATATTGTTAATAATTAAACATGTGAGGACACGGTGGACAGCGCTAGTGACGATATGGTGCCCCATTCAGAGATTGTTCCTGCCTCGCACTGTATGCTTGCTGGGATAGAATAATTAAACATGTACTACGAAGATATTTCATTGTCCCATAAAAGTTTTGAAGAATCGGCATTCTAAGCTTACAGATGGCTTGACATCTACAGTATTACAGAGCTGAGTGTTGACTGGTTACTTAGAGAAAGAAAAGTAAGGACAGGAATTGGGAGTTAGTACATTTGAGAGAGACAGTACTGCTGCAGTAAATTATTTCATTGAAGGTCGAGCACGGCGCAGCAAGCATCTTGTGGGAGGCAGGAACAATCTTTGGACAGGGCGCCAGCTCGTCACTTTCACTGCGCCACCGTGTTCCCATGTTTAATAACATGCTTTAATTCCTATCATTATGAAAATGATATCAAGTATACATCTTAATATTTAAATTGTTCAGAGAGCTGTAAAATCATGAACGTAATGTATTCTGTGTTCTGTCGGTGGAAGAGAAAGCCCATTTAAGAAGCACCAGAAAAAATGAAGAACAAATGAATACGGCATCTTGAATTCTTTGTGAAAACATCGCCCTAACACCCAAAGAATTTCAGCATTCGTCCTGTCCTGCCCTGAAGACTTCACCTCTGGTCGCTCTCTGATGACGTCACCTCCATCGAAAACTATGCATGTCACCCCTTCCTACAGTCTACTTCCTCTTCAGATCCCATAAGTTGCTCTGTCTGTCCGCCATTGTTTGTCAACTGTTTATTCCAAAAAACTGACCGTTATACTTGCTCAACAAGAGATTTACCATACCACACAGTATACAGGGACGAATCCCCAACTCTTAATCTGTGTCTCTTTGATTTCTTCACACTGGTCATAAAACTCTCATCTCTATTCAGACCATGTTACAATATGCAAGCTTTTGAGTCAACTCTAATCTCCCTTACACAGCAAAGGTAGTTTAGACTCCATAATCCATGACTTTGGACTGTTACATCTTGCCTGAAGAAGGAGCCTGAGTTGCCTCGAAAGCTTGCGTATTTGTAAACTTTTTAGTTAGGCCATAAATGATGTCAAGGCGCTTGACTTCTCACTACTTCCATAATGACTAACGTGGTACAACACCCTAGTACTACTTGATTTTTGAGGAAAATAAAAGCACACAGTACTTTTGATGCACCTGCTCTTGCTGATATGTGACCTCATTGTCCAGTCAATTATCAATGTCCCGGGTTTGAGGTAGTACACCAGTTGTGGGCACCCCGGGCATCACTTTTAAATTTATTTGAATATCACTATCAGGGTTTTTGAAGACCAATGAATCCATTGATTATATTGATATTTTATTTCACAGTGCCAAAAAATAATTACAGCCTCTCACAGTATCATATTGTTTTTTGTTGATGGTTGATATTCAGCTACCAGGCAAGATGATCAGAAATGTACAACATGTGATGTCAATAATGCGAGGAATTGCATAAAATGGTAAATACGGTGAATCCTGTACTCAAAGACATCAGTGAAAATTACAAGGACTGAAGAAATTAATCGCTTCTTTACGCCAAGAGCTGTGGGAGTCACACTCTGAGCAAACAGATGTTTAACTGGCTAGTAACCCAAGGTAGAGAAATATCAAAAAGTTGTTTTAGACTTCACTTTGGATATGTGTCAGCATAAGCAGCCAATGTGTTCAACAGGATGGTTAGATAGTTAGTTTAAAAGTTTATTTTTGTGGTTTAAAGACTGTATGTCCCATATAGAATTTTTTTTCTAGTCAGTTATTTGCCCAACCCGCTTAGTCCTGAACAGGGTCACGGGGGTCTGCTGGAGCCTATACCAGCTAGCAAAGGGCAAGCAAAGGGCGTCAGGCAGGAACAAATGCCAGACAGGGTGCCAGTCCATCACAGGGCGAACACCCACACACCCACACAAGCACACACGGACCAGTTTAGTGCCACCAATTCACCTAAGCTGCATGTCTTTAGATTGCGGGAGGAAACTGGAGCACTCAGAGGAAAGCCATGCAGACACAGGGAGAACATGCAAACTCCACATAGGGAGGACCCGGGATGCAAACCCTTGTCTCTTTATTGCAAGGCAGCAGCACCACCATTGCACCACCTCTCCATGTAGAAAATCAATTGTACATAAATAATAAATAATGTGGGAATCTCTCAACTGCACGGTGAAACAAGATCTTTTCCGCAAACTAAGAACTACACTTTAATTTCCCCAATCATGATGTGCTTACTCTTGGTTTTAAATGCCAAACAAAGAGAAGCTGAATTATTTCAAGTGATGATGGCAAAAAAAAAAAAATTGTGTTTGCAAAATTACCATGGGGGCTTTTTATATTGAGTGAAAAGTGAAGTAAACAGCATTCTGCAATGAAAATAGAAAACCACAAGAAACTCTTTCGATTAAATATGAGAAAGAGGCAGACGCATCCAGACATTTCATGTTAGCCATGCAGTAAAATCTTATGATATCATTGGTTTCACCTAACAAAACATTTTAAGTGTGTTTAATTTAAGCTCATGCTAATACAGTATAAAGGTATACAATATACAGTACTGTATATACACTATATGGACAAAAGTGTTATGCCATACCTCTTAATTACTGAATTCCGGTGTTTCAATCAGACCCTTTGCCCCAGGTGTATAAAATCAGCACCTCGCCATGCAGTCTCCATTTCCAAACATCTGTGAAACCAAATGGATCGTTCTGAAGAGCTCAGTGGCTTCAAGCAAAGTACTGTAATAGGATGCCACCTTTGCAATAAGACAATTCATGAAATTTCATCCCTGTTGGATCTTCCTTGGTCAACAGTTAGTGGTCTTATTGGAAAGTGGAAGCATTTAAGAACAATATTAACTCAGCCACAAAGCAGAAGACCACGTAAAGTCACAGTGCGGGGTCAACGACTACTAAAATGCGTAAAAGTCGCTAACGCTCTGCTGTTTCCATAGCTGAAGAGTTCCAAACTTCCACTGGCATTAACTGTGTGGTGGGAGTTTCATGGAATGGATTTCCATTTAACGAGCAGCCTTCCATCTCCAAGTCCAATGCCAAGTGTTGGATGGAGTAATGTAAAGCCCACCGTCACTGGACTGTGGAGCAGTGTAACGTGTTCTATGGAGTGACAAATCACACTTCTCTGTTGGGCAGTCACATGGGTGAATCTGGCTTTGGCGAATGCCAGGAGAACGTTACCTGTCAGATTGCATTGTCCCAGCTGTGAAGCTTGGTGGAAGAGGGATAATGGTGTGGGGCTGTTTTTGGGCTTGGCCCCTTACTTCCAGTGAAGGGCAATCTTAATGCTTCAGCATACCAAGACATATTGAACATTACAACACTCTGGACAAGAACAGGCCATTCAGCCCTACAAAATTCATCAGTCCTATCCACTTATTTCTTCCAAAGAAAAGTTTCAAAAGTCCCTAAAGTCTTACTGTCTACCACACTACTTGGTCACTTATTCCAAGTGTCTATTGTTCTTTGTGAAAAGAAAAACTTCCTAATGTTTGTGCAAAATTTACCCTTAACAAGTTTCCAACTGAGTCCACGTGTTCCTGATTGACTCATTTTAAAGTCACCGTCTCGATCCACTGTACTAATTCCCTTCATACTTTTAAACACTTCACTCAGCTCTCCTCTTTATCTTCTTTTGCTCAGCTCTTTAATTCTTTCCTCATAACTCATCCCCTGTACCACTGTAATCAGCCTAGTCGCTCTTCTCTCGTCCTTTTCTAGCGTTGCTATGTCCTTTTTGCAGCCTGGAGACCAAAACTGCACACAGGACTCCAGATTAGGCCTCACCAGTGTGTTATAAAGACCTGAGCAGAACCTCCTTGGACTTGTACTCCACACATCAAGGCGCTATATAACCTGACATTCTGTTTGTTTTCTTCTTAATGGCTTCTGAACACTGTCTGGAAATTGATAGCTTAGAGTCCACTATGACTCCTTAATCCTTCTCATAAGGTGTACTCTCAATTTTCCGACCGCCTATTGTGTATTCAATCCTAACAATTTTACTTCCTATGTGTAATATTTTACATTTACTGACATTAAATTTCATCGTCCACAAATCTGCCCAAGCCTGTATGCTATCCAAGTCCTTCTATAATGATATAACGGATTCCAAATTATCTGCTAATCCACCTAACTTGGTAACATCTGCAAACATAACCAGCTTGTTACTTATATTCCTATCTAAACCATTTATATATATTAACAATAGCAGTGGCCCTAGCACTGACCCCTGCTGGTCACCACTCTTAACATCGGCCAATTCTGATGAGGTTCCTCTCACCGTCACCCTCTGCTTCCTGTGTCTGAGCCAATTCTGCACCCATCTAAAAACATCACCCTGAACTCCCACTTCTTTTAATTTGATGCCCAACCTCATCAAAAGTCAAGATAAATAATATCATCTGCTCCACTCTGATCGTATCCTTTTCTTGTCTCCTCATAGAATTCCAGCACGTTAGTAAAACACAACCTCCCTCTTCTGAACCCATGTTGATTAATTTTCCTGTGATGCATGTTAAGCTTACTGGCCTATAGTTGCTTGGATCTGCCCCGTCACCCTTTTCATATAATGGGATGATATTTGCCATTTTCCAGTCTTTCAGAATCTCTCCAGTGCGCAGTGACTTCCTAAAAATATGTGTCAAGGCTTTATATCTGTACTCGCTAGCCTCCTTAAGAACTTGAGGATAAATATTATCTGGTCCTGGTGATTTGTTTGATTTCAGCTTATTTAATCTGAGCAGCACTTCTCCCTCTATAATTTCCAACACTCTCAGTACCTCCTTAGTAGTCCCTGTTACCTCTGGGAGATTATCCACTTGCTCACTTGTGAAGACCTCAGAGAAATATAAGTTTAGATTGTCCGCTATTTCATTGTCTGTATCTTGTAATTCTCCTTTACTATTTCTGATGCACTTGACCTCCTCCTTGACTGTTCTTTTGCTACTAAAATACTGAAAGAATTTCTTAGGGTCTTCTTTCGCCTTATCTGCTATATTCCTCTCCAAATGTCTTTTAGCCTCCCTGATATCCTTCTTAATGGTTGCTCTCATGTTCATTTTAGATGACACTCTGCTTCCAACTTTGTGGAAACACTTTGGGGGAGGAATTTTTCTATTCCATCCTAACTGTGCCCCAGGGTACAAAACAACATCCATAAAGACATGGTGGGATGAGTTTGGTTTGGAAGAACTTGACTGACCCACACAGAGCCCTGACCTCAAACCCATCAAACACCTTTGAGATGACCTGGAGTGGAGACTGCGAGATGGGCCTTCTTGACCAACATCAGTGCCATCCATCCATCCATCCATCCATTATCCAACCCGCTATATCCTAACTACAGAGTCACGGGAGTTTGCTGGAGCCAATCCCAGCCAACACAGGGCACAAGGCAGGAAACAAACCCCGGGCAGGGCGCCAGCCCACCGCAGACATCAGTGCCTGACCTCCTAAATGCTCTACCAAATGAATGGGCCACAAATTCCTGCAGAAAACACTCCCCAAATCTTGTTGAAAGCCCTCCAAGAAGAGTGGAAGCTGTTATTGCTGCAGTACGGGGACCACCTTCGTACTAAAGTCTATGCATTTGAATGCAATATCATTAAAGTCCCTATTGGTGTAATGGTCAGGCGTCCCAATACTTTTGTCCATATAATGTGCATATAGGCCATAATAATGGAAGGTCAAAGGGAGAAAGTTTCCCAGGCCCATGTATTCCACCTTTACACAGGATGGCAGTGTCCTTCTGCTGGAACTCTAATTGGTGCACCCACACTGCATATTGGGAGATTTACTCCATATGGACAGCCCTTGTGTGCAAAACTTTTTTAAAAACCTGGCAGGATCTAATCAATAACATTTTAGAATTAATCGGCTTCTTTTCCCTCTTTTATTCTATTTATTTATTTACTTATTTTTCCTGCTATTAATGTTTTAGTCTGTTGGCCCAGCTCTCTTTCTCATGGGTGGAGGTTTGATTTGATTCAAACCCAGTTTTGTAAAATTGGACTTGCTTGTATGGAATGTTATTTGGTTTTAAAAAATTCAATAAAATGCTTAAAAAAAAAGAGCTGCTGAATAGCTGTGCACATTGCATCTCTGTAAGTCATTAGTGCTAAAACAGACCATATGGTTTGTCGACACCTAAACCATCACACCTATGTGAGCTTGTTGGACGTCCTATTCCAAAATCATGGGCATTAATATGGAGTTGCATCCTCGCCCCTTGGCGACTATAACAGTCTTCATTCTTCTGGGAAGGCATGTTTCATAAGATTTTGGAATGTGTCTGTGGAAATTTGTGTCAATTCATCCTTTTGTCAGGGCAAATACTGATGTAGGATGAGAAGACCTGGCTCACAATCAGCATTCCAATTCATCCCGAAGGGGTTGAGGTCAGGATTTTGGGCAGGCCAATCGAAATTCCTCCATGTCTTAATGAACCTGGCTTTGTGCACAGGGGCAAAGTCATTTTAGGCCTTGAACAAACTGTCGCTACAAAGTTGGAAGTTGTTGAAATTGTCTTTCTATGCTTTAGCATTAACTGGATCCAGAGGGCCAAGCCCAAACCCTGAAAATCAGGCCTATACCATTATCCCTCCTCCACTAAACTTTACAGTGGGCACTATGCAGTCCAGAGGTTAGCATTTTCCTGGTATCCACCAGACCCAGATTCATCCATCAGATTGCGTGATTCATCATTCCAGTGAACACGGCTCCAGAGTCCAATGGTGGGGTGTTTTATACTCCCACTCAAGCTGACGCTTACTACTGCACTTAGTGATCTGAGACTGCTATGCAGCTGCTAGGCCACTGAAACCCATTTCATGAAGCTCCCGACACCCAGTTCTTGTGCTGATGTTTCTTCTAGAGGCAGTTTGGAAATCTATTGTGAGTGATGCACCAAAGGATACTCTTTTTTTTTTTTTTAGGTGCTTCAGCACTTTACGGCCCCTGCTCTGTGAGTTTACATGGTCTACCACTTCATGGCGGAGCTGTTGCTGCTCCTTGACATTTCCACTTCACAATAAAAGCACTTACAGTTGACCGGTGCAATCCGGTGAAATTGCTCATACTCATTTGTGGCAAAGGTGGCATCCTATGGCAGCGCCACATTTAAAGGCCCTTTAATATGACGCATTATACAGTCAACGTGCGTCGATGGAGATTGCATTGATGTGTGTTTGGTTTTATGCACATGTTAACAACAAAACTCAAACATCTGGAGACGTGTCCACCTACTTGTGTCCATGCAGTGTTTAAAAATGATTATAAAATGTTAGTGTTCCCTCTCTCTTTTTGGCATGCTTCTATAGCCTGAAAACCATGAGGACTGATTCAGATCATTTAAGACAGGTAGAATGCCCAGTGGGGGCTGGATGGTCTCATGGCCTTGGAACCCCTGCAGATTTTGTTATTTTTTTGTTCTCCAGCCCTCTGGTGTTTTTTTGTTTGTTTGTTTGCTTTTTCTGTCCTCCCAGACCATCTGACCTCACTTTATTCTTTACTAGACAAAGAGCCTGTTTCTACAACGTAAGATGAAACGGGCACGAGTGCAATAGTAGTAAATATAAGCACCACAAACTGATATAGGTGTTGTAGTGGTCAGGGGGCGCTAAGATTTACAGCGTCAAGGCTGACGGTGATTTATTTATTTTAATATAAGAGATCCCAGGAGCGTCCCCCAGCCTTGGATCGACCCACACACACTCACAACAGAGACCAATAAAGCACACCGGGAAAGGCAAACAATTAAGAGTATAATGAACACAATTAACTAAATGAAAACAGTAATACCACACCTGACCCCTCCGGCGATGTTACATTTAACATATATACACACACAAACACCACACAGCAAAAGTCCATGAAAACCAATCCAGATGAAAAATGCGAAGTGACGAAATTAAGCCCAGCGATCTGTAGGTTGAAAGGGTGAAGGAAAAACACAGTCCTACTGGTTGATACGGAAAGGAATGAAATCAGATGGATGGTTCAGGAGCGCTCCACTCTTCCGGAAAACTAATGAATCCAATACAGTCCTCAGCACACAGGTAGACAGACGATCCAAACCCCAACAAACAAATACAGTCCAGGACACAATGATTAATTAGAGTTCCAATAACAGCAGGCAGCATGACAGATGAACGTAACACACAACGCACCAAAACAAAACAAACATTTTTTTTTCCTTTTTGCCCTCTGCCCTCTTTTAAACCTCCTTTGACCACCTTTGACCCCAGCAGCTCCTGCAAGGACTGCTGGGAGATGCAGTTCTTACAAAGTAGCACTGCTACAGTGTATTGAATGAATGCGTAATTAGGCCTGGAGCTGTAGTCAAAATCACCTTTCAGGCCTCTAGAGCTTTAATCGAAGTCGCCTTTCTCTTGAATTTTTGCGGCCGTAAATCCGACGCCTGCCGCGATGTTGGTCGAAGTCGCCTTTCTCTGTGAATTTTCGAGGCCATAAATCTGCCACCTGCCGCGATGTCGGTCTCGTAAGGTTTTTCGGGCAGCTGAGCAGAAGGCGACTGAGCATTCGGCTTCGGACAGACGTGAGTGAGTGAGTGAGTAGACTGGTGAATTATATATAAGATTAGTTAGCATTGCCAAATCTTATTTTTATATTTTTAATTTTTCTAAACTTCACTTTCTTCATCTTGTAAAGTACTTTGAGCTACCTCATTTGTATGAAAATGTGCTATATAAATAAATGTTGGTGGTGGTGTCACTACTATGCTTCTAAGCTGCCCGTGAGAAAGACACCCCAGAAATACTTAGCAGCCTTGGAATCCAAGGAATAAAGGACTCAGTTGCCTTAGGACTTCAACAATGGGCGGCCAGTTGGCACAGAGCTCCAGAACTGTGACGGGGCCTGACGTTGTGTATAACGCTCAATGATGTTAGGTACGTATTTAAAAAATGTAAAAGTCAATGAGTAATTCTGTACACTGATTTGAAAGTATTCAAAGTCTGTAAACATTTCACATAAGTCGTACAACTTAGGTGTGTCATTTCCATTAGAAAACGGTCTGCAACTGAGCTACGTGGGCTGCCAATAGCCATGCCAAATTCTTCTTATGTCTGCCAGCTTACTTTCTTTCCTTTGGCACACTGCCTCAGGTCTGTGACCCAACTTTATTTTCAGCACTGATATGAAGGCCTTGGAAGAGTGAAGGTCAGTTTGTTGGGGAGTGTAAACTTCCCATTAATTTTGATTCAGGAGTTCAAACACATCACCCTGCTTAAATCGCTTATGTTTGTTTTCCATTTAGTAACAGATACGAAAGTGGTCTAAATCCAGTCTGAAAAGTGATTTTTTTGTGCTATTTACATTATTATTTATAAAGATCAGACACTTTTTACAAAGTGGTGCCTGGCTAGGCACCGGCTCCCCATGTCATTGATCTACATAAGAAGATTAGAACATGGACAGAAGATTGTGTTGGTGGGTAGCACAGTCATTCGCTAATAAGCTCTGTAGCTTCACAACATTAGTCATCAGACTTAATTTTCCACCCTGGACCCACTGTTGGTATTGCATGCCCTTCCTATATTCACATTACATTAAGTGAGTATGTTGTATTAGGTGATTAGAATATTAGAAAAGTTTTTGATGAGAACAGGCCATTCAGCCCAACAAAGCTCACCAATCTTATCCACTGAATTGGTCTAAAATAACCTCAAGTCATGTTTTGAAGGTCTCTGAAGTCCTACTGTCTACCGCACTACTTGATAATTCACTCCATATGTCTGTGGGTCTCTGTATGAAGAAAATCTTTGAAACGTTTGAGCAAAATTTACCCTTAACAAGTTTTCAACTACCAAGAGTCCATATGTTCTTGTTGACAACCTCAATCCACTGGACTAATTCCCTTCATAATTTTAAACACTTCAGTCAAGTCTCCACTTAATCTTCTTTTGCTTAAACTGAAAAGGCTCAGTGTTTTTAATGGTTCCTCATAACTCATCCCCTGTAGCCTTGGAATCAGCCTAATTGCACTTCTGTGGACTTGAGCTGCTATGTTCTTTTTGTAGCCTGGAGACCAAAACTGTACACAGCACTCCAAATGAGGCCTCACCAGTGTGTTATGAAGCTTGAGCAGAACATCCTTGGACTCCACACATCAAGACGCTATATAACCTGACATTCTGTTAGCCTTCTTAACGGCTTCCAAACACTGTCTGGCAGGTGATAGATAGTGTACAGTCCACTATGACTCCTAAATCCTTCTCATAAGGTGTACTCTCTATTTTCAGACCTCCCATTGTGTATTTAAACCTAACATTTTTTCTTCTTATGTGTAACACTTTATATTTACTTACATTAAATTTCATCTGCCACAAATCTGCCCAAGCCTGAATGCTGTCCAATTACCATCCATCCATTATCCAACTCGCTATATCCTAATTTGTGTGGTTCTGCTGGAGCCAATCCCAGCCAACACAGGGCGTAAGGCAGGAAACAAACCCCAGGCAGGGCGCCAGCCCACCGCAGGGCACACACACACACACACACACACACTAGGGACAATTTAGAATCTCCAATGCACCTAACCTGCATGTCTTTGGACTGTGGGGGGAAACTGGAGTACTCAGAGGAAACCCACGGAGACACGCAGAGAACATACAAACTCCATGCAGGGAAGACCTGGGAATTGAACCCAGGTCTCCTAACTGCAAGGCAGCAGTGCTACCCACTGCGCCACCATGCTGCCCCCAATTCCCTCTGTGATGATTTAATGAATTCCAAATTATCTGCCAATCCACCTATCTTGGTATTATCTGCAAACTAGCAAAAACATCCTGGGGAGCAGACCCTAAGACCCTGCAATCAATGGCCATGGCACTCTGTTATTCAACTGCAGAGTATTGCACACCAGTGTGGGCTAGGTCAACCCATGCCAACAAGGTTGACCCTGAGCTAAATAGTGCATGCTGAATCATCACTGCCACATTGCGAACAACGTGCCTTCCTGCTTTATACAGGCTGGCCGGGATTGCACCTCCCCATATACAACAAGAAATCAGTTCAAGCAACTGATGAACTCCAAACACCCACTCTACCACCACCACCAGGAAGTAAATCACTGTTATAATATGTTTTGTTATTAAGTTTAATGTCACTGTTCTCTGTGCCCACTTTTATGGACTCATTCATACAGGCAGACCAAGTATGGTACACAGGGGCACAGCATCAGCATTTAGAATTGCCGAGCCAAGCACAGGACTAGAGAGCCAAAGACAACTGGAGAATTGAATAGTCAGCCTAAAGACAGACCAGTATATTTCTGTCTTCTGTCAGCACACCATCCTCTTTCCTTGTTGGGAGAATGAGAACAGTATGTAGGCATTGTGCTATTCCTGTATTTTTGAAGGTGGGGTTTGAGTCCTTTCCTGTCCTTGTTTGGATCAAGAGAAGGAGCCTGCACATGGAGTGACCAGAATATAAGGATGGACCTACGGCCAACACTTTGAAGCTGCCGGGCGGAAGATTATGTCTTCCGTCAGGTGAAAATCCTTTCAGCGTGGTGACGAAAGATGGCAGACTGCGTAGGTCAAGACACCCACATTGCTTGATAGAGTCTGTCCTGGTGAGCTGAATGACCTCCGGCCTGTCGCTCTAACATCACATGTGATGAAGACCATGGAGCGGCTGCTGCTTCACCACCTGAGGCCACAGGTCCAACACGCCCTCGACCCTCTGCAGTTCGCATACCAGGAGAAGGTGGGAGCGGAAGATGCCATCATCTATATGCTACATCGATCCCTCTCCCACTTGGACAGAGGCAGTGGCGCTGTAAGAATTATGTTTCTAGACTTCTCTAGCGCCTTCAACACCATCCAACCTCTGCTCCTTAGGGACAAGCTGACAGAGATGGGAGTAGATTCATACCTGGTGGCATGGATCGTGGACTATCTTACAAACAGACCTCAGTATGTGCGTCTCGGGAATTGCAGATCTGACATTGTGGTCAGCAACACAGGAGCGCCGCAGGGGACTGTACTTTCTCCGGTCCTATTCAGCCTATATACATCGGACTTCCAATATAACTCGGAGTCCTGCCACGTGCAAAAGTTTGCTGACGACACTGCTATCGTGGGCTACATCAGGAGTGGGCAGGAGGAGGAGTATAGAAACCTCATCAAGGACTTTGTTAAATGGTGCGACTTAAACCACCTACAACTGAACACCAGCAAAACCAAGGAACTGGTGGTGGATTTTAGGAGACCCAGGCCTCTCATGGACCCCATGATCATCAGAGGTGACTGTGTGCAGAGGGTGCAGACCTATAAATACCTGGGAGTGCAGCTGGACGATAAATTGGACTGGACTGCCAATACTGATTATCTGTGCAAGAAAGGACAGAGCTGCCTGTACTTCCTTAGAAGACTGGCATCCTTCAACATCTGCAGTAAGATGCTGCAGATGTTCTATCAGATGGTTGTGGTGGAGTGCCCTCTTCTACGCAGTGGTATGCTGGGAGGCAGCATTAAGAAGAAGGATGCCTCACGCCTGGACAAACTGGTGAGGAAGGCAGGCTCTATTGTTGGCATAGAGCTGGACGGTTTGACATCCGCAGCAGAGCAACGGGCACTCAGCAGGCTCCTATCAATTATGGAGAATCCACTACATCCATTAAACAGTGTCATCTCCAGACAGAGGAGCAGTTTCAGCGACAGACTGTTGTCACTGTCCTGCTCCACTGACAGACTGAGAAGATCATTCCTCCCCCAAACTATGCGACTCTTCAATTCCACCAGAGGGGTAAACGTTGAACATTATTCAAGTTATTGTCTGTTTTTTACCTGCATTTTTTATTACTCTTTAATTTAATATTTTTTGCTGCTGGAGTATGTGAATTTCCCCCTGGGATTAATAAAGTATCTATCTATCTATCTATCATAAGCTTCCTGTCTGTAATACCACGTGAACCCGTCAGTAAAGAGCTAAATTATCCTTATACTTCTCGTGTAATCTTGTAACTGTCATATTGCATGCTGGGGAGGGATAATACCTTTTTATTTATAATTATTTAAATTCAGGTTAATTAAAACGCCACAATTGAAAAGAACACATTTCCAGAGAGCTAATGCCTCTTAAAGGAAACAATCACCAACTACCTTCTCATCGTAGCTCAATCCAAAGCAGTCCACAACACATAGGCTCAAGAGGTGGTGAGAGACTGACCGTAGCCCTCCCAATGAAGCTCTACCTACACCTCAAGTGCATCTACCCAATGGAACATCCCTATCTAGGAAAGACTGGGCCGCGCTTAACCGAGCTAGGTCAAAGGTGGGCAAAACAAGGGACAACCTATTTAGATGGGGCCTCACAACAAGTACTGAATGTCCCTGTGGTGAGCCCACCCAAACAATGGACCACATTCTCCGTGAATGTTCCTGAGGTCCTACAGTGCACCGATGAGATCTTAAGGATGCTAATGACGCTGCTCTTTCCTGGATTTGGCAGTGGCGTGATAAGATATGATGATGAGGATCTGCAAACTTAATCAGCTTGTTACTTATATTCTTATCCAAACCATTTATATATATTAAAATATCAGTGGCCCCAGCACTGACCCTTGCTGGGCACCACTCTTAACATCAGCCAATTCTCTTAATATTTCTTTCACCATCACCAGTTATTCTTTTTGACATAACAAGGCACAGACTAACTGGCTAAGCAAAATAAATTAGTACATAATTACAGTACTTTCCTAACTAGTCTCATTTTATAAAAGGTGGCATGGTGACAGAGTGTTTACTGCTGCTGCTTTACATGTTAAGCATCCAGGGCTCAAATCCTGTGTTGTCTGTTTGACGTTTGTGTGTCTTCTCTTCCTTGTGTGATTTTCCTCCCACATTCTGAAAGATGTGTGTGGGTGTGTGTGTGTGGGTGTGACTCTCTGGCAGGAGTCCAGAAGTTGTTTTCTGCCAAGTCATACGATTGAGTTAAGTATCCTGCAATCCTGAGATGAATGAAGCACGACTGACAATGTTAAGCTAAATATTTTTTCCCCTTGACCAATTAGTAACCATTCTGAGACAGCAGTGCATATTCAAACACAAAGCAATTAAAATGTCTCATAAAGAATTTAGCTAAAGGAAACTTTTAGATCTTTGCAAAAACAAACAAAAAAAAAGAATTGTTTTCTTAAAGAGAAGATAAAACCACAAAGTGATTCCGGACTCTAAAGAACATCTGACAAATGCTCAAATTCAACTTGAAAGCAGTGCCTATGTAGAGCACATAAACGGCACCCCTCATTGTCCATAGCATGCATTTAATATTATTAGACTTCTATGGGGTTCGGGTGCAAGTTGGAGGGGGGTTCCTCATGTGCCCCTTGACTTATCAAAGCGGCACCCTTGATGTCATAGCAAGGCAGGGAGGTAAAGAATTGCTCAGGTGACGGAGCCCCAGGAGGCGCCACCTATGTCGCCTAATGGATTGACAGCCTCTGTTTCAAAGTGGTCATTCATGTTATATGTTTATTATATCATTCTTTGTTACGGCATCCTCTGTTACTTTAATTTTTCAAGGAGAGCCAAGTCATGCGGTTTCACGTCAAACACTTCTTTGCTTCACTTCTCCAAATCAAATAGTCCTTTGCCCCTGATATCCTTCCTACTAATTAAGGCTACGCTTTCACCTTAAGTAAACATTTGACATATCACATCCATTAAATCAGGAATTTTTATGAATCTCTTTGAAAAAAGCATTAGGACCTGATTATTTTATTATGACTTTTGGCTTCCAGAGTGTTACAAAAACAATGTTTTATTGACATATTTATCTTTAATGTTTCTTCCATTGAAACTATGCCTTTAACAAGGTGCTACCGGGATGGGCGCTGCACTCCCCCATGCCCTTGGATTGAATTAAGTGGGTTTGAGAATGTTGTGTCATTCTCTCTGTTCTCTTCATCTTATCTTTCCTTGCACTTTTGCCGTCCATCTTTTATATTCATTATCCTCCCACTTCTTCATGCCCTCTGCATTTCATTTCTTAATAAACACACAGATTCTCAACCCCATCTTTTAGGCACACTGACCTCTTCGGTCACACTGAACTCCCTTCTTGATGGGTATAGTAAAATTAAAATGTGAACTGGCTGAGGGGACTTGAAAGATTGGAAACCATCAGCATAACGTAAACCCAATGTCAGGATATTTCAATGTCCTGTTGGGTGAATGATTATGTGAATGTGTTGGGCGACACAATTAGAATTAGATTAGGTGGCAGTTTCTCAATAAGAAATGGTGAGAGTCTCACTCTTGCGCTTCTAAAGAGAAATTATTTCATGTATTTATTTCTAGTAGGATGGACTACTGCAATGCAGTATTCACTGGAAGTTCAAATTGTTCTTTATACAGCTTTCAGTAAATTCAAAATGCTGCTGCAAGAAATACAGTGCCTGGCCAAAAAAAAAAGTCGCCACCTGGATTTAACTAAGCAAATAGGTACGAGCCTCCTGTTGGATAATTACTGCATGGGCAATTATCTTTCAGCTGCCAACAAGTTATTTAACCCCAACTGGTGCAATGAGTTGCTTCTCATTTCTTAAACAACCATGTCGAAAGACACATCTTGTGGTCGTGGAAAAGATGTTAGTCTGTTTGAGAAGTGTCAACTCATTGGCATGCATAAAGCAGAGAAAACATCTAAGGAGATTGCAGGAACTACTAAAATTGGGTTAAGAACTGTCCAACGCATTATTAAAAACTGGAAGGATAGTGGGGACCCATCGTCTGCGAGGAAGAAATGTGGCCGGAAAAAAATCCTGAATGATCGTGATCGGCAATCACTTAAACATTTGGTGAAATCAAATCGAAGAAAAACAGTAGAACTCAGGTCTATGTTTAATAGTGAAAGTAAGAGCATTTCCACTACCTGAATATACTGAATGACCAGGTTATTCCATCAATGGATTTTTTCTTCCCTGATGGCACGGGCATATTCCAAGATGACAATGCCAGGATTCATTGGGCTCAGATTGTGAAAGAGTGGTTCAGGGAGCATGAGACATCATTTTCAAACATGGATTGGCCACCACAGAGTCCAGACCTTAACCCCATTGAGAATCTTTGGGATGTGCTAGAGAAGGCTTTGCGCAGCGGTCAGACTCTACCATCATCAATGTAAGATCTTGGTGAAAAATTAATGCAACACTCGATGGAACTAAATCTTGTGACATTGCAGAAGCTTATCGAAACAATGCCACCGCGAATGCGTGCCGTAATCAAAGCTAAAGGCGGTCCAACAAAATTTTTTTTGGTGGCGACATTTTTTTTTTGGCCAGGCAGTGTATTATAAGAAAAAGAAAATATGAACACATAACCCCAGTTCTCAAGTCTTTACACTGGCTCCCGGTTAAGTTTAGGGCAAATTTCAAAATCCTCCTTTTAACATATAAAGCATTAAATGACCGAGGTCTGGCTTAGTTGTCTGAACTTATCATGACTTACAAACCTGAGTGCACATTAAGATCTCAAGGTGCCGGTTTGCCTATGATTCCAAGGATTAATAAATAACAATGGGAGGTCGAGATTTTAGTTACAGGGCCCCTAAACTGTGGAATGGCCTGCCTGCTCCTATAAGAGATGCCTGTTCAGTCTCAAATTTTAAATCCCGGCTGAAGACTCACAACTTCAGTTTAGCACACTCTGACTAGAGCCTACTGATTAACTGTACAGACTGCATCTCTGTTGTTAGTCATTAGTGCTAAAACATAAGTAATATATTATTCATAATCTGTTATTAACGCTCACCTACTCTATTTCTCTTCTCAGTACTCAAATGTGGCACTTGGTGCCACTGCTCAACTGTCAACTTATTTGCCTGCCTATGGAAAACTCATCTCAGATAAAGGGGCTCTAGAATCATTGGGAAGAAGGGTCCTTCCATCTGATTGGCTGACTGAGCACTGCCGAAGCTGAAGAATGGCCAACAGAGGGGAGGTGGCTTGTTGGCTGAGGTCGCCAGGAGTCTGAACAAATCTGTATCCTCATATGTAATAGTTCTGTATTTATTGAGTG
This sequence comes from Erpetoichthys calabaricus, assembly GCF_900747795.2. NCBI lineage: Eukaryota > Metazoa > Chordata > Cladistia > Polypteriformes > Polypteridae > Erpetoichthys > Erpetoichthys calabaricus. The sequence continues at coordinate 14,840,872 of NC_041402.2, read as the reverse complement.
ATATACTGTAACCGCAGCACGGTGGCGCAGTGGGTAGCACTGCTGCCTCGCAGTTGGGAGATCTGGAGACCTGGGTTCGATTCCCGGGTCCTCCCTGCGTGGAGTTTGCATGTTCTCCCCGTGTCTGCGTGGGTTTCCTCCGGGGGCTCCGGTTTCCTCCCACAGTCCAAAGACTTGCAGGTTAGGTGGATTGGTGATGCTAAATTGGCCCTAGTGTGTGCTTGGTGTGTGCTTGGTTTGTGTGTGTCCTGCGGTGGGTTGGCACCCTGCCTGGGATTGGTTCCTGCCTTGTGCCCTGTGTTGGCTGGGATTGGCTCCAGCAGACCCCCGTGACCCTGTGTTCGGATTCAGCGGGTAGGAAAATGGATGGATGGATGGATATACTGTAACCTGTTTTTACATTTTGCTTTGTAGTATGTACTATTACTACTGTACCGTGAGGTGGCAATGACAGATTGGCCATTTAGCTCTGTGATGACGATAACTTCTGTTCTGTTTTGTGTGTTATATTTACCCCATTTCTTTTGACACCCACTACATGCCCAACCTACCTGGAAAGGTTGTCTCTCTGAATTGCCCTTCCCAAGATTTCTTCCATTTTTTTCCCATACAAATGTATTTTTTGGGAGTTTTTTCTTGTCTTCTTAGGGAGTCAAGGCTGGGGGACTGTCAAAAATCAGAGCCTGTTAAAGCCCACTGCAGCACTCCTTGTGTGATTTTGAGCTATACAAGAAATAAATTGTTGTTGTTGCTGGAGAATATCGTGACACTTTTTTTCCATTATTTTGGCTGTAGCTCTCAGCTCAGAAAGAAAATATTACACTGTAACCAGTAGGGAGTCCCAAACCCCAGACCCAGCACAGATTTACTGTAATTCCCATGAAACCATGCAGGATGCCTCCAGCAGACCACTGCCACCTAACGTATGGAACTGCTCCTGGCCTCCAGCATCTAATTGTCCATCCCTTGGCACCTTCCATTTCATTCAGAGGTCATGCCATCGTCCAGCCAGAATGCCCGTCTGTCCTGTGAGGCACTTACATCACTTTACTGGTAACACTGTCCTAAGGCAAGCACTAAATTCGGACCAGTTATTCAGAATATTAGCAAACTTAGATGCTGCAAATTAAATAATGTTTTTTAACAATACAATATTCTTTAGTTAAAGTTACCAGAATTTCTACACTAAACAGAATACAGAAACTATCAGATAAACCAATATTAATGACCTGGCTCACATCACCTTTTAGTATTGCTTTACAACATTGCTTCAGCTCAGTGATGTTTGAGGGTATTCGTTTTTACACAGCTCTTTTAAGATCATTCGGACCGAGCTCTGGAATTTGACTTGGCTATTCCAACAGCTTGATTTTCTTCTCTTTTAGTCATTCAGATGTTGATTTGATGGCGTGCTTGAGATCATAGTCCTTCTGTGTGATTTTTTTTTCTTCTTTGTCGGAAAGATGGCTTTACATTTGTCTCAAGAATATTTTGGTATAAAGTGAAGATTATGGTTGTCACGATGACTGCAAGTTTCCCAGGTCTTGTACTGCAAAACAAACCTGAATCATCACTGAGCCACCACCCTGTATAAGGTGTTTGTAGTGATATGTCATTTGATTTTTGCACAAAGACCAAACATCTCCACCTTGGTTTCATTGGTCCAAGGGATATTGTTCCAGAATTTGTATGATTTGTTATATATAACTGCTCAAAAAAAATGAAAGGAACACTTTGAAAACACATCAGATCTCAATGGGATATCTACTGTATACTGCTGGCTATCTCTACTGCTATAGACTGATATGGTAATGTGTTACGAACGAAAGGATGGAACATCATTTGATGGAAATGAAAATTATCAACCTACAGAAGGCTGAATTCAAAGACACCCTGAAAATCAAAGGGAAAAAATAATGTGGCATGCTAGTTCATTTCCATTTAATTGCAGCAACTCAAATTTGTATGACACTCATGTGCTTGTATACATGCCTGACAACATCGGGGGGTCATGCTCCTAATGAAATGACGAATGGTGTCCTTGAGGATCTCCTCCCAGATCTGGACAGTCTAAGGTGCAACCTGGCAATGTCGGATGAACCAAAACATAATGTACCAGAGATGTTCTGTTGGATTGAGGTCAGGCGAGTGAGCGTGGGGGCCAGTCAATGGTATCAATTCCTTCATCCTCCAGGACCTGCCTGCATATTCTCGCCACATGAGGCTGGGCATTGTAGTGCATCAGGAGGAACCCAGGACCCACTGCACTAGCATAGAGTCTGACAATGGGTCCAAGGATTTCATCCAGATACCTAATGGCAGTCAAGGTGCCGTTGTCTAGCCTGTAGAGGTCTGTGCGTCCCTCCATGGATATGCCTCCCCAGACCATCACTGACCCACCACCAAACCGGTCATGCTGACCAATGTTATAGGCAGCATAATGTTCTCCACGGCTTCTCCAGACCCTTTCACGTATGTCACATGTGGTCAGGGTGAACCTGCTCTCATCTGTGAAAAGCACAAGGCTCCAGTGGTGGACCTGCCAATTCTGGTGTTCTATGGCAAATGCCAATCATGCTCCAGGGTGCTGGGCAGTGAGCACAAGGCCCACTAGAGGAAGTCGGGCCACCCTCATGAAGTCTGTTTCTGATTGTTTGGTAAGAGACATTCACACCAGTGGCCTGCTGGAGGTCATTTTGTAGGGCTCTGGAAGTGCTCATCCTGTTCTTCCTTGCCCAAAGGAGCAGATACCGGTGGATCCTGCTGATGGATTAAGGACCTTCTACAGCCCTGTCCAGCTCTCCTAGATTAACTGCCTGTCTCCTGGAATCTCCTCCATGCCCTTGAGACTGCGCTGGGAGACACAGCAAACCTTCTGGCAAAGGCACATATTGATATGCCATCCTGGAGAAGCTGGACTACCTGTGCCACCTTTGTCGGGTCCAGATATGGCCTCATGCTACCAGTAGTGACACTGACCATAGCCAAATGCAAAACTAGTGAAAAAACAGATGAGGAGGGAAAAATGTCAGTGGTCTCCACCTGTTAAAACAGTCCTGTTTTGGGGGTCATTTCATTGAGCCCCTCTGCTACTTAACTGACCAGATCAATAGCCCACAAGATTCATTGACTTGATGCTATATTCTTATTAAAAAGTGGTCCTCCAAATCCGAGACCATGGTCCTCAACCGGAAAAGGGTGGAGTGCCCTCACAGGGTTGGGAGTGAGATCCTGCACCAAGTGGTGGAGTTCAAGTATCTTGGGGTCTTGTTCATGAGTGAGGGAAGAATGGAGCGTGAGATCGACAGGCGGATTGGTGTGGCATCCGCAGTGATGCGGGCTCTGCATCGGTCTGTCGTGGTGAAAAAGGAGCTGAGCCGTAAGGCAAAGGTCTCAATTTACCAGTCGATCTACGCTCCTACCCTCACCTATGGTCATGAGTTATGGGTAGTGACCGAAAGAACGAGATCGCGAATACAACCGGCTGAAATGAGTTTCCTCCTCAGGGTGTCTGGGCTCTCCCTTAAAGATAGGGTGAGAAGCTCAGTCATCTGGGAGGGGCTCAGAGTAGAGCCACTGCTCCTCCGCATCGAGAGGAGTCAGATGAGGTGGCTCGGGCATCTGATCAGGATGCCTCCTGGACGCCTCCCTGGTGAGTTGTTCCAGGCACGTCTAACCGGGAGGAGGCCCCGGGGAAGACCCAGGACATGCTGGAGGGACTATGTCTCCCGGCTGGCCTGGGAACACCTCAAGATTCTCCCGGAAGAGCTAGAAGAAGTGGCCGGGGAGAGGAAAGTCTGTGCATCTCTGCTCAAGCTGCTGCCCCCGCAACCCGATCTTGGATAAGCGGAAGAGGATGGATGGATGGTCCTTTAATTTTTTTGAGCAGTATGTATATTTGTTTTTTTGTTTTTTTGAGAGAAGGGGCTTTAGCCTTGTCACCCTTCCATGAAAGCCATACTTGTTCAGTTTTTTTTTCTAATTGCCAGCAGCCATACTACCTGCATTTCAGAAAAGGTAACCCACCTAAACCTAAGCATGTGCAGGCCTGGCCAGTGTTTGGATGGCAGACCAACCAGCAAAAGCTTGGGTTGCTGCTGGAGAAGGTGTTGGTGAGGTCAGCAGAGGGCGCTTACTGTGTGGTCTGAAAGTAGATCCAAATGCCCCAGTGCATTGATGGGGATAGTGTGCTATAAAAATGGTGCATTCATTCGGATGAGACGTAAAACTGAGGTCCTGACTCTCCGTGGTCATTAAAGATCTCTCAGCATCTTTCGTAAAGAAGATGTCCTGGCTAAATTGCCCACCAGTCTAGTCATTCTGACCTGCTAAATATCCTCTGTCTCTAATTCACTATTTCTCTAACCATTTCACCCACTAACAGTTAATATGTGGTGAGCATACCAGTGTAAAATGGGTGCTGTTGCTTCATCCTGGTGGATGCCACACATTAGTGGTGGTTGAAGTGGCTCCCCACTCTCTATGTAAAGCACTTTGAGTAGTGAGAAAAGGGCTATACAAATGTTAAGAATTATTATTAATTGCACTGTCGTGAACATGAATGTTTAACATGCTCATCATGGTCGTTAGGTCACATGATGTAGTTCTTGTGTGTTTGTTGATTTCTCTGACAATTAAACGGTCCAACCTTCAGCTGAATTTGCTGGGACATCCACTCCTGGCAACTGTCTTGAAAGCTCTTCATTTGGAAACAACCCTTCTAAGTTTAGAATTGGGAATTTCAAATTTGTTTCAAAATGTCCTTATAACCCTTCCCAGATTGACAGGCAGCAGCAATTGCTTCTCTGGATCATGGTACACATTCTGTGTTCTTGGCATGAAGTAAACACAACTCTGGGTGCTCCAGAACAACAAACTGTCAAATGTTTTGCTTTCATAGAAGTGGCCAAACTATTTCATTAAAAATACCTGGCTGCTAAATTTAGCCACTGCAGTTTGCCTATCAGACAAACAATGGAGTGGAAGATGCCATTAACTCCCTGCTCCACAAGGCTGGACAAAGATAGCAGCCCAGAGAGGACAGTGTTTTTTAACTTCTCTAGTGCTTTCAATATCATCCAACCATCCCTGTTCAGAAGCTCATATTGATGTGCCCATGGTGTCTTGAATAATGGATTATCTGTCCAGCAGAAGGTAGTTTGTGAGGCTCAAGGACTATGTCTCTTAGTTGGATGTGATCAACACTGAAGCACCATGAGGAACTTTCCTGTCTCTCATTCTCTTTACCCTGTATAACTCAGACTACAAGTATATCACCTGGTCATGTCGCTTGTAGAAATTCTCAGATGATTCTGCACTTATGGGGTGTTTCGATAAAGGAGGTGAAATAGAGCAGTGCAATCAGGAGGGGGACTTTGATTCTTGGAGCAAAGAGAATGGAATGCAACTTTACATCAGCAAAAGCAAGGAACTGCTTATTGACATTTACCACACCAAACAGCCTCTATGTCCAGTCATTATTTAAGAAGTGGATGTAAAGGTGGTGCACTGCTACAAATACGTGGGGGTCCACATCAATGACAGGTTGGACTCATCTTGTAACACAGAAGAACTACATAAGAAAGGCAGAGCAGGCTCTTTTTTTCTTAAAGGACCACAATCATTTAATGTGTGTAGTAACATCCTTCACATATTCTAAAAGTATGTGATGGCCAGTGTTATTTTCTACAGTGTGGTGTGCTGGATTGGTAACATCACTTCAACTGACTAAATAAGACGGCAGGTTCAGTTATGGGACATGCTCTAGACCAACTGGAGGCAGTATTGGAGGACAGAATGAAGACCAACTTGATGGACATTATGAATAATACTGCACATTCTCTCTATGATACACTAGCATTGAGAACTTTCAGTCAGCAGAAGTGTGTCAAGACTCGCTACTGGGGCTCCTTCATACCTATGACAATATGCCTTTATAATGCCTTACTGGGACTGCTCTCTGATCATTAGCTAAGTCAGACGTTTTGTAATTCTTAAGTGTAAGGGAGTTGTTGTTGTTTCTTATAAAATTTCTACTGTCGAAGAAACAGAGCAACATCATGTAAAGTTGGGGTCTCAGTACATAGTTCCTTTTAGTTATACCTATGTAGAGCACAAAACACAATTTAAACTAGGGTAAAGACCATTGTGGTCTTGGAGTAACCAAGTTTAAGTTGCTTCTGAGGTACCAACAGTTACTGGTTCATAAAGGAAGACCGACTTCCAAAATTTTACGTTCTTATGTAGTTGTCCCGGAGTAAGGGCGGGGTATCTACCGTGGCACCAGAAATGATGTAATGCATCCTCTCAGGAATTTTCCTCCTCTCTGCATGTATAAATGGAGAAGTGGTTACCATCTGTGTGGTCCCTTTCCTTGTAGATGTGGTGCCTGCCTGCTTTGAGCCTTGAAGGTGCTCCCATAGTGCTCTTCATATATGATATTACATTTCTTAAGATGGCGGCACGGTGGCGCAGTGGGTAGCGCTGCTGCCTCGCAGTTGGGAGACCTGGGTTCACTTCCTGGGTCCTCCCTGCGTGGAGTTTGTATGTTCTCCCCGTGTCTGCGTGGGTTTCCTCCGGGCGCACCGGTTTCCTCCCACAGTCCAAAGACATGCAGGTTGGGTGGATTGGTGATTCTAAATTGGCCCCAGTGTGTGCTTGGTGTGTGGGTGTGTTTGTGTGTGTCCTGCAGTGGGTTGGCACCCTGCCCGGGATTGGTTCCTGCCTTGTGCCCTGTGTTGGCTGGGATTGGCTCCAGCAGACCCTCGTGACCCTGTGTTCGGATTCAGCGGGTTGGAAAATGGATGGATGGATGGATTTCTTAAGATTCTCTAGAAGCTAAAATTTCCCCTTGGAACAAATAAATTACAATCAATGTATCGATCTAAACAGGCTTGAGGGGCCATAATGCTTCTTCTTATTTGTCATACTTCTTATATTCTTCTAAAAATCAGCCATTAAAAAATTATGTTCATTTAATTTGTGACAGAACAAAATTTTGAAGTGTTCTCAATGTTGATAATGTTAAAGTATTGTATATGCAGATAAATTGTTGTTAAAATACCTTGAATTTTTTGGTACTGTAAGAAGGACACAAACAGAGATCATAAAAGGCTTGGGGCACCTAGGTGATCACTGTATAGCTGAAAATTGAGTACAGCAAAAAGAAACCAAAAGAAACGAAAGCATGTTTTCTTAGACACAAGTCAACCCTATTTGTTGACATCCATCCTACCTGGAAGAGGGTCTCTCTCTGAATTTCTTTCATTTTTTCCCTACAAGGATTCTTTGTTGGGAGTTTTTTCTTGTCATCTTAGGGAGTCAAGGCCTTGTCAAAGAACACAGCCTGTTAAGGGCATTTCTTCTGTGATTTTAGGCTATACAAGAAATACTGTAAATTGTCGCTGGACTTTGCATGTTCTCCCTGTGTCCAGATGGGTACTTCAATTTCCCTTCCACATCACTAAAGATATTCATGTTAGTTTTGGATTTTTAAATTGGCTCCAATTGAATTTGCTTCTACTTCACTGTTGCTTCCTCTCTCGCAGCTGCAACAACTCTGAATTGGATTAAAAAAGTTTGCAAATGTTATGTTTAAAGTTTTTATCATTGACATTCAATGTATTGTGTCTTTTATTTGTTTTAGTTTGGCTGCACATTATTTAGAGCTGTCAAATTACATAATTGCCTTGCAGTTAGGAGACCCGGGTTCGCTTCCCGGGTCCACCCTGCGTGGAGTTTGCATGTTCTCCCCGTGTCTGCGTGGGTTTCCTCCGGGCGCTCCGGTTTCCTCCCACAGTCCAAAGACATGCGGGTTAGGTGGATTGGTGATTCTAAATTGGCCCTAGTGTTTGCTTGGTGTGTGGGTGTGTTTGTGTGTGTCCTGCGGTGGGTTGGCACCCTGCCCAGGATTGTTTCCTGCCTTGTGCCCTGTGTTGGCTGGGATTGGCTCCAGCTGACCCCCGTGACCCTGTGTTCGGATTCAGCGGGTTGGAAAATGGATGGATGGATGGATGAAAATACATAATGGAGCTAAATAAGAAAAGAGAGTGTGCATGATTACAAAGTGTTAAGCAGCACACTGATGCAATAAAGCTGTCCAAATTTAAAGTGTGAATAAAACAAACTGGTTATTTTTCTGAGGCTTTAACAATTAGATTCCTGATGCTCTGATGAAACACAATTTACAAATGACCATAGCATGACTGTGTCCTAGTTTATATGTGACTCACTCAGTAATGCTGATTACAGTCCAGTCACTCTTCCCCATTGACAAAAACAGTGAAATGTGATAATGTAATTCTAGAGAGTCAAACCACTCACTAAGCCACAATGGATTAAATAGGATAAAAGATAAACAGGGAATAGAAAAATTCTCCCCTCTCCTACCTTTCCTTCCTTTGTAGAGAGATAATACCACTAAGGTATCACTAACATCACAAGCTTTGAAATGTTACTGACTTTTTCAAAGAAGCAAAGGAGTAAATTTTATATCACAGTGTTCAAATTCTTTTTCAGCTTGGCTGCTTAATCTAAAACAAATAGAAAAAATAAATCTGGATGAGATCCAGGTAATATAACTAACAGTTGAAATATCTCAAATTATGCTCCATGTAAATTCCCTTAATACTCTGAAAGGGACAAAAGAAAATGAAAGATAACAAGAATAAACATATAATTGTCATAGTTTAGTTCAGTTCTAACTTTCATTTGTAACCTAACATTTCTCCCTTTTTTTGGTTGCATTTCCGTCATGATTATTTCCTAATTACTTACCCCTGCTCTTTTCAGAGCTGAGCTAGGGCTATGATTACGGATTATTCTGCGGGTGCCCTGCTAATTATGGCTGCCACTAGTGGTGCAACGGATCAAAAAACTCACGGTTCGGATCGGATCACGGTTTTAAGTCATGGATCGGATCAATTTTCGGATCAACAAAAAAAAAAAAAAAGACAAGACAAATTTAACTCTCCATTTATTTAGTTAAGTATTTTTTGCCCATTAAAAAACATTCAACTGAAGACTCATTCCACTCAATTATATAAATACAAATTAAGGTGCAATATAGGGCATGATAACTATTTCCTTTAATGTGGACACAATGAAAAGCAACTTTAAATGCAATTTAAGGCATCATTGCTTCTTACTTTGAACATGTGGAGAGAAATAAAAACTAGCTTATGTCCACATCATCAAAAAAAAATAAAGAAAGCAAATCAAACCTGAGCTTATAATTTTAAATTTTTTTTCAAAAACATAAGGATGTCTACATTTTCTGGGGAAAGTGTAGATCTCTTTGCTGTAACTATGTCCCCTGCTGTTGAGAACACCCTCTCGCTAGGCACTGAAGTGCCAGGCACAGCAAGATGGGGTCTTGCCATTGTGGCATGGTGAGGGTATTTGGTGTACATGGTGATTGTGGCATGGTGAGGGTATTTACATTCGTTCCTTTTCCACCAAGTCAGTGGATCACCATCAACTGGAATGCCACTTGCTGCCTCATAGCATACCACCTCCTCTTTGATGGTGTCAGCAAAAGCCTTGCTGACCATGTCCTTCTGTGCAAAGGTCTCGCCAAAAGCTCCGCCGTTGCCGACTTCTTTTGAGGAGGAGATGTGTCTGCTCCTGTTGGTGCTGCATATTGACGCTGCAGGGAAAGTTACATTATTGATTAAAACTTTTTTTTAAATGATGCTGGAGGTTTGTCGAGCTCCTCTGCTCCTCTGCTTGAACTGCTACCGCTGGCCATGACCACGCGTATGAAGCGGCAAACCGGACAAAAGTCGAGCGAAAATGCGTGAGAGAGGTTGAGTTAGTGCGCGAGAGAGATGGTGCGTGAGAGAAGATTAATTGCAGTTCAGTGTGCGAGAGCTACCGAGTTGCACGAGAGGGAGACAGAGTTAGTGCGCGAGGGAGGTTGAGAGAGTGCACAAGAGACACGCGCACAATACAGTGGAACTTTTTTTTTCTCTGATTTTTGGATCACGTGCGTACCGAACCGTGAACAGGAATCGATTCGGATCACGGATCAACAGTGATCCGTTGCACCACTAGCTGCCACCCAAGGTCTAATAAAAAATGGACTCTCAGACCCCAGCTTTCTAAAGAAGATTTGAATGAACCATTTCCAATCCTGTTCTTACGTTTCATATTGTCGTTCTGAAATTATCTTCTAGTTCTTTTCTTTGGAGATTGTTTAGTTTTGAATTTTATTATTTCTGGTGGCCGTCTCATGTGCTTTCAGTGCACTGCAACTTGTTTCAGTTGCCAGGATAACCTCTCCCATTATTGGAACGCAGATAGCCTCCGGGTTCACCACCTGCTGGTAACTGCATTGGTGTGTTTAAATCAGCTATGCATATGGCATGCATCTTTACTTATCTGTAGCACCTGATGACCCTGATGCTCTCAGCTTTCTGATCCAGTGTCTTAACTTGTATTTCTGAATGGAGTAGTAACTTTCTCAAACTAAATAAGGAAAAAGTAGAAATCTTGGAGGTTGGCAAAAATTGAAATATTAGAAATAAAGTTGAACTCTTAACATTAAAATTCAAGGCAGAGGTAAAGAATTTAGGTGTAATCATGGCTTATGACCAAAACTTTAAAAAGCACATTAACCAGATTACTGGGACTGATTTTTTTCATTTTAGTAATTTTGTAAAAGTTAGACCACTTATTACATTGCAAGATGCTGAGAAATTAATTCACAATTTTCTTTTTAGTCCTCTAGTTTACTGTAATACACTCCTAACCGGTCTACCTAAGAAAGACATCAATTGTTTGCATTTAGTTCAGAATGCAGCAGCCAGAATCTTAACTAGAAAAAGAACATCTGAGCACATCTTTTCCGTTTTAGCGTCGTTGCACTGGTTACTCGTGTCATTTAGAATTGATTTTAAAATACTGCTACTGGTGTATAAAGCTTTAAATAGTTTTGCTCCTTCCTGTGTTGTATAAATTATATGACCTTCTATACACAACTACACGTGTGCCTTTCTAAACAATGTTGTTAATTCAATTTAACACAGGTGGTCTCCGATTAAGATCTAGACATATCCTAAGGAGAATTAAAGCAGACATTAGGCACCTGAACACAATCTGGAGTGCCACAGAAAAGGCTCTGAATACTTCTGTGAATGAGAGATTTCAGTTTTCGATTTTTAAAAAATCTGCACACACTTTCTAAAACATGTTTATGTGTTGTCATTATAAATGGTAAATGTATCTATTTAAAATTAAATCTACAACAAAATGAAGTGTGCAGAAAGTGAAAGTGGTCTGAATATTTTGCGAATCCACTGTATTTAATGTTGGCCTTTCACACTGAGCACCTCACATGGTTAGATCTTTGAAACAGCAATGTGCTGAATAGAGAATTTGAGGACTAGCTACAGAGAAGTTCTCCATTCTGAATTTTACTTCATTAAACCCAGCAGGGATGGCAGGAGGGCTTTTGCGGTAGATTGTACTGAAAAGCCCCAATGTGGGAAAACTGTTCAGGAAGTTTAAGCCCTAAATGTCAAACAATGTCTGCTTACTCAACATTTTCTAATGTGTCCTGTTTCATCATTTAAAGTAATTGTGGAAGTACAGACGCAAGTATTTTCTGCTCCACACAGGATGGATTATGCAAGGTTGTCTTCAAGAAAAAAAAAAAAATGTATACAGTACATACGCATAAAGCACAGCCCTCAGCTGGAAGGTAGCAGCAAAAGTGAGTTGATTCAGTCATGTCAGCATATCAGAATGGAAAGAAAGAATCATCTGATAAAAGACAGAAAACCCCTTCTGGTGATGGCGTATGTTTGCCAAGCCTCTGGGGCATCATGTGCCAATCCCATGGTCTATAATCACACACAAACCACGCTTCTTACCCATGGTCCCATGCAGCTAGTTATTCAGCACAGAAGGTATGTATTTTCCTATAGTTTTCCTACAGTGCCTTTCATATGTGTTTAGTATAGAGTGCTTTGAAAGAAAAAAAAAAAGTCCACAACGCAATCCTAAATATATTCAAGCAGCAAGGTGGCACCCTGGAGACCTTTATATTGTGGGGTGTCTTGATTCAGTCTAACCTGCTTATTCCAATGCAGAGCCAAAAGGTTATTGAGTATCAGGTTGGGAATTAACCCAAGACTAAATGCGAGCCCATCACAAGGCAAAACCTGGCACAAACCAACATTCATGCTTTTAGGATTATGTGGATGGAGGCATCACTCTCTACTTAACAGTCAATCGCAGGTGGGATACCCTGAATTGCAGTGCACATACACCAAGCTTGCTTACATAGTGAACCTACAGCAGTAAGCAATTTAGGAAGAACTAGAATACCTGAGGAAAAATACATATTGTTTAGATTTGCAAACTTTAAATAGAGACTGAAAATACCCGGACCTGAATCCAAGATTTGATCTTTTGTTAATAAAAAAATTCAATCAGTTAGTGCCATTCTTAGAAAACATCATTAATTTGGCTGTTAGTGCCAATCAAAAGAAAGCAGCACGACTGGGTGTTCAAGAGTCTAGTAATGAATATAAATTAATGCTAGATTAAAGGAATAACATTAGAAAGTATCTTTTCTCACACAGGAGGAATTAATTTTGTAGGATTTGGTGTATTTTTTTTTCCCAGTTCCCAAAGCCAATGTCACATTACATAACTTTCAAGTGATAGGGATGACATCCTTCCTAACTGAAATTGCTGTTCTTGTCACCAGACCAAGTCACTTTACACAACTACGAATCAGTGGGCATGTCACATTTATCAACCATGTACTGACCTTCCAGCTCAGCTGTGCTCGCCCCTTTGCCTGACAGAGCTGTTACTATACAGAGGGTTAACAGGTACTCCGAGCTGACCTGCAATCACATCCCCTTTTTCCTTTGTAAGTACATTAGGTACGTTCACATATAATACACAAAACACCTGTTGTGATAGCACATGTCATTTTGTCTGTCTGCATGAAACAAACCAAAGCCCCTCAAACAGACGGACAAATCCTCCTGAAATGTGGCACACTCGTTCTACAAAGAAATTTGTGAAGACATTTAATTTTTATTGAAGCGGTGAACCGCACAGTGAAAAACATTTTGGGATAACCATTATCTCGTACATACGTGAAAATATCTCATACGTATAGGATACTTTCACATACGTATGAGATATTTTAACGTACGTATGGGATACTTTTACTAATGTACAAGATAAAGTTAGATTAAAAATTTGCAAAAGTGCATTGCCTAATTACAACTTTACCAAGGCTACGACACATTAGTTTGACATAACTTCCATCTCTTTTTGCGCGATGATGTAAAAAGCAGACGGGTGGGCTTTTATTTATTAAAGGAATGTAGGATGGTTTAGGTACCTGTTTTATGTTTAGCTATCAGTCTGCATAAGCAGACCCTGAGGGGATATGGTATGTTTTTCTGCATACAACTTACTATCTCGTGCCCACTACTTACTAACTCCTGCTCACCACTCACGCCTGTGAACCAGGTACTTCAAGGTCGCACCAGCAATTATTTCGTGTGTGCCGCAGACATTCGGATCGCTAAACATTTGGATGTTTTAGACCTAAGGTTCCCAACGGGGGTGGTACTGCCCACCTGTGGGCGCTGAAGAAATCTAAGAGAGCATTTCTGGTTCAAGATAAATTAAGGGGGCGCTGAGGACCAGCAGCCACCCCCTTGGGCAATACGCACAAGAACACACTGAAAAGTTTGATTAATACTAAAAATCATTGAACGCATGTTTCAACCAATCATTCTAAATGTCCATTAAGAAAGACCCATCCATATTAAATAGTAGGTATTGGTACATTATATTTACAATTTTGCACAAGTCATGCATTCTCAGATCATGCAAGTCCTTACAAGATTAACGCACGTGCAGAGGACTGAATCTATGCAAGTTTTGAAGGGTTCATTGAACATTACAATAAATACGTGAGAAGTTTTTTATCAACATCACATTGTTTCAGAATTCCTTCAGAGCAAGTATAAACCTAAAATTACAGTGCGATACCTACAAATAACATTCAAAGGAAAACTTACCTGGACCTACTTATTAAAAACTAGGGGGCTTTGCCCCCTGCTCACTTCGCTCGCCATCCCCTTCCCTGCGCTACACGACAGCCACTTCTTGTCACTGTGGCTCGCATATGTGGATTTCACTTTTACCAAACAACAAATCTTTTCATTCTCATGGGTAAGCCACTTCATTGGGAAGAAACACTACTTTTCCCTGATAGCAACACGAATTAGACAATCTACAAGTCTCCCATCATCATCCATCCATCCATCCATTATCCAACCCGCTATATCCTAACTACAGGGTCATGGGGTCTGCTGGAGCCAATCCCAGCCAACACAGGGCACAAGGCAGGGAACAAATCCCAGGCAGGGCGCCAGCCCACCGCAGGACACATCAAGCACACACTAGGGACAATTTAGAATCTCCAATGCACCTAACCTGCATGTCTTTGGACTGTGGGAGGAAATCAGAGTACCCAGAGGAAACCCACGCAGACACAGGGAGAACATGCAAACTCCACGCAGGGAGGACCCAGGAAGTGAACCCAGGCCTCCTAACTGTAAGGCAGCAATGCTACCACTGCGCCACCGTGCCATCACCCTCATCATCATATTTAGCCAAAACAGAATTTAGCATGCAGCAATCTATTAACTAAGAAAAGAAACAGATTGTCAATAGTGGAATGCGGCGATTTAAGATTGCTGAGGACAAAAATGGCACCAAACATCAAAAAATTTGTGTCATCACACCAAGCTCAGCCCTCAGGTAAATGTTAACATTATTCAAAGTTATCGTCTGTCTGTATAACTGCATGGTTATCACTCTTTAATATTGTTTTTTATTAGTATGCTGCTGCTGGAGTATGTGAATTTCCCCTTGGGATTAATAAAGTATCTATCTATCTATCTATATATCTCACTAATAATATTATATCCATTTTTTTGATAATATACTGTTTATTGTTTTAATCATACTTTGAGCAATATACCAATATTGTTAATATCTTCTAATAAAATAATTTTAAAAATTTGTCCTTGGTTTTCAATATATAGTATAGTATATATATAGGCATTCGACCGTGTCCCTCGGGGAATCCTGTGGGGGGGTACTCCGAGAGTATGGGGTACCGGCCCCCCTGATAAGGGCTGTTCAGTCCCTGTATGATCAGTGCCAGAGCTTGGTCCGCATTGCCGGCAGTAAGTCGAACCCGTTTCCAGTGAGAGTTGGACTCCGCCAGGGCTGCCCTTTGTCACCGATTCTGTTCATAACTTTTATGGACAGAATTTCTAGGCGCAGCCAGGGTGTTGAGGGGGTCCGGTTTGGTGGACTCAGGATTGGGTCACTGCTTTTTGCAGATGATGTTGTCCTGTTTGCTTCATCAGGCCGTGATCTTCAGCTCTCTCTGGATCGGTTCGCAGCCGAGTGTGAAGCGGCTGGGATGAGAATCAGCACCTCCAAATCCGAGACCATGGTCCTCAGCCGGAAAAGGGTGGAGTGCCCTCTCAGGGTTGGTAGCGAGATCCTGCCCCAAGTGGAGGAGTTCAAGTATCTCGGGGTCTTGTTTACGAGTGAGGGAAGAATGGAGTGTGAGATCAACAGGCGGATCGGTGCGGCATCCGCAGTAATGCGGGCGTTGCATCGGTCTGTCGTGGTGAAAAAGGAGCTGAGCCGCAAGGCGAAGCTCTCAATTTACCAGTCGATCTATGTTCCTACCCTCACCTATGGTCATGAGCTATGGGTAGTGACCGAAAGAACGAGATCGCGAATACAAGCGGCTGAAATGAGTTTCCTCTGCAGGGTGTCTGGGCTCTCCCTTAAAGATAGGGTGAGAAGCTCAGTCATCCGGGAGGGGCTCAGAGTAGAGCCGCTGCTCCTCCGCATCGAGAGGAGTCAGATGAGGTGGCTCGGGCATCTTATCAGGATGCCTCCTGGACGCCTCCCTGGTGAGATGTTCCGGGCACGTCCAACCGGGAGGAGGCCCCGGGGAAGACCCAGGACACGCTGGAGGGACTATGTCTCTCGACTGGCCTGGGAACGCCTTGGGATTCTCCCGGAAGAGCTAGAAGAAGTGGCCGGGGAGAGGGAAGTCTGGGCATCTCTGCTCAAGCTGCTGCCCCCGCGACCCGACCTCGGATAAGCGGGAGACAATGGATGGATGGATGGATGGAGTATAGTATAGTATAGTATAGTATAGTATAGTTCACCCAAGGGGGGCGTGATCAAATCACTCTTTGAAAAAGTGGGCTCTGACCCAAAAAAGTTGGGAACCTATGTTTTAGACTAAATTATTGGGCCAGTAAAATTGTGCATCATTATAAACTAAAGATAATGGAACTGTTAAGTTTGTTTAGTGTAATTAAAATTTAAGTAAATGTTTTTTTGTTCTGCGCACAGCAGCGTACGCGTCACAGGGTACTCATATCTAAATAGGCTTTTTGTTTTCCGTGCTTGCATTTTATACTTTTACTGTTAGGAAAATCATTTAACTTACCTGTTACGACTTGAAGCATTCAGAGGACTTTAGTATCGGTGCACTGCTTGTCTCTCCTGTTTACGCTCAAGCCGCTGGAAAAATCCATAAAGCAGAAACAACTAGCTGATTTAGAGGTTTCCCGCGCGCGCCTTTATCGACTTGCAGACCCAGGACTAAGTTTCCCGCGCGCGCGCAAACAAGCAGCCAGCCAGTGACTGCAACTTCCTGCGCGCCCTTTCAGTCTGCTGGCGTCTCATTAACTTATATCGGAGATCTCTTTATTATCAATAGCGCAGCAGCTATCGGAGGCGAAAAACGTGTAAATATACAAGTTGGTGCAACCGCTGTCAAGGTAAAACTGAAACAGTAAACTAATTTGTAGATGAAGCCGCACTAAATGTTTCACTGCCTTAAGACAGACGAGCTCGCAAATTCGCCAATGCTTTTCAATGAGAGGAGTGCGTGATGGTTTAGGTACGTGCTTTATATTTACGGTTTAGTCTGCACACTCGTACTGGACCCCTGAGGGTATATGGTGTATTATTTTTTCTGGAAAACAATTTGGTGTGCCAAGCTTTCCAAAGAATTAAATTACTGTACCCACATTGGACTGGGTAAACTTCACATGCAATCATTACGTGAAATATGAATTCCTTTCATAACTTGTGCGAGTAAGAAGCTGGCTGTGAGTAAGCAAGTAGATGCGAGTAGTTAGCTAACTAATGTCGTTTCCTTTTACTACACATTAGTGTAGTGGTTAGTGCTGCTGCTTCGCGGATCCAGCGTTCAGGACTTGAATGTATAGCTTGCTTTGATAAACTTGCCAATATGCATTTCTGTTCAATGTAATTGTCTAAAACACGGGTGTCAAACTCCAGGCCTGGAGGGCCGCCGCAGTGGCTGTAGGTTTTCATTCTAACCCTTTTCCTAATCAGTGACCAGTTTTCACTGCTAATTCACTTTTTTCCCCTTTATTTTAACCGCCATGGTAGTAGGATGCAGTCCTCTGAATTGATTCGTTTCCTCATTAAATGACAGCCAATGAGAAATGAGACGTGAAACGAGCCAACAGATGACCAGCTAAATTGGAGCTTCAAACTCCAACCAGTTTCTTAATGAGAAGCCGATGCTTGCTGTTAATTAAACCCATTATTTAATTCCACAGCTTGTTGCTGCTCTCGTTTTGCAACAGCAGACATTTCCAAAACTGTTTTTTATAAGAACATCATCCAAGTGTTTTGGTGAGTTGAGAGATCAACCTTACTGAGACCGTCACCTTTCTTTATTTTCAGATATTATGTGATGTGGTGGCTTGTTTTGTGTCTCATTATTGTTTGGCTGCTAATTAAGGAAAAAAGAAACAACTAAAGGGTCCGAGTCAAGTTAATTAAAAGAAGTAATTAGCAGCAAAAACTGGTCACTAATTAAGAAGATGGTTAGAATGAAAACCTGCAGCCACTGCGGCCCTCCAGGACTGGAGTTCGACACCCCTGTTCTAGAACATCCTCTGCCTCACCATTTACTGCATACCTCTCTGTCCACCCCTGGATGCTCACCATTTTGAAGAAACCCTATCAGCCATCAAATCTCTAACTGTTCTTCTATGCTTTTACATGTTTACTCTAAAATGTTTGTTTCTGTCTCCAGTTAACGGTAACTAATTTAAAATGTGATGAATAGATATTCGATTTTTTTATGTCACCTCAGGTAAAGGCATCTTATAAATAATTCGTAATAATGGTAATAATAATTATAATAATTTGCAATGCAATTATCTTTCCCCTGCTCAAATGTGCTTAACATGAAGCACCACAGCCATCTTTGTCATTTGAGTTTTTTCCCTTGGAACTCAGTAGAACACCT
The DNA here is from genome assembly GCF_900747795.2 of Erpetoichthys calabaricus. Taxonomy (NCBI): domain Eukaryota; kingdom Metazoa; phylum Chordata; class Cladistia; order Polypteriformes; family Polypteridae; genus Erpetoichthys; species Erpetoichthys calabaricus. The sequence goes on along the minus strand of NC_041402.2, from coordinate 14,822,502 downwards.
TCTGTAGCCCTTAGGCTGTTGTAACAGTACAGGGAGGATACTTGATGTAGATTTATCCTCCCACACATAACAGGTCCTGGAATTTCCCCAGAGACAGCACTCGAAGCAGGAGGAGTCTTGTGATCTTCTGTATGTTACGACACCTTGTTTGTCAGGAAACAGAATGATGGAGAAATGTAGTAACCATCTGCCCATCACATTTTTGAGATATCTGTTCTCAGGTCAAATTTTCTTAAATTAAAATGAGATTACACAAACGTTTTCAGATTTATTTCTCTTGTAAAGTGGATAATGAAAAAGAATCATTTCAATAAATATTTTAATTTCTTGTTTCCTTTTTATACTATAACCTCTAGAGGGCACTGACTGGACATTCATTTTTATTTAAACATTGTTAAGGAATGGGAACTACTGTTAAATGACCTGTCCAGCTTTTTTTTCCCCTCAAAAACAGTGTCCCTGTCCCCATTTCTTCCACTCTTTGGCATATTTTCCCTCTGCAATGTCCAGGTCACAATCTCTGGGCTTTGCTGTACACTGGATTGTTGTCCTTTGGAATTTTAATCTTGTGAATTGAGTGGGACTAAGCATTGTCATACTTTTTCCTGATGGCAAGTTATTGTAGCCAGCAATGGATTTAGAGGATAATAATGAAAACCCATCCATCCATCCATTATCCAACCTGCTGAATCCGAACACAGGGTCACAGGGGTCTGCTGGAGCCAATCCCAGCCAACACAGGGCACAAGGCAGGAACCAATCCCGGGCAGGGTGCCAACCCACCACAGAGGACTAGGACACGAAAAACTAAAAAGGTTTAAATAAGTAGTGATCAAAACTCAAACTTCAGATCAATCTCCAGAAAATCATTGAGATTGTGTGACTAAACCATACCTAAGAGAAAAATTGGAAGTTGAAAAAACTTTTCCAAAAGGTTGCTAATGATAACTAATTTGTGATTCACGTGTAGATTATTTTGTTTTTATCCATAAACTTTAATTTATCATGTCATGTGGTGCAATGTCTCGCAGGGTTGCTGACATCGCCAGGAAGCACTCCACTTGCAGTACACTGAGAGTTATCCTATTGGGTCAGGATGGTTAAAAAATAAACTGCTTTTGAAGGCCATTCTAAGCTAAACATTGTAGGCTGGCGACTGTCAACCTGCAATTACCACAGTGCAAATCTGTGAACTAAAATACCGTAGCTCATGGTGTGCATCTATAGAAATGCACATGGAGTAATCAGCAAGATCTGCATTGTTACCATGTTTGCTTTCTCTTATATTACCATTTTTCATTCATTTTCTAGATTGAGAGAAAAGGTTTATACTGTAGATTGTAAATCCCAGAATGTGATCATTTGTCTGGGTTTGCTGGCCTTAAATTAAGAGACAGATGTTTTCCGAAAGGTTAACAAATTGAAAACCAAAAATTGAAATCTCTGATTCATATAGGTATTCAGACCCTTAATTCAGCACTTTGCAGAAGCACTTTTGGAAACAATTACAGCTTTGAGTCTACTTGTTTAAGTCTCTGTACGCTTTGCACACCTGGATTTGGCAAGTTTATCCCATTCTTCCTGTGGGATCCTCTCAAACTCCATTAGACTGGATGGGTAGCATCTGGAAACTGTCATCTTCATGTCTCTCTGCACATTTCTTAAGGGGTTTAAGCATGGGTTTTGGCTGGGCCACTCAAGGACACTTAAAAACCTGTCCTGCGGGCCCCTTCACTGTTGTCTTGTCAATATGCTTTCATATATTGTTAAGCTGAAAAGTGAATTATTGTCATTCTAAGGTGGGGTGCAGTCTGGAGCAAGTTTTCTTTAAGGACCTCAGTGTATTTGGCTGCATTCATCCTTCTCTCAATTACAACCATTCTCCTTGTCCCTGTCACTGAGAAGCACCCCCAAAAGCATAGTGCTGCCACCACCATAAGGATGGCATTTGGCAGGTGTTGAGCAGTTCCTAGTCTTTACTAGACATAGCGCTTGGAGTTCCATTTTTGTCTCATCAGACACCAGACAATCTTTTTCCTTATGCTGTCAGGGTCCTTTAATCTGTCAAGATTCATTTTACTCAAGAGTGGCTTCCATTTAGCCACTCTACCATAAGCCTCCTTCTACTCAGCAGATGATTTTGGGACCTCTGTTAGAGTGACCATTGGTTTCTTGGTCACTTCCTTGACCAAAACCCCTCTTGCCTTGTACAGCCAACTCTAAGAAGAGTTCTGGTGATTGTAAACTCCTTCCATCTCACATTTATTGAGGCCACTGAACTCGCAAGAACACTCAAAGATTTAGAACTGACTTGATCCCCTCGCCCTGATCTACAGTATGTGCCACCTTCATTGCTTGGTTTTTGTCCTGACCTGCAGTGTGGCAGTGTGAATTGTAGGGCCTTAGGTACACGTGTGCTTTTCTAAAAGATGCCCAATCAATTCAATTTTCCACAGGCAAACTCCAATCAAACTCCAAACACATGTAAAGGAGAATTAAAGCAAACAGGATGCACCTGAGTGCAGTACCACAGGAAATGGTTCTGAATGCTTTATATAAATAAGAGTTTTCAGTTTTCAATTTTTAATACATTTGCAAACCTTTCTGAAAACATATTATCACTTTGTCATTATGTCTATTGAGTGTAGATTGATGGGCAAAAATGGACAACATATCTATTTACATCCATCCATCCATCCATTGTCTCCCGCTTATCCGAGGTCGGGTCGCGGGGGCAGCAGCTTGAGCAGAGATGCCCAGACTTCCCTTTCCCTGGCCACTTCTTCTAGCTCTTCTGGGAGAATCCCAAGGCGTTCCCAGGCCAGCCGGGAGACATAGTCCCTCCAGCGTGTCCTGGGTCTTCCCCGGGGACTCCTCCCGTTTAGACGTGCCCGGAACACCTCACCAGGGAGGCGTCCAGGAGGCATCCTGATCAGATGCCCGAGCCACCTCATCTGACTCCTCTCGATGCGGATTTATATTATTTACATTATTTATATCTGTTTACAATGAAGTCTGCAGCAATTGAAGGGTCTGAATACTTTCTGAATCCCCTGTGTATAGTATATAATTTTATATATGGTGAACCCTGTGCATGCTGTTTATTTATTTATTTATTTTTTCTGTGAGTTTTAGTCTATTCGCCTGTTTGTTTTATCATCATCACTATTCCAAAGAGACATTCTATGTGATGGACGGCCGGCAAAATATTCCGGCCCACACCTCCAGGCCGCCAGGTGGAGCCCTCCCAACAGCATGGAGGTTCCCCGAATTCCAGCAGGGCCTTATGGACCTTGTAGTTTGTATACACAGCCCTGCTGGATACCATGGGAACCACCAGGAGCCGCTGTAGGGAGGCTTGGGGAGTGCTATGTGCCCTATAACCTGGAAGTACGTCCTGGTCACATGAACAGGAGAAACGACATGCTTCCGGGTTGAAGAAAGGAGCATTTATCCGACCTGGAAGTGTTCACGGTCACATGGACAGAAGAGAGAAACACTTCCCGGGTCATGGACTATATAAAGGACTCTGGGAGACCAGAACACTGAGCTGAGCTGGGAGGAAGGGTGGCTAAGTGTCTGGGAGAGGAGGAGTGTGTATTGTTGTTAATTAATTAGAGAATTGGTATTTGTATGAGTAGTGTGGAGTGGAGGGTGCTTAGTGCACGTATTTATAATAAAAAGAATAATAATTGTACTTTTACCTGGTGTTTGGCATGGTACCTGAGGGTTCAAGAGGTCGATAACAACCTCGACTGCTACTTCTAGTAACAATTTCATTGTACTATACACACAGTCAGTCAGTCAGTCAGTCAGTGTCCAACCTGCTATATCCTAACACAGGGTCACGGGGGTGTGCTGGAGCCAATCCCAGCTAGCAGGAACAAACCCCGGGCAGTGCGCCAGGGCACACACACACCAAGCACACACTAGGGACAATTCAGGATCACCAATGCACCTTACCTGCATGACTTTGGACTGTGGGAGGAAACTGCAGCACCCGGAGGAAACCCACACAGACATGGGGAGAACATGCAAACTCCACGCAGGGAGGTCCCGGGAAGCGAACCCGGGTCTCCTTACGCTACCACTGCACCACCGTGCCGCCCTGTACCATACACACATGCCAATGAAACTGAACCAAAAATGTTCCAAAACATTACAAATAAAAACCTGTTATGTCAGTTTCACTTTTTACGTGAAACCTTCTGACACTTAAGGTGGGCAGAACTAGATTTCAGAAAATTGAAACTAAAGCAACAACAGAACAATGAAAAAATAAGTCCTAAAACGAGAAAGAAGCCAAATGTGAACAGCCCTGGCTGAAACTGAGACTTAAAAACCTCTCAGGTGTTGCAACACTTGATAAATAACTTGCTTAGTGCATTAATATATTTAAAGAAAACAAGGAAACAATAAGAGAAAAAGGTTTAAAAAAGAAAAAGCATGAAACTGGCAGGAATTGCCACAGAACATAAAAGTTTAGGTTTCCCTCGTGTTCTTTTACACACATTTTCCTCCCTGAGTAAATCTGTTTGAATGTTCTTAGCTAACTAATATTCTGAAAACAATTCTACACAACAATAAACTGAATTGATCTTTTAATTTTAAAGTATTAGTTTAGTCGCACTGTCATGCACCCGAGAGAAGACGCCGAGTCTATCGGCTTCAGGAAAACCTAATTTATTTTCATCAAAACGGGCACAGTCAGGGTCTTTATTCAAACAGGAGCTACCACTTTAATACACGCAGACACAGCAAATAAGTAGCTTGGAGAGTTTTTAGGTCTCAAAAACCTCACATCAGATTTAATAGAGTTGGATATGCACTTTTATGACATTATTTTACTTTTTAAAAAATTTTCCTGTTTGTCTTTAATTTCTTTCAAGGAAATAAATGCCCAACTGTGAGAATCTTCATACAGTAAATGTTACATCACAGCAGCTTTTCCAGTTCTGCCTGCCAGTTTCCTGAGAAAGACTTTGTTTGTCAACACTAAATGAGATAATGAAGTCATGTCATTACTCTTTTTTGCAAGGTCAATTTAAAAGTCAGCAGTTAGTGTAATTTGTCTACTATTGCCTGGAGCTGGGGAAGGTGAGTTGGCATCACAGGCTTCATGCCAATGTCCAGCTACGGTTGCCTGGTATGCCAGAATGCTGGCCAAAACTATAATATTAAAAATATGGAGCTGGTAGTTACAAATTAGAGAAATAAAGGGAGTTGAAAAAGCAAGTGTTTCTTTCACAGGAAAAAGTTATTTTTACATGATTAGCAGTTAATCTATTTGACATTAATGTTATCTATGCAAAAACACAAGTGGAATTGTAGGTTTCCTTTCTCCAGGAACATTTCTATTTATTATGCGTCATTACTGCTTTAATTCAAAGGAAGATGGATGTAAGGGCTAGAATGTCTGATGAACAAAGGTCACAAGACGCACTGTTTTCGAATCACACGAACTTACCATTGTAAGACTGCTTCAACTAAGAGGTGTTTTGCTTTGCCAGTATATATATAAAACTAGCCGTCTCCTGTGGCTTCGCCTGCGTAGTAGTGAAACGGGACAAACTTTAAAATCAATAAATAAATTTAAGCTGAGATAAGGTACACACCAAAACGTGGTGACAGGTAGACCGACTTGAACAGAGGCTGGCGTATGAGTGAGGAGGGCCCTGCCCAGCTCCCTACACCTGATGTTGTGCTTCCCTGTCCCCTCAGCCCGCAGCCTCTGTCTCGGAATATATCGCTCCTGCAAGCGAATTATGATACTTAGCGTGATGAGAGAAGTTGCAGAATCAACCAGAATGTTCAAGCAAATTAAGGATAAAAAAACCTGATCTAAACCCGTTAAGTAGTTCTCTCGTTCGCTAGCTAAGTGGATGTAAGGTACATATCCCGAGGCTGGCCCGGGACTGAGGAGGGCCCCCCTCTCCCCTCGGTCCGCCGCTTCTCTCTTGGATGCGCTCTAATAAATTGGTACCACAAGCATGATACTTAGCGTGATGAGAGAAGTCGCAAAATCAACTGGAATGTTCAAGCAAATTATAGTAAAAAACAGATTTAAATCCATTAAGTAGTTCTGTCATGAAAAGTGGACAGACAGATGTTGCATTATATATATAAATATATATATATATATATATATATAGAGAGAGAGAGAGAGAGAGAGAGAGAGAGAGATGACAAAACATCTGGCATCCATGTCACAACTTTATGCTGAAATCATTTAAATGTATTTTTTCCCCCATATCAAGTAACACTCAATACCCAGGAATGACAAAGCAAAAACAAGATTTCAGAAATTTTTTCCAATTTAAGAAAAACAAAAAAACTGAAATATCCCATTGACATAAACGTTCAGACTCTTTGCTATGACACTTTAAATTTGGCTGAGGAGCATCTCATTCTGTTCATCATCATTGAGATGTTTCTATATCTGGTTTTTGAGACCACCTGTGGTCAATTCAAATGACTGAACATGATCAGTCCAAAGGAGTTGTCTGCCGATCTTAGAGACATGTTTGTGTCGAGGCACAGATCTGCGGAACGCTAAAAAGTATTCCTGCAGTACTGATGGCTCCTGAAAGCACAGTGGCCTCCATAATGATGATCATGTTTGGAACAACCACAACTCTTCCTAGAGCTGGCCACCTGGCCAAATTGAGCAACTGAAGGACCAATAGCCACGGCAAGAGAGGTGATCATGAAAACAATGGTCACTCTGGTTAACCTCCAGAGAAACTTCCAGAAGGACCACCGTCACTGCAACACTCCTTTGATCCATGCTTTATGACAGAGTGGGCAGATAGAAGACTTTCCTCAGTAAAGGACATATGGAAGTCCACTTGTAGTTTGCAAAAAAGGAACCTAAAGGCCTCTCAAACTGTGAGAAACAAGATTCTCTGGTCTTATAGAACGAAGATTAATGACATGAAGTAAGGAAACCAGGCACCATTCATCACAATCCCATTCCAACTGTGTAACATCCTGCTCTGGAGCTGTTTTTCAGAACAGGGACTGGGACAGTAGAGATGGTTGAGGTAAAGCTAAATAGAATGAAGTACAGAGATATCCTTATTGAAAATCTGCTCCAGAGCAATCTGGACCTCCTATTAGACCAAAGGTTTACCTTCCAACAGGACAATGACATCAAGTGCAAAGCAAAAACAGGACAGGAGTGGCATAGAGGCAACTTTGGATATCCTTGTGCGCCCCTGCTGGAGCCCAGACTTGAAACTGCAATCAAACATCTCTGGAGAAAAATGAAAATAGCTGTCCGCTAATAGTCTCCACAAAACCCGACAGAGCTTGAGAAGATCTGCAGAGAATAATGGCCGAAAAACCCAGAATCTAAATGTGTGACACTTGTGGCATCAAACCCAAGTAGACTCCAGGCTGGCTACAAAAGGGGCCTCAAGCCAAAGGGTCTTCCACAAAGTACTGAGTAAAGGGTCTGAATACTTGTCAATGAAAAAAAATTTTTTTTAAATAAATTTGTAAAAATGTCTGAAAGTGTTGCTTGATGAGGGAAAAATGAATTTAAATGATGTTAGTATGATGCTGCAACACAACAAAATCATGAAAAAGTGATATGGCCTAAATACTTAGTGAATTTGCTGTAAACTGTGCCATGCATGTCTGCCTGAGGGACCACTTTACAGGCTCTGAGAAGGTAAGCAGCACCACCCCAGGACGTTAGGGGGTGCTGATGCTAACCACTGTTTCACTCTCCACCGCAGTTCCAGGAGGACGTTAGAGGACACCGGCTAGTTCTGCCCACAATGCCTGGAGAAGACTCTGCACCTTCTGCCTGGGATGCCAAACAGGCAGTCCCCAGAAGGAGGAGTTCATTTTGAACCAGGATGTCAACGTAAAAACAGAGCTCCCACTTGAGTACCTTTATATAGATTAAGTAAAGCCTTCCTCACTATGTGCCAAGGGCACAGTTTCTTTAGCTTTGCCTCCATTCATGAAAAGGGGTGGCCTGGTTGACACCTCAGCATTTCTTCTGGCTTCTGGGTCTTATCATTCGGTCACTACTGAAAATATGCAACATCTTCAGTCTTTCTTCAAAGATATCTAAAGATACATTGGAGTGGGTTTTTGAACCAGCATGGCCTCTGATGAACTGTCCTCCCATCCAGGTTTGATTCCACCCTTGTACCCAATGCAATAGGGATAGACCGAGTGGTTTTAGTTAATTGATGGTTAAATTAAAATGAAATAAATGACTGTGATTATGCCAAAAATGAGATTTTCTCAGTATTTTAATAATATTGTATACTAATGACTACATGGGAAATACCACACAGCATGACATCAAAGGGAAACAAATTACACTGCTGTCTGTCTCACTAGTAGAGATGTTACAAATATGACATCAGCATCAGAATGTGCCACAGGCAAGTTACAGAATGAAAAGACATCAAGAAATCCAAAGTACGTACAATAAGGCTGCACGTAGAGCAAAAAGTGCTCCATGAATTTGACAGATTTAATTACAAAGCATTCACTTAAAACATTTGACATTTCGGTTTCATGACTTTCCCTGCATAAAGCTTTCATTTCAGCAGTAAAGTATGCGGGCCAATATGTGTATAAAACACAAAATCATTATCTCTGAAGCGCACAGTCTGTGTTTGCCATTTTACTTTGCCTACCATTGAGCTTAAGTTTCATTCACAACGAAGAGATTTGTTTTTTGAGTTTAATCACACGATGAATCACAGACACACAGAAAGCCAGACACATCTGGAAAGGCTTAAAGATGTAACTCTAATGGAGGTCTAAAATAAGTTCATGTGTGGAAAACTTGAAGTCACACCTTTGACTCCATGATAACTTGGTATACGTAATTAGGAAAGGGAGTAGCGCTAGCAAAACAGAATTATCAGATTAAGGGTTTATTAGCAAAATTATAAGTCAGGACACAAGGAAACAAAATTGTTGAGGCCCATCTGTCCCTCTTGAAGTGGGTTGGTAGTCACCGGTATGCAGTACCAGAACCACTTCCAATGTACACATCAAGTACCGGCCTCTCTTTGTTTCTTTTCACAAGGGACATCCACCTGCTCTCTGATCGACTGACAGTGAGTACCATCACCTGTATGGAGAAGGTTGATCAAGCACATCAACTCCACAGAGAAGTGAGAAGAGATGAAGAGGATGCAGAAGAAGAAAAAGAAGAGTATGATGAATCTGTTGTAGAACAATTTAGAATATCTGGCCTTGAGAAAGGAATTATCCCAAAATGTGTCAGTCTAAAGGAGATAATGCTCACACATAATGTCACTGTATTTTAGTACACAAGACATGATGGCTTTAATGGACATTTACATATGGATTATTAATAATTTGTCTGACTTCAATAAATGTTTAAATTGTAATTATAGAAGCAGATTTGTTTGAGTTACAAAAAATAATTACAATACAATACAATACAATACAGTTTATTTTTGTATAGCCCAAAATCACACAGGAAGTGCCGCAATGGGCTTTAACAGGCCCTGCCTCTTGACAGCCCCCCAGCCTTGACTCTCTAAGAAGACGAGGAAAAACTCCCAAAAAAAACCTAGTAGGGAAAAAATGGAAGAAACCTTGGGAAAGGCAGTTCAAAGAGAGACCCCATTTCCAGGTAGGTTGGACGTGCAGTGGGTGTCAAAAGAAGGGGGTCAATACAATACAATTCAATACACAGAACAGAACAAATCCTCAATAAAAAAATAAAAAAATTTTTAGAAGTACGGAGCAGAATTTAACGGTAGATGATATCACATAATAAGATTTGGATAATTTTAGACTCCTGGAGACCTCATCCATCAAACTGCCTCCCCATTTGGCCATTCCCCGGCTGAAACAGTGTTGGGCCAGCCAATACGATGAAAGGACCGCTCTTTCTCACGATTCCTGCGATCCTCCATCAGGGATGACTTTACCTTAGGCAGGCAAAACAACTTGGCAGGTGGGCCGTGGGCACCAAGTACCACATTTCGGTACCGAGAAGAGAAACAGAATAAGTGAGGGTTAGTATCCAATTCTAACTATCATGTTACTTATGTTTTAGTGCTAATGACTAACAACAGAGATGGAGTCTGTACAGTTAATCAGCAGCTCTAGTCAGGGTGTGCTAAACTGAAGTAGTGAGTCTTCAGCCAGGATTTAAAAGCTGAGACCGAAGGGGCATCTCTTATAGTAGCAGGTAGACCATTCCACAGTTTAGGGGCCCTGTAACTAAAGCCCTGTAACTAATTGAATTGTTTAATGCTTTTTATGTTTGTAAATCAGTAAACTTATTACAAGTTTTGTGTAAACAGTCTGCTGCTCCCTTAATTTGCTGCATTATGCATGAAGCAGGAATCTGCCCTGGAGTGCAAGTTCATTACTTGACACATTCACTTATATGGGGGTCATCTTTGACTCAACAATTAATTTAAAGTGGTTGAGAAAAAACAGAATATATTAACCAAACCCAACAGAGCCGTGGTGCGAACACATAACTCTACCCAGAATGGTGGAGAAATCCTATATCCCAGGAGCTGTGTGGAAGTGGCACTAACTAATGTTCCAATAATGCTAAAGAATATTTTTATGTTAAAAGTATGGAAGATCAAACTGCAAACTTCATTACATGCCCTTCTAAATAAACACACTTGTTCTTTACAAAATGCAGATGGTATGTGGAAGAAGCACTGGTTAACATTTATTATATTATTATAGACGTCAGTCTGATTTTATCAAGAAGATTGTATTTTTACCTGCAAAACACTCCACAGGTTACAAAAAGCTATCTGTGGCAAAGATGTTTACAGAAGCATTCAGTTCTTCAGTAGCAGTTGGGCTTGTGAGGTAGTCTGAGCTTTCCAATGAAGGAATATAAGAATGGTGTAGGCAATAAGCCAGCTGTCTGTCGTCAAAAGTAACCTTCTTCCCATAAATGAATTTGAAGTCTTACTGCGGTTGTGTGGGTGAGTTGCATGGCAGTCCTATTAAACAAGTTGCGTCTTGTGCACTTGACATGTTGTCTTGCCTTGAAACTCCTCTTTTTTAAAAGACCTAACATGGACATTTGAATCCTCCTGATGGTCTTTTAAACAAGATGAAATATTGTTTTGTGCTGAGTGAAATCTTTTCCTGTGGACAAAAGTATGGTGCCACACACCCATCTATCAATCCATCCATCCTGAAAACCAAATTAATCAAATTCATTTTCTTATCCTGGAAGCACTATATGCTTCAGTTATTGCTGTTGTAACAAAAACTGTAAATGACAGTGAGATATGAGGGTACATCAATTATGGCCTCAAGTTCAAGGTATGGCCTGCCAAAGACTAACCTTAAACAAATCGGTGAACGAATAGATCTCCGGGGACTTGATGCTGCAGCATTAGCTCCAGCTGAGAGTGAAGTTAAAAGTGAAATTGCAAGTGAGTCGGGAAAAGGAGAACTCGTTGATTCCAGAAGATTCATTAGAAACTGTGCATGGCCTTACTATCCCTGCTGTCAACTATCCTCTGTGAGCTCTAACCAGGCTTGCTATTCTACCCGCGGAGTACGGAGAAGACAGAAATGAACAGTCCAAGCTGAAGGCATCAATCACCGCAGTGATTACCACAATAACTACCACTCTTTTGGGGGGATATAAAGGAGCTAAAGAGTAATATAAAGAAGGTTACAAATGATATAAGGAAAGATATAAAGGACATAAACAAGACAAACGAGAAGCTGCTTCAGGATATTAAAGACCAGGAGAAACGTAATCACTTTGAGGCAACCTTTAAATGCATTCTATAAAAAATTGATGATAAAATACAGGAAAATGTGAGAAAGTTTGAGAATGAATTTACAGTAGAGCACTTGGTGCTCACATTGAAGACATTAAGCAAACGTTCATGACTTGTATTGAAATAGTTGAAAGATTGGCATCTACCACTGACGAAAAAGCAAATTCTGAATTCAAAGTACTTGGAGACAGACTATCTGCACTGGAAGATGGATACAGAAGGAATAATATCAGAATCGAAGGTCTCCCTGAAAACCGTTAAAGTCCAAAACACATGAAATTCATAGCTGAACTATTCTCTAAAATAATTGGAGAGGACTTCAAATCAGACACTGAGATATCAGCAGCATAGCACATTAATCCTCTTGTGTTATCACATTAATCACATAAATTTGTTTATTGCATCAAGGCTTTTTGACTTTGTCAGGAACCTCTATTTCAACAAAATAAAGCAAAAAAAAATATTTTTACTAAATTATAAAATGCTCTGGTTGAAATTATGACCTTTGTGTTGTTAGGGTCGGTTTCAACCCAGTTATGATAATACGATGATAAAGCAATAATTAGAGCCAAAACTGAAATCCTAAGTGCACTGTCAGCTGACACACTGACCACCAGCTCCTCTCCTAATCATGTGAGCTTTCTCATTTTGCGTGGCTTTCCAGTATACCTGCACAAAAACCAAACAGATAAAGACTGGCATGTCCAGACATGTGAGGTGAATTCACTCATTTGAGTGGCCATTTGACTTGCAGAGTGCACATTTACAATTTGCAGCATGCAAAAATGAGAAGAAGATTTACAGTGAGCCAAGTTCTGGATCATATTTTTGGTGAAAATGAAGGAGAGGACACAGAGCAGCATAGCGATTCAGATGAGCAGGTTTCTGAGGAGGAAGACAATGTGGAGTATCATCCAGAAGACACAGACACATCTGATGAGTCGGATGAGGAGGTCACTGGTGCTGAAGCTGCTCCTGCTGAAAGATTCAAGTCCAAAAATGGTAAGATCTTTTGGAGCTCAGTACCTCATGATGTACATGGCAGGGCAGCTGCTGCAAATGTCATCAAAATGACCCCTGGAATCACAAGGTTTGCTCTGACCAGAGTCAGTGATATCAAAACATGTTTTGAGCTATTTATGCCATTGTCACTAAAAAGAATCATCATTACTATGACGAACCTTGAAGGAAAATAAGTCCATGGCGACATGTGGAAAGACATTGATGAGGAATACCTGGATGCTTTCATTGGTGTTCTTCTTCTTGCTGGAGTGTACAGATCCTGCAATGAGGCCACTGATAGTCTATGGAACGCATCAACAGGCAGAAATATTTTCCGGGCAACAATGTCACTTCAGACATTTCAAATGATATCAAGAGTCCTCAGATTTGACAACAGAGAGACCAGAGTGAGATCTGACAAGCTTGGTCCCATCAGGGATGTCTGGGAGAGATGGGTGCAGCTCCTTCCGCTGATGTTCAACCCAGGGCCAGAGGTGACAGTGGATGAACGTCTTGTCCCTTTTCGAGGAAAATGCCCCTTCCGGCAATACATACCCAGTAAGCCAGGGAAATACGGCATAAAAATCTGGGCAGCCTGTGACGCAAGAACCAGCTATGCCTGGAATCTACAGATTTACACAGGCAAAGCTGCGAGTGGCATCCCTGAGAAAAACCAAGGAAAACGTGTGGTCCTCGATATGACCACTGGACTGCAGGGTCACAATATCACTTGTGACAATTTTTTTACCAGCTATGACCTCGGACAAGAACTTCTCAAGAGGAAACTTACCATGGTGGGAACGGTGAAGAAAAATAAACCTGAGTTGCCTGCTGAAATCTTGCAGATGAAGGGCAGGGCTCCACTTTCCTCAAAGTTTGCTTTTACAGACACCAGCACTGTTGTCTCATATTGTCCAAAAAGAAACCGGAATGTGATACTCATGTCTACTCTTCACAAAGACGCAGCTGTATCATCAGGAAGTGGCAAAAAGCCAACAATTATCCACGACTATAACAAAAATAATGGAGGAATGGACAACCTGGACAAGCTGACAGCCACATACACATGCCAGCGAATGACCAGAAGATGGCCAATGGTTGTGTTTTACAACATCCTTGATGTGTCTGCATATAATGCATTTGTGTTGTGGAGCCACATCCACCAAGGGTGGCACTCAACCAAAAAAAACAAGCGGAGACTGTTTCTTGAGGAGTTGGGAAATTCCCTTGTCAAGCCACACATTAGGCGAAGGGAACGGGTGCCCCGAGACCCAGACGCTGCAGAGCTCACCCAGCACTCCATCCTCACCATCAGCAACACAGAGAGAATCTGCATCAGCATCCTCCTCAGCCAGCCCTGCCTCAACACCAACCGAAACAGCCCCAACCCCAGTCAGGCCGCCTGATTCGAAAAGAAAGAGGTGTCAGGTCTGCCCAAGCAGTAAGGACAGAAAGACAAATGCATTGTGTTTCAACTGCAAGAAATATCTCTGCAAAGAACACTCAAAAAGTGTCACTTTTTGCCACACATGCCTCTAAACACACACATACACAAGCATGTTCTTGCACACAAAGGTTTTTACTCTGATTTAGCTTTGTATTAGTTTTGGAACTTGTAATTGATTTCTATTTGTTTGATTTTCTTGATTGGTTTTTGTTTATTTGACCATGCAAATATATATTTTGTGTCATGACCTGTTCTGCTTTTCATTTTTTTCAGTTTATATTAAAGTTCTATTGCTGAAAAAAATATTTTTTTGCCTTTTTTTGATGTAAATATCTATGGGTCGAAATTGACCCGTAACACCATAGATGTCACTTTAGTTATTAATATTAAAATGAAAAAATAAATAAAACAAATTTATTTAAGAGATGTGTTCTATACCCCTCAGTATTAGTCAGGTAACACAAGAACCTTTTATTTATTAATATGATTCTCTTGAGGTTCATTTTACCATTTTTTAAAATTGAAATCAAGGGGTATACTGACAAAAAAAGGCCCAGAGGCCCACACCAAAAGTATTAAAACCAACTTTTTCATGGATAAGGAAGCCTAACAAGGTAACCAAGAGATGAGAAACAAATTGGATGATAGCTTATTGTTTTTAGTGTATTTTATAGCTGATTTAATACACGGGTCAAAACCGACCCGTTAACATAAGAGATGATAACAGAAAGCTAACACAAGAGGAAGGTTAAGTGGATTGAATGCCTCAAAAGCAAGAAGCCTCATTGTATGTTTTGACAAATTACAATGTAAATTAAATCTGATGTCAGTTGTTAGCCTGAAACAAGAGATTATATCTGAAAATAACTGCATTCGTATTTTCCCTGATTTCTCACCTTCAACAGCTGCTAAATATGACGCATTTTACAGCATTAAACAGCACTTACAGAAAGTCAAAATCAGATACAGCCTCTTGTATCCTGATAAATTGAAAGTGGGTATTCAAGGCAAGTTCTACATTTTTAGTTCTCTGGATGAAACAGAAAAAGTGCTAAGAAAATTGATCCAGACACGTTTTGAAATACAAATTGTGTCCTGGCAAAACAAAGAAGATTTTACCTCCAATTTGGGCCATGCACAGTCAGACTTTTGCTGTAATTATACATTCTAGTTCCTTCTTGGCTATTTTTATGTTTTATATGATTATAATTTTTTTTTCTCCCCAAAGGGGACTGTTTAACATAATACCCTTGGCTTACTGTATTAGGATTGTACTATCATATGTTATCTGCTTATCCATTGGTACTGTTTAACATCATTCCCTGGATTTACTCTTTTGGGACTGTTTAAGATTTCGTTCTAGGTTTATAGTATTTGAACTGTATTGCCAATAGATATCTCTACTTTAATCCTTCTACACCGCTGCTGTGGGACTTGCTTTGTTTTGGATGTGCTCTGTCTCTGGGTATGTCAGAGGACATGGACTTCATAAAGTGTGGTCTAGCCTCACATGGGGAAGCAAAATGGTGGGGTGGGAGTAGAGAAGGAGAGAAAGTTATTTCTAATCTATCCTTCTAACCCTTACAATTGTAAGTGCCAACACTTAGGCTTCATAGCAACTCCTGGCAAAATTAGAAATTAAGTTAAAGCTATCTTATGTAATAATGTACTGTCTTAATTTAAGACTACAAAATGTCAATAAAAGTCCAGAAGTAATATCTCTATGACCCAACAGTAAAATCTATTAGCTGGAATGTCAAAGGTCTCAATTTCGAATTAAAGAGAAAGAATGTATTCAATTAACCTAACTGGTCTAAATGCCAAGATGGTATTTTTACAAGAGACCCACTTATTAAGCAAGGATTTGTTTCAGATGCAAAGAGATTGGACTGGCCAGATATTCCACTCCAGCTATACAAAGAAAACTAGAGGTGTGAGAATTTTAATACATAAAACAATTTCATTTGTAGTATCAGAAGTATCTGATTCGGAAGGGTGATATGTGATCGTTATGGGTAATTTATGTAATTACATACAACATTTACACTCCAAATTTAGTTTCTCATCAACACAATTTTTCCACTGTTTCCACATTAGAAACTTTGCTAAACAAAATCTGTCCAATTTTCCTCACCTCCACCTATTTCTATTCCAGAAGAAATACTGATCAGTCTTGAGGACTCAGACAGCATTTCTATAATATTTTAAAACATTTTTAAGTCCCTACCTTTCAAAGATCCCAGAGTACAGTGGGAAAAGGACCTCTTAATTAACATTTCAGAAAAGGAGTGAAAGGCAGCCATGCATAGAATTCACTCTAGCACCATATGCGCAAAGCATACAATTATTCAACTTAAAATCTTTTATGGAGCACATCTGTCTTCTTTTAAAATTGTCCGAAATGTTTCCAGGGCAAGATTGAACATTGCAATCGAGCTCCAGCCTCACTGGGCCATATGTTTTGGGCGTACACCAAATAAACATAATTCTGGGCCAAAATCGTTAAATGCCTATCAGACAGCCTTGGTGTCACAATCCCTCCTAACCCATTAACAGCTGTGTTTGGTGGGCTCCCAGATGGGCTTAAAGTGGAGAAGGACAAACAAACTGTGATTGCCTTTACATCACTATTAGCTCGTAGACTTACCTTACTCAACTGGAAGAATCCTATCCCACCTCTTTAAGTCATTGGGTAACTGATGTTATATGCTATTTGAAATTGGAGAAAATCAAATTCTCACTTAAGATATCTGTTCAAAACCTTTTATAAAACCTGGCAGGAACTAATCAATAACGTTTTCGAATAAGCTTTTATATTGGGGGAAAGGATTCTATTCCCGCTTTTCTACTCTTAAAGTTTTACTCTGGTTGTTGGACTTCCTCTCTTTGTCATGGCTGGGGGTTAAGTTGAATTTAGTTTTGTTAAGTCTGACTTCTTTATATGGAATGTTACTTGTTTTTAACAAATTAAAACAAAAAAAAATGCAGCTTAAACATACAGGATGCTCAGAGCGCATTAAATTTAACCAAGATTTGAATGCCTGTGTGGACAGGGCCTCAGAGTCCTGGAGACCTCGTTCAACTAGCCCCCGACCCTATTCTGCCATAGAGTCTGTGCTGGGCCATCCAGTCTGATCACAGACTCTTTCTGTCTGATCATTCCTATGCTCCTTTATCTATAATGACTTTTCCATGGGCAGGAGAACAGTTTAGCTGTAGAGCAGTGACACAAAGTGCCACGTCAAGATGATGAGAGGAGATTCACAAAAGAGGAAGGTTAATAACTTACAGTGTATCCGGAAAGTATTCACAGCGCATCACTTTTTCCACATTTTGTTACGTTACAGCCTTATACCAAAATGGATTAAATTAATTTTTTTCCTCAGAATTCTACACACAACACCCCATAATGACAACGTGAAAAAAGTTTACTTGAAGTTTTTGCAAATTTATTAAAAATAAAAACACTGAGAAATCACATGTACATAAGTATTCACAGCCTTTGTTCAATACTTTGTCGATGCACCTTTGGCAGCAATTCCAGCCTCAAGTCTTTTTGAATATGATGCCACAAGCTTGGCACACCTATCCTTGGCCAGTCTCGCCCATTCCTCTTTGCAGCACCTCTCAAGCTCCATCAGGTTGGATGGGAAGCGTCGGTGCACAGCCATTTTAAGATCTCTCCAGAGATGTTCAATCGGATTCAAGTCTGGGCTCTGGCTGGGCCACTCAAGGACATTCACAGAGTTGTCCTGAAGCCACTCCTTTGATATCACGGCTGTGTGCTTAGGGTTGTTGTCCTGCTGAAAGATGAACCGTCGCCCCAGTCTGAGGTCAAGAGCGCTCTGGAGCAGGTTTTCATCCAGGATGTCTCTGTACATTGCTGCAGTCATCTTTCCTTTTATCCTGACTAGTCTCCCAGTTCCTGCCGCTGAAAAACATCCCCACAACATGATGCTGCCACCACCATGCTTCACTGTAGGGATGGTGCCAGGTTTCCTCCAAACGTGACGCCTGGCATTCACACCAAAGAGTTCAATCTTTGTCTCATCAGACCAGAGAATTTTCTTTAACATGGTCTGAGAGTCCTTCAGGTGCCTTTTGGCAAACTCCAGGTGGGCTGCCATGTGCCTTTTACTAAGGAGTGGCTTCCGTCTGGCCACTCTACCATACAGGCCTGATTGGTGGATTGCTGCAGAGATGGTTGTCCTTCTGGAAGGTTCTCCTCTCTCCACAGAGGACCTCTGGAGCTCTGACAGAGTGACCATCAGGTTCTTGGTCACCTCCCTGACTAAGGCCCTTCTCTCCCGATCGCTCAGTTTAGATGGCCGGCCAGCTCTACAAAGAGTCCTGGTGGTTTCGAACTTCTTCCACTTACGGATGATGGAGGTCACTGTGCTCATTGGGACCTTCAAAGCAGCAGAAATTTTTCTGTAACCTTCCCCAGATATGTGCCTCAAGACAATCCTGTCTCGGAGGTCTACAGACAATCCCTTTGACTTCATGCTTGGTTTGTGCTCTGACATGAACTGTCAACTGTGAGACCTTATATAGACAGGTGTGTGCCTTTCCAAATCATGTCCAGTCAACTGAATTTACCACAGGTGGACTCCAATTAAGCTGCAAAAACATCTCAAGGATGATCAGGGGAAACAGGAGGCACCTGAGCTCCATTTTGAGCTTCATGGCAAAGGCTGTGAATACTTATGTACATGTGCTTTCTCAATGTTTTTATTTTTAATAAATTTGCAAAAACCTGAAGTAAACTTTTTTCATGTTGTCATTATGGGGTGTTGTGTGTAGAATTCTGAGGAAAAAAATGAATTTAATCCATTTTGGAATAAGGCTGTAACATAACAAAATGTGGAGAAAGTGATGCGCTGTGAATACTTTCCGGATGCACTGTATATTACTAATATTTTTGTACAAATGTCTAACAAAGAGAGATTCAGTATGCACAGCTAATCAGCAAATCTAGTCAGGGTATGCCAGACTAAAGTCCTCAGTGTCCAGCATGGATTTAAAAACTGTGACAGAAGGGTTATCTTCATGTTGCCAGAGTGTTGCTAGTTTGCATGACAGTGGACATACCCATGTGGCATGCTAAACTCTGCCTAATTTTAAAAATCAGAGCAGATTTTCTCCTATGACCTGCAAGTCACCCTCCATCTTAAGGTTCTCTTGAACAATTTGCCAAGTAGAGTGTAACTTATGGAGATGCTCAGCAATGCTAGGTTTTTGTTAATCTTCCTATCCAGATCAAACTGACACAGTAAGTGTAATTACAATAAAAATACACCTTTTTTAAATGATAAAACAATAAAAATCTTCTATGTATAGGGCAATGAGGCATTCCAGAGGCACTGCAGTATATTAGGTCCAACTTAGGTGTGTCAACTTATTCTTTTAAAATATTAAATGTTCAGGTATTTTAGATGTGAGTAAATTATAATGACGTAAATTAAGCAGAGATTGCCCTGGGCACACTATTGTACACAGCACCTTATAGGTGTTTTTAAGTTAAATAAGAGTCATAGCCAGTAACTGCAAAACTCACACCTTTGTCAGAATGTCTGCAAGACAGAAGGCTTCTTTTAGTGATATATGCAGCCTGCAAAAGATGACTTCAAATGAAAACTGTAATGGTCTGTTATGGTTGCTTTAAAAGCAAAAAACTCACAGTGATACAACAAACAATGCAGATTTCCCTTATAAAAAATAAAAAGATAAAGCCAGAGATCAGACATTGATTGACACTTATTGCTCTCCTTCCTGTGCACTCGCTCAGTGCTGTGCTGCACTGTTTTCTGAAGTACATGGTGATGGTCCACCAGGGACTTATCCTGGGATTCTGACTGGCTAAAGATCTGGGTTATAAAGGTCATAAGGCTGCTCCTGCCACTTTCATTGGCTAAAGGTTTGGGTTTAAAGGGTCATAATGCTGCTCCTTGCACTCTGATTGGCTAAAGAGTTGGATAAGTGTCTTCAGTATGGGAAAGGCACTATGTAAATAATAATAATAATAATTTTATTTAAAGACTCCTGGCACTCTGATTAGCTAAAGGTTTGGGTTTAAACTGTCATAAAACTTCTCCTTGTACTCTGATTGGATAAAGGATTATATTAAAATGATCACAAGACTGCTACTGTCACCCTGTTTGGCTAAAGGTTTGGATTGAAAGGGTCATAAGGGGTGCTTCTGGCACTTTAATTGGCTTAAGGTTTTGGTGGAACAGGTCATAAGAACTGCGCTTGGCTCTTTGATTGGCTAAATGGTTCAAATGGTCATAAGAAATGCTCTTGGCCATCTGATTGGCTAATGTTGTGGCTTTAAAGGGTCATAAGACTGCTTCTGGCACACTGATTGGCTAAAGGTTATGGTTAAAAGGGTCATAAGACTGCTCCTGGCATGCTGGCAGGCTAAAATGTTTGTATTAAATGGGTCATAAGACTGTTCTTGGCCCTCTGATTGGCCAAAGGGTTTGATTTAAAGGATCATATGACTGGTCATGACCTTCTGATTGGCTAAAAGGTTGGGTTGAAAGGGTCATAAGGGATTTTTCCTGGATCAGTGATTGGCTCTAGATTTGGGGTACAAGGGTTATAAGACTGCTCCAGGGACTTTGATTGGCTAAATGGTTCAAATGGTCATAAGAAATGCTCTTGGCCATCTGATTGGCTAATGTTGTGGCTTTAAAGGGTCATATAAGACTGCTTCTGGCACAATGATTGGCTAAAGGTTATGGTTAAAAGGGTCATAAGACTGCTCCTGGCACTCTGGTAGGCTAAAATGTTTGTATTAAATGGGTCATAAGACTGCTCTTGGCCCTCTGATTGGCCAAAGGGTTTGATTTAAAGGATCATATGACTGGCCATGACCTTCTGATTGGCTAAAAGGTTGGGTTGAAAGGGTCATAAGGGATTTTTCCTGGATCACTGATTGGCTCTAGATTTGGAGTAAAAGGGTTATAAAACTGCTCCAGGGACTTTGATTGGCTAAAGGTTTGGGTTAAAACAAGTCATTTGACTGCTCCTGGCAAACTGATTGGCTAAAGATTTAACTTTAAGGGGTAATGAGACTGTTCCTAGCTCTAGGTTTGGAGTAAACAACAACAACAACATTTATTTCTATAGCACATTTTCATACAAATGATGGAGCTCAAAGTGATTTACATGATGAAGAAAGAGACAAAATAAATAAGAAAATAGAATTAGGAACACTAATTAACATAGAATAAAAGTAAGGTCCGA
This sequence comes from Erpetoichthys calabaricus, assembly GCF_900747795.2. Lineage (NCBI taxonomy): Eukaryota > Metazoa > Chordata > Cladistia > Polypteriformes > Polypteridae > Erpetoichthys > Erpetoichthys calabaricus. The sequence goes on along the minus strand of NC_041402.2, from coordinate 14,801,019 downwards.
TGGCCAGGGAAGACAGAAAAAAAAAAAAAAAAACTCCAGAAGGCTGGAGAAAAAAAATAAAATCTGCTGGGGTTTTGAGGCCACGAGACCACCCAGCCCCCTCTAGGCATTCTACCTAACATCAATGACCTCAATCAGTCCTCATGGTATTCAGGGTTCACATGGAAGAACTTGATGATGACGGTTATGTGGACTTCTGGCCTTTAATCCATCAATGTAGGGGCATCACGGTGCTCTGATCGGGTGGTGGTGGCACAGATCGCCATCACAGAAAACGAACAGCAGAGAAAGTAGGGGGTAGTACAGATTACGGAGCCACCGGGAATGATCATGAAAATTAAATGCATATACAGAGTATCAGGATTAAACTAAAATGAAGCTATGAGCTATTATCCAACCTGCTATATCCTAACACAGGGTCACGGGGGTCTGCTGGAGCCAATCCCAGCCAACAAAGGGCACAAGGCAGGAACAAATCCCGGGCAGGGCGCCAGCCCACCGCAGGGCACAGACACCCACACTAGGGCCAATTTAGAATCGCCAATGCATGTAACCTGCATGTCTTTGGACTGTGGGAGGAAACCAGAGCACCCGATGGAAACCCAAGCAGACACGGGGAGAACATGCAAACTCCACACAGAGAGGATCCGGGAAGCAAACCCAGGTCTCCTTACTGAGAGGCAGCAGCGCTACCCACTGCACCACCGTGCCGCCCAGTTTTTTAAAGTGTTCCACCGTATTAGCCTGGCGAATTTCTATTGGTCAGCTATTCCAGATTTTAGGTACATAACAGCAGAAGGCCGTCTTACCACTTCTTTTAAGTTTAGCTCTTGGAATTCTAAGCAGACACTCATTTGAAGATCTAAGGTTGCGATTTGGAAGGTGTAAGACATTCCGAGATATAGGAAGGAGCAGATTATTTAAGGCTTTGTAAATGTATATGTTTTGTGAATTTCCCATTGGGATTAATAAAGTATCTATCTATCTATCTATCTATCTATCTATCTATCTATCTATCTATCTATCTATCTATCTATCTATCTATCTATCTATCTATCTATCTATCTATCTATCTATCTATCATAAGCAGTATTTTATAATCAATTCTAAATGACACAGGTAACCAATGTAGTGACGCTAAGACTGGTGTGATGTGCTCGGATTTTCTTTTCCTAGTTAAGATTCTAGCAGCTCCATTCTGCATGAGTTGCAATCGATTGATGTCTTTTTTTTTTTAAAGGATTGTAAGACCGCTCTTGGCACTCTGGTTTACTACAAATTTGAGTTTAAAGGATCATAAGTCTACTCCTGGCACTCTGATTGGTTAAATGTTTGGGTTATTACATTTCACTTAATAATCTAAAGGAATCACACTTGATTTTTTAAATTATGTTTCTATCCACTTTCTAAAGCTTTCATCCTATTCTTATTCTAATTAACGCTTTGCTTCTGAAGCGTCACTGAGGTCCTGACATTGCTGTAGATCACAATTATTTAAAAAATAGCCATTTTTGCAAGTTTTACATTTACTGTACATTTACATTTATTCGCTTGGCGGATGCTTTTATCCAAAGTGACTTACAGAAGCCGGCTTTCAGCGTAGGAATTTCTGAACACTGAAATTCTAAATAAAATAAATTATCCAGCCTTTAAGATATGTATGTCAAAAACAGGTGTGTAAATGTCTACTTGACTCAAATGTCAGTCCTTGACATTTTTGCCAAAAAATGCACACCGGGAACTCGTTCAGGTTTCAAATGCGTACAAAAGATTGAACCAGCGGGGAAACACCGGCAAACAATAGCGATTTCAAAAAACGCCTGAAGGCTTCAGCAGATACTGACACTGCAGGGTAAGGAGGACGTTTATTGAAGAATGCAAAAGTGACTTTGTTTTGTCTTTTATTCCATTGATGTTGGATGAAAAGTGTTTATTCGTAGTCAATAGTTTCATTTTAGGTTCTGTAAACTGAGAACTGATGCCGATGCTCCAGACAGCAATGCATTCATTGTATGATAGAACACAGCTCAGATGGGCCTGACCCTGCTTTCTAGACATTTACAATTAGAAAACATTCAGTTTTATAGTAGCCATACACATAGCCAGACTCAGATAAAATGAATAGTCTCAATAACAGAAAATAACATTCTGAAGCCTGCTTAATCCATTTTATAGTCACAGGGAGTCCAATGCAGTAACAGATGCTAGACAGGGCTCTGTTAAGAGATAGCCTGGCTCAAGTTTATTTTTTCTGGCTGTCTTGTAAATATTGTAAATACTCTTTGTGATTTCATTTAGTTTTATTATTTTTCTGTACAGTTGTGGATAAATATTTCCATACACTCTGTGGGAAGAATTGACACGAGACATCAAAAAAGGTTTGGGGCAGTCACCCGTGTAATATCCCTTGGCTGAAAAATGAATATGAATGGTTGAGTAGTGTTCCGGTTGAAGTCCAAAACAGAACTGAATCAAGTATGTAAAGATGGCGGCTTTAAAGGCCGAGACCGGAAAAGAAATGATGTCATCAGGACAGGAAGTGACATCATCATGGGCACCAGAACTGAAAGTGACATCTTCTGGGCACCGGAACTGGAAGTGATGTCATCTTGGGTGCCAGAACTGGAAGTGATGTCATCATGGGCACCGGAACTGAAAGTGACATCTTCAGGGCACCAGAACTGGAAGTGACATCATCATGGCTGGAAGTAACGTCATCTTGGGCGCTAGAAATGGAAGTAATGTCGCCTTGGGCACTGGAAGTTGTGTCTTCATGGGTGCCGGAACTGGAAGTGACATCTTCTGGGCACCGGAACCGGAAGTGACATCATCTGGCTCGAAGTGACGTCATCTTGGGTGCCAGAACTGGAAGTGATGTCATCATGGGTGCCGGAACTGAAAGTGACGTCTTCAGGGCACCAGAACTAGAAGTGACATCATCATGGCTGGAAGTAACGTCATCTTGGGCGCTAGAAATGGAAGAGATGTCGCCTTGGGCACTGGAAGTTGTGTCTTCATGGGTGCCGGAACCGGAAGTGACATCTTCCGGGCACCGGAACCGGAAGTGACATCACCTGGCTCGAAGTGACGTCATCTTGGGTGCCAGAACTGGAAGTGCTGTCATCATGGGCTCCGGAACTGAAAGTGACGTCTTCAGGGCACCAGAACTGGAAGTGACATCATCATGGCTGGAAGTAACGTCATCTTGGGCGCTAGAAATGGAAGTAATGTCGCCTTGGGCACTGGAAGTTGTGTCTTCATGAGTGCCAGAACCGGAAGTGACATCATTGTGGCTCGAAGTGACGTCATCTTGGGTGCCAGAACTGGAAGTGATGTCATCATGGGCGCCGGAACTGAAAGTGACGTCTTCAGGGCACCAGAACTGGAAGTGACATCATCATGATGATGCTAGAAATGGAAGTGATGTCGCCTTGGGCACTGGAAGTGGTGTCTTTATGGGCGCCGGAACCGGAAGTGACATCTTCATGGATGTTGGATCCCTGTGGGATTTCCCGTAAATGGTCTGCAGAGGATCGAGAGAGAAAGTCAGTGCACCTCACCACCCCTGGACTGCTGTGGAATTGTCATTATTCAGGCCCTTTAGCTGCCTCCCATTCGCACGTGTGTGACAGCTCATAAACCGGACATGTACATTATGTCAGGGCAGCTTTCAATGATTTCTACAACTGGTTTTTTTTCCTGTGACAAAATAATTGTACAGCATATATATTTATTACAGAAAAACAGAAATATAGTGCACATTTTAGTTTATTACAAGTAAGCCGGAAATCCAGGAATGGCAATCAGTTTCTGTTCTGTCCGATATCTGGATGGATGACATATCATGGAGGGTGGGTGCGCCTGGGGAACTGTCATTTAATTACATACGCATATCTGTAGTAAAGCGGTCTCGTTTTGTGGAGACGTGATTCCGTTGCCTTTGCTGACACCGACTGCTGGCAGAGTGGAGCACAGCAAGTTCAGCCCTGCGCCCTGCGTCCATATCCGGTTTACGCCGTGTAGTTTGGACGTCTGGGGATTCCGTACTGTAATACTATAATGTGATTCACATATGCGCTGAATCCTCTCATTTTTGTTTTCTCTGTGGCGGGCTCGTTGCAGTGCGGCAGTGCGCGTGTGCCTTGATGCGCCCTGCGCCCAGCACCCTGCGTCCATATCCAGTTTACAACCTTTTTGGTTTTCTCTATGATGGGCTCGTTGCAGTGCGGCAGTGCGCGTGCGCCTCGATGCGCCCTGCGCCCAGCGCCCTGCGTCCATATCCGGTTTACAACCTTCGGTTAGTAATATGGATGGGTTTTCTGAATCAATCAAAGGGTCAAAATTATACAGACAGGGTAAAAAAAAATGATATACATCTACTCAGATTATTAATTAAATGGTGCTGAAAGTTCCAGAATGTGTCTGAACTTACTGCCTCCTAATAGCCTGTTTAGTGACTGGGGTTGACTCCAGCTGGTAACCTCTCTGTGTTACTCATTTGACAGCAGCACTCATTGGATTGGCCAAAACACATTAGAAACGTCCATAGAGCGCAGTAAGAGCCGTGATAAAGATTTCCCCATGTCAGGAAGTTCTCTCTGTGATATCCTGGGTGGCTACAGCCATGATGTCTTCCTATTCCTAGGACATTGATGGCCATAACTGAGGGTGGACCAGGGTGAGTGAGCAGACAAACCAGATTTATTTTGCAAAAGTACGGCAGAGTTTATTCAAGCAATGGAAATATAAGCATTGAAAACAGTGCAGTTTCAAATACATAAGTCGGTAACACTTTAGTTTAGGTACTTCAAAAATGCATCTGTTACTCATTTACTTTTATAACAAGACCTGAATGATGTTTTTTGATCTTCGTAACACTTATAAACATCAGTACATGGGATATTCACCTCTGTGCTGTGTGGCATACTGACATGACTGTAAAATGACTTGTTAATATGAAGGATTCATGGGCCTTATATTAAATATGTAATATCAAGAGAAATGTGTCTCAGTTAAGCCACCTCAGACCACTTGAAAGTGACATTTTGTTAGTAGGTCACATTGCAGAGATAAATAAACCGTTTACTGATGCTTTGTAAGTGTCATGAAGACTCAAAGAAGCCTTTGTTAAGGTCTTGTTACATAAGAGTAAGAGAGTAATAGATGCATTTTTGCAGTGCCTAAACTAGTGTTACTAAGTCAATAGTAGCAGTCAATAAGTTAATAAATACATCTTCATTAAAATCAGTGGCGCTACACCAAACAGCAGCCTGGCCACAGACAGACACGACAAGGCAGTGTCCACAACACACACGTTTATTTACAATTATATTTACAACTATTTACACAGTCCTTGGTTCTTCTGGCTGCCTCCACTCCTGTCTCACAAGCTCCGTTCTTCTTCCACCCGACTCTGGCTCCTTGATTGGAGTGAGGCGGCCCCTTTTATCCCGTCCCAGATGTGCCCCAGGTGCCTGGTGATTAACTTCTGGCAGCACTCCCCAGTGTGGCAGAAGTGCATCCCTTGCACCCGGAAGCACTCCAGGCATAAACCATCCCTGGTCTGTCAGCACTTCCTGGTGTCCCAGAAGTACTGCCCCCCAGGGATCAAGGACCGGCCAGGTACCCAGGGAAAAGAAGTGCCGCTCTCCCAGTTCCTCCTTCCTCCAGGCATCCCGGTGGGGGGTTCCTGGCCGTCTATCACAATATATATATTCATATTGTGGTAGACAGCTGACAGCTCAACCTGGCCAGGACGCCCTGAGAATGGAAGGATGGGGGGAGGCAGCTACTTTTGGGCACTGCCTTCCCCAAAATGCTAGATGGCAGCTCCCCTGGAGTGTATCAGTGCTCCGGATTCCCGCAGGACAGCCTGGAACTTTGAGTTCGGTTTCTCATCCCCGGGTGGTGACCAGAGGAGTCATATCTCATCCATAGCCCAAAAGTACTCACAAGTCACAAGGACGGAAGCTCTGAAGTACTTCCGGGCAGTTTTCCATCTGACCCGGAAGTGCTAGCAAGTCACGTGGGCGGAAGGACGGAAGCACTTCCAGGTCAAGGACTATATAAAGGATTAATGTGAACCCAGCAAGCAAGCCAGAGTTGGGTGGAGGTGGACAAAGCTTGCTGGGAGCTGTGGAGGACAGAATTGAGAGTATTGTATTATTGAGTTTATTGCTTGTAATATTGTGGCTGTGGTGCTGGAAGGGCTCTGTTTAAGACGAAAATTATTATTTATTATAAAACTAGACAAAGAGCCCGTTTCGACAACGTAAGATGAAATGGGCACAAGTGGAAAAGTAATAATTATAAGCACCACAAACCTGATATCGGTGTATTGAATGAAAGCGTAATTAGGCCTCGAGCTGTAGTCGAAATCACCTTTCAGGCCTCTAGAGCTTTAATTGAAGTCGCCTTTCTCTTTGAATTTTTGCGGCCATAAATCCGCCGCCTGCCGCAATGTTGGGGTTGGATGTCGGTCGAAGTCGCCTTTCTCTTTGAATTTTCGCGGCCGTAAATCCGCCGCCTGCCGCGATGTCGGTCTCGTAAGGTTTTTCGGGCAGCTGTGCAGAAGGCGAATGCGCATTTGGCTTCGGACAGACGTGAGTGAGTGAGTGAGTGAGTGAGTGAGTGAGTGAGTGAGTGAGTGAGTGAGTGAGTGAGTGAGTGAGGAGGCTGGCGAATTATGTATAAGATTATAAGGATTCTTATTGTTTTTACTTTGTGCCCTGAGCCTCTGTCCGTTGGGGTTAAAGGGGCGACAGCGACCCCTAGCGTCTTACTATATACTGTACATATATATATTTTTTTAAGTATTTATTATTTTTTAATTGCAGACTGCTGTTTGTTTTTGCTGGGGTAAAACATTTTGGAATCTAGTTTTGCTTTTGCCTTTGCTTCATCTTTTTGGATTTAATTATCAATTATTCTTTAAAAATAATAATAGTAAGTATCTTTGTTTTTTCACTTCAAGTCAGAGGATTGACAGTTTTGCTCTTCCTTTTTTAAATGCTTATTTGTGAGGCCTGCATGACTTGTGCTGTCATCGCCTGGGGCGTATTTATGATGGTGACATAGTATTTTGAAATTTTTTAAACTTGTTCAGCATGGTGGAGAATTACAATGTTGATGTTTTTTTTTAGATTTTATGATGAAAGTAGCTATTCTATTAACTGATTGAATTAATTCATTTATGAATGCCCCACGATTTTATTTAGTCACATATAACCATGAAAATTGCGGTTAAAGGAAAAAATATTTTGCTTTTAGAGCATTTCTAACTAAAGTAAATGAAATCATTTTACTTAAAAAAAAAATGTTATATATATTTTATTTTTTTACTTTTATAGTTTGAGAATTTTGCTAATTATTTTTCTTTAATCATTTTTCATGAACAGGAAGCTTCTTTAAATGTATTGCATAATATATCTTCTTTGCAGAATTATTTGAATACTAAAAACAATTATATTTTGTTCTCTATTTTTCTGTTCAGCCTCTTATGGGATTAGCACTCGGTCACTGTGAAAAAAAAAAAATATCGACGACAGAACGGCAAGCTTACGCCAATACTGCCTCACCGTGATCATCAGGGCTATTCCTTTGCAAAAGAAAATCAGTAAAGTCGCCACTCATATTTACACACTCCACTCACTGGAAGAGACAAGTGGGGACAATCCGATGCGTTTCTCACGTGTATGCTCCTACATCTCACTCTATTCTCTCTCCATCATTGTTGTGTGTGCGTTAATTGGAATCGCATAACCATTGATTACAGTGAAATTTGTTATGTAATTGCATCGGTTTTGATGGATTATTATATTGTCATCGAAACTGAACATGTATGCGAAATCTGAAGAAATTTGCTTTGCCAAAAATGGGTTTAAAATCAGTTGCAAGATTTGACCCAAACAAGCAAACAGACAGAGGAGTCAAGTTAAATAAAATCGTTTAAAAAACAAAAAAAGAAGGGACAATGTCCATTTCCGCTGATATAAATGCTTATTCTAAAATTGTATTATTTAAATGTTGTCATATTTAAAAAAAAAAAAAGTTTTAAACAGATCCACAAGGCGGGATTTTGATATACAGGTGCTGGTCATAAAATTAGAATATCATGACAAAGTTGATTTATTTCAGTAATTCCATTCAAAACGTGAAACTTGTATATTAGATTCATTCATTACACACAGACTGATGTATTTCAAATGTTTATTTCTTTTAATGTTGATGATTATAACTGACAACTAATGAAAGTCCCAAATTCAGTATCTGGGGAGTGTAGTCCCGTGGTGTAGCCCTGTTGCATGCCTTGGATGCCACCAGGGAGAGCTGTAAGGAGGAACCATCCCTGCATTACAGAAATTTCCGTCTGACTCGGAAGTGCTTCTGTCGGAGTTTGGGGATACAGAAAGGTACGCCAGAGAAGAGAGCTGCTCTGCCTTGCTTCAAGATGTCGGTGATGGAAGGCATAGGACAAAACTTGTGACAGGAAGAGGAGTAGGGAGAAGAGAAGAGAAGAAGAAGGATTCACTGTCCATTTGTGTTCTCTATTATATATATAAGGTACTTGGAGTAATGAAATCCATTATAATTGAACCTGTGACTGTGTGCTTGTCAGTTGTGTTTGATGCCTGGTAGTGACCCCTTTCTTCCACTATATATATATATATATATATATATATATATATATATATATATATATATATATATATATAGTAAGAAAGATGCTATATAGCGCCTGACCCGACACAGTTTGACATGGAGGCACGGGTAAAATAAAACAAACTATTTATTTTTCTTCAGCTGGAGGGCACGTCTTCCCCATAATCCCTCCAGCCACAACACAGTCCTCAATACAGTACAGTACACCAAGCACTCTTTGTCTTCCTCTCTTCCACCACCACTCCTCCTCAGCAAGCTTTGTCCACCTCCACCCGACTCTGGCCCATGAGTGATGGTTGCTGGCACCTTTTTATTGGGTACCCGGAAGTGCTCCAGGTGGTTGATTATCGACATCCGGCTGCACTTCTGGGTAAGGCGAAACCAGTGCCCAAAAGGGGCCAGGCGCTCCTGTTGCAGCACCCCTTGGCAGCGCCTGCAGAACCCCAACAGAGCTGCACAGAACTCCAACCCCCATGAAGCCCTGTGGGAGTCCGAGGCACCGCTGCAACCCAGGGAGGCTGCCATCTAGCGTCCAGGGGGAGATACTGGGCTTCCCACCCTTGTCCCCCTGGCATATGTGGTGAAGGGGCATCCTGGCTAGGCATGGGCCCCGGCCATCCATCACAATATATGTGTGTGTGTGTGTGTGTGTGCGTGTGTGTGTGTGTGTGTGTGTGTAAGGGCGGCCTGGGTTTGCTTCCTGGGTCCTCCCTGCATGGAGTTTGCATGTTCTCCCCGTGTCTGCGTGGGTTTACTCCGGGCGCTCCAGTTTCCTCCCACAGTCCAAAGACATGCAGGTTAGGTGAATTGGTGATCCTAAATTGTCCCTAGTGTGTGCTTGGTGTGTGTGTGTGTGTGTGCCCTGCAGTGGGCTGGCGCCCAGCCCGGGGTTTGTTTCCTGCCTTGTGGCTTGTGTTGGCTGGGATTGGCTCCAGCAGACCCCTCTGACCCTGTAGTCTGGATATAGAGGGTTGGATAATGGATGGATGGATGGATATATTTGTAGCTGGAAATCTACTAAGGGAGCAAATGAATCACGTATCTTAAAACGGTTTTTTTTTTTAAGCTTTGGATTCCTACCAGAAATCATCATCAGAGGAAAATGATTAGACTTACAGGAACCCAAGGCAATATATCTGGCACACACTTCCTTATCATCATGGGGTATCAGACGGTACAGCACGTATCCTGTCCTTATTAATGCTAAAAGCAAGAAATCAGCAGCAGTGACACAGAACGCATTTTACAGCTTACCATGTAAACTCAAACTTCAACTCCCATGGAGCCCTGCAGGAGTCCAAGGCACCGCTGCAACCCAGGGGGGCTGCCACCTTCTAACGTGAAGGTATCCCAGCCGGGCTAGGGCCCCGGCCGTGTACCACAATATATATACTATAATATACAGTGCATCCGGAAAGTATTCACAGCGCAAAAGGAGTTTTTTATCCGACCCGGAAGTGTTCCTAGTCACGTGGACAGAGAGGGCGAAACGCTTCCGGGTCAGGGACTATATAAAGGACTCTGGGAAACCAGTACACTGAGCTGAGCAGGGAGGAATGGTGGCAAAGTGTCTGGGAGTGTGGAGGATTGAGTATTGTAGTGTTTATTGATTTATGAGTATTGTGGAGTGGAGGGTGCTTTGTGCACGCTATTGTTCAAATAAATATAGTACTGTATTTGGACTTTTACCTGGTGTTTGGCGTATTGTCCAAGGGTGCAAGAGGACGACAGCGACCTCAAACTGTCACTATATATATATATATATTGTGATGGATGACCGGCTACAGACTCCGGTCACCACCCCCAGGCCGCTAGGAGGAGCCCTCCGGACAGCATGATGGTGCCCTGAATGCCAGCAAGGCCACATGGACTTTGTAGTTTATACACACAGCCCTGCTGGATACCTTGGGGGCCACCGGGAGTCGCTGTAGGGGGGCTAGTGGGCACTTGTGTGCCCTATAACCCGGGAGTGTGTCACAGTCACGTGACCGGAGGAAGCGACGTGCTCCCGGGATGAAGAAGAGGACTGTTTGCCCTGACCCGGAAGGAAATGGACTTGTGGGTTGTGCCAGGAACCACTTCCGGGTCGGGAGATATAAAAGGACTGTGGGAAGCCCAGAACACTGAGCTGAGCTGGGAGGTAGGGTGGCGACGTGTCTGGGCGAGGAGGATTGGTTTATTGAATAGTTTATTGAGTATATGAGTAGTGTGGTGTGTGGAGTGCTTTGTGCACAGTATAATAAAATAAATAATAGTTATTATACTTTCACCTGGTCATCAGAGTGGTACCTGAGGGTTCAAGAGGTGGACAAAAGCCTTAACTGCTACAATATATATATATATATATATATATATATATATATATATATATATATATATATATATATATATATATATATATAATACATACAGTATATATTATATAAAAAAATCCTGTGACGAGACAAGACTTTTTGGAAGATTTGTTCAAGTCCCGCGAGATGAGACTTTAGCCATGAGATTTTTCAAGTCACGCCCCCCTCTCAACTGTATTTAACCACACACATGGCCCTCTCACCTCTCATTGGTGTGAATGGTTTTGACAGACTGTGGTAATGTGCCCTACTGGCATTACCTGTAATTAAATAAAGTTAGTTAAGTGTCCTCTGCATGGTGTTGAGAGAGGCATTTGTTTGAGAAAAAGAGGTTAAAAATATATACAGAAAGGAAACCTGCCTTTTCCTTTTTATGGAATGCAGACAGACGTCTTCACTGACCATATTAGCGCCTTTTGGGGAGTGTCACGGCGGGTCTCGTGTAGACTGGAGAGACGGCCCTGCCATTAACTGGCCGGGATGGCATTGTCGGTCCTCTACTCCTGCGTGTGCCTCCCGCGACCCTATAACACTAAAGGAGTAAAAGAAAGTGTGAAGCGTCGTAGTATTAGTTTACCGCGGTTTAGAAAAGGGATCCCATGTTTGCAGTTGTCTGGGCAGTAGCTCAGGGGAAGGACGTAAAAATGGAAAGAGCTTACTTTCACTTAAGGCAGAAGCGCAGTTTGCGTCTTAAAAGCCGGCACATCTATGCGCACGCGCGCTGGCTGCTTGAACTCTTATACAGTAGTATTTTTGCAGGGCAGAAGACGCCACTTCTTGCAGACGCGTTCTAGTCATTGTGTGCTTGCAGAGGGATGACGTAGGACAGTTTATTTGGTCGGTGCGAGGACGCCGAATATAAAAGGGAATCATGGCCTCTAGAGGTTTGGTTCTTTCTGACTAGATCGTCTTAGAGAAAGGTACAGTACTTGGTAGAACAGCGTTTTGAATTTACCAAGCATTACAGCTTGTGCCTTGCTTATTGTAAATATTTTTTCTTGTATATATATATATATAAATATCTCTGGAGTAATTTTGGTGGAGGTATTTATTGGGTTGTGGTTTTTGGTGCACTGTTTATTTTTGTATATACACTTTTTCTGTATTTTGAATATTTTTGTTTTGGTGAATCCTGTATACACGGTTTGAAGGAGCAGCTTCCTGACTTGCAGCACTGTGGAGGAAGACAGCTTCATTTTGGTTTGTGTATATATGGTTTTCACTAGTTTGTATGCAGTATTCTTTTTCATTGGGGACTTTCAGTCAACACTATAAATACTGTATATAGTCACTATTTTTGGGCTCCATTTAATTACTTTTTTTGTGTGTCCTTTGCGGTATTGGACTGTGTATTAATATATAAATTCCGCAGGACATTATTTTTGTTTTCTTTAAGTGCACCTGTAAATAAAACCTCACTTTATTTTTCAAAAAACCCAACCTTTTTTTTGTGTCCATGTCTCCCTGTCTTACACTATCATCCTGCTCACGCTCGGTCTCACATACGAGACACCTAGAATGTAGGCTGCTGATCCTAATTCCCACTACACGAGGTGTCACACAGACACAGTTTCTGCTCTCTCAGCTCTTATAAATTTTAACGTTTTCCTCACTTTAAGTTCCCAATTAAAGAAGACTTATTACGCCCAAATCATATTGCAGAATTTCATCACGAAGGGCTATCAACAGAAAAAATGAGTACACGGGCAATCCCAGCACCGAGAAACAATGAAGTCACATGAATTAATGGCAACAATGTCGATCGATTACACGGCAAATTGGTTAAATGCATATCAGTACACTATACTGAAACAGTTGTTGGTGATGGTGTGGAAGATGAAAACATCAATTTACAATATCCTGAAGAATATCTACAACCATTAACACCGTATGGTCTTCCACTGCACAAATTACTGTAGAAAAAAGGATGTATCCAAGAAAGGTCATGTAGTAAGACATCTCCCACGGATAACATTAGGCACCAAAGGAGATCTTGATATGCCATTCATATTTAAATGTTAACAGTTTCCCGTTAAAATAGCTTTTGCAAAGACAATTAACAAATCACAGGGACAAACAATCAAAAAACTTGTTTAATTTAATAGAGAGAAAGAAACGAAATTCAATCACAAGCAGTTAGTTATACGTTGTGTTGTCACGATGAAAGTCCAAACACAGAATCAAAATTCAATGCGATATTGACAAAAAGTTAATTCAAAAAATTGTTTTTACCGAAGTTTTACAGTAAAATTGTAAGCTTCAAAATTATTTGTGTGTTAATTACAAAGCCAAACAGAACAAAATCGTATTACACAACAAATAACTAACGCAACATGAAACATAATTTACTTTATTATTTTTTTTTCCTTTTTTTTAATATGGTTAAATATTCTCTGTAATGCAAAATAGTTCTATTATGCATATGTAACAATTCCCATGAAAATAAAAATCTGTTTAAATTGTACATCTGCATCCCCATATGCGAGCAACAGAACCGCAAAGAGGCTAGCACAAAGCGCGGGCACAGGGGGTTGATGAGCGAAGCGAGCAGGGGGTGAAGCCCCCTTGTATATATGAAAAGTAATCCAGGGGTTGGCGCTGTGTGCTAATGCCATCTCTCTTCCTCCCTCTGGCCATTCCACATCTGAAATCACTTTTGTTGTCCACCTTCCTCACCCACCCCTTCCTGCCTGAAAACCATAGGCCCACCAGTTCAGCCATCTTTGAGTTACAGTAGTTCAAAATCGGACTTCCGTCTGAAAAGATGTCAAATTTATCTTTGTAAAAAAATCATTTTCCTTTATGATTTATTTTCATTATACGGGATCTGAACAGCCGCTTCTGAAACCAAACCCAAGCAGTGTTTTTCTCTAAATTTTTGTGTTCCTTATCTTAAGACATATGATTTGTTGATAACATTTAGAACACGATGTTTTTTGTTTTTTTCAACCAAAACGAAAGTAATAAATGCAGATAGCAAGTTCAAAGACAAGTAGGTGGCTTAAAAATTAGTTACAGCTGATAAAAAACAATAAATTACTAGTAAAAAATTTAAATCAGAGTATGGTGGCTGATTTAACATTGGTATGTTGTGCACATGTGGACTACAGATTGGATCAATGGATATACAACTTTCATAGATAGACAGTTTGATAGAATGGGCAATAGCTACAGTAACTAAACGGGTAGATGGATTTCTTCTGTAGTTTCTAACAAGCCTAGTGAATCTAACTATAGTCTTACATTTTTAATTTTATAGATTGCCATTTACATTTAGATAGATAGATAGATAGAGGGTGGCGCAGTGGGTAGCGCTGCTGCCTCGCAGTTGGGAGACCTTGGTACCTGGGTTCGCTTCCCGGGTCCTCCCTGCATGGAGTTTGCATGTTCTCCCCGTGTCTGCGTGGGTTTCCTCCGGGCGCTCCGGTTTCCTCCCACAGTCCAAAGACATGCAGGTTAGGTGGATTGGCGATTCTAAATTGGCCCAAGTGTGTGTTTGTGTTTGTCCTGCGGTGGGTTGGCACCCTGCCCGGGATTGGTTCCTGCCTTGTGCCCTGTGTTGGCTGGGATTGGCTCCAGCAGACCCCTGTGACCCTGTGTTCGGATTCAGTGGGTTGGAAAATGGATGGATGGATGGGATCACAGAAAATGCCCCCAAACCTTTTTCTGTGTCTGCTTCTTGTTTTACAATATACATACAATTTACAGTATCTAAAGATACATAAATGTACTTTTACTTATCTATATTAAAGTGTGTGTGTATTTCTGGTTTGACTACTTAGTGTATTTGATTAAAATGAATTATTACTGCTCTTGGCATAGTGCCTAATACTAATGGAAATAGTGATAAAAATAAACTTTTTATGACGCAGTTTATATTCATTAGTTGTACTTCAAGTTCTAATATGACGGGAAACCTGTGTTGTGAAAAATAATTTTGAATTTCTGCACTTTAGGAATTTTGCAAGCTGTATACACCTGGCAGGCTATCTGAAACCTGCCCACACTTTATGTATGTGTAACTGAAGCAAATGTAAATTGTTAAACTGTATTGCGTACTGTCAAAAGGAAGGAGTGCAAGAAAAATTGCATGCCAGTTATATGAAAAATCTGGATAAACACCACACTTATTTTTTTTTTTTTTTTGTCTTTAGACGTCATCAATGAAGGGAAAAGCCAGATTTCATGTAAAGTTCCCTTTTAGAAGCTAAAAGAGAAAGGTCAGATGAATGCCACAAGTGAGAGACACGCATTTTCCTGCACAGCATGTGAGAGAGTGGCAGTGTTTGAAGCCCTGGCTGCACGCCACTAAGTAAAAGGCCTGCGAAGGAACATGAAGAGAGAAAGAGAGAGTGAATGGTGAGTCATAAAATGGTGAGATAAGAATTTGCATGGTACAAGTTGCTGTTTCTATTCATTCCCATGTAATATCATTGTATGATTTTATGCATATAACACACAAATGCATCCATTGATCCAACTATCCATCAGTTGAACTTCCAATTGTGGTTATTCAGAGCAGGGCCATGGAGAAGGGGAAGCGGGAGGCTATCCCAGCAAAGCATCAGAAGAGCACAATTGGGTGATGCATACAAGAAAAATAGAATTAGAAACCCTAGGAACAAAATATTAATTGTAATAATTATTCTCTATCCTCTTCGTATTTTTACACTGGGGGTTGATATTTTGCAGGTTTTGGTGTGACTTTTATGTCTTTCCTGATGCCAACTCTGTGAAAGCTAGTGCACTTCTACACACTGTACCGTAGTGGACATTTCAAGAGAGGCCTGTTATGATTTTTTTGTTTAGAAACATTTAGTTAGATAGACATTGTCACACATGTGTGTCTGAAGATCACCTTCACGGCTGCCCCGGGATGAGAAGGGGCGCTGGCGCCAATCATTTCCTGTCATTTTCCCTCCACGGCACCATGAATACGCCCAGTGAATGCAACCGACTCCACCCCCTTCTGGTCCCTGGCCCATAAATCTTTCTTCCACACATCTCCAACTCTGCTGCACGAGGTCAAGCGGCTTCTTTTATGCCAGACCCAGGAGTACATCCGGTGCTGGGGCATCGCCCATTGAAAGCACTTCCATGTCATACAGAAGTCCCTGAAAGCAGGGATTTTTGAGTCCCGGTAGCTCCCCCTAGTGGCCCTTCTACCAAGTTAAAGTCCCAGTTAAGCCACTGATCTACTGCAGTTTTTGTTAACCTAAATAAGGACTTGCAAGTATCTTATATATAATTCGCCAGCCTACTCACTCACTCACTCACTCACTCACGTCCGTCCGAAGCCGAATGCGCAGTCACCTTCTGCGCAGCTGCCCGAAAAACCTTACGAGACCAACATCGTGGCAGGCGGCAGATTTACGGCCGCGAAAATTCACAGAGAAAGACGACTTCGACCGACATCCAACAACAACATCGCGGCAGGCGGTGGATTTATGGCCGCAAAAATTCAAAGAGAAAGGCGACTTTGATTAAAGCTCTAGAGGCCTGAAAGGCGATTTCGACTACAGCTTGAGGCCTAATTACGCATTCTGATTCAATTATGCATTCATTCAATACGCCGACATCAGGTTTGTGGTGCTTATACAGGTGCTGGTCATAAAATTAGAATATCATGACAAAGTTGATTTATTTCAGTAATTCCATTCAAAAAGTGAAACTTGTATATTAGATTCATTCATTACACACAGACTGATGTATTTCAAATGTTTATTTCTTTTAATGTTGATGATTATAACTGACAACTAATGAAAGTCCCAAATTCAGTATCTCGGAAAATTAGAATATTGTGAAAAGGTTCAATATTGAAGACACCTGGTGCCACACTCTAATCAGCTAATTAACTCAAAACACCTGCAAAAGCCTTTAAATGGTCTCTCAGTCGAGTTCTGTAGGCTACACAATCATGGGGAAGACTGCTGACTTGACAGTTGTCCAAAAGACCACCATTGACACCTTGCACAAGGAGGGCAAGACACAAAAGGTCATTGCTAAAGAGGCTGGCTGTTCACAGAGCTCTGTGTCCAAGCACATTAATAGAGAGGCGAAGGGAAGGACAAGATGTGGTAGAAAAAAGTGTACAAGCAATAGGGATAATCACACCCTGGAGAGGATTGGGAAACAAAACCCATTCAAAAATGTGGAGGAGATTCACAAAGAGTGGACTGCAGCTGGAGTCAGTGCTTCAAGAACCACCACACACAGACGTATGCAAGACACGGGTTTCAGCTGTCGCATTCCTTGTGTCAAGCCACTCTTGAACAAGAGACAGCGTCAGAAACGTCTCGCCTTTGGACTGCTGCTGAGTGGTCCAAAGTTATGTTCTCTGATGAAAGTAAATTTTGCATTTCCTTTGGAAATCAAGGTCCCAGAGTCTGGAGGAAGAGAGGAGAGGCACAGAATCCACGTTGCGTGAGGTCCAGTGTAACGTTTCCACAGTCAGTGATGGTTTGGGGTGCCATGTCATCTGCTGGTGTTGGTCCATTGTGTTTTCTGAGGTCCAAGGTCAACGCAGCCGTCTACCAGGAAGTTTTAGAGCACTTCATGCTTCCTGCTGCTGACGAACTTTATGGAGATGCAGATTTCATTTTCCAACAGGACCTGGCACCTGCACACAGTGCCACAGCTACCAGTACCTGGTATAAGGACCATGGTTCCCTGTTCTTGATTGGCCAGCAAACTCGCCTGACCTTAACCCCATAGAAAATCTAAGGGGTATTGTGAAGAGGAAGATGCAATACGCCAGACCCAACAATTTAGAAGAGCTGAAGGCCACTATCAGAGTAACATGGGCTCTCATAACACCTGAGCAGTGCCACAGACTGATCGACTCCATGCCACGCCGCATTGCTGCAGTAATCCAGGCCAAAGGAGCCCCAACTAAATATTGAGTGCTGTACATGCTCATACTTTTCATGTTCATACCTTTCAGTTGGCCAACATTTCTAAAAATCCTTTTTTTGCATTGGTCTTAATTGATATTCTAATTTTCCGAGATACTGAATTTGGGACTTTCATTAGTTGTCAGTTATAATCATCAACATTAAAAGAAATAAACATTTGAAATACATCAGTCTGTGTGTAATGAATGAATCTA
This sequence comes from Erpetoichthys calabaricus, assembly GCF_900747795.2. Lineage (NCBI taxonomy): Eukaryota > Metazoa > Chordata > Cladistia > Polypteriformes > Polypteridae > Erpetoichthys > Erpetoichthys calabaricus. Next base: position 14,782,896 of record NC_041402.2, on the reverse strand, counting down.
ATATACAAGTTTCACTTTTTGAATGGAATTACTGAAATAAATCAACTTTGTCATGATATTCTAATTTTATGACCAGCACCTGTACTTATTACTATTCCACTCGTGCCCGTTTCATCTTACGTTGTCGATATGGGCTCTTTGTCTAGTTTAAAATAATCCATAGATGGGTAGCACAGCTAGTTCAGATGAATAACTCAATAAATAAATAGTTGGAATAAATTCTGTGCTATAAAGTATCAGAACTATAAGACAAAGGAGAGGAGACATTTCAGTCCATCAAGATTCCAAGTTAAAGTCCAAGTCACCGATCTTCTCTGCTTTTTTGTGGTGGCCTGATGGTAGCCTAAATAAAAGACTTGCAAGAATTTAAAATGATTGGTGTCAAAAAAGCAACTGTGACTCAATGCAGTAGAACAATAAAGTGTGAAAACGTCTAAGGAAGCAAATACAACATAATAAATTTGACAAATGAGAGGAGACCATTCAGTCCATCAAGCCTGTTTGTTTAACTAATAGCTAAGCTGTCCCAATAGCTCATACTTGTTCTTCTTAAAGATTGTCAAGGTTTTAACTTCAACTCCACGTCTTAGTAGTGTAAAATGAATGGACTCGACACACTTAAAAAGATTTGGGGCAGCCACCCGTATATTAATCCTGGCTGCAAAAGGTTTTTAAATAGTACAGAGATGTTCTCGGTACGGAGTCCAAAACAGAACTGTTGAGGGTTTGCAAAGATGGCGGCTTTAAAGGATCAGACAGGAAGTGACATAAAGGAACCGGAAGTGATGTTCTTCTGATGTCAGATTGGGTGCTGGAAGTGATAATCTCCTAGGCGCTGGAACTGGAAATGACGTCATCTGCTCTGAATCAGACAGGTTTTCCCGCGGCTGGTCTGTAGAGATAACAGGAGAAGGTTTAGTGCACCCCGCCACCCCCTGGCCTGGCGTGGAATTACCTTTGCTTGGTCCACACAACGTCCTCCTAGTCGTACGTGTGTGACAGTAGCTTATTCTAGGTTCCCACAACTCTTTGTGCTTCCTGGCTTCAATCTTAAATACGCTTCCCCTTAACTCTTTAGAAAGTCAAGTCAAGTTGAGCAGCATGAACTAGGACCACACCCGCCACACAACGAAACAGCTCGGGATCCAGGTTGGCAAACCCCCAGGTAGACATGCGGTCCAGTCCCACCCTCTGGAAATAACCTTCAATCTGCCGCAGCCAGGTGTTACGTGGGCGACCCCTTGGCTTGGTCCAGCCACTCGGGTCCTCAACAATGAGGGTCCTGTTAGCAGGGTCACCCTCGGGTAATCGCACCACATGGCTGTAGTGCCGTAACTGATGCTGCCTCACAAAGCAAGTCATGTGCCTCATTCGGGACTCCATGAGCAACACAAAGTCAAACCAGCGGTACCCATGGATTCTCCGAAGAGACACCAAAGGAGTCCAGTCTTCATCTCAGGTCACTGGATAGCGTCCATGTCTTGCAAACAGTTAGCACTTTGAGGGATAATTAATTTTGGCACAAGGCTGAATAGTTTTTCCAAAAAGCAAAATTTTCTGAAAAGCACACAAAGCAATACAGTAATCCCTCCTCCATCGCGGGGGTTGCGTTCCAGAGCCACCCGCGAAATAAGAAAATCCGCGAAGTAGAAACCATATGTTTATATGGTTATTTTTATATTGTCATGTCACAGATTTGCGCAGAAACACAGGAGGTTGTAGAGAGACAGGAACGTTATTCAGACACTGCAGACAAACATTTGTCTCTTTTTCAAAAGTTTAAACTGTGCTCCATGACAAGACAGAGATGACAGTTCCGTCTCACAATTAAAAGAATGCAAACATATCTTCCTCATCATAGGAGTGCGCATCAGGAGCAGATCATGTCAGAGAGATAGAGAAGAGCAAACAAATCAATAGGGCTGTTTGGCTTTTAAGTATGCGAAGCACCGCGGCACAAAGCTGTTGAAGGCGGCAGCTCACACCCCTCCGTCAGGAGCAGAGAGAGAGAAACAAACAACCAAAAATCAATACGTGCCCTTCGAGCTTTTAAGTATGCGAAGCACCGTGCAGCATGTCGCTTCAGGAAGCAGCTGCACAGAAGATAGCAACGTGAAGATAATCTTTCAGCATTTTTAGACGAGCGTCCTTATCGTCTAGGTGTGCGAACAGCCCCCCTGCTCAATCCCCCTACGTCAGGATCAGAGAAAGTCAGCGCAAGAGAGAGAGAGAGAGAGAAAAGTAAGTTGGGTAGCTTCTCAGCCATCTGCCAATAGCATCCCTTGTATGAAATCAACTGGGCAAACCAACTGAGGAAGCATGTTCCCTGAAATTAAAAGACCCATTGTCCTCAGAAATCCGCGAACCAGCAAAAAATCCGCGATATATATTTAAATATGCTTACATATAAAATCCGCGATGGAGTGAAGCCACGAAAGGCGAAGCGCGATATAGCGAGGGATCACTGTAGTTTCACAGTAGTTTTACTTTCCATGAGCGTAAACAGTATTTGTATTTACATACTTATAACATACCTGTTTTTTCTCATCAGTCATAAGCTGAAGGTCACTCCCTTGTAGCAGTGCTACTAAATAAGAACTGCATCTCCCAGCAGTCCTGTGAGACTGTTTTTACGGTATAACCTGACATTTTATTTGCCTTTTGTGACCGCTAGGGGTCGCTGTTGCCCCGTGAAACCCACCAGACAGACGTCCAAGACACACTTGTAAAAGCACCAGGAAGAATTCTTTTAATATTTTTCTTCAAATACAGTTCACAAAGCACCGCACACACCACAATTCTCCCAACAATAATCAATAATCAATACAAATAAACAATCCTCCACTCCCAGCAGTTTCGTTACCCAACCTCCCAACTCCGGCTCTCCTTGCTGGGTCTCGCATTGTCCTTTATATAGTCCATGACCCGGAAGTGCTCCTTTTCTTTTCCCGGGTCAAATGCCACATCATCAGTCCTCTAGTAGCCCGGAAGTACTGCGGGCTTCCGTCCTTGTGACTCCGAAGTACTTCTGGGTTGTAGTAACAGTAGGAGTCCCCAGGTTCTTTGTGAGCTTCCCCTGGTGGCACCCACGGCACCCAACAGGGCTGAGGAAATGGACTCCATGTCCCAGGATGCCTTGAGGGAATCTGGGGAACCGTTGCCATCCAGGGGAGCTGCCACCTAGCGTCCCGGGGGAGGCAGTGTCCTGAAAAGGCTGCCTTCCTCCATTCTTCTCTTTCAGGGACATCCTGGCCAGATTGAGCTGCCAGCCATCTATCACACTTTGTAATTGTTTCTGTTTGTCGCTTAGACAGTGAGAATACCATGCTAACATAAAGCCCTAAACCAGCATTTCTCAACCTTTAAGTATTTGTGACCCGAGTTTTCATAACAGTTAATCGCGCCCCCCCCTAACATTTTTTTGAAAGGAGCCCACTAATACCAATTTGTTCTTTTTTAATTAATGATATATCATAGATGCATATTTTATTATACAGTGTATCTGGAAAGTATTCACAGCGCATCACTTTTTCCACATTTTGTTATGTTACAGCCTTATTCCAAAATGGATTAAATTCATTTTTTTCCTCAGAATTCTACACACAACACCCCATAATGACAACATGAAAAAAGTTTACTTCAGGTTTTTGCAAATTTATTAAAAATAAAAAAACTGAGAAATCCCATGTACATAAGTATTCACAGCCTTTGCTCAATACTTTGTCGATGCACCTTTGGCAGCAATTACAGCCTCAAGTCTTGTTGAATATGATGCCACAAGCTTGGCACACCTATCCTTGGCCAGTTTCGCCCATTCCTCTTTGCAGCACCTCTCAAGCTCCATCAGGGTGGATGGGAAGCGTCGGTGCACAGCCATTTTAAGATCTCTCCAGAGATGTTCAATCGGATTCAAGTCTGGGCTCTGGCTGGGCCACTCAAGGACATTCACAGAGTTGTCCTGAAGCCACTCCTTTGATATCTTGGCTGTGTGCTTAGGGTCGTTGTCCTGGTGAAAGATGAACTGTCGCCCCAGTCTGAGGTCAAGAGCGCTCTGGAGCAGGTTTTCATCCAGGATGTCTCTGTACATTGCTGCAGTCATCTTTCTCTTTATCCTGACTAGTCTCCCAGTCCCTGCCGCTGAAAAACATCCCCACATCATGATGCTGCCACCACCATGCTTCACTGTAGGGATGGTATTGGCCTGGTGATGAGCGGTGCCTGGTTTCCTCCAAACGTGACGCCTGGCATTCACATCAAAGAGTTCAATCTTTGTCTCATCAGACCAGAGAATTTTCTTTCTCATGGTCTGAGAGTCCTTCAGGTGTCTTTTGGCAAACTCCAGCCGGGCTGCCATGTGCCTTTTACTAAGGAGTGGCTTCCGTCTGGTCACTCTACCATACAGGCCTGATTGGTGGATTGCTGCAGAGATGGTTGTCCTTCTGGAATGTTCTCCTGTCTCCACAGAGGACCTCTGGAGCTCTAACAGAGTGACCATCAGGTTCTTGGTCACCTCCCTGACTAAGGCCCTTCTCTCCCGATCGCTCAGTTTAGATGGCCGGCCAGCTCTAGGAAGAGTCCTGGTGGTTTTGAACTTCTTCCACTTACGGATGATGGAGGCCACTGTGCTCATTGGGACCTTCAAAGCAGCAGAAATTTTTCTGTAACCTTCCCCAGATTTGTGTCTCGAGATAATCCTGTCTCGGAGGTCTACAGACAATTCCTTTGACTTCATGCTTGGTTTGTGCTCTGACATGAACTGTCAACTGTGGGACCTTATATAGACAGGTGTGTGCCTTTCCAAATCATGTCCAGTCAACTGAATTTACCACAGGTGGACTCCAATGAAGCTGCAGAAACATCTCAAGGATGATCAGGGGAAACAGGAGGCACTTGAGGTCAATTTGAGCTTCATGGCAAAGGCTGTGAATACTTATGGACATGTGCTTTCTCAATTTTTTTATTTTTAATAAATTTGCAAAAACCTCAAGTAAACGTATGGGATGTTGTTTGTAGAATTCTGAGGAAAAAAATGAATTTAATCCATTTTGGAATAAGGCTGTAACATAACAAAATGTGGAAAAAGTGATGCGCTGGGAATACTTTCTGGATGCACTGTACCTACTTAACTTTTATCGACATTTATCTAACTCTATATCGATTTTTCTAGTATCAGAATGTAGTTTAAGTTCATTTGTTTTGGTTTCAATAGATGTATTGTTAATATTTTCGATTCTTGTTTTCTTTTTTTCACATCTTCGCTCCCCCCTTTTTGTTACTTCGTGCCCCCCGCCCCACAGATTGAGAACCACTGCCCTAAACCCTTTTCAGAAGTTGCTTCCTGCTGCTCAGCACCTCACGTCTTCTGTTTAGAATCGACGTTCCTTTTGCTCATGAGTAGCACTTTCTACATTAAACTGTGTTTTCCAAGTGTTCACCCAGTTCAGAAGCGTGTTCAGGTCTTTTTAGATTATTTCTGCTGCCTCATCAGTGTGTGCCATCCCTCCGAGTTTAGTGTCATCTGAGAATGTCACAAGTTTACTAACTATGCAAAAATCAATGTCATTAATATAAATCAGAAAATGTGCCAATCTATGGACAGGACCCTGAAGGACTCACTCCACATGGCGCTTCAGTATCTCCTCTTGTCTGTACTCTTCGTCTCCTGCCAGTTAACCAATCATTTTTTTTAGGCACTGTACATTAGCAAAGGAAGGAATGAAGTTTGCGACTATGCCATTGGTACCAGCATGCCAGGGATGAACTGTTGTCACCCTACCCAGTCTGCCAAGACACAGGATTGTCCTTTCTCTGACATGATTATAGAAGTGCTCATTGACCGGCTTTTGATCTGTAACATATAGCAGTCCTAGTTTTAAGGTGATGGCATCGGCGTCTGCTCCTGTCATTGCTGGTTTTCACTGTTGCTGCAGTTATATCTTTGAAATGTCAGGAAAATCCAAATTCCCTGACTGCCTGTTATTTTTCACACATAAGGAAGCTGAGATGAGGAAGTAATTCTTTTCGGCGATGCTGTGCTGATGACATAGGAGAGCACATTGTTAAAGCCAAATGCCTGACTGCAGACTGTTTTTCTTTAAACATTTGAGATGCAGTTGGTTACATTTCTTGTATTTTCCCATGTGTGTCACAGGCAGGTGAAGTTGCTTGCCCAGGGTCACACAGTGTCAGTACCAGAATTTGACCTTAGTGTTTGAAGTCTGCGGTGGGTTGGCGCCCTGCCCGGGATTGGTTCCCTGCCTTGTGCCCTGTGTTGGCTGGGATTGGCTCCAGCAGACCCCCGTGACCCTGTGTTCGGCTTCAGCAGGTTGGAGGATGGATGGATGTTTGAAGTCTGGAGCCTTAAGCACTTCACCACACTGCCTTTTCAATTGAGGTGAATCTACAGTAAGTTACAAAACTCGTCACTAAAGGATGCCTTTGAAAAGTTTTGGATGGCTGGTGGCAGCGTGACTGCATTACAATTGCTCTCCATGTTAAAACCATTACACATGAGTACTGAAGTGACTTCGGCTGCAGGTGGGAGCTCCTGTCGCACCCTACGCAACTGTGTTTGATCTCATTCAGGAAAAGATCCCAGTCGCCCCACGGGAGAAAGACTTTCCGAGACTAAGGTCATAAAACTTATGAAACGGTTTCTGGACAAAGGCAGAACCATAACAATAGTTGCGTGGAGCTTCACTTCAGTACACATGTACTTTGTCAGCATGCCCGTGTCGATCAAAGCTCGGCAGTCTACTTGTGACTTTATGCTGTAGGAAGATATGTAAATAAATCAAGATAAATAACATCCAATCTGGCTTTTATGTACATAACATACTACTAGGGTGTCGTACCGTGTTAGCCATTATGAATGTAGTGAAAAGTCAAGCAAAATGACACCTTTTATCCATCCATCCATCCATTTTCCAACCCACTGAATCCGAACACAGGGTCACAGGGGTCTGCTGGAGCCAATCCCAGCAAACACAGGGCACAAGGCAGGAACCAATCCCGGGCAGGGTGCCAACCCACCGCAGACACCTTTTATTGGCTAACTAAAAAGATTACAATATGCGAGCTTTCGAGGCAACCCAGGCCCCTTCTTCAGGCAAGATGTACATGTGCCTCGAAAGCTCGCATATTGTAATCTTTTTAGTTAGCCAATAAAAGGTGTCATTTTGCTTGACTTTTCACTATAAGTAACATATAAATGTTTCTTATGTAAAGACCATCACAAAACATAATCACAAACTGGACTTTGCACGATACCTTGGCGAGCTCTGTAAGCCCTGCTTTTTCTTTGAAGGACAAGTGTGTGGCAGACTGACTGGCAGGATGACGCCGGACCTCTTGCTGCATCTGAACGGTACCGTCTTTGGTGCAGCTGCGTTGTTCTTATATGTGAGTGGACGTTTCTTGCTTCTGTTCTCTTTCTCCAATGTAGAACCCTCGTCGTCTTCCGAGTTCACCTCTGTTATAGCATGTCTTTATTTGAAATCAGCAGTCTCAGATCGGGGAGAGCGTGAACGCGACTGAGAGACTAAAACTGAATACAGTAATCCCTCACTTATTGCGGGAGATAGGTTCCAAGGCCGACCGCGATAACTGAATTTCTGCGAAGTAGGGACACCATATTTATTTAATTATTTAACATGTATTTGGACGTTTTTAAACCCTCCCTGTATTGTTTACAACCCACCCTTTACTCTATTAAAAACAGGGACAACTGTTAAGCAATATGAAATCGGTAGATAAGTTTACACTTACTGTATAGCAAAGTAGACGTAGGTATATATGAGACGTGATGATGGTGATGAATATGCTGCGCAGTAAAAATGATGACGATGAATGTGATGATGACTTTTACTGCGCAGCCAATGACTGTATTTAACGTCTCTTCAGACGGCGGTGCCATTTCCTGGGGCACCTCCTCCACGGTTTCCGAAGGTGTATCCGTAGTAGTAGTAGTAGGAACTGGCTCTTTTTTGCGAGGCTGCAAAAACATTGTGATCAGCAGTTGCTGCCGCTGCTTCTTTTTCCGGTCGAAGAGCAGCTTGTAGGCGGTCATGACGTCGTCGACCTTGTTGCAAAGATTCCTAAAGCAGATTCCATCCAGACTACTGCCTTATCACGTCCACTTGCAACTCGTTTTGCGCCCTGGTTAAAGGACACTGCGGCCGTAGATCTTATATGCTTTTCCTCCTTTTTAAATAAAAAGAATCATAGACTCATTGATGCCGTAATGGTGTCCTGCAGCGGTGTAGCTGTTCCCTTCCTTCAACATATCCAAAACTTTTACCTTTTCTGCAATCATTTGCATCTTCTGTTGGCGCTTGGACACGGCCCCTGAAGCAGTAGCACGTTAATGCTGAATGAGTGAGATGAGACTTCCTGGTTAATGCAGCACTCCGTCGCTGAGCCAATCAGCAGCACACAGGAACTTAACTGCGTGCTCTGATTGGGTATCTTCTCAGCCATCCGCCAATAGCATCTCTTGTATGAAATCAACTGGGCAAACCAACTGAGGAAGCAAGTACCAGAAGTAAAAAGACCCATTGTCCGCAGAAACCCGCGAAGCAGCGAAAAATCCGCGTTATATATTTAGATATGCTTACATATAAAATCAGCGAAGTCGTGAATCCGCGAAAAGTGAACCGCGAAGTAGCGAGGGATTACTGTAGTAAAAAAAACTGCTAACCTTTATAAGTATCATCCATTTCCACCGGCTGTTACAGACTCAAATCAAATGTATGTTTTTATTGTATAATAGTAACAATAAGAGCAGCTCACTACTCAAAACGTTTATTTTGGTACATGGGAAGGCTCGAACCTGCGGCCTCTTGATTATGAGTCAGCAGCTCTAACCGCTGTACTACCAAAGCAGTCGAGACAATGACGTACACTAACCCGATTTCTTTTTCTTCGGTTATAGTCGTGAATAAAAGTGCACTTGTTCTGTTATATTTGTACCATTTGTGAAAGTGCTTATTTGATATTTGGACTTCAGTCTTCACACGTTATACACTTCATGTCAAAATTTTGTCATTAGCACTAAAACATGAAAAAAGTTTGTCTTTTAGGTATGTGTTTAACATTTCTGTTATGCTACACTTACATAAATCTTTGTAGACACGGAACACACATGAAATGCATGTGTTCCAAATAGCGATGTGTTATTTACACTATACAGCTCCCGATACCTCACTCCCAGATAAACAAGGCTTGAGCTGGGAGAGCTTTTTGCCATTTCTGCGGCGGTGGGAGGATAGCATAGCAGGCCGCTTGCTGTTTGTGCTTATCGACACATTTACAGGACAAACGAGGCCGACGGAGAGGTGTGAATGGATTTAAGGTGGGCCGAGTTCATGAGTTTTTTCGTATGCTTTGGTAATTCTAGTGTTGATGCACTGTGGTGGGTTGGCACCCTGCCCAGGATTGGTTCCTGCCTCGTGCTCTGTGTTGGCTGGGATTGGCTCCAGCAGACCCCTGTGACCCTGTGTTCGGATTCGGCGGGTTGGAAAATGGATGGATAGTGTTAATGCATGAGTTTGTCATTCCCTATTTAGATTAGTCGCAACTTTATCTCTCTGTAGTCTGCCATCCCTTCCTTGTACCTGCAAGTCTTTGTTCATCTCACCTGATTAAGGAGCTTTAAATCCCAATAATTAGTACCGTCCTCCCTCTGCAGACTGGAAGATTGACAGCTGTAAAACCACTGACATCACTTCTGGTGTCCATCCACCTGGTTCTGCCTCTTCCTGCTGGAAGGACTTAAAGACTGGAAGATCCTCCTTCTTGTGGCAGTTCTGCTCTGAAATTGCGTTTCTGGAGACGTCTCTGCAATTGTTGCGTGTTTTATTTTGTGTAAATCCCATTTTATTATATGGGGTTACCACGGTGGTCCCCTAACTCTTTATTTTAGTTTTATGTTTTTCACTTACTGTACATACTGGTTTAGACCCTGTTAGACAAGTACAAGTATCAAGTACAGTCATATGAAAAAGTTTGGGAACCCCTCTTAATTCTTTGGATTTTTGTTTCTCATTGGCTGAGCTTTCAAAGTAGCAACTTCCTTTAAATATATGACATGCCTTATGGAAACAGTAGTATTTCAGCAGTGACATTAAGTTTATTGGATTAACAGAAAATATGCAATATGCATCATAACAAAATTAGACAGGTGCATAAATGTGGGCACCCCAACAGAGATATGACATCAATACTTAGTTGGGCCTCCTTTTCAAATCTAACATCCTCTAGACGCTGTCCTCCTATAGCCTTTGATGAGTGTCTGATTCTGGATGGAGGTATTGTTGACCATTCTTCATACAAAATCTCTCCAGTTCAATTTGATGGCTGCCGAGCATGGACAGCCTGCTTCAAATCATCCCATAGATTTTCGATGATATTCAAGTCAGGGGACTGTGACGGCCATTCCAGAACATTGTACTTCTCCCTCTGCATGAATGTCTTTGTAGATTTCAAACTGTGTTTTGGGTCATCGTCTTGTTAGAATATCCAACCCCTGTGTAACTTCAACTTTGTGACTGATGCTTGAACATTATCCTGAAGAATTTGTTGATATTGGGTTGAATTCATCTGACCCTCGACTTTAACAAGGGCCCCAGTCACTGAACTAGCCACACAGCCCCACAGCATGATGGAACCTCCACCAAATTTGACAGTGGGTAGCAGGTGTTTTTCTTGGAATGCAGTGTTCGTCTTCCGCCATGCAAAGTGCTTTTTGTTCTGACCAAATAACTCCATTTTTGTCTCATCAGTCCAAAGCACTTTGTTCCAAAATGAATCTGGCTTGTCTAAATGAGCATTGGCATACAACAAGCGACTCTGTTTGTGGTGTGAGTGCAGAAAGGGCTTCTTTCTCATCACCCTGCCATACAGATGTTCTTTGTGTCTCTCAGTCCTCGTCAGGATATTGGAAGGCTACAACAATGCAACCTGACGCATCCCGACCTACCACACCATCTCTAAGTGCCACCGCTTGCAGCTCTTTCAACAGACACCACTATGTCTTGCGTCACCCACCTTCCACCATCTCCTGTCGTCTGTCCCTGAGCAGCAGAGCAAGACAGAGGTTCACAGTCACCTCGCGGACCCTTTACACGGCCCTCACTCCAGCTCTTAGTTAAAGGGCCTGGCCGATGCTGCCCCCCTTTTTTCCTTCCTTTTGCTCCCCTGGCTCTCTGATCCCACAATTACTGTCTTTCAAATGCCACATTTTTTTCGTAACAAAGACAATCCTCTTTTATGGAGTTTGGCTCCCAGCAGGTGTTTGTTAATTCACCGCACCGCCACTGCTAATTATCACATTAAGTGATCTCGTCCCAGCGTGAGTTAAAACACTGGGTTGTGCTAAAACCATAAAAAGCATTAAACCAATGAAACAATTAACACCCCACTGAACTCATTTTACCACATTCCTTAAAAAGCTTCAGGCCCATCTAACGGGTTAAAACGAACACACACAATCCCACTGCTTCCTCCCAGAGTCCATATGCTGTTACCTGATGGGCTGCGGGGGAATAACCAGCTGCCATGATTGAAGCAAAATGTATGCAAGGAATTCCAAAAATGTGCAAAGGCCAGTTTTGTTCCTCATGTCTTAACAAGCACACACAACGGTGTAAAGACATCAAGTAGCAGGAGTCCTCGAGTTTAGTCCTGGGTCGGCCACAGGGGCTGCCGTTTTTTAGTTCTTGCTGATGACAGGAGCCATTTTGGTTTGAAGGCTCATTCCTGCTTTCATTCTGCCACTTTGGGTTAGTCCGTTTTTTTTTTCCTTGTCTGAGAATAGTTGCCTGGGACAGAGTAGGAATTTTAGGTCCATCCATTTTTTTTTCCCATGTATAAGGGGCCTTCAATAATTTATCTACCTGAGTATTTAAGAAAAGTAGCAAGCATGTTGAAAGTCTGGGCATATTGTGACACATCTCAAGGTTACTCCTGCACAGGTGTGGCTATGGCTCAGTGCGAGTTTAACATTCCAAAGGACAGGAGGTCAGGAGAGTCCTCATGAAAATCCAGTGAGCTTCTTCACGACAATGCGCCCGCCGGTTCACATGCCACCTCAATCACAGGCTGCCATCCGAGAAGGTGGGTTCTGGCAGCTGAACCATCCACCCTACAGTCCTGACGTGGCTCACTCAGATTATTTCCTGTTCTGAGTTTTGAAGAAATCTCTCCATGGACAGCGGTTTTCAAGTGATGAAACTGAAGTACTACAAGAGAATGGAAAAATAGAAAAAAGGGCCGAGATTGCGGCTGAAGTCGCTGTACCTGTTAACCCTTCATAAAGCCTCGGCTCCGTCTGGTAGCGCAGTATTGACTTTCACAAAAAGGACTGAACTGCACTGTGCTGGAAGGTCAGCATGCAGTTAGTTGGTAAACTACGCATAGCCAGCAATTTTCAGCCATGTAAAGTAACGAGGTCTGGAGACAAGATCATCAACCACAGCTGGCAAGTCTAACATACCTCACATAAGTAAAAGTCACGAAATGTGACATTGGCTTTAGTCACAAGGCAGCCTGTGAGACTATTTCTTGTAATATGGCTGAAGACAGACCAAAGGCAGAAGATGGTCTGCCATAGATTATAACTGCTACCAGACACGGGCTCACGTATATTTATGGTCAGCCATTCTTCCACCATAAAGAATTCTTCCATTCTCAAGCTCTGATCTGATTGGTTGAAGACAGACCAGAGGCAAAAGAGGGTCTGCCACATTTCTTATCTGCTACCAGACATGTGCTCATGTACGTTCGTGGTCAGCCATTCTTCCACCATAAAGAACTTTTCCATTCGTAAGCTTTTATCTGCTTGTAGTGAGCACACACATGTGAGTCCTTAACAAAATGGTCGGTCACCCACTTGGTCCATTCTGTGGAATCCTTAGGAGAACATGCCCTGCCCAGACTTGAGGTCATTTGTTGCACTTTTGAACAATTCTGTCAGTTCCCTTACAGGTAGAGTGAGCACCGCACAGTTCTGGGCTATCTTTGGATTGTGTGACTGGCAGCTGTAACACCTTTGCATGTCTTGAAGTGCATACTTTTGAAAATTACAAATGTATCTATTCTTACGTCAGGGCTCCATCCGAACATAAATTCCTTTGTGAATTTCCCCCTGGGATTAATAAAGTATCTATCTATCTATCTATCTATCTATCTATCTATCTATCTATCTATCTATCTATCTATCTATCTATCTATCTATCTATCTATCTATCTATCTGTCTGTCTGTCTGTCTGTCTGTCTGTCTGTCTGTCTGTCTGTCTGTCTGTCTGTCTGTCTGTCTGTCTATCTACTGTATATATCTATCTATCTAAAAGTGGTCACACATCCCATAATTACCTAGAGATTACCTAGAGAGTGGAAAGTGTCAGCGGAGCTGCAGCAGGTCATCTTTCAGGACAGCCTTGTTCCATTTCCCCTACTTTTGGCTGTCTGCCTTCTCTCAATTTTCCATTGCTGTTATTTCTTCATTGTCATGGATTGTGTGGGTGGTTTATATTTTGGCTCATGTTGCTATATAATTATCAGGGTTAAGTACCATTTGAATAGTCCAGAAGGTTCACAGTTCCTTTACGGGACACTCAGAATTGTGATGAAGTGGCGGAGTTCAAAAAGCATAGCCGCAAAAACACTTCCAATGTTGCCCACTAGAGGGAGAAAACACCCCAACTAAAATGCCAAAGGGCTGAGATAAATTTGATTAAAAACAAAATGGTTATTTTCACAAACGCCTGTGCAGGCACAAAGCTCTGAAGAGCATAAACAGTTGGTTGAGAGGCAACGGCAAACACAGAAAACCGATTCCCAGTACAGTGTCCACAAAGTCAAGACGAAGCAGAATTCAAAAAATCAGTTACACAATCCCAAGACAAGAATCCGAGAGGTGAAGTCAAAAACAAAGCACAGGTTGTCGAAAATCCGGAAAACACAAAGCAAAGCAGTAGCCCAGTAACTCGCCAAAACACTCTCCACTCCAGCGCGTTCAATGAACCGCCAGGAATTATGGGAGGCCCTACCTTAAATAGGGTGGAGGGCCGTTCATGGCAGTGATGGGTACTATATATCCTCTTTAATAAAATCCCTGTGTGCGTCCAGGTGTCCGTGTGTGTCTGTCTTTTGGTGAAGTGCGCATGCGCGGGGCACGGTGCGATGCACAATATTACTGTCAGAAAAGTTAGAGGCGTTTTACAGAAATACAAACCAGTATTACTGCGAGAGGAAATTAAAGGTACACAATACAGTGACGCATATTACAGCCACATACAAGCCAGTATTACTGTCAGAGGAGATTAAAGGCATATTACTGACGCGCACACTTGTATTACCGCCAGAGAAAATTAAAGGTATATTACGGACGTACAAGCCAGCGGACATACAAGATAGTATTACCATCACAGAAAATTAAAGACACATACTACACGGCGGCAGCCCACGAAGAACGGTCAGCTCAGCAAGTAAACATCAACAAAAGAAAGGCTGAAAGACAAAGAAAAATACGACCAACAAACAGAATGAGGTCAAAGTCCCTTACCATTTAATACAGACTGTTCCTACTAATGTTTATACACTACTGTTCTAGCGCCCGTTATTGTAACGGGCTAAATGACTAGTATATATATATATATATATATATATATTCATAGCATTCATAGTCTGAATCACACTCTGATTGTATGGGTGGTTACCTACCATCTAACACTTGTGGTTGGTCTGCAAGTCGGCAAACATCCACCACGGTGCCCTCTCAGTTGCGAGAAGCAGATCACAGAATGTGGCGTAGTTTACTGTCAAATAATACAAAGAGTACGCGACACGTGTTTTGCCCTCATTTGGGCTCATCAGGTGTACACCCTCACTGCACCCGTCTCGGGGGATCAAACCTCGGACGTCAGCGTCGGAGGCGAAGCCTCTTTACGTTGCGCCACGGCGTGTGGTTCATTTATTTGACAGCCTGGAGATCGGAGTAATTACATTCATAGCATTCGTAGTCTGAATCACAATCTGATTGTATAGGTGGTTACCTACCATATATCGTGAGATTTTTGAGCTCTTCTGAGACCCTCCCCAATGGTGCTGAATGCCAAAACATGATTGTTTGTGTGTCGCCGAGGCAACCACTGCTTCGCGCCGTCACTAAGGCAACTGGAAGATGGCAGCCTCCAAATGTAGCATATCTGTCACCTGATGGTTGATGTGGGGCACATTCTAACCTGGCCACTGACCTGGCACCAATCACTTGTGTGTATTGAAGTGGTGGCTCCCATTTGAATAAAGACCCTGACTCTTCCTGTTTTAATTGGAATAAAGTTGGTTTTCCTGAAGACTTTGGACTCGGCACTTTCTCTCTCTCTCAGGTGCAAGACAGTGACTCACGTGTCACTTATACATACATATAAATAATCTATATATATATTTACATTGTCACACACGTGTGATTAGGAGGCAGTCAAAGAGCCTTAAGGTGAGTGAACTATCGCGAGATATGGATGTCACGTGGTACTTACCTGGATCTCTTCTCTCCACAGACAACCAGAAGAAAAATAAGTGCCTCCACTTCCAGGCATCAAAATGGCCGCCACTACGTCACTTCCGGCCACCCTTAATGACATCACTTCCGGCTCTCCAAAATCACATCACTTCCGACGCTCCAAGATGACGTTACTTCCGGTTCCTGTTTTTAACGTCACTTCCTGCCAACAACTTCCTTTTCCCATAATCCTTTCTGTATAAAAAAAGACTCATTTCTCAAAGTAAACTGTCAATTGTGCTTTACAAACTTCAAAGTCTTTTGATCCGTTTTTTTTCATTAATATTGTCTTAGGGCAATATACGGGGACAGTCCCCAAACCTTTATCTTGTTTTTGACTTGTTTTTTCGGGATATTCCCACAACATATAATAAAAAATCCAATGTCTGTCTGTCTGTCTGTTCGCTTTTCACAGGAGAAGTGCTTAACGGATTTAGATCTGGTTTTTTTCTATAATTTGCTTGAAAATTCCGGTTGATTTTGAGACTTCTCTCATTGCGTTAAGTGTCGCGGTAACGATTTCTTTGCGCAAATCCGAGAGAGAGACAGAGAGACGCTGCGGGCCAAAGGGAGCTGGGCGGGGCCATCCTCACTCACGTGCCAGCCTCCTTTCGAGTCGCTCTACCTCTCGCCACGTGTCAGAGCGTACCTTGCCTCCACTTAGCAATACCCGTTTGTTCAGCAGACGTTATCACCTACAGATTGTTAAGCAGTAACGTTTGACATTTTTGAGAGAGAGATCACATCTACGTGTGTTTTAGAGGGTAGCTGCTGATTGCCAGAGATATCACGGCCATGTGCTCTTCTCCACACTGGGTATGCTCTCCCGTCAGAGCTGAACATGATCAGATACAGTGACAACATTTAACACCGGACTGTACCTACCTACCGCTTGGCCACAATTACATTTTTTTTTTTTAATTGATTTTTAAAGTTTGTCCTGTTTCACTACTACATGGGTGGAGCCGCAGGGGACATCTAATATATCCATCCATCCATCCACTTTCCAACCCGCTGAATCCGAACACAGGGTCACGGGGGTCCGCCGAGCCAATCCCAGCCAACACAGGGCACAAGGCAGGAACCAATCCTGGACAGGGTGCCAACCCACCACAGGACACACACAAACACACCCACACACCAAGCACACACTAGGGCCAATTTAGAATCGCCAATCCACCTAACCTGCATGTCTTTGGACTGTGGGAGGAAAGCGGAGCGCCCGGAGGAAACCCACGCAGACATGGGGAGAACATGCAAACTCCACGCAGGGAGGACCCGGGAAGCGAACCCGGGTCCCCAGATCTCCCAACTGCAAAGCAGCAGTGCTACCCACTGCGCCACCGTGCTGCCCACATCTAATATATACTGTATATATTTTTATATATATAATATTTGTCATGCATATGTGCCAGGGGATCACTAGGATCCTCTTCCTTTCCTTCCACAGTGCAGAGAAGATGTCCAGTGAGGGCCACTGACTCCGCCCCTTCTAGTCCTCCACCTACAAGTTCTGAGGCTACCAGAAGGATGTGTCATTCAATGATCAGAGCACCCCTCAGGACGCAGCTCCATCCTTATGACAAAAATTTTGGGAAACCTTTCGCTTAAGTCTTAAGAGGTGATCTAATTTTGCTTTGTATATAACTACAGCACAGAGTGCCTGTTTATTTTGATGTCAAGAAAAGCCTTGGAGAATTAAATGGGGACTAAAATGTTGGCATCCCAACATGTAATCTCTTTAACTTAACTTGTCATTCCTCACTCAACCACTATATACTGTATATATATATATATATATATATATATATATATATATATATATATACTAGACAAAGAGCCCGTTTTGACAACGTAAGATGAAACGGACACGAGATTGTGTCAGCAGTGTCCATCCATCCATCCATTTTCCAACCCGCTGAATCCGAACACAGGGTCACGGGGGTCTGCTGGAGCCAATCCCAGCCAACACAGGGCAGGAACCAATCCCAGGCAGGGCGCCAACTCACCGCAGGAAACACACAAACACACCAAGCACACACTAGGGCCAATTTAGAGTCGCCAATCCACCTAACCAGCATGTCTTTGGACTGTGGGAGGAAACCGGAGCGCCCGGAGGAAACCCACGCAGACACAGGGAGAACATGCAAACTCCACGCAGGGAGGACCTGAGAAGTGAACCCGGGTCCCCAGGTCGCCCAACTGCGAGACAGCAGCGCTACCCACTGCGCCACCGTGCTGCCCCTGTCAGCAGTGTATTAAGAACAAATGATAAGTAACGAAGAAGTTGTTTTGTAATTATTGTAGTCTGCTTTACTCATTACTGTACAGGCTTGTACTGTTAGTTTGTAGCGGGGCCACATAGTTAGTGTTGTTAAATGTCAGTTCTGAGTGCGTCTCGTTTCATTGTCCCGTTTGCTGTTTGTATGTGTATCAGTTAATGCCATCCCCGTAAAGGGGGACGGATGATGGAAGGAGACCACAGCCACAAACCTGGAAAACACCCGTTCACGATTAATCAATTACTGCCGTCACAGGACTATTTAAGCCAGCAGGAGGAGAAGGAGAGGAGAAGAGAGAAGGAGATTTTTCACATTCACGACCACAAGCCATCTGCACCTGATATATTCCACATCGCGCATTTCCATCCAATTTGTTTTTCTATTCGCCGGACTTGCTTCAAGAACGTCATCACGAGAGACCCCGGGGTCGGAATTCATCATCCACCACGCACCGAGGATTCACGGTGAGGCTGCCCCATTTTGTCCGGGGAAAATCAAACGACTCATTTTTCGCTAGTTCAGTCAACCGCATTCAGGACAGTTTTTTTATAACTGGACTCAAGTTCACATTCATTTCCGTATCTCATTCAATTTTTGTTATTCGTGCTGCAGATGTTCTATCAGACAGTTGTGGCGAGCGCCCTCTTCTACGCAGTGGTGTGCTGGGAAGGCAGCATTAAGAGGAAAGACGCCTCACGCCTGGACAAACTGGTGAGGAAGGCAGGCTCTATTGTAGGCATGGAGCTGGACAGTTTGACATCTGTGGCAGAGCGAAGGGCGCTGAGCAGGCTCCTGTCAATCATGGAGAATCCACTGCATCCACTGAACAGGATCATCTCCAGACAGAGGAGCAGCTTCAGCAACAGACTGCTGTCACTGTTCTGCTCCATTGACAGACTGAGGAGATCGTTCCTCCCCCAAACTATGCGACTCTTCAATTCCATCCGGGGGGGGTAAACGTTAATATTTAACATTATACATAGTTATTGTCTGTTTTTTCACCTGTATTATTATCATTCTTTAATTTAATATTATTTACTGTATCAGTATGCTGCTGCTGAAGAATGTGAATTTCCCATTGGGATTAATGAAGTATCTATCTATCTATCTATCTATCTATCTATCTATCTATCTATCTATCTATCTATCTATCTATCTATCTATCTATCTATCTATCTATCTATCTATCTATCTATGTGTTTATATGTTACAGGAGCAAGGGAGGGTTTTTGTTGTATTTATATTTGGTGGTGTCTTGTTGTTGCTGGGGTGGAGGGATATTTATATTTATATCTGTTTTCTGTTTTTTGCATGTCTTGTTGTTTCATTTAATACATTTAATTCGTTTAATTTTACATCCTGCTTTTGTGTACTTATATTTTCACCGTCGATTGTGGGGAAAAGTTTAATTGGTTAGAATTGCTCTATAACTTCTTTTAAAACAAATACATTTTATTTTATATGGCTTGTCTATTTTTAACTTGTAATCTATTTTTAAGCTTTATTGGATCTAGGCTGAGTGACTTGTTTTTCTCGTCATACACATTTCATTGTATGTTGACCCTGTGTTAACCTATATATGACAAATAAACCTAAACCTAAGTACGGCTTGATAGTTAGATTCTTTCTCAGTAAATTATCCAGGCCACAGGTCTTGGAAGTGTAGCTGCCGGCTGGGTAAAGGGGTCGGCCGTTACAAGTTGATGAATTTTCCAGGCCTATAGTATAATATTGAATGATGAATGTTCCAGTACAATATGGAATAGTAATAAGTATAAGCACCACAAACCTGATATACAGTAGGTGTATTGAATGAATGCGTAAATGTAATTAGGCCTCGAGCTGTAGTCGAAATCACCTTTCAGGCCTCTAGAGCTTTAATCAAAGTCGTCTTTCTCTTTGAATTTTTGCGGACGTAAATCCGCCGCCTGCCACGATGTTGGAATTGGATGTCGGTCTCGTAAGGTTTTTCGGGCAGCTGCGCAGAAGGCGACTGTGCATTCGGCTTCGGACGGACGTGAGTGAGTGTGTGAGTGAGTGAGGAGGCAGGCGAATTATGTATTAAGATTAGGGAGTTCTGCCCCCTGCTCGCTTCACTCGCCCACCCCCCGGGTTTGGTTATCTGAATATAAAATTTAAAGAGATTGTTATTTTCATGGGAATTGTTACCTACTCTTTCGATTCTATGTTGCATCACTTCTCCGTGATCATAAATATACACCTGACTGAATTGTGGTTTCTTCTAAATTAAACTTGTCATAGTTTAGTCATTTCAGGACCACCGATTCTCATAGCGTTTGGTCCATTATTGTGTAAATCTACGTTTTGAGCATTGAATGATGCGAACGCGAACAGATTGTTGTAGACTCGGATATTTTGCCTGTAGTGTTTGTGGATTTCACTTTCACCAAATAACAAATCTTTTCATTCTCGTGGATAGGCCTCTTCATTGGGAGGCCACACTACTTTTCCCTGATGGCAACACGAATTAGACAATCTACAAGTCTCTGACTTAAACTTTAAAGTCTTACAATATTTACATACTTCTGACATATCAACTATGTCCATATATTTGACCTCTTTTTGCTGTTCCGTTATTTCACAGAGTAATAATTTCCTTTTGTTGGTGTTAAAGTGATCTTTACTTTCTTTTTTTTGATACGTTCGAATTCCACTGCTTTCATAATCTCTAACCTGCTCTGCATGTGTATTGTGCCAACATTTTTGAATGTCTTAATGAAGTCTTTTATTTCTGACCCTGACTGGACCTACAAGGCTTTCAATTCCACTTGGTCCGGGCTGATTTTACTTTCCTTATTTTCAGAATTTGTACATAGATTATTATTGTTCTTTTTTGCATTCTTTTTTACCTTTGTTTGTTTCCATCGCTTTTGTGTCGCTTTTCGACTCGCTGCTCTTTCTTCTTCGCTTAGTCGTTGACGTGCCATCTAGAACGTATAGAATTTTTAAGAGCTGGGAGCGCATGAAGTGTGTCTGCCAAAAACATTCCAACAACTGAGAGGTAAGATGGCTGTGATCTTGTTTTAAATTGTTTGTAAGTGGGGCGTGACGTACAAAAGTCACGTCTCACGGGTCTTGCTTCCTAAGGTTGTAAAGTCTAGTCTCATGGGACGTCAAAGTGTCTCTCCAAGGTGATCACGTCTCAACCCAACATTTTTTTATTATAATAGAAAGATATATGTATGTATATATATATATGATTTGTGGGCATCATAGTGGCACAGTGGGAGTTCTGCTGCCTCACAACAGGAAAATTAGGATTTATGTCCCGGGTGTTCCTCGCATGGAGTTGTTTTGTTCTTCTTGTGTCTATTTACACTAAAAAAATGTATTGCATCTGTCATTCTAACAGATGGAGAAGTGTAAATATTAACACTGCTTTTATGAATCCCATACCAAATAGCATATAACAATGCATTTGACATTCCAACAGATGGTGCATCACAAATATTTGCATCAGTATAATGCATTGTATCTGCCATTCCAATAGATGGCGCAACACAAATATTAAAACTACTTTTACGAATCCCATACCAAATACAGGACATACTGTAGACATTGCATTTGAAATTCTAAAAGATGGCGCATCCGAAACATTTGTAGTAATAAAATGCATTGCATCTGTCATTCCAACAGAGGGTGCATCATAAACATTAACACTGCTTTTATGAATCCAAACCAAATGGCATTTAACAGAGATGCATCACATTTATCATTCTAATAGATGGCACATTACAAACATTTGTAGTAATGCATTTTATTACTATAAATGTTTGTAATGTGACATCTGTTGGAGTGACAAATGCAATGTATTTTATTACTACATGCATTACAAAATACATTCCAACAGATGGTGCACTGCAAACATTAACACTGAGGTCTAAGTTGATTAGATTTTCTCCCATCTTAGATGGACAGCACAGCTTGCATGAAATAAAAGAGTAAATGTATGTTGTCATGTTTCTGATGCTTTCCTATATTTTGTTCACCATTTCCATATTTAATTCAGTACACCATATGGATTCCCTGGCACCACACACAGAAGCGCCCGTCTCGCCAGTCTTCTCTCTATTCTGCCCCACAGGTTTCTCTGCTGATGTGCTCTCGTGCTTCTCTTTTTTTCCATAGGCTGTTGTTCCTTCACACCCAGCACATCACAGTCCGTGTCGTGAGAAAACACGGAGGTCTTGTCATGTAAAGTCTGGCATTTCCACAGTTTAGCTTGTTTTCCTTAATTGCTTCAGACTCTCTATTTCTCTGCCTGGCACCGTAGCTTTGATTCTCTGAGTTTGACACACAGGAAAAGCCACCTTGCAAGTGACGGCAGACTTTTATGTAGTTTTTGCCCAGACGGCATTCTTTCTTAAACTGCTGGAACAAGTCCCAATATGAGGCCGCCTGACAGGCTGCGCGAGGTACGTCACTTGCGGGCTTTGGCTGGGTCACTCACTTCTCCTGTCAAGGTGGCATACAACAGCGAGAAGTGCTCAAGTAAACTGTGACATAAACGTCAATTAACCACAATTGTGTTTTTACAGGCATGCATTATTTGTTGTGTTCTGCTTTTTCTGGGACTCTGTACTTCCAGAAACTGAAAGTGGCTGCTCTCAATCGCTCCAGTGATCGTCACCAGACTGGGACTGTTCTCTAAAAAATAAGCCCTCATTTATTATACTTTCTAAATTTTAAAATGTAGTTAAACTTTGATCTAAGCATAAAGAGAAGCAAGAGGGTGGGATACCTAATAAAACTGGAAACAACTTACATTGGCATTTATTAACTTGGCGGATGCTTTTACCCAAAGTGACTTACAAATTAGTTCAATATAATCAGTTTGGGGGACTGTTTGGGCAACAAATGTGACAAAATTGATGTCCACAAGTGAAAAGCTCAGAATAAAATAGAAGCAAGTTACTATTCCCAGATTCACAAATCCTAACACTTAAAGCAGAACTTCACTAAACACAAGGGTCTCCAAACGCTCCTTAATCATATTGAGGGTCTCAGAAGTTCAAATGAAGGTGGGCAACTGGCGTCACCAGCCAGAAAGAGTCTGGACTGAGATTTGATACCATGCCGAGTGGTCGAGGAGGAGCACAAGACCTCACAAGTGTCTCCATACACACTAACCCTAAGCCTAACCCTGCGGTCTACTCTGTGGGCAAGAATCAAGAATTTGAACTTAAGACATGGCAGTACAGGAAGCCAGTGTTGTGTTCTGAAGAGAGGAGTGACATGTGCCCACCTCGGCTGGTTGAACACCAGACACGCTGACGCATTTTGGTGGAGAGTCAGACTTCTCTTGACACATGCCGGTGCTCCCGCCACCAGAGAGTTGCAGTAGTCCAGACGTGACGAGACCAGAGCCTGGATCATGCATATCCTTTCATATGTGGTCTGATCTTGTGGTTATTGTACAGAGTAAATCTGCAATGGCCAAGAAACTGTAGCTACATGGTCCATGAGGGACAGCTGGCCATCATTCACCACCCCAAGGATGTGTACCGACGTGGCGGGTGTTAGCGATAAAAACTCAAGTTGAGTAGACGGACAAGCCGGGTTAAGAAGAAGGTCCGTCCTTCCCAGGCTGAGCTTTTCTCCATCCAGTTTGTAATATCAGGGAGATCCATTCCCTGAATCCAAGTATGGGAGTGTGGATTGTGGCAGCCCACTCTGTAAACATCAACCTGGACAGGACATCAATCCATCTCAGGTCACAAACTCATATAAACTCTGAATAATATAAAAATTCCAAGGCAAAGAAAGCTGACTCATCTGTAAAGATGTTTCTTCTTGTGGTCCATACCATGGGACAGTTAATGACAAGACCATTAAAATGGAAGTCCTCTTGCGGGTTTCACTGGAGCCCTCAACAGGAAGACTTCATCTCTCAAGAGAAGTCAGCTTCTCCATCGTGTCACAGTCTATCGTGTGAGGAGGAGGAGGGAGAGGTGACTGACCTGTGTAGGAGAAGCTCACCTGTATATCCTTCAGGGAGACAGCATGCACCTGAAAAGTGGAGATGGTAGTGGAGACTGGTGGGTTAATGAAGGGTTGAAGGATCTGAGGAGTTGGACCTCCATCAGGTCACCTTTAGTCCAGCTGGCTGAGAAATCTAAGCTGTAATAGGACGATTGATACATAAATTAGTTGTATACTGGTCTCAACAAGGAGACTTCATCAGCAGGAGGAACTGGCTTCTCTGTCATGTCACAGTACATCACGTGAGGAGGAGAGAGAGGTGTCTGACCTGTGTAGGAGAAGCTCACCTGTATATCCTTCAGGGAGACAGCATGCACCTGAAAAGTGGAGATGGTAGTGGAGACTGGTGGGTTCATGGACGGTTGAATGGTCTGAAGAATTGGACCTCCATCATGTCACCTTCAGTCCAGCTGGCTGAGAGATACAAGTTGTGATAGGATGACTGATGCATACAGTAGCTGCATGCTAGTCTCAACAAGAAGACTTCATCTACAAGAGAGCTTGGCTTTTCCATCATGCCACGGTCCATCAAGTGAGGAGGAGGAGTAGGTGACTGTCCAATCCAGGAGGAGCTCACCTGTATATCCAACAGGGAGATGGCATGCACCTGAAAAGTGGAGAAGGTAGTAGAGACTAGAGGATTCAGACCTCCATCAGGTCATCCTAAAACCCCGCTGGCTGAGACAAACATGTTGTGATGCTGTAGGTGTTAGGATGATTGACAAATACTGCAATTGTATGCTAATCTCAACAAGAAGACTTCATTATCAAGAGAAGTCTGACTCTCCATTGAATGTAACAATCCATCATGTGAGGAGGAGGAGATGGTGACTGTCCCGTGTGGGAGAAGCTCACCTGTATATCCTACAGGGAGACACCATGTACCTGAAACTGGAGATGTTAGTGGAGATTGGTGGGTTCATGGAGGGTTAAAGGGTCTAGTGAGTTGGACCTCCATCCGGACACCTTCCACCCAGCTGGCTGAGAGATCTAAGCTGTGATGGGATGACTGATGCATACAGTAGTTGTATACTGGCCTCAACAAGAAGACTTCATCTGCTTGGCTTCTCCATCATGTCACAGTCAATATGTGAGGAGGAGGAGGTGACTGACCAATTTTAAGAACTATTTCTTAACTCAGAATTGTGGATTGAGGACTTGATCTTCACTCATCTATTTTGGAAATGTTACAGAAATAAGAACGCCGGGGCTGTTGTGGGTGGAGCGGCCTTTTGTCTGAACAACAATGAGAGGCTTTGTAATTGGAATTTTAATGACGGTAACTGAAGCCTCATCCTGTGTCAGCAGCTCAATAACATGACCAGTCCCTCCATTAATCATCTCAATGATCTGAATCACTGGAAAAGCTTCTTCTAAAGCAAGTAATGGATACTAATCTGCTTCCTAAAACTTCACTGGTCATCTGGTCACGACTTGGAAGTTTTGAAAAACATTTGTCCGTATGGTGCCTCACCACATCCTGTGAAGTCTCCTTGAGATGATGCAGGTCAGCTCCACTCTCCCTGTAGCATTCGGGAGCCTCTTGAACCCACCACCATCGATAACATAACTGAGGATGAACCAGCAGATGAGGACGCTCATACAAAGCAAGGGGTAGACGTGAAAGTGAGAAGTGCTTTTATTAAAATTAAAGTTCAGTGCTCAAATGTCCGGAAATTAGACATTTACCATGGGGTACCCAAAAATAACTGGAATTGAAAAAAAATTGTCTTAATAATTTTTACTTACTGAAACTTTGGTCTCCTTCAAAGTCCTCTCCATGTGAATGAATGCACTTGTCCAAACGGTTTTCCCACTGGTGGAAACATTTTTGGAAAATTGTCCAAGGCCTGCAGAGATTTTTCTTTCACTTCTTCCATGGTACAAAAACCCTATCCTTTGAGTTCTTTTTCATAGAACAGGAACAAGAAAAAGTTGCACGGAGTCACACGGAGCACAAATCAGGAGAGTAGGGCGGGTGACAAGAACTCCAAGACACACAAGTCAATTCAGAAATCTCTTCAATAGTCTGACGATGATCTCTGTAAATTGCAGTGCAAACTTTTTCGAGATTTTCGTCATTCCTAATTGTGGAAGGTCGGCCAGATCTTGGTTGGTCTTCAAGTGACATTTCTCCTCGTTTGAAATGTGAAAACTACTCGTAGACCTGTGTTTTACTTAAAGTTTCCTCTTTAAAAGCAGTTTCAAGCATTACTACAGTTTCAGCAGCTGTTTTCCCTAAGAGAAAACAAAATTTAATATAGACTTGCTGTTCCTTTATGATCACCCATCACAAAGATTGCACATTTAATACGCACCAAGAAAAACTGACACGGAATGGCGTATGAACAATACAGAGCAACGCCACTTGGCAGAATGCCATAGTGTACTGTAAGTATGCTACACCTAGCGGTGAAATTAGCAACTAAGTAGAGATCATGTACCAGGTACAGATTCCGATTATTTTTGACTAGTGTGCAGCAAACGCAGCCACACAACAACGACGTCTTGCTAGTGACACAGATGAAGAGACACAACATCGAAAACGAAGCAAACACTGCGGCTCAACGACGTGTAAGTGAAACACCTCAGCAATCGAGGGCAAGGATTGAATTGTTCACTAAAAACATTGTGTATCTGGGGGTATTTTCTCGAGACAAAGATTAACAGGACTCAGATGCCAGCAATACGGCTAAGATATGCTATCGTCAGTGTCTTCTTATGAAAGCCAGTGGGGCAGCAAGCACAAAGTGTGTCCACGTCTTCTGCCATTGGTAATTCTTAAGAGTTAGCTGACACCTCTCTACATTCATGGATCTAGTAAAACTGCTAGGGAGTTTTCAGGTTGGTTTTTGTCCCAAAGACCACACGCAGTGAATGCTGACCTGAGACAGAACAGTGACCACTGCTACATTATCAAATATGCTCATAGGACGCATATCTGGGGAGGATGAAAGCCACTATCGAAATCAAGTGGACTGTATGGTAAACTGGAGTAATTAAAACTTCCTCACTCTGAATGTAAAAAAAGACCAAAGAAATTATATTTGATTTTAAGAGGCACAAATCTGTATGTTCACCCATTGTTGCTTTAGGGGAGGAGGTAGAAATAGTGAATGAATATAAATACTGAGGAGCTAACCTAGATAACAATCTTAACTGGAATGTTAATACATAAAAAATATCCTCTAAATGCAACCAGCTTTAATTCCTCCTCCATAAACTATTTAAAGTAGACAAGGACCTCATGTTGTCCTTTTATCGCAGTCTGATCCCGTCTGTTATCACTTTCAGCTTCATTGCCTGGTTTAGAGGTCTGACAAACCAAAATTTAAAGAAGCTCCAGCAGGTTACTAAGCAGGCAGGTAAAGTTATTGGGACTGATGGAGATGATCTGGCAAGTGAGTGTCAAAGGACGACGCTAAAGAAATTGAAAATCATCTCAGCTGATGACAAACATCCATTACTTGTATGAACTTAACTTCAGCAAATCAGGAAGGATAGTCGTTTTGAAAAGCCACACAAATCTTTCCAGAAATTCCTTTCGTCCTAGTGCCATATGACTTTTTAATATGGAATATTGGAGAAAATGAATAAGGTTTGATATGTATCCCGTAAGTATTTGTGTATATCAAACTGCCTTACCTTAAACTGTCTAGTCTCTGTTTTGTTTTATTTCTTTGTCTTGTTATTAGTGGTGGTGACGGAGTGGTGGCTCTGAGGTTAGGGATCTGCGCCCTTCAATTAGGTTCAAATCCTTCTTTAACAGGTTTGACCACCCTAACCCACTCTCACTCTCACCTCGGAGTACTGCACCCTCCACACATCCTTCTGCTGATACCAGCATAGGAGAGACATCCCCACCCACAATTACAACAGCGCAGGTGAGCAGAGAGCTGAGGAGACTTCGTGCCAGCAAAGCAGCGGGTCCAGATGGAATATCACCACGACTGCTGAAGGTCTGTGCATCGGAGCTCGGGGGTCCTCTACAGCGCATCTTCAACCTGAGCCTGGAACAGGGGAGAGTCCCGAGGCTTTGGAAAACATCTTGTACCACCCCAGTCCCAAAGGTATCACGTCCTAGTGAGCTGAATGACTTCCGGCCTGTTGCTCTGACATCACATGTGATGAAGACCATGGAGAGGCTGCTGCTTCACCACCTGAGGCCACAGGTTCAACACGCCCTCGACCCTCTGCAGTTCGCATACCAGCAGAAGGTGGGAGCGGAGAATGCCATCATCTACATGCTACACCGATCCCTCTCCCACTTGGACAGAGGCAGTGGTGCTGTAAGAATTATGTTTCTGGACTTCTCTAGCGCCTTCAACACAATCCAACCTCTGCTCCTTAGGGACAAGCTGACAGAGATGGGAGTAGATTCATACCTGGTGGCATGGATCGTGGACTATGTTAAAGACAGACCTCAGTATGTGCGTCTTGGGAACTGCACATCTGACATTGTGGTCAGCAACACAGGAACGCCGCAGGGGACTGTACTTTCTCCAGTCCTGTTCAGCCTATATACATCAGACTTCCAATACAACTCAGAGTCCTGCCACATGCAAAAGTTCACTGACGACACTGCTATCGTGGGCTGCATCAGGAGTGGGCAGGAGGAGGAGTATAGGAACCTAATCAAGGACTTTGTTAAATGGTGTGACTCAAACCACCTACAACTGAACACCAGCAAAACCAAAGAGCTGGTGGTGGATTTTAGGAGGCCCAGACCCCTCATGGACCCCGTGATCATCAGAGGTGACTGTGTGCAGATGGTGCAGACCTATAAATACCTGGGAGTGCAGCTGGATGATAAATTAGACTGGACCGCCAATACTGATTCTCTGTGTAAGAAAGGACAGAGCCGGTTATACTTCCTTAGAAGGCTGACGTCCCTCAACATCTGCAATAAGATGCTGCAGATGTTCTATCAGACGGTTGTGGCGAGCGCCCTCTTCTACGCGGTGCTGTGCTGGGGAGGCAGCATAAAGAAGAAGGACACATCACGCCTGGACAAACTGGTGAGGAAGACAGGCTGTATTGTAGGCACGGAACAATTGGGGGGGGGGGGGGGGGGGGGGTCGGTAAAACATTAACATTATTCAAAGTTATTGCCTGTTTTTACCTGCATTGTTATCACTCTTTAATTTAATATTGTTTTTTGTATCAGTATGCTGCTGCTGGAGTATGTGAATTTCCCCTTGGGATTAATAAAGTATCTATCTATCTATCTATCTTTCCATCCATCCCATAAATGCCAGAATTGCCTCTACCCGGCCAGGCCCTTGAGTAAGGCCCCTAACCTGCCTGGGTATGACGTTAATCTGCAAGCGGGTCCTCCAACTTACAGGGAAAACTTGGGGGTTGGTGGCAGGATTGGCACTCCAGCCACCATAAAAAAACCTGACACTGTTCCGGTGTGCAGCTGAGGTGTCACCCACTGTATCAGGTCCCAATCCAGGTGGTTTGTCATGTGGTGACCTCACACTGTTCCAGTGTGGTGCTGAGGAGTCACACGGTGCACTTGGGTCCAATCCGGGTGGTATGTTGTGTGGTGGGTGTGGCAACATGCTATCAGCTCATGCTCCCAACTTCTCCCTTGTTATTAGATGCAACTGAGGAGGCAAATTTCATGTTGTCTTGTGTAAACGTGACTAAATGAAGCAACCTCGAACCCTTATGATGCTGAGTCCTGGTGCCTTCCATTTAAAACTCACCATCTTACCCTGATCGGTCCTCACAGCACAAAGAGACATCCATCCAACAAGCACAGACAACCTTTTAGCCCGGCTCATATCCCCACCGCCAATCCCACGACGTTCCACAGGGGGCCATAGAGCCCTACTCTGCTTGCACCATTGCCAACACCTGGCTTCTACTGGTCAAAGCAAATCTGAGCAGAACGGTCGCTCCTTCCTTAGCACCCACCTGAGTGCTGGCCACATGCCCCTTCCTGGAGCTCACCTTCCCGTCCGCATGCTTCCTCCCGTCTTGCACCGGCTCTCACTCACTCCTGCCTTTCTCTCTCCTTCCTTTCCTGTTTCTCATGTCAACTCCCCTTTATGTGCTTCCATTAGCACAGTGCCTGAATCTCGCACCGCAGAAGGCCAGAGCCTCACCCTCACATACAGGTGCGCCTCGCCCCAACTACCTCACCAACCTCCCGCAGCAATGCAAGTGCGCTCTCCCACAAAGATCAAGCCAGTCATTCA
The DNA here is from genome assembly GCF_900747795.2 of Erpetoichthys calabaricus. Lineage (NCBI taxonomy): Eukaryota > Metazoa > Chordata > Cladistia > Polypteriformes > Polypteridae > Erpetoichthys > Erpetoichthys calabaricus. Next base: position 14,752,842 of record NC_041402.2, on the reverse strand, counting down.
ATTATTTACTTACTAAAAACAGCCCTCTAATTTACCAGCCGCTAACCTGCTATTCCACACCTATAGAACTGGGGTCCTCCACTTCAGTACCTTTCCTGGTGGTTGATGGTTTTCATCCCAACCAGTCCCTTGGCAATTGAAAGAGGAGATGATGTGAGTGACAGCGCCCCCTCCCGACTCGGGGTGGAATTACAGTTTAAACACCAACCCTGAGCATGACCCCCCCACTACTCACACGGGTGTGACAGCATCAATCTAGTAACGTCGTGAGAACCCAGCACATCTTGTAGCTCATGACCAAGGCAACAAGCGAGAGAAGGAGAGACGCACAAACACTCCGATCAGAGCTCTTTATACTGCAAAACAAGAATGGATCAAATTAGGTGCCATAAAAAGTCAACAGAGTTTTGGCTCATGCACTTAATCAGCCAGTCCATATTAGTGTAGGCCCTGTTATGATTTTTTTTTTTTTTGCTTTGCGCTCTCCCCCACCATAACCTGTCATCTATGGGGGAGGAGCAAAGGCTTTAGATTCGTCAAAAATTCCGATCTCCGGTTTTTGATTCACTTACCACCGATTCTCCCACCAGTACTCATTAGTATGGCACTCACTCCTCTGTGTGTGTGTGTGTGTGTGTACACCAGGGGGTCCCCAACTCCAGTCCAGGAGGGCCCCAGTGGCTACAGGTTTTCTTTTTTTTTTTTTTTAAATTAATTTTATTGTAATCATTCCATACAAATAGAACAAAAAAAAAAACTGAAGACAAATCCAAACCCACCCCTGAGAAGGAGAGCATAGCCAAAGGAGAATTGCTGAGGGCTTTTTAATAAGGCAACAATAAACAAAAGAAAGGAAGAAATATATATAGATAAATAAAAAAAGGAGAAGGGAATTAAATGCGGTAATAGTTATTTCTCTTATTCTAAAATATTATTGATCAGATCCTGCCAGGTTTTGAAAAAATTCTGTACAGATCCTCTAACTGAGAATTTGATTTTTTTCCAATTTCAAATAATATAAAACATCAGTTTCCCACTGACTTATAAGAGGAGAATTAGGATTCTTCCAATTTAACAAAATAAGTCTGCGTGCCAAGAGTGTAGTGAATGCAATCACCGTTTGCTTGTCCTTCTCCACTTCAAGTCCGTCTGGAAGAACACCGAACACAGCTGTTAATGGGTTAGGAGGGATTGTGATACCAAAGGCTGTCTGAGAGGCACTTAAAAATTTTGGTTCAAAATGTTCATAGTTTGGTGCAGGCCCAAAACATGTGACCCAGTGAGGCAGGAGCTTGGTTGCAGCGTTCGCAGGTTGGATCTTGCCCTGGAAACATTTTGGACAGTTTTAAGGGAGACAGATGAGCTCGATATATATTTTTTAGTTGAATAATTCTATGCTTTGCGCATATGGAGCTCGAGTGAATTCTCTGCTTTGCTACCTTCCACTCCTTTTCTGATATATTGATTAAGAGATCTTCTTCCCAATGTCCTCTTGGATCTTTGAAAGGTAGGAACTCTAATAAGATTTTATATAATGTGGAAATGGTGTTTAATTCCTCGAAATTGAGCAGTATTTTTCCCAGCATGGTGGAGGGTACGAGGTGAGGAAAATCGGGTAATTTCTGTTTAACAAAATTTCTAATTTGAAGATAGTGAAAGAAATGTGTAGCTGGGAGGTTGAATTTGGAACGTAATTGTTCAAAAGATGCAAATATGTTGTCTATATAAAGATCTCTGAGCATTTTAATCCCCAAACTTTTCCAGGTATTAAAAGCTGGATATGTTTGCGAGGGTTGAAAGAGGTGGTTCCCTTGCAGAGGTGCCACGAATAAAAGATTTTCCATCTTAAAATGCTTTCTAAGTTGGTTCCATATTCTGAGTGAGTAAAGCACAATTGGGTTTTAGTATATTTGCGATAACTTGCATTTATTGGAGCGCAGAGCAGGGAGTATAAAGAAGTACTACAGGATTTTACTTCTATTGCGAACCAAGCCTGTGTATGTTCATTTTTTTGTGTCCAGGTTTTAATGGCTTGTATGTTTGCTGCCCAGTAATAAAACTGAAAATTAGGTAAAGCCATGCCACCTTCTGCCCGAGGTCTTCAGGTTTTCATTCTAACCCTTTTCTTAATTGTTGGCCAGTTTTTGCTGCTAATTAACTCCTTTTCCTTTCATTTCATTTTTACTAATGGACAAATAGTGAACGAGCTCCTCATTAGCATTCACCAGTGTCTGCTCAGAGTGTCATTAAATGTCAGTAGTCAAAAAAAAACAATTGAGAGCAAACGCCAAAGAAAAAGTCAAGTCTTAAAAAACAAAAATTACAAAACAGAAGTAAGCACTGAAATATCTCACCTCATCTTCTCAAACTGCTCTTTCTGGTGAGAGTCGCAGTGCATTAAAATATTTAGCAAACAATACAAAAAGTTCTCAAAAATTTTAATTTGTACTTTTGTAATCATCTAAAGGGTAGCAAATTAAACAAAAAGAGTGACAAAAGGTAAAATGGTGCACTGACAGGAGTCCCTGTGGACTGTGATGTCTGCTGATGACATTGTGATCTGTAGCGAGAATAGGGAGCAGGTTGAGGAGACCTTGGAGAGGTGGAGATATGCTCTAGAGAGGAGAGGAATGAAGGTCAGTAGGAACAAGGCATAATACCTGTGTGTGAATGAGAGGGAGGTCAGTGGAATGGTGAGGATGCAGGGAGTAGAGTTGGCGAAGGTGGAGGAGTTTAAATACTTGGGATCAACAGTACAGAGTAATGGGAATTGTGGAAGAGAGGTGAAGAAGAGAGTGCAGGCAGGGTGGAATGGGTGGAGAAGAGTGTCAGGAGTGATTTGTGACAGACGGGTATCAGCAAGAGTGAAAGGGAAGGTCTGCAGGACAGTAGTAAGACCAGCTTTGTTTTATGGACTGGAGACGGTGGCACTGACCAGAAAGCAGGAGACAGAGCTGGAGGTAGCAGAGTTAAAGATGCTAAGATTCGCATTGGGTGTGATGAGGATGAACAGGATTAGAAATGAGGACATTAGACGTTCAGCTCAAGTTGGATGGTTGAGAGGCGAAGTCAGAGAGGCGAGATTGCGTTGCTTTGGACATGCGCAGAGGAGAGATGCTGAGTATATTGGGAGAAGGATGTTAAGGATAGATTTGCCAGGGAAGAGGAAAAGAGGAAGGCCTAAGAGAAAGTTTATGGATGTGGTGAGAGAAGACATGCAGGTGATAGGTGTGACAGAACAAGATGACGAGGACAGGAAGATATGGAACAAGATGATCCGCAGTGGCAACCCCTAACGGGAGCAGCCGGATGAAGAAGAAGAAAATGAAACTGCCTGGACCACAAAAACCTGCAGCCACATGGAGGCACCAAAATTCAGCTTGTGAACCACTGGAGACAGCAGGCCAGGTTGCCCTCTAGTGGCAATAAGTGGAAGAACAAGTTCCAGACAAGGCAGCTAGAGCGGGACTTTTAGCTATTAAATGTGATGTCAACCAAGGTTATTATAGTTAACGAAAATCAAAACTGAAACTATTATTAAAAAAACATTTTCATAAACTGAAATAAAATAATTAACAAAACTGAAATGAAAAACTAAAACTAAACAAAACTATTAAAGTAGCTGGAATGACTAATTTTTCTAAAATAATTTTAGTTTTCATTTTTGAATGAATATTCTTGCTGTTAGTTTTTAACCCTTATAACTTTTAACTCTAAAACAGAAAGTCATCCAACACGAGCCGCCCGCACATTTTCATCCAGTGAATGGCGGCAGGTGACGGAGGGTGGGTGTTCACACAGCATTTACGGTGACAGAGCGAGCTGAATATGGGGGCGTAAAGCTTGCGAAATAGAAAGCAAGTTACTGGGCCGCCTTTCTTTGCGCTTGTTGTATATCAAGATGTAATTTAAACGAATGAAATCGGAATGTGCTGCTCAACAAAACCTTTACCGTATGGATAGAAAAATCATGAGTGAGTAACGTTTCAGTTTATTTCTCAGGTGCCTGCTTTTTGTTGACGGTAATTCACCTGCTGACTCATTTAGCGAGGTGTTGCATTTAACCAGAGGACAAAGAAAGCTGAAACCCACTCCAGGCTTTCTGTCTCACCTGGACTGCCACCGAGCAGTGTTTTTAGTCTCTGTGGTAATGGTGCTCAGATGACATGTTCGGGCTGCCACAGAGGGAGGTGCTGCTGACCACAAGGACAGAATGGAGCTCCCGGTCTTGATGTAAACAAACCGCCAACCAGATCCCCTATGGACGTAGTGGGGGCGACGGAGGAGTCCAAGTTGTTTGATGACTGTGATGTCAAATGGAAGGCTGTGGTTATTGAGCTTCAACAGTTGCGATGGCAGATACCGAAGCATGCTGGAGAGCGGAGGAGATATGGCCCTGATGTAAATAGTCAGCCGTAGTCCTTATATGTACAGTTGGACAGCTGTGGTGCAAATTGCAAAGGACTCCAGAAGCAAGACAATCCCAAAGATCCCAAAGACAGAGCCGACATTCAGGAAATGTAATAGCAGGCCGATAGGCCAGTGCCAATGACACAGCGCCACTTGGGCCAACAAATGTCACAGGTAGGATTTCTCCAAAAGCAACGATATTAAAAGCTGTAAGGTGTTAACAGCAAATTACAGCCGCTAAATGCAAAAGTTCTGTATAATATCCAAAAAACAGCTACAATTAAAATGATATTCAGGTAGTAATGAATATAGCGTGGAGAAGTGGCGAACAGCCAACGCCTGCGTCCTCTCCCCAGCCGGATGATATTCATAATATGATATTAAACTCATATTATTTCCAAACCCGTTAAGTGTACAGTTCTGTCTCATTGTGACAAAAAACTAAACTCCATTGTAGCTCTTTAACCATAACATTATTACTAAAACTGAAACTAATAAGATAATAAAATAAAATAGAAATATATTTGTAAAATAAAAACTAAATTAAAACTAAAAATACACGATGAAGGAAAACTAAAACTAAACAATTTCCAAGTAAGATCAGAAAAATATAGAAGAAAAAACTAATATAAAATGGCAAAACTAAAATAACCTTGATGTCAACATTACAATACAAATAAATGCTCCTCGATAAAAGGGTCAGTGTCTGTGTGTCTGTCTGCGTGCTCGTCCGGTTGCTATGTCTCCGTCATTCCAGGGGCTCAGCAGCAGCCATGAACATTAACAGTGGGGAAACATGTAAGAAGTGCTCTTTACATGCTCGGTTTGTGTCCCTTCATCCAAACACTCCGGAGCTCCTTTTATGGTCAGCTTCTTCAGGTGTCGGCCCCTTTTCTGTTGGTCATTAGCCACCTGAGGAACTTTTCCCTCTCAGGTCAGGACCCAGGGAGCTACAATGTGGATTGTCCATCCACCCAGCCATTCATTTTCTTAGGTGGGGCCACGCGGGCAACTGGTGCAAGACAGGAACAATAGAGGTCCATTGTGGGGTGAACACACACACACACATACACACACTCACTCACTCACACACACATATGCACATCACGGGTCAATTCAGCAACACTAATTCATCTAACCTGTACGTCACAAGACTGCTGGCAGGATCGGATCACTCGGAGGATGGCCAGTTTTTAAATTTATTTTCTTACTACTAATTCAAACATCCACCTTAATAAAAGGTGTGATAGATGGCCAACACACCCAGGATGCTAGATTGCAACTTCCCTGCAGCATAGCGGTGCCCCGGATTCCCACGGGGCACTATGGGATATGAGTTCAGCTTCACAGCCCTGCTGGGTACTGTGGGTGCCACTGTAGGGAGACACGGGGATTTCTGTTTCCCATATAGCAGACATGGACGGAAGGACAGAAGAACTTCTGGGCTGAAGAAAAATACAACTCTCCATCGGACCCGGAAGTGATGACCAGTCACATGGACGGAAGGACAGAAGTACTTCCGGGTCAAGGACTATATTAAGGACAGGTGGAGACCCAGCAAGCAAGCCAGAGTTGGGAGGGAGTGAGACAGAACTTGCTGGGAGGAAAAGAGGAGAATTGTTGTGTTTATTCATTGTGTGTTTGGTAGATGTGATGCTTTGGAGGCACTATAGTGAAGAAAAGGATTAAAAATGTTCTTAGTGCTTTTAAACCTGTGTCTGGAGTATCTCTCTGTTGGGTTTCACGGGGCAACAGCGCCCCCAAGTGTCCACAGAGGATACTGTCTGTGAAAGATTTGCGTATCTTTCATCCATCCATCCATTTTCCGATCCGCTGAATCCGAACACAGGGTCACGGGGGTCTGCTGGAGCCAATCCCAGCCAACACAGGGCACAAGGCAGGAACCAATTCTGGGCAGGGTGCCAACCCACCGCAGGACACACACAAATACACCCACACACCAAGCACACACTAGGGCCAATTTAGCATCACCAATCCACCTAACCTGCATGTCTTTGGACTGTGGGAGGAAACCAGAGCGCCCGGAGGAAACCCACACAGACACGGGGAGAACATGCAAACTCCATGCAGAGAGGACCAAGGAAGCGAACCCAGGTCCCCAGGTCTCCCAACTGCAAGGCAGCAGCGCTACCCACTGCACCACCGTGCCGCCCTGCCTACCTTTCATTCATTCATAAACATTTCTAGTAATAAAATGCATCGCATTTGTCATTCCAACAGGCAGCACATCCCAGATATGAACACTGGGAAGAGAACTGGTGTTTCAACATTTGTTTCCACAATTTTAGAGGTCACCTGGGAACACTCAGACACTTTACGAGCGGTCTTATTCCCTTGTCCTGGTCTGTGGTTGAGCACAGAGGTCTCCAGAGAGTTCCCAATTGTGAATTGTAGGACCTTCTCTACCCAGGGACGCGTGGGTCTTTCTAAATGACGTCCAATCAGTTCAGTTGGCCACAGATGGGCTCCCCCTCAAGTTCTAGAAACATCTCATGGAGGATTAAAGCAAACAAGGGAGCACCTCAGCACAATTTGGAGGGATCTGAATACTTCTAGGAATGAGAGATTTCAATTTTGGATTTTTAATACATTTGCAAACCATTCTGGAGGCATGCATTCACTTTGTCATTATGGGTTATTGAGTGTAGACTGATGGGCAAAAATGGCAAATGCATCCATTTAAAATTAAATCTACAACATGATAAAGTGTGCAGAAGATGAAGGGGTCTATTTTTTTTTAACTGCCTGCAATGTCCGATTGTTACAGCTAAACTTACTTTAAAATGGTGGCAGATGTCCTCTGGACCATTTCACATACAACGGTAAGCCAGATAGCCTTGAATCAGATTGTCAATTCTACTGCATGCATGTTATACACTTGTGTAATAAAACAATAAAAACAGACCAAGACGGGTGAACTTCAGTCCTACTTACAGAAGCGTCAGGGAGCGAGTGTCATGGTATCCCAGTACACTCATTTCTTCTCACCACAACTGGTTCTCTGGGTGAACAATGACACCTACTGGACAAAAAAAAAAAAAAACAACATGACTCAACATAGTGAATTATGCTTTAACCGTATCACACACAGCGCCCACCCTGCATAATGTTTCGGACAAAGACGCATTTTTCTTTGATTTCCCCCTCTGCTCCACAGTTTAAAATGACAAAGCATAGAGCAATTCAGATTAAAGTGCACATTGCAAACTTTAATTTAAGGGGACATTGTGATCTCACCAGGGTCCCCCCATTTCAGAACATAATAATGTTTGTGACAATTGGCGTCACAAGTGTTTGTGTTTCCTCAGGTGGTTCTCATCAGTGATGGGTCGTTCTTGAACGATTCGTTCATTTTGAACGAATCTTTAATGTGACTCGGGAAGAACGAGTTGTCTCGTGGGAGTGATCCTCAAGAAACAGTAACAAAATCATAGTGACAGAAATTGACAGACCTTTTTAATTTATAAGAAAATGCGTTTTAGATATTTTTGATAATTTTCTGATAATTTCTAAATATGATCCAACATACAACAAATGGAATTTTACGTTAGTATTTGACTGAGGTACTGAACCGGTAAGTGGTCACGTGACAAAAGAACGAACGACTCGAAAAATGAACTAATCAATTCTCTTTCCGGCTCAGACTGCATAGGTTAAGCTTATGGGGCTGTCACGTGATGAACGAACGACTTGAGCCTGAAGACTCGAGAGATGAACAAATCAATTCTTTTTCTGGCTCAGACTGCCTTGGTTAGCTAATTGGGCTGTCACGTGATTAACAAACGACTCAAACCCGAAAACTTGTCAGATAAGAGGCGAGGTGAGCAAATCATAGACTAAAGACCCAGGTAAACAATGAATTAATATTTTCTGTTTCTTATAGCATTATAGTTTTGTCTTATTTGTAGTGTGATCAACATTTGTGTAAGCAGTAGATGTGTTAGGGAGGTAACAGGTAACATTTTAATTATATTTTGCTAAAATGAACGAAATGACTCGAAAAAGGATTCGTTCATTTTGCTGAACGAGACTCAAAGGTCCGAGTCGGTAAAATGATCCGAACTTCCCATCACTAGTTCTGATTGCTTCATAGGACACCTCGACTTGCTTCTCCCCTTTGGAGTCTGCAGTTGCCATTGTTCAACATAAGATAAGAGCTGTGCAAATGGAAGTCAATGAAGCCATTATGAGGCTGAAAAACGAGAATAGAACCATTGGAGACATCAGTGAAACCTTAGGATGAGCGAAATCAACTGTCTGGAATATCACGAAGAAGAAAGAACACACTGGTGGGCTCAGGAATCACAAAGGGACTGGTAGGCCAAGGAAGACCTCCACTGCTAATGACAGAAGAATCCTCACTACGGCCAAAAAAAAGCCCCAAAGGCCTGTCTGATGGACCAGAAACAGAATTCAGGGGGCAGAGGTGTGTGTGTGTGTCTGGGACAACTATCAACAGAAGACTTCATGAACAGAAATACAGAGGCCACACTGCAAGATGGAAACCACAAAAACTGGATGGCCAGATTACAGTTTGTGAAAAGGACTTTAAAGAGCCAACAGAATTCTGGGAAAAGGTGTATAGACGAGACAAAGATGAACCACATCAGAGTGATGGTGAGAGCAAAGTGTGGAGATGACAAGGAACTGAACCAGAGCACCTCATCTGTTAAACATAGCGGTACTAGGGGTGTTATGGCTTGGGCATGGATGCTGCCAAAGATCCTGGCACACTTCTCTTCATTGATGATGGAACAGCTGGCGGAAGACACACAGTGAATTCTGAGGTGTGTAGAAACATCTGATCTGCTCAAGTTCAGTAAATGGCTCCCAACTCGGACTTGGACGGAATGGCACTTCTTCCTACTACAAGATAATAATCCAAACACACGGCTGAGGCCACACAGGAGTTTATCAAAGCTAAAAAAATGGAAAAAGTCTGGAATGGCCAATTCAGTCACCTGATTTCAATCCAGCTGAGCAGGCCTTCCATATGCCGAATAGAAATCTTGAGAGGAACAATCCCCCGAAACAAGCCAAAGCTGAAGATGGCTGCATGTGAGGCTTGGCAGAACATCTTCAGAGAAGACCCACAGTATCTGGTGACGTCTGTGAATCGCAGACTTCAAACAGTCATTGCATGCGAGGGAAACGTGACAAAGTACTAAATATGACAACGGCTTTAATAGACCTGCCATTGCTGTGTGGCAAACATTATGGTGCCCTGAAATAGTAGGGACCATGTAGAAAAAGAGCTGTGACTGAAATGTCTGCAAATCTCCTTAAATCAAAGCATGCGATGTGCACTTGAATCACCATGGCTGAAACGTTTGGTTTGTAATTTTAAAGAGAGTGAAGCAGACAGGCATGTTCTTTGTGGTGCTCCAGTGTTGCTCACATAGCCCTCGAGTCCCACAAACTCTAGTCTGCCTGACCAATAGTCGATCATCCATGACCCCACAGGCTCATCCACATGCATACCATATCTCTGAGTTTACCCCTTAACGGGGCTGGCTGAATGGTATTGTAGACCCTTGAGAAATCAAAAACATAATCCTCACAGTGAGGCCAGATAAATAAATCCAGAGAACACTGTACTCCAATGTGCAACTGTATTTGTAATCTGGTTGTGGGATGAAGAATTGCAACAAAAAAGATAAGACAATCGCCACCCACTGGCTTCTTCTCCCTCACTTTTGAACTCTGCACCATATCTGGTTTCCTCTCAGGAAAGCCTGCAGCAACTGCTGAAGCTGCCCAATGGCACAGTACTAATGGGGCTGCTGGGAATTGTAGTCCATTTTAAGCAGTGCTGCTCCAAATTGTACCTTTAGCTGGTGGTGCCTCCATAGTCTGATTTTTCAAATTATGGGATATACTGGTCTATTCAAGTTGGTACTGAAACATGGAGTAATCTATATATCAGTGCATCCGGAAAGTATTCACAGCGCATCACTTTTTACACATTTTGTTATGTTACAGCCTTATTCCAAAATGGATTAAATTAATTTTTTTCCTCAGAATTCTACACACAACACCCCATAATGACAACGTGAAAAAAGTTTACTTGAGGTTTTTGCAAATTTTTTAAAAATAAAAAAACTGAGAAATCCCATGTACATAAGTATTCACAGCCTTTGCTCAATACTTTGTCGATGCACCTTTGGCAGCAATTCCAGCCTCAAGTCTTTTTGAATATGATGCCACAAGCTTGGCACACCTATCCTTGGCCAGTTTCGCCCATTCCTCTTTGCAGCACCTCTCAAGCTCCATCAGGTTGGATGGGAAGCGTCGGTGCACAGTCATTTTAAGATCTCTCCAGAGATGTTCAATCGGATTCAAGTCTGGGCTCTGGCTGGGCCACTCAAGGACATTCACAGAGTTGTCCTGAAGCCACTCCATTGATATCTTGGCTGTGTGCTTAGGGTCGTTGTCCTGCTGAAAGATGAACCGTCGCCCCAGTCTGAGGTCAAGAGCACTCTGGAGCAGGTTTTCATCCAGGATGTCTCTGTACATTGCTGCAGTCATCTTTCCCTTTATCCTGACTAGTCTCCCAGTCCCTGCCGCTGAAAAACATCCCCACAGCATGATGCTGCCACCACCATGCTTCACTGTAGGGATGGTATTGGCCTGGTGATGAGCGGTGCCAGGTTTCCTCAAAACATGACGCCTGGCATTCACACCAAAGAGTTCAATTTTTGTCTCATCAGACCAGAATATTTTCTTTCTCATGGTCTGAGAGTCCTTCAGGTGCCTTTTGACAAACTCCAGGCGGGCTGCCATGTGCCTTTTACTAAGGAGTGGCTTCCGTCTGGCCACTCTACCATACAGGCCTGATTGGTGGATTGCTGCAGAGATGGTTGTCCTTCTGGAAGGTTCTCCTCTCTGCACAGAGGACCTCTGGAGCTCTGACAGAGTGACCATCAGGTTCTTGGTCACCTCCCTAAGGCCCTTCTCCCCCGATCGCTCTGTTTAGATGGCCGGCCAGCTCTAGGAAGAGTCCTGGTGGTTTCGAACTTCTTCCACTTACGGATGATGGAGGCCACTGTGTTCATCGGGACATTCAAAGCAGCAGAAATTTTTCTGTAACCTTCCCCAGATTTGTGCCTCGAGACAATCCTGTCTTGGAGGTCTACAGACAATTCCTTTGACTTCATACTTGGTTTGTGCTCTGACATGAACTGTCAACTGTGGGACCTTATATAGACAGGTGTGTGCCTTTACAAATCATGTCCAATCAACTGAATTTACCACAGGTGGACTCCAATGAAGCTGCAGAAACATCTCAAGGATGATCAGGGGAAACAGGATGGACCTGAGCTCAATTTTGAGCTTCATTGCAAAAGCTGTGAATACTTATGTACATGTGCTTTCTCAATTTTTTTATTTGTAATAAATTTGCAAAAATCTCAATTTTTTTTTACGTTGTCATTATGGGGTGTTGTGTGAGAGAATTCTGAGGACAAATATTAATTTAATCCATTTTGGAATAAGGCTGTAATATAAGAAAATGTGGAAAAAGTGATGCGCTGTGAATACTTTCCAGATGCACTGTATGTATATATATATATATATATATATATATATATATATATATATATACACACACACACACACACACACACACACATACACACAGAGTCATATGAAAAAGTTTGAGAACCCCTCTCAGCCTGCATAATAATTTGCTCTCCTTTCAACAAAACAGATAACAGTGGTATGTCTTTCATCTCCTAGGAACATCTGAGCACTGCGGTGTTTTCCAAACAAAGATTTTTAGTGAAGCAGTATTTAGTTGTATGAAATTAAATCAAATGTAAAAAACTGGCTGTGCAAAAATGTGGGTCCACTTGTAATTGTGCTGATTTGAATGCCTGTCACTGCTCAATGCTGATTACTTACAACACCAAATTGGTGTGATGAGCTCATTAAGTCTTGAACTTCATAGACAGGTGTGTCCAATCATGAGATATAAAGGTATTTAAGGTGGTCAGTTGCAAGTTGTGCTTCCTTCCCTTTGACTCTCCTCTGAAGAGTGACAGCATGGGATCCTCAAAGCAACTCTCCAAAGATCTGAAAACAAAGATTGTTCAGTCTCCTGGTTTAGGGGAAGGCTACAAAAAGCCATCTCAGAGGTTTAAACTGTCAGTTTCAACTGTAAGGAATGGAATCAGGAAATGGAAGGCCACAGGCACAGTTGCTGTTAAACCCAGCAGGTCTGGCAGGCCAAGACAAATACAGGAGCGGCATATGAGCAGGATTGTGAGAATGGTGACAGACAACCCACAGATCACCTCCAAAGACCTGCAAGAACATCTTGCTGCAGATGGTGTATCTGTACATCGTTCTACAATTCAGCGCAGTTTGCACAAAGAACATCTGTATGGCAGGGTGATGATAAAGAAGCCCTTTCTGCACTCACGCCACAAACAGAGTCACTTGTTGTATGTAAATGCTCCTTTAGACAAGCCAGATTCATTTTGGAACAAAGTACTTTGGACTATTAAGACAAAAATTGAGTTATTTGATCAGAACAAAAAGCACTTTGCATGGCAGAAGAACAACACTGCCTTCCAAGAAAAACACCTGCTACCTACTGTCAGTTGTTGGTGGAGGTTCCATCATGCTGTGGGGCTGTGTGGCTAGTTCAGGGACTGGGGCCCTTGTTAAAGTCAAGGGTCGGATGAATTCAACCCAATAACTTCTTCAGGATAATGTTCAAGCATCAGTCACAAAGTTGAAGTTACGCAGGGGTTGGATATTCCAACAAGACAATGACCCAAAACACAGTTGGAAATCTACAAAGGCATTCATGCAGAGAGAGAAGTACAATGTTCTGGAATGGCCGTCACAGTCCCCTGACTTGAATATCATCAAAAATCTATGGGATGATTTGAAGCAGGCTGTCCATTTTTGATTGAAATTGATACTCATTTCTTTTTCCTTCTTTGATCATCAAGATACCATTAACTTGATGTGAAGAGCACAGTCAATGTTTCTAATAGCATTTCTAATGGCTATTACTGCTTGAAATGACTGATTTTACATTTATTATTCACTTACGACTACAGAGGCCCAGTGGCAGCAGCCATTCCTCCACTGTGCTAATGGTCAACTCTCTTAGCTTATCCTTAATTATTGACTGTGTAAAAATGACAATTGGTTATTACAGGAACCTTTGTGATTGCATTAGCACTACTGAAGCATTTTTATCTGCTCACTCAGGCTGCAAACATTCTGTTCTGGGTTCAAAAATGGCCAAACCTAAACTGCCTTCTCAAAGAACGTTTCAGTTTGCTTATTTTTTGCACAGAATTAACTTTAATCATTGCAGCTAAATGCCCAGAAACTGGAGATTTTTTTTATCATTCAAAATATATATCTAGTACTGTCTTGAGAGAAGTGGACAAACTTGAGATAACAGAAGAGAAAGACACAGATGGACAAGTGAACAAGAAGATAGGGACATCAGAGCGTGTAGTGTGACAAACACACACCTTCCAGGTTGGCAGTTGGCGTCTTCACTAAATACAAACCAAATCCTCATGTCATCTACAACAAAGAAAAGACGACTCCAAGAAGCAGACCTATACAGGGGTTTCCAGGTTTCTTCCCCCCCAGTGGCTGTGTTCTTTTGCCAATTTTCTCCTTATAAATTTGCCAGTTTCAGAGGTGGCTTTTTCTTAGGTACATAACATCAAGTGCCCAATTTACATACGGCCTTAAAAAATGTTTAATGATTTCCAAGGTTCAGATTTCTCAGAACTGCGACTTGCACTGCTTTGTTGCACCACAAACTTCTTAGAATTAAAATCATGCATGCCCATTTCAAAGCTATGCCAGTATTAACATCCTTTCTCCTAATTTTCCACACATTGTACCTTGTTATATATTGCTATATTGTAAAATTTGGTCAATTTCTGGAATGTTATTGTCAGTGACGGGTATAATGGCCGTTAAATATCTGTTAAAAAGAGAAAATGGGGGCCTTTTAGTTTTCAGGATGGAGTTTGAAATTGCCTGGGAAGCCACAGATGTAAGAAACTGCACAGTTTATTTTAGCAAAATTAATCTTTTTTTTTTTTTCTCTCTCAAATTTATTACGAAGGACATTCAAAAACTTTCTGCACTTTTTTTGTAACTCTATTAAGAATTTCAAAAACAAATCACTTTTGTACAGTCGCATTCCTTTGCAATGCAATATTCCCAGGCATTAAATAGTCCTCATATATTGTGTGCTGTTCTGAGAATGTAATCTAACATGGGAAGCCTGCTTCACAATACACACTGCATGTGGATTAAGTGCTCACAACACAAACTTACAGCCCACCACAGATAACACACTAGGGGGCTCCGCCCCCTGCTCGCTTCGCTCGCCAACCCCTGGTGTTGGGAAATGAAAAAGAGCGTGATGTATGAATGAGATATAGAATAGTGTGAAGGTGTAGATGATGCAAATAGAAAGCAAACAATAAAGTGTGTGGCATAGTGTAAAGGTTTATTGGAAAATTTAAGTGTAAAAGGTAATTCCAGGTCAGAACTTGTAAGGTCAATGAAGATGGTCATTGTCGTGATCAGAGTCAACTTTGTCAGAGCTTAGAAAGAGTTGTGTCTCTCCAGGAAGTAATGCAATGACTTGGGTATTTATGTTTTCCACATTAATATTTTTTGGACATAATATAGTGCGTTGTGTTAAAAGGGGCATTTGGTCTAATGAGATTGCTTCTCTGTAACTAAGTCGTCGCAGATAAAGGCTTGAGGAATTGTAATAATATCTGGGTGAGGTCTATCTGTATTGGTGAGTGTACCATCTCGCAGTTGTAATAGCCAATTGTTATGATCTGGATCTGGACATCGCATGTTTTGTACTAACTGTATCTTTTGAAAGCAATGCCAATTGTCTGCGTATTTTAAGGTGTACTGAACAATAGCTGAGCGCATGGCATGTGGAACAATAGTTAAGCACTGTCTAAAATCTCCTCCTAATAAAAGTACCTTTCCTCCAAAGGGAATATTATTATTCATCAACGTTTGTAGAAGTTTATGAATGGTGTTGAGTAAGTGAGTGGATGACATTGTACATTCATCAATAATTAACAGTTTTGCAAGACGGATGTCACGTGCAGTGCTACTGTTTATGTTCATAGTGGATAGCGATTTGTAGGATCTAATGCAGTTCATAAAGTTTTTACTTTCAGGTACATCGTTAGTTAGAAGGTTCTGTGGATGTAAAGGAGGCAGTCTAATTTGACCCTTTTGACAACAACGTGTAAATTCATTACTTGTATTGTCAGTTGTTTCTTCAGGGAAGTTAAGTGAATGACAATGATTGCAAATGACATTCATTAATCCCAATGAATTTTCCTGAATAGTGGAGTCATTATTGAACGCGTTGTCAGCTAACGCAAGCGTTTAGCAGGTGTCTGTCGTTGATGTCCGTGACGTGTATGTTTTGCTTGTGCCGTTTGAGAGGCGCGTCATTGTATGTCCAGTATTTGGGACGTGTTATTTTGGAGCTGTAATCGATTTGCCTGTGCTGTGTGAGAAGCCCATTGTAGTTTACGGCGTGCATTGTTTGTATTGAGCCTTGCCCGTTTTTGTATGTCAGTCAGTAGAGCTTTCTCTTTTTGGAGCCTTGCCTGCTTGTTTTCCGGCATTTGAGATGCGCGGTGTAGACGTCTGCGTTTATTTATTTTGTCCCCTCGCTGCCTTTTCTGTATGTCTGAGACGGGAGGTGTTTCGTTTTGAAGCCGTGCCTGTTTCGATGCAGCACTGTGAGACGCGCCCTGCATGCGTCTACCTTCAGTGTGTCTGTCTATTTGGGTTCGTTTCTGTAACTGTGTTAGTTGAGCTTTGCGTTTTTGGAGCCGAGACATTTTTTCTTCTAGAAATATGGATAAGTAATAAGGAGGATCGCACTCACTGTTAATATGGAGCCTTTTCTGCGGTTGAACGGTTAATAGTGCCTCATTGTAATGAGATCCACCTATGCTGCATAGTGTGAATTGTGTTTGGTCCCGTTATCCGAGCGGTATCGTTTTGTACCCGTAATTGTGAATTCATGACTTGTTTGTTCTTGAGCGTGAGAAATATGGATAAGTAATAAGGAGGATCGCACTCACTGTTAATATGGAGCCTTTTCTGCGGTTGAACGGTTAATAGTGCCTCATTGTAATGAGATCTACCTATGCTGCATAGTGTGAACGTGTTGAGATGACGTATGTTTAATACGGACGGTTCATTTAGAAATGGGGCTTTGTGTGTCATTTGTTATTTATGTTACTGTGGTCGTGGGTCTGAATCGTCGTTTTTGTGTACGTTTCGTGTGCTATGTCCGTAGTCTGTCCCGTTTCGTGTCCAATGGGCTTTGTGTGGTGCTCGCGGCTTCTTTTTTTTTTTGTGTGCTAGGGGCTTGTCGAATCCTCCTCTTTGTGTGTGTCCCGTTTTGTGTGCAATGGGTTTCGTGCTCCTTTTTTCTGTGGTCTGACTCCTTTTTTCTGTGCGCGACGCCTCATTTCTTATTTTACGTTGCATTCCATCCGGTTCCCGTGCTTGCGGGGTGGGGGGGGGATTTGTGGGGCGCCTGCGCAGTACGTCTTTTGCGGCCACGGCCCATTGCCGGATGTCCCTGTGTCCATCCGGTTTAGCATTCTCGGTTAGTAATGTGGATTGGTTTTGTATACACAGTTCTATACCCAAGGCACCACAACACACACTCACCTGAGGAATTTTAAGAGAGGCTCCAGTCAACCTCATTGCTGTGGGATAGGAAAAACACATCAAATAACACTTCAGTGGCTCTCAAGTTCAGTCCTGTGACTGCAGGTTTTCATCCCAACCAACGTATTCTTTGAATTGGAATCTTGTGTTAATTAAGCAAGCCGTTACTTCCCAGTTTGTATTTTTTTGCATAAAATCCTGAAATTACAAATTGGTTATGCTAAATTTTTACTGAAGCCGAAATTTAAACGCGTAAGAATTCTTTCAACTCAAAATTATATATAGAGTGCATCTCTCTGGTTTAAAATTGACCAAGATGTTTCCAGGGCAAGATCCAACCTGCGAATGCTGCAATCGAGCTCCAGCCTCACTGGGTCACATGTTCTGGGCCTGCACCAAATTAACATCATTCTGGAGCAAAATCTTTAAATGCCTTTCAGACAGCCTTGGTGTCCCAATCCCACTAAACCAGGGGTCTCCAATCAAAGTCCTGGAGGGCCGCAGTGGCTGCAGGTTTTTGCTCCAACCCAATTTCTTAATAAGAAGCACTTATTGCTCAAGTAGCACTTCTGCTTCACTTTAGTTGTCTCGCTCATTAAGATTTTGAATGCTTATTTTCATCTTAAACAGCTGTATTCATTCAGTTTTTAATGGATCTTAATTAGCAAGAACATGCGAATGACAAAAGAGACCAGCATTTCTCCATTTGGCTTGTTACCATTTACGGCAGTGTGTATTTATCTTGCATTTTTTGGTTTAATTAAATACTTGGAAGGAAAGTAAAGAGAAAAAAGTGAATGATTGAGAATTGCTCATCCATTTTAGCCTTCAAATCATTTGGATGATATCCTTAGATAGGGGAAGAAAGTCTAGGATATGAGAATGAGCTGACATGGCAGAGTTAAAGGACTAACAAGCCATGAAATTAAATTATTGGCAGAACTGCTTTCTAATTAAGCAACCGGGTTAGAACAAAAACCTGCAGCCACTGCGGCCCTCCAGGACTGTGATTGGAGACCCCTGCACTAAACAGCTGTGTTTGGTGGACTCACAGAGGGGCTTAAAGTGGAGAAGGACAAACAAACTGCAATTGCCTTTACTACACTATTAGCATGTAGACTTATCTTCCTAAACTGGAATAACCATAACTCTCCTCTTTTAAGTCAGTGGGTAACTGATGTCATATACTATTTAAAATTGAAAAAACCCAAATTCTCACTTAGAGGATCTGTATAAAACTTTAAAACCTGTCAGAATCTGATCAATAACATTTTAGAATAAGCATTTAAATTGAGAAAGCAGGTTCTCTCCCTCCTTTAACTCTACTTATCTTTTTTCATTTATAGAAGTGTACTGGTGCTGATATTTAAGAATAAGGGGAATGTGCAGGACTGCAGTAACTACAGGGGGATAAAATTGATGAGCCACAGCATGAAGTTATGGGAAAGAGTAGTGGAAGCTAGGTTAAGAAGTGAGGTGATGATTAGTGAACAGCAGTGTGGTTTCATGCCAAGAAAGAGCATCACAGATGCAATGTTTGATCTGAGGGTGTTGATGGAGAAGTTTAGAGAAGGCCAGAAGGAGTTGCATTGCGTCTTTGTGGACCTGGAGAAAGCATATGACAGGGTACCTCAATAGGAGCTGCGGTATTGTATGAGGAAGTTGGAAGTGGCAGAAAAGTACGTAAGAGTTGTACAGGATATGTATGAGGGAAGTGTGACCGTGGTGAGGTCTGCGGTAGGAGTGACAGATGTAATCCCACCTCCATCTTGAACACATCAGGGATCGGCTCTGAGCCCTTTCTTATTTGCAATGGTGACGGACAGGTTGACAGACGAGATTAGACAGGAGTCCCCGTGGACTAGGATGTTTGCTGATGACATTGTGATCTGTAGCGATAGTAGGGAGCAGGTTAAGGAGACCCTGGAGAGGTGGAGATATGCTCTAGAGCAGGGGTTCTCAGTGTCGGTCCTGGGGGCACGCTTTGGCTTCAAGTTTTTGTTCCAACCAGATTCCAAATCAGTGACAACATCTGATAACACTGAGCTCAATTAATTCACAGACATTTTTTTTTCTCTTCACTTATTCTTCATTAAGAAAGCACCGCAGCATGTTTTACATTTATAAGACATTTCTGCTAGAGATTTAAATGCTTAACAACCTTTTGTTGATTTCATTCTATTTTGCCCTTTCTGTGTGCAGTTTGCTCCCTTCATTGTATCCTAATAATGACAACCAGCGGAGCAGACAGCCAGGCAAACAACAAGGCTGCAACTACTTCAGCATTAGACCCACTAATTAGAAAATAATGAATTAATTAAACAATTAGAACACTCTGCAAAAATCAGAATGAAAATCAAGATGAAAATATTGTTGAAAACAAAATACATTATTCCAATATAACTGCTTGGTACATTTTAATATACCAAACAGTTTTCCAATTTCTACATTTTTCCCAAAACACAGAATCTGACAAATAACAGTTCACTTAATTAGCCCAGGAATCCAATTAAAAATAGAAGCTGGTTGGAACAAAAACCTGCAGCTACAGTAGGCCCCCAGGACCGACACCGAGAACCCCTGCTCTAAAGAGGAGAAAAATGAAGGTCAGTAGAACCGCCAAGACAGAATACATGTGTTTGAATGAGAGGGAGGTCAGTGGAATGGTGAGGATGCAGGGAGTAGAGTTGGCGAAGGTGGACGAGTTTAAATACTTGGGATCAACAGTACAGAGTAATGGGGATTGTGGAAGAGAAGTGAAGAAGAGTGCAGGCAGGGTGGAGAAGAGCGTCAGGAGTGATTTGTGATAGACAAATATCAGCAAGAGTGAATGCGAAGGTCTACAGGATGGTAGTGAGACCAGCTGTGTTATATGGGCTGGAGACGGTGGCACTGACCAGAAAGCAGGAGACAGAGAGGCGAGATTGTGTTGGTTTGGACATATGCAGAGGAGAGATGCTGAGTATAATGAGAGAAGGGTACATGCTGAGTATAATGAGAGAAGGGTACTAAGGATAGAGCTGCCACGTAAGAGGAAAAGAGGAAGGCATAAGAGAAGGTTTATGGATGTGGTGAGAGAGGACATGCAGGTGATGGGTGTGACAGAGCAAGATGACGAGGACAGGAAGATATAGAGATCTGCTGTGGCAACCCCTAATGTGAGCAGCCAAATGAAGAAGATGATCTTTATTCATTTATCTATTTACTTCCTTTTATTAGCTTAAAGTTTTACTGTGCTGGCATGGCTCTCTATCTCTCTCGGGTGTAGGGGCTGATTTGCTTCAAACCTATTTTTGTAAAACTTGATTTATTGCATGGAATGTTATTTGATTTCAATAAAAATAAAAAAAAAAATAAAAATTCAGTCTTTTGATTATTTTCTCCTTTTTAATTTTCTGGTTATCTGTGCCATCCATATTACTAACCGAGAACGGTAAACCGGATATGGACACAGGGACCTGCCTGTGGACGCAGGAGACATAGTGCGCAGGGGCCACACAAAGCCCCCCCTCCCCAGAGTGAAACGGGAGAGATTACGAACCGTCTGACATGCCGCAAGCAGGATAAAGCGAAGTCAGAAATAAAAGACAGAGTAGGAAACAAAGTAACACATCATAAAGAGGTTAAAGAACGGGGCCAAACACATGGAGAGCAGGATACAGATGATGAAAACTGGAATGCAACAGCTTCAAAAAAAAACCTAGGCACAAAACACATGCACAGTGAGATACAGAATATAAAGGCAGAAAAAACGACAGTTAAACGTCCACGATAGATAGATAGATAGATAGATAGATAGATAGATAGATAGATAGATAGATAGATAGATAGATAGAGAGATAGAGAGATAGATAGAGAGATAGATAGAGAGATAGAGAGATAGATAGATAGATACTTTATTAATCCCAATGGGAAATTCACATTCTCCAGCAGCAGCATACTGATACAATAAATAATATTAAAGAATGATAATAATGCAGGTGAAAAACAGACAATTTTATGTTAACGTTTACCCCCCCTGGTGGAATTGAAGAGTCGCATAGTTTGGGGGAGGAACGATCTCCTCAATCTGTCAGTGGAGCAGGACGGTGACAACAGTCTGTCGCTGAAGCTGCTCCTCTGTCTGGAGATACTATTTAGTGGATGCAGTGGATTCTCCATAATTGACAGGAGTCTGCTCAGCGCCCGTCGCTCTGCCACAGATGTTAAACTGTCCAGCTCCACGCCAACAATAGAGCTTGCTTTCTTCACCAGTTTGTCCAGGCGTGAGGCGTCTTTCTTCTTAATGCTGCCTCCCCAGCACACCACCGCGTAGAAGAGGGCGCTCGCCACAACTGTCTGATAGAACATCTGCAGCATCTTATTGCAGATGTTGAAGGATGCCAGCCTTCTAAGGAAGTATAGTCGGCTCTGTCCTTTCTTGCACAGAGCATCAGTATTGGCAGTCCAGTCTAATTTATCATCCAGCTGCACTCCCAGATATTTATAGGTCTGCACCATCTGCACACAGTCACCTTTGATGATCACGGGGTCTATGAGGGGTCTGGGCCTCCTAAAATCCACTGCCAGCTCCTTGGTTTTGCTGGTGTTCAGTTGTAGGTGGTTTGAGTCGCACCATTTAACAAAGTCATTGATTAGGTCCCTATACTCCTCCTCCTGCCCATACCTGATGCAGCCCACGATAGCAGTGTCATCAGCGAACTTTTGCACATGGCAGGACTCCGAGTTGTATTGGAAGTCCGATGTATATAGGCTGAACAGGACCGGAGAAAGTACAGTCCCCTGTGGCGCTCCTGTGTTGCTGACCACAATGTCAGATGTGCAGTTCCCAAGACACACATACTGAGGTCTGTTTGTAAGATAGTCCACGATCCATGCCACTAGGTATGAATCAACTCCCATCTCTGTCAGCTTGTCCCTAAGGAGCAGAGGTTGGATGGTGTTGAAGGCGCTAGAGAAGTCTAGAAACATAATTCTTACAGCACCACTGCCTCTGTCCAAGTAGCAGCCTCTCCATGGTCTTCATCACATGTGATGTCAGAGCGACAGGCTGAAAGTCATTCAGCTCACTAGGACGTGATACCTTTGGGACTGGGGTGATACAAGATGTTTTCCAAAGCCTCGGGACCCTCCCCTTTTCCAGGCTCAGGTTCAAGATGCACTGTAGAGGACCCCCCAGCTCTGATGCATAGACCTTCAGCAGTCGTGGCGATACTCCATCTGGACCCGCTGCTTTGCTGGCACGAAGTCTCCTCAGCTCTCTGCTCACCTGCGCTGTTGTAATTATGGGTGGGGATGTCTCTCCTATGCTGGTATCAGCAGAAGGATGTGTGAAGGGTGCAGTACTCCGAGGTGAGAGTGGGTTAGGGTGGTCAAACCTGTTAAAGAAGTTGTTCATTTGGTTTGCTCTCTTCACATCTCTCTCGATGGTGGTACCCCGCTTCGAGCTGCAGCCAGTGATGATCTTCATCCCATCCCACACTTCCTTCATGCTGTTGTTCTGCAACTTCTGCTCCAGCTTTGTCCTGTACTGCTCCTTCGCTGCCCTGAGCTGGACTCGGAGTTCCTTCTGCACGCGCTTGAGCTCATGCTGATCACCGTCTTTAAAAGCCCTTTTCTTCTGGTTCAAAAGGCCCTTGATGTCACTTGTAATCCATGGCTTGTTGTTAGCATGGCAGCGTACATTTCTTACTGGAACGACAATGTCCATACAGAAGTTGATGTAGTCAGTAGTGCAGTCAACAACCTCCTCAATGTTCTCACTATGTGATCCCTGCAGGATATCCCAGCCTGTAGTTCCAAAACATTCTCTCAGAGTATTCTCAGCCTCCGGGGTCCACTTCCTGAATGATCGTGTGGTTACAGGTGGGACTCTCACTTTTGGTTTATAGTGAGGCTGAAGCAGAACCAGGTTATGATCTGCTTTCCCAAGCGCAGGCAGCGGGGTGGCGCTGTATGCGTCTTTAACGTTTCCATACAGTAAATCAATAGTCTTATTTCCCCAGGTGTTACAGTCCACATACTGGGAGAAGGCAGGTAATGTTTTGTCCAGCGTCACATGGTTAAAGTCTCCAGCGAAATCACCTCAGAGTGCTGCGTTTGTAACTTAGCAACAGCAGAATGGATGATGTCACTTGCTGTCTCCACGTCCGCCCGAGGAGGGATGTACACAATAACAACAATGATGTGTCCAAACTCTCTGGGCAAGTAATAGGGACGCAAACTTACGGCCAACAGTTCGATGTCCCTGCAGCAAGTGGAGACTTTGACGTTAACATGTCCAGAGTTACACCACAGTGTATTAACACAGAGAGCGAGTTCTCCTCCTTTGTGCTTCCTGCAGGTACTTGCATCTCTGTCCGCTCTAACCGTGCTAAACCCGGGTAGCTCCACGTTTGAATCTGGGATGGTGGTAGTTAGCCACGTTTCGCAAAAACACAACAAACTGCATTCTTTGTAGGTTCTGACATTTTTCACCAGCGCAGCCAGTTCGTCGATCTTATTTGATAGTGGGTTCACATTTCCCAGAGTCACAGAAGGCACCGAAGGCTTAAAACGCCACTTTCTCGCAAGCCGCTTCATTTTTAGCTTAGTGCCCGCTCTACTGCAACGATACCGCCTTCTTACCTCGTCGGGTACATAGGGAACCACACCGGCACTGGCGTTTGTTCTCAGTGCTCGAAGTTGAGTACTTGAATAGACGAGTCTCGGCGTGTAAAAATCCATGCCCACGTTGTAAAAGTAAGTGTGTCCAGGGAACGAATCCACATAAAATAAAGTAATAGGAGTGATCAATAAATAAAAATAGAAAAAAGTAGAAAAGTACAGATACACATACAGTCATACACGTGGCTGCTGAAAAGGCTGCCACTCTCGGCAGCGCCGGATGTATAAACACCACACCGCGGAGGCAGACCTGGAAGGTGCAGGTGCATAACAGTACATTGCGCGTCGGAAAGGCGCAGGAAAGTACGAAAGGCAAAGGCGCCTAAACAGCATGGTAAAACCCGACATAATACGGAAGGCGCAGGCGTTGCCGCCATATTGTGAGTGGCACAACTGCGTAGTGAAGGCGCAGGCATCACCTCCATATTGTGCGTGGCACTACTGCGGAGTGAAGTTAGGAATAATGTGCTGCTTGGGATCATACAAAACGCCGAACGTGACCCAACGTCTGAAACTGCGGAGGCAAAGCAGGCACGGGTTCAAACTGAATGAGCTCGACTGACAGATATACGCCTACAACGCGCGTCTCAAACCGCAGAAGCAGGGCAAGCACGGGTTCAAAACAACGCAAGCTCCTACAACACGCGTCTGAAACTACGGATGCCCAGCGGGCACGGGTTCAAAACGCCGGGGGTAGGCGAGCGAAGCGAGCAGGGGGGCAAAGCCCCCTTGTTACTTACTAATAACCACACAAGTGGTTAACACTAAAATTAGCTGCTCTTTAGCAGTCTGTGTCACTTACTCTGCTACCCATCTATATTCACCATTAACTGTCAATATACAGATTTAAATTAAGTGAGCATATACTGCAGAAAAAGCAAATTTACAAAAATGACTTTAGCTTCTAAAGATATGGGAAAAAATAAAGTATTAAATCCAACACAAATGCACTTTTCTGAATCTATACATATTAATAAAAGGCAAAGCCCTCACTGACTCACTGACTGACTGACTGACTCATCACTAATTCTCGAACTTCCCGTGTAGGTGGAAGGCTGAAATTTGGCAGGCTCATTCCTTACAGCTTACTTACAAAAGTTAGGCAGGTTTCATTTCGAAATTCTACGCGTAATGGTCATAACTGGAACATATTTTTTGTCCATATACTGTAATGGAGGAGGCGGAGTCACGTATCGCGTCATCACGCCTCCTATGTAATCACGTGAACTAAAAACAAGGAAGAGATTTACAGCACGAGTCAAACGCGGGAACGAAGGTAAATGACGTTAATTTTTGACTGTCTTTTAATACTGTGTAAGCATACATATTAACACATGTGCAATTAAACGTGTGCATTTACGGGGTGATTTCTCAGGCTTAAAAGCTCGCCTTTTATCAAACGCGGGAACAAAGGTAACTGACGTTGTTCACTGTCTTTTAATACTGTGTAACCATACATATTAACACGTGCAATTAAACGTGTGCATTTACGGGGTGATTTCTCAGGCTTAAAAGCTCGCCTTTTACTAAAAAGGTAAATGCAAAACTATTTTCAATCAGTTTATTGAAACGCTCCCGTTAAGGATTGCAATAACATATTCGCGAGATAAAAGAACGAAGTAGGGGGAAATGACGGAAGAGCCGCAAACAGCGAAGAGCAAAAAATTCATTAAACAATTGAGAAGGGAGCGAGTGAAGCATACAAGCATGTTCATAAGGGAAACAAAGCACGGTGTAAAACGTAAGTTTAAATTAAGTTTATAGAAACGCTCCCGCTACGGATTGCAATAACATATTCGCGAGATAAAAGTTTAATGAGAAGACACGAGGTATAAACGAACCACACGCCGTGGCGCAAC
Organism: Erpetoichthys calabaricus; assembly: GCF_900747795.2. Taxonomy (NCBI): domain Eukaryota; kingdom Metazoa; phylum Chordata; class Cladistia; order Polypteriformes; family Polypteridae; genus Erpetoichthys; species Erpetoichthys calabaricus. Next base: position 14,727,166 of record NC_041402.2, on the reverse strand, counting down.
GTTAGGGGCAACAGTTTCAACCATTCTATGATCTGCTTCTCGCAACTGAAAGACGGCACATGGCGGATGTTAGCCGACTTGCTGACCGCAACGTTAGGGGCTTCAACTCTGGCGCTGACAATAGAGATTCGATTCACGAGAGGGGATGCAGTGAGTGTGTATGCCTGATGAGCCCAGAATTAGGGAGAAACACATGTCGCATACTCTTTGCATTATTTGAAAGTAAACTATTAAAACCATTCTATGATCAGCTTCTGGAAACAGAAAGAGGGCACGTGGCGGATGTAAGGTGACTTCCTGACCAACCACAAGCGTTACCTGGCAGGTAACCACCCATACAGTCAGATTGTGATTCAGAAAACGAATGCCATGAATGTAATTACCACGATCTACATACTGTCAAATAAACGAAACACACGCCGTAGCGCGACAGCTGTGAAAAGCGAGGTTCAGAAAAAAACAGATCCTTAACAAATTGTTATTGGTATATTTTCGATCCGTTTTAAAAAGGTTTTCTTTTCTTATTAAAAAATTAAAAGCCGTACTTCGCCGCAACGAACCGCGAGAATTTGGCTATATATATCTGCTTCTCGCAATTAAAAGAGGGCACGTGGCGGATTTTAGACGACTTCATGACCAAACTTAAGTGTTACCTGCCATGTAGGGTTACCACTTTTAATACAAAAAAATAAGGGACGCATACTGCAGCGGGTGCCACATCTCAGTGCCAACAGTTTGCAGACTGTACTTAAAAGACCCGCCCTCCGCACTGGACAGTTAAAAAGACCAATCAAACTAACGATGACATCAAGTATTACGCAATCATAAGTAGGAAAGGAGGCATCTTCATAAAATGCGTGTGGGATGATTTGCATGAGACGCTGCTTTAAAAAAAATGATAAAAAAAATACGGGACAAATCGCATCCCGTATTGATTCAAAACGGGACGTGCAATTTCATTCTCAAATGTGGCACGATTCCGTATTTTAAAGGACGGGTGGCAACCCTACAGTGCCAGGTAACCACCCATACAATCAGATTGTGATTCAGACTAGGAATGCAATGAATGTAATTACCCCCGATCTACATACAAGGCGAAAGTCTTGCAACATTCAAAGATGATGGTTTGGGATAAGTACACCATACAACATAAAAGAGCTTATGAAGCCTTGAACCGAAAAAAGCAAGATCTCAGAGATCGTAAAAAAAAAAAAAAAAAAGGAGGTAATGTCGTTTTTACTCGCTGTAGATTTTAGTCAAACATTACCAGTTATTCCACGAGGGAGACCAGCAGATGAACTCAACGCGTGTTTAAAATCCATGCTTCTCCCACGCTCGGTTATATGTCGCGTGTTCTCGGGTAGGTGCACCAAAAAATGTATACATTTAAGCATGTAATGGGCAAACAAAAAATGAGGTATACCCGAAGGCACTGCAGTAGTACTTAATGTAACTTTACTTCTTAAATGTTAATGTTTTTACTGTTTAATAATTTATACGCTTCTTATATGTTGTTCAAATTCTTTTATCAAAATACCAGTGACAGCGCAATGCACGATAACATGGAGTGAATACACCATACGTATCCGCCCACGGCTGCCCTGCTGTGCGCAGATAGGAGTTGATTCTACAATAAAATAAAATAAAGATAAAAAGAGTAATACAATCATCACCCATAAAGCGGATAGTAGACGTGACGTACTATATGTGTACCAGATTTCAAGTCAATAGGTGAAACGGTTTGCGAGCTACAGGTGATTTAAAATCCTGGACAGACACACAAATTGCCACGGTAGCAAATTACAGAAGAAGATTTTACTGTTTAATAATTTATATTTATATGAAATGTGCTTCTTATATATTACTTCATATTCTCATATGATAATGATGTTAATGTTTATATTGATTTCTATGTTATTGAAACTGCATGTATGTGTGTATATGTATGTATATATATATATATATATATATATATATATATATACTAGCAAAATACCCGCGCTTCGCAGCAGAGAAGTAGTGTGTTAAAGAGGTTATGAAAAAAAAGGAAACATTTTAAAAATAACGTGACCCTGAGGAAGTCACTTCACCTGCCTGTGCTGCAAAAAACAAAAGTAATGTAACAAATTGTACCTCAGATTTTGTAAGTTGGTGGAATAAAGGCATAAGTAAAATAGATAAATATGTATTATACACATAGGAACTATTCATTTATTTTCAGATAAGTCATCTGCAGCAAACTTTTATAAATGAGGGTTTCTCCTTTTTAGATAGTGCAAACTGTTTCTTCTTCATTGACGTTTTCTCTTGGAGAGCTTTTTTCATTTCATTGAAAATGAAAGCAGCAGCTGCCAAAATATGTAGCTTTCTTATTAATTTTTCAACATTGTGTAAAATAAATGTATAAAGTAACATAAAAGGTTTAAATACTGGTTATCCTTTTACAGTAAAATATTACTAAAGAGATACAAAAAAAGTAAAATGGATATGTTCTTTTTCTTTAAGGAGATTAAATATTACTGAAGAAAGAAAAAAAAATTAAACAGCCAAATGGGGCTATGCATATGAACTTAAAAGGTTTAAATAAAACAGAAATATATATTTTATTTTTACTTGCTTAACTTGTGGAGGGTGTATCCTGTAGCAAAGCCCTAACTTTTTTCGTGAAAGCCCGTTTCAGTCAATAAGTCTTATGTGTGTGTTTATGTATGTGTGTATATATATGTAGATATGTGTATATGTAGATATGTATATAAATGTTTATGTGTGTGTGTATATTATATATATATAATATATATATATATATATATATATATATATATATATATATAAAAGACAGCAACACTTATAACAATGACAACACAATTACATTGACAATCATGTTACGTTATTTTTAAAATGTTTCCTTTTTTTTCATAACCTCTTTAACACAGTACTTCTCCGCTGCGAAGCGCGGGTATTTTGCTAGTGCAAAATAAAAAGGAAAAAAACACAGTTGGTTGAACCATAAGATCAATTAAAGGTAAAACTCACTGTGATACTGGTTGGCATAAAAGCCGGCAGGCACTGACAGAACTTGAGCGCCACTGCAAAAGCATCATTTAGAAGATGGTGTCACTCACCGCTCAAGCAGTAGTTACAGGACAGGAACTGGTTAACTGAACAGCAGGCTGCCTTGCCCTTATGACGCGATTGCTGCTGCGCTACAGTTGTCTGGCAATAAAAGTCATGCAGATTGTTAGTCCATGATCAAGGGTACTATTCCAAGAATGGTTGTGTAATTTTTCTATTGCCCTAAATAAAAGTGAAAAAGCAATCAGATATAAAGTGAGAGACGGATGTACTCCAAGTATACCTTTAATCACTGAAACACTCAAATCAAGTGATAGGCAGGCAATCAAGACTGTACATGAGAGAGGAGTAACAGAACACAAACTACTGCCAAACAGGTTCCAACTTTATTTGTTAATTCTCCACAAAGTGTTTTCAAGTGTCCCTGCTGAGGAAAAGCAGATTTATAAATCAAAGAAATGAGACACTACAGAGCAAAGATAAAATGGAATTCTTACTTTAAAAAAAAAAAAAAAAAAAAAAAAAAAAAAAAACACCTTGGACTTAAACTGCAACAGTAAAATTCCTGAAAGCAGCAGATTATACTTCCCAAAAAGTCCATTCCTTACTGAAAATGTCTATTTTTTTATGAGAGCAACAGGTATTATTAATGTTATTCAAAACATGTCTGAAACCCTCCAACATTCAGCTTGGCAATAAGAGGATGTTTCTGGTTTTGACCAGGAAGGAAAAACCAGGTGAGATCAGCCCACTGCAGCAGAACTGACTTCGAGGCTTTGTGTTCATTTGGTTTTCAGTGTTGCTTCGAGGGGTTTTCCAATATCTTTTCCACGCAGTTTAAGGCCTAGGAGTAAAATTAGAAAATATATACATAAAAAGGTTCACTTAATTGTCAAAGGTAAAAGTGTCCAGATTAAATTTCAGTTCAGATTAATTCTCAGGTTTCACATTTCAGTTTACAGGCTAGAATTAGAATAAAAAACAAAAACAACAGCTAACATCTTAATTATATTTTGTCACAATGACTGCAATAGCATATCTTCTTATATAATACACTACCGTGGCTGTCCGTTTGTCTGTCCAGGATTTTAAATCACCTGTAACTATTGACCTGAAATTTGGTACACATATACTACGTGGCACCTATTATCCGCTTTCAGGGTGATGATTGACCTCCAAGGTTATTTTTTTTTTTTTTTATTTTATTGTAGAATCAACTCTCTGCAGTGGCCATACGGGCGCTGTTCTCATCCCTACCACCTTCGCTGTCACTTCCCCTACCTCTTCATATCTTAAATTATTCTTGAGGCAGGTTGAAGACTTAAGTGCCAGATTAAGTGAAAAATTAACACTGACTTAATCAGTTTTAATGTGAAAAGATGCCGACTAGGGTGCAGAAAAGAAGAGCTGCTCAGGAAGCATCAAGCACATCAAACTCTAAGCAAATGAATGCTAAACGTACAGAGAAAGAGGATGAAAACTATGAAAGCTCAAGTCAAGTGTATTCACTGCACAGCCATTACTGCTTTAGAAATATTTAATGACAGACAAAGGAAAGAAAAATGTGCTCAATGCAAGCTATTGGGGGGTGGGGGGTGGGGAAGAGAAGAGATGCACTATTTATTCAGTGTGTTGATGTAAATGTGCACATACATTAAAAAAGAAAGCAATACACAGGAAAATAAAAGATCTAATCGAACCCTGAAATGGCTCCATGTTCTGAAATATGGATTACACGGAGATGGAAACAGAAAGAGAGCAACTGCATTCAAAACGCAGATGGCTTGGTCCAACAAAGAGAGAGACAACTGTAGGCCCAGTCAGTCTTGGCCAATTATTAAACACTAGTGAAAATAGGATTCCTAACTGAAAGGAAAAAGAAAAACTCAAACCTGTATATCTGGTAAACTATTACAATATTAAAAATGTCATCACAATGTTTGTCTCTTATGCCCATAACCTACGTCACACATGTTAACTTTTATAGACCTTGTGTTTAGTCTGGATTATATGGTGTATTATATCAATAATTTGATGTACAAGAACTGTCCAACTTACCAAGTGCCCTTTCAATCTTTCCCAGAACCTGATTGTTGGGAATTGCTTTACCACTTTCATAATCTGCGATAATCTGTGGCTTTTCATTAATTTTCTGTTAAAATAAAAATGAATACATAAAAAGGTATTTAAACAAAGGATTTGGAATTTACAAATTACCAGTCACATTAGTAACAGTACATTTACACTAAAAATTATACAGTATAGCCAGATATGCAATGAAGAATACCCCATAATCCACCTCTGTTGCTGGGGCCTTTTTATATTCCACTAGCTGTACCCCATGGCTGCGCCACCATAGTAACGAAGCAGGACAAACTTTAAAAATCAATAAACGTTGGCACTGTATCTGATCGTGTTCAGCTCTGTTGGGTGAGTGTCCTTTGCGTTAGGGAGAAAAGCACATGGCCGTGATATCTGTGGCAATCAGCAGCTAACCTCTAAAACACGTACCTCTGATCTTTGTCTCAAAAACGTCAAATGTTACTCCTTAACAATCTCTAGATGATAATGTCTGCTGAACAAACAGGTATCGCTAGCTAAGCGGAGGCAAGGTACACTCTAACACGTGGCGAGAGATAGACCGAGTTGAACGGAGGCAGACAAGTGAATGAGGAAGGCCCCGCCCCCCTGCTCCCGGCCCACAGCCACTCTCTTGGATTTGCATAAATACATCGGTACCGCAAGCAAACTATGGTACTATGGTAAGTTGTAAACTCAACCGGAAAGTTGAAGCAAATTATAGAAAATAATCACATCTAAATCTGTTAAGTAATTTGGACAAGCAGACAGACATACAGACAGATGCGCTTGGACCACAAAATTTTTAAAACAGTTTCTTAGCGAGTACCTATAGACCAAGGGTAACTTACAATTCAAATTTCAAGTCCTCATGGTTTGGGAGATTTCATGATGAGTAAGTCAGTGGTATTTGGCTTATATTATATTATATTTTAAATATATGTTGTGTGTGTGTGTGTGTGTAGATTACAAATACTGAAACAATGCAATTTCAAAGATCAACAAATTATGACAGTATAACTGAGATATAGCCATTTCTTTTCTATTGATAACACACCAAAATGACCATTGCTGCTCTATTTTCAAAATATACAGCTACAAAACTACTTTTTCAACAAATAACACCACACAGAGGATCCATCTGCTCTTATTAAATGCAGGTAGTGCAACATTTCTTCCTCAAGGTTACACTGCAGTTTTCCTTCCTACTGGTGAGGTACAATTCACTTGGTGTCATTTACAGATTGATTTTCTACTCACAGTAGCAAGATCCTTCTGTGTCATTCCTTTACTTTGTCTCCCTTGCTGGATAACTTTCCCCACTTCCAAAGTAACTCTTTCATGGTGAAGTTCTTCAGTCTCCCTGTCAAGCTTGGCTGTGTTCTTGGTCACTACATGCTGTTTATTTTGTCCTGCCGCCCCTTAGCAACAACAAAATTTGAGAACATTATACATTTGTATTTGACCTGTAAAAACAAAAATTAATAAAAAGTACCATGTCAAAGATTTAACTTCTATTAGAATGAAAGATTACAAATAAGAACTTCAATGGATAAAAACTAAAAGAACACAGAATATGAAAAATGTTCTGTGCAAACTGCCACAAGATAATTAAATACAGGCAGTGCTTAATGAAAGACCCTTAAGTGACAAGTCATACAATGTTTAAATTCATTTAAATGTAAGCACTTAAAAAACGTGTAACAAACATTTTACACTTGAACACCATTTATTGAACTTTTCTTGGCATTACATACATCATCACCATGAAGATAAAGGTAAAGCTTATGGGCTCTTGGACTGAACGCCATCATATGTTACTGGATTCAGGACTGGCAGGTCACAAACTTGGGGAGTGAATTAACACCAGGCTCACTTTAAATACCAAAGCATGCCAAGGTTGTGTGCCCAGTCTACTGCTGCTTCCCTATTCACATTGTGACTGTGATGACAAACATCAAATCTGTCATTTAGTTAATTGATGTAACAGTGGTAGTGGTTTCAATTACCAAAGTGGACAAATAAAGCCTATTGGGTGAGTTTAAATTTATCAACTACAAGTGCAAGCAAATAGTTTATTCTACAACATCAGTAGAAGAAAGGAGATGATTGTGAAATTCAGGATAATTTGAAGGAGTCATGCAAATAAGATCAGTGTGGGCTGTAAGTTTTTTTTCTTTTCACATAACTTTTCACTCTCATAGCTCCTCATAAGCACCTCCCTAGTGCTACTACGCGTAAAGATCAAAATTGACTAAATGGCCAGGATTCAGGTAACCTTTCCTAGCACTTAAGGAACTTAGCAATTACATGTATAAACTGAAGAAATTTCCTAAAGTTTTTTTTTTTTTTTTTTTTTACATAAACAATGCTTCCTCAATTCTGTTAACCTAACAACTACTGCAAAAAGTACAATTGTAGTCAGATTAGGAAATTATACTGCAGCATCAAGAATAAGAACAAATTTAAAAAACACACCTCTACAAAACAATGGTTAGACTCGCTGTAAAGTATGGTACAGAACCAAGAGTTGCAGAAGTGTTAACAGAGCAGAAAAAGGTTATGTACATAAACAGCACAAGAGCATAAAGACTGCAGTGCCGAGCTGGGGTACTAACCTATTCAAGACAGAAGGCATGTTGAAGAAATCAAACAGGAGGTAAAAGTAGACAGCATTAGAGACAAAATTCAGTCATCAAGTCTTAGGCTGGGTTTATACTTCACGCAACGCGACGCATGCTGCAGCGGACGCTCCTTCTATGCAAGTGTTGAAGTGTTTATACTTGTGCGCGTATTTTGCGTACATCTGGAGGAATCGACCAGGTGGCAGTGCGAGATATTATCACGGTGAGAACATGTTCGGCTTCGCTGTGTTGTGAATTGCCTGGAACACCCATTAAAATCCGATGACACCTTACCGCATTCTCTCTGAAAAGGATGTTTATTGATTAAATCCAGGGGTGTGTCATTTCCAGCAAGCATTGGGCACGAGTGAGAAACAATCCCTGGACTAGGCCTCGGCTTACTGCAAGGTGAATACAAGCACACACATACACTAGCCTCATTTTAGCGGCACCAAATCCCCAAATCTGCATATTTTTGGAAGGAAACTGGAGCACAGTGTGGAAACCCAGCAGAAAAACATGTAAACTCCAGGCAGGGAATATCAGCGAAGCGACTCCCTGCAAGACAGCAGCACTAACGCTCCGGCACTGTGTCACCCCCATGTGTGTCATTATTAACAGTATTCATTATTTAAACGAAATTACCGATTTATCTGTAAAATGTAATATACATACTTTAATGCTTTTCATCACGAAAGTGATATCAAGTATAAATCTAAGGATTCTAAATGTGCAGAGTTGGAATATCATACATTTAATGTGCTCAGTGTGGCGATCTATTGCTGGCGATCCGCTGCTTGAATATAAAAGCACCCACGAATACATCTGTATGTCTGCATTTTGCTTCACCACATCGAACCATTTATCAAATATCGAAGCGCGCACACCGATCTCGTAGGATCCACAAAGCGGCTTTCTGTCACATGTAGATAGTAACCAGAGACACAGACGTCACATTTCAATTTTTAGCACACTGCACCGCCCGACTTTTTGCTGGTACTGCAACTCACGTACGCGTCACGTTAATTTCTGAGGACTTGCTCAGAGGACGCATCAAATGAATGCTCAGAATGCGTGGCAGCCATGATGCGGGCGCATACATGTTCTGAGCATGAAGTATAAACGAGCCCTTAGGTGGTATGAGCAGGGCAGTTTAGTAAAATGGCCAGAACAGGGGAAAGACAGAGGATCAAGAAAATCAAAGAAAAGGTGGATGGACTGCATCAGGGAAGATATACAGGCCTGCACTTAGCAACAAGCAGAAACGCATGAGAAGCAGCAATAAAAGGACGTGAGCCCTAACAGGAAAAAGAGAGAAAGGAGCAGCTCACATACCTAAGAGCTTCAAAGTTACAGAAAATGACTTCTACAAAAACACCAAATTTAAAAGAGCTTCTATTTCATGCAACGTCTTTAGTAGCGATTTAAAATGTGCCTATATGTACACTTTGTTGAAAGTTCATTGCCATCTCATCTAGATTTAGCCTGTGCTCATTTACTGCAAGTCACCAGTTTATACATAAACTTGGGCGCAATTTGTATAAAAACAACATGAAGCCAAAAAGAAAAAGAAACAAACTAATACTGGGTTAGGCTTTTCATGCATTGTACCAGAATCTAAGACATTCTGACTTAAATGTAAACAAAATGAGAAAAATAAGAAATGATGCAGTGCAGACATCTTAGCACGGTTTGTAAATTACATTGATATGTTAAATTAAAACAGAACAACATCAACAGACTTCAAGAACAAGATACTTATGACATATTTCAATACAAAGTCACCTAAGGACCAGTTGCTGAAGAAATATTTTTCATACTCAATCTCTACCCCCCCCCCCCCCCCTTTTTTTTTTTTGAATTTGTCCATCAAAAGGCATTCCAATAAAACATGCATTAACACCATCTTTCAGTTTCTGCAGATTTAATCATTCTTTGTTAAAGAAATATACTGTTCAATCACACCACATAATTTATGGGACATGAAACATTACTTTGTACATCTAGCAATATCATGGTGCAGTTGAATAAAACACAGAATCTAGAAAGCTACAGGTTTTCCCCAAAATTGGCACCTGATGCAGAACAGATCCTATTTGAGAAAAAAATATACAACACCAAATGATGGCTTATTTCAATTATATCTTCTAGCTTCTGGACTTCTAATACTGGCACATAAAGTAATCACATGGCATGCACTTTCTAATATTTGGGTGTGAACGTACAATTTACATACTTTTGTTCATTTAAAAAAAAAAAAGAATTTTAAAATAATTCAGTTTATCCTATAGAGAGTAAATGAGAGATTATGAGGCTGATATTTTTTTTATAATAGATCTGTAACTAAAATAGGTGCCATAAACAAAAAGGATGCTAAATGATATTGTTGGTTAATGTAAGAGTCATTTGCTAGTTATTTAAGTTATATTAAATGTTTGCCTATACATTAGTGCAGTCTATGGGAGGTTCTTATAGCCCCCACAAGCTGAACTGAACTGGTACATTCTAACTATTTCTCGTCTTTCTGACTACAGATTAGTCTCAGTTAGTGACCTGCCTTGCTGTGGGTAAGGCATGGAGGCCACACGGTTTCAAACTGTGCCTTAACGTGCCCAATAGTATGTGACTCAGGGGTGTCCAAACTACCGCCCATGGTCCATTTTTAATTGGCCCGCAGCAAACTCAAACTATAATGAAATGCGGCCCACCCCCAAAACTTATTCTTAACTGTATTGTACTTCTTAGGTTTAACACAAGGAGGAGCTACTGTCTTGATCAAGGCAGCATCTTCACAAATAAGCGCAACCAAAGAACAATTCTGCTACGGGTGACCAAAAATGGCTGAACCAAAGAAACGCACAATAGCAAATGAGTGCAGAAAATTTCAAACACAGTGGGAAAATGAATATTTGTTCCTAGAAGTGAAGGGCAAGTGTGTCTATTTGATTTGCAATGAAACTATTGCAGTGATGAAAGTATAATGCGTGTGTCAACACTACGAAACCAAACATCCAACCTACACGTCCTGCCGAGCGAGAACAGAAATGGCAGCTAGTCTGCTAGCTCAACAACAGGATTTTTTCTGTGCTAACAAAACACAAGAAAATGCCACATTAGCCAGTTACGAAGTAGCGCAACTTCACTGCCCGTCACGGGAAACCTTTCTCAGATGGTGACTTCATAAAACAGTGCCTCGCCCAAAAAACGCAGGAATAATGTGCCTGAAGAAAATGCAGGAATTCAACAACATCTGCTTGTCCAGAAAAGCAGTTGTGCGGTGAATTGAAGATTTGTCGGCCAACTTAAAATAACAAGTGTCAGATAAAAGCTTGTGCTTTTGATTTTTACTCGATTGAATGTGATGAGAGCACTTTGTAATACAATAAATGAAAATATTTACCTGTATTTGATTGATTTTGCTAGCTTAATACACAGGAGTGAGGCAATATATCTCACCTCTAGTGGGTGGCCCAGCCCTTTGTATTTTTCTCTGAATGTGGCCCCCAAAGAAAAAAGTTTGGACACCCTTCATGTAACTAAATTTGTTATAATGTATGTATGTGCAGCACCATACATACAGAACGTACTGAAGGCAAAGTAAAGCATCTTTTACTATAGAAAATAACTAAAGTTTAACACGAAAAAGCTACGTTTAGAGAAGAGACATTTTGTTTTGCATTTTATTCTACATGTGTAACAACCTTTATTCTTGTGCGGACAGTTTGCTTTGAATTTTCACTAAACTTTTAAAAGGAACCTCTGGACTGAGAGATTTCTTTCATTTGGCCCGTGCTTGATCGTGCCTTACCTACCAGCAGCTACACTAAACATAACTTTGAAATAGTGTGCAAGCAGAATGATTAAGCAAAATGTTTATAATAAGAATTAGTCTTGGATTAATAAAATCCTATAGATATCAAGGCCCTCCAGGACCAGCGTTTGACATATTTAAAATTTTCAAACTACTTTATTGGGAAAAAAAGTAAAAAAATGGTGAACAACTATATTAATCTCAATAGACAGCAGCAGACTCTGCGTTTCATAAAATTATTACTTTTCTTGGTGGTTCCTCTGTCAATGCAAGAAGCTTACATTTCTTTGTTGTTTCAACCTCCTCCCCTCTTCTCTGGGCTGCTGCAACTGCCTGTCAAACAACAAAGCAAAGAAAAAAAAAAAAAACAATGATTAACCATTCATGAATACTGCCCAATATAAACACTTAGTTTAATGATAATTTCTTAATCTTTTCTAGATAGCTACCATGTCCTATTAACCTAAGACATTGAACTTTAAATCACATTGACTGCTGCTTTAGTCTCCACCTCTGATTCATTGTGCGTCCCTGAGAAAGTCACTTCTGCCGCTAGTACTCCCGTTGTAATAAGAGTATATAAACAACAAAGTTACAGTACGCTGACCACGCCACGGCACATTTTATAAAAGGTGCATCACGGCAAGGTATAAACAGATAAAAAGATTTGCTACAACATTCATGCAGGTCTTTTCAATTTTCGAATCTTTCTTTGGCAGCATCAGGACAATCATTGTATAATCTCAATTAGATTTATTTAAATCAAGCAGACAAACAGGATTACCAAAGCCACCTTTGAATGTACCCAGGACTCTCTATAAGTCTCCAATAACTGGCTTCTATTTTCTCAAACTGGCTGGGGGTATAATGGATAGATCTGTTTGTGGCTAGAGGAAGTGGAACAGACGAGTTATTCCCATGGAAGATCTAAACTATTGCTCTAAAAAGAGAAGCCTGGTCTGACCTGCTGCCATTATTGGCACTGCTACCTACAGCACAACATATCAAGGAGTTCCATCTGCCCATCACAATACTATTTACTGCAAGGATGAAATAAATAAATAAAAAGCTATTCTAGGATAATACATTTAACTGTTAACTCGAGAGTAGTTCTCAAACTCAGTCCTAGATACCCCATAGGTTTTAATTGCATGCTAGCCATTATGGGGCGTATGGACTCTAAACCCGTAACACTGGAACAAAGAAAACTTTATATTAAGTTTAACATACCTCAGGGTAGGAGTGTGAGATACGTACCATCTACGGTAATATCTTAATTGTTTTAAGAATGTGCAAGCTGAAATTGAGTACGTCAGTCACTTTGCAAAAAACAATCAAGAACAAGCTGTTTTGTCTGTGTTATGTTACGTCATCAATGTGAGCTTCTCCCAGAGTTCACTGTGAGAGGAAGAATTGTACTTGCAGAGTTTGAGCACTCAAATGTTTTCCATTTCTATTTCAGCCTGTTAATATTAAATATCTTCTTATATAATACACTACTGTGGCTGTCCGTTTCTGTCCAGGATTTTAAATCACCTGTAGCTCGTATACTGTTTGACCTATTGACCTGAAATTTGATACACATGCACTACATGACGTCTACTGTACGCTTTCAGGATGATTGACCTCCAAGATTTTTCGCTCTTTTTATTTTATTGTAGAATCAACTCTCTGCAGCAGCCAGCAGGGCAGCGCATGTGTATGGGTGCCGTTCTCATTCCCTATGACCTTCGCCATCACTTCCCCTTCCTCTTCATATCTTAAATCATTTTTGAGGCAGATTGAAGACTTAAGTGCCAGCTTAAGTGAAAAATTAAGGAAAACATACTAAGTAATTGCAACACAAACACTGACTTAATCAATTTTAACGTGAAAAGATGCCAACGAAAGAAGAGAAGAAGTGGGCCGCTCAGGATGCAAGCGCATCAACCTCTGAGCAAACGAATGCTAAACGTACAGAGGGGCGGAGTGGTCGCCCTGAGGCTAAGGATTAGCGCCGGTATCCCGAAGGTTGCCTATTCGAATCCCCATCACTGCCAAAAGAGATCCCACTCTGCTGGGCCCTTGAGCAAGACCCTTAACCTGTAATTGCTCCAGGGGCACTGTACAATGGCTGACCCTGCACTCTGACCCCAAGGGGTATGCGAAAACTAACAAATTCCTAATACAAGAAATTGTATAAGGCGAAAAAAAGAGGATGAAAACTATGAATTAGGGGTGGGCGGTATGACCAAAATTCTATATCACGGTATTTTTCTAAATTCTGCCGGTTTCACGGTATTAGACGGTATTTTTTTTCCCATGCATGAGTGAATGTTAACCACATTTTCCACTGCAATTACTGCAGTAGACTGGCTAAGAATAACCTATTCCACTGTTATGAGAATTGTACATTGTACAAAAAAACATTTTAATGTGCACACAAGTATTAATACAGGTTTGCATGGCCCCATAAAGTGATAGTTTTCAAGGGGGTGACACTAATGAAGAGAAGGAATCGCATTGCATGACAGTTGCAGTCAAAATATAGAACCTTTTTATTGATCAAATTTTGCAAAAACTTAAACTATGATTTTGACAACATATTTTCAACCATCCAAAGAGGCATTTAGACTTAGTAAAATATCCAGAGGTGCTTGTCAAAACTTGTATTGCACTGAACATGTCTTAGAAAAGTAATAAATAGTAAATATTTTTTGTGAACCAACTACACTTTCTGTTAATGTTAACCATCTCTGTCCACTGACACATTAAAGTGACTTTTTAAACAACTTTACCATCAATAAACCGCATAATATTTAAACTAATAAATAATAACAATAAAATAAATAATAGTATTATTACTGATAGCTGCACTATTACTTCAAGACTTCAAACCCAGGTGCATTACACAGCATTCACCAAATTAAAATAAAATAAAACAAATACAACTTTGTGATGACATCCTTACCAACTGTACCATCATTTAGGCAAACTGCATTAATATGGGCCTTGCTTCAAGCTAAGCTATATACATAAATAAAATAACTGCAACTTGCATTTACTGTATAATGCTATGTGTGGTATAGCCCTACGGAAGTGCATTAGGGCCACGGTGAAGAAAAAAAAAATACAGTAAAGAGGGAAGAAAAAAAACAAACTACCGGTATATGTCAAGAATAAAGTCGACATGCTGACTTTATTCTCGACATTTCCACTTTAATTTTGACCCTTATGTCAAGATTAAAGTCAACATTTCCACTTTATTTTCATAGTTTACTTCATAATTTAAGTAGAATGTCATAAACTAAACTTCATCCTAAAATCAATGTTTAATTTACTTGATTTTCTCAAACCCCGTCATAAGTTAATGCAGCACATTAAATGCTTTGTGTTGTGTTCCCCGACCCAGTTGTTAATCACTATGCTTCTTAAACTGACTTGCTATGCACTAAGAGGAGGCAGCAATCACCGCACAGAATCCATTCATTTCATGGTATTCCTGCTCTCTAAAAATTTAGAATGCTAAGATAAATACTTGATATCATTTTCATGATGAAATGCATTAAAGCAGGTATTAAACAAGCACGGTAGTGAGGCTCCCTGGCAGTAAGGGGTCCCCAGGTGTACATTCAGTGTAGAGACCTTTATGGCAGGTGTGACGAGGCTCCAAAAAACTGGATGTATGAATGGGTACCGCACAGGTTTAACTTAAATATTGGGTTTGTGATCTGGTGGTCGGAGACACGAACACAGAATTCAATGCATGTTCTTCTGAGCAGGCTTTCTTTATTGCACGCGTGCTGTCTCTATCTGACGTACTAAAACCCCAGTTCCTATCCGTCCTTTTTCTTTCTCCACATAACCAATCACCACACGATAAACGTCTTTGTGAAATTAAAACTAGTTATAAACTTAGCCCACGGAGTGTTCAGAACTTTAAAAATATCTTCGTTATACATGTTTAATTATGCCATCCATTCAGAGTTGCGCCCATCTCTGAACGAGTCGCCAGCACATCGAAGGATAAATACAAGCAAAACATACACTAGCAGGGTCAATATAGCACAACAAAACCCCACATCCTACATGACTTTGAAAGGAAACTGAAGCGCTGAGTAAACCCACCAGAAAAACATGCAAATGCAAGGCAGGCACACCGCCGTGCCCCCATATGATTAATGCATGCTTTAATGCATTTCACCATGAAAATTATATTAAATATTTATTTTAGCATTCTAAATGTTCAGAGAGAAGGAAGATCATGAAGTGAATGTATTCTGTGCGGCGATCGCTGCCGGCGCCTCCTGTTAGTGCAAGAAGAAGTCAGTTTAAGAATCACTTAACACAAAGCATTTAATGTGCTATATAACTTATGATGGGTTTGAAAACATGTCGCCACACTATTACACAGTACCCAGGTACATTACACTGTATTGAAAACAAATGAAACAAGTACAACTTGGCTTGCAGTATTAGCCAGTAGTATAGAAAAAGTATTTACACATCTGACCTTTTAAAACTAAAGTATCTCCATGCTCTCTGTCCATTTTCACCACGCAGCATTCCCATGCTACCGCCCACTATTTGGTGGTGTAGCAGTGAAAAAGAGCCCTAGTGCAACAAATCTGTGTTTAGCGGTGTAGCAGTGAAAAAGCTCCCCACTTGAACAGTTTCCCGCTGCGCCAAGTTCCGAACGTCGTTTAGGCAATTTAAACCGGTGTTGCGGTATAAGAAAAATCCATATCATAAAAAAAATAAAAAACGGTTTTCGGTGTGAACCGGTATACTGCCCAGCACTACTATGAATGATCAAGTCAAGTGGATTCATGCAGTGCGCCGTTACTGTTTAACAGATAAAGGAGTTCAGTGTAGTTTCATTACCCCTTTGTTGCAGTTCACACAAAGCAGCACGAGTCACAATGCAGAAGCTCCGGAGGTTAATGGGTTTCAAAGCCAGAGCGCACTAGTACAACTCATATGGTGAACAGAACAACAGGGCCAGTTTAAACTTCACACTCAGAAAGCGTATGTACAGATCCTGCTTCGATGTTTGATGAATGGTTTGATGCGGTGAAGCAAAATGCTGACAATACAAATGTATTTGTGGTGCTTTTATATTCAAGTGTCACATATTCCCCATAATAATGACGTGATACATTTTAAAAGTCTCACATACCATCTTCTGTGCCGTCATTTTTTTTTTTTTTTTTTTGCACCATCACAGCAGCATCAGAATGTATGGCAGCTTATTTGAGCCACAGTGGAAAAAAAATTAGGGACCCAATGAAAAGGTCTATTTTGTGATTTAAGTGGAAATGTCGGCTTTAATCTCATTTATTTTGTCATTAAAGAAGACCATTGTAAATGTCACCTTAACACCAACCCAGTTGTTAGGCCAGGTTTATACTTCTATGGAAGCATTTTACCGTTCAGACTTACGCGCATTCTTTACATAAATCTGGAAGATTCCATCAGGTGGCAGTGCGAGATATCATCACGGTGAGAAAACATTCAGCTTCTCTGTGTTGTGAATTGCCTGAAACATCCATTACATTCAGAGGACACCTTGCCACAATCTCTCTGAAAAGGATGTTTAATAATTAAATCCATCAATCCAGGGATGCGCCCATTCCAGCTAGCATCGGGCACAAGGCAGAAACAATCCCTGGACGGGGCATCAGCTTGTTGCAAGGTGAATCAAGCACTCGCACACACTGGCGTCATTTTAGCGTCACCAAATCCCCACATTTGCATATCTTTGGAAGGAAACCCAGCAGGAAAATGTTTAAACTCCAGGCAGGGAACATAAGCGACGTGACTCCCTGCGAGACAGCAGCGCTATTCCTCCACCACCGTGTCACCCCCATGTGTGTAATTATTAACAGTATTCATTATTTAAATGAAATTAATGATTTATCTGTAAAATGTCACATACACACTTTAATGCATTTCATCATGAAAGTGAGAAAAGCCAAGCAAAATGACACCTTTTACTGGCTAACTAAAAAGATTACAATATGCAAGCTTTCGAGGCAACTCAGGCCCCTTCTTCAGGCAAGATAGAATACAGAAACTGGAGTTTCCTATGTTTATATACACACTCTAGGACAAGTAACTACATTGGTAAATATTTAAATGAGTAATTTTAAATGTAAATAAATTTTAAATATTTACCAATGTTGTTTCTTGTCCTAGTGTGTATATAAACACAGGGAACTCCAGTCTCTGTATTACATCTTGCCTGAAGAAGGGGCCTGAGTTGCCTCGAAAGCTTGCATATTGTAATCTTTTTAGTTAGCCAATAAAAGGTGTCATTTTGCTTGGCTTTTCTCTATATTCATAATGGCTAACACAGTACAACACCTTAGTACTATCATGAAAGTGATATTAAGTATAAATCTAAGGATTCTAAATGCGCAGAGAGTTGGAATATCCTGCATTTAATGTGTTCTGTGTGGTGATCTACTGCTGATTGCCGCTGCTGTCAGGTCAGGATTGGAAGCCCCAGAAGCACAAAGCGATTAACAACTGGGTCGGTTTTAAGATGTATACGACGGTCTACTTTAATGATTAAGTAAACTATGAGATTAAAGTGGACATTGAGATTAAAGCCAAAAATTTCCACTTTAATCACAAAATATACCTTTTCACTGTCTCCTTAATTTTTTTTCTCTGTTTCTCAAATACAGTGCTGTACATTCTGTTGCAATTGTGAAGGTGCACAAAAAAAAAAAAAAAGACAGCACACAAGATGGTATGTGAGACTTTTAAAATGTATTGTGTCATTATGATGGGGAATACAGGTATAGAAAAGAAAAAAAAAAAAAAATCACACCCTTCGAAATATTCCCATTTTTTTTTGCTTTACAGCTTTAAATGAAAACACACAAACCAATATTTTTTTTCCAGCTTTACTTACTCAATGCAAACTATAACACCCAAGTGAAAGATATCACAGCTACAGTTCAAAACAATTTTAAAAAAATAAACAAGGCATACTGAGATTAATAAAGGATCACCCCCCCCTCCTAAACTCAATCAGGTGTAAGTAACTACAATTTCCATTGCAGACCATGGTTACTGGCTTCCTTCCACCTGTGATCAACTGTAATCAGTGTGATAAGTGAAGAATAAAAACAGCCGATCCTAGAGCATTCCCTTGCTTGGTAGTGCAACTGACAACAAACAACTGACCATGGCTGGCAAGCCACTTTCAAAAGATCTCAGGGATTGAGTTGTGGACAGACAGGCAGGAGCTGGATACAAAAAAAAAATCTCAAAGGCTTTATCAATCCCAAGGAGCACAGTAAAGTCATAATAAAGTGGCGGCAAGTGTTTGGTACTACCAGGACCCTCCTGGATCCGACCGTCCCTCCAAACTGGATGGAAGAGCAAGGAGGAAACTGGTAAGAGATGCTAACAAGAGGCCAATGGCCACTTTGAAGGAGTTACAGGATTTTATGGCAAAGAGTGGTCATTGTGTGCATGACAACAATTTCACAAGCGCTCCACAATTGTGACTTGGTCAGGAGGGGTTGCAAGGAAAAAGCCACTTCTCAAGAAAGGCCACATTAAGGCTCGTTTGAGCTTTGCCAGAATGCACCTTGAAGATTCTGATAACAAGTGGAAAAAGGTCTTAAGGTCAGATAAGACCAAAATCCAACTATTTGGCCTCAATACCAAACAGCAGACCTGGCGGAAATCCAATGCAGCTCACCATCCACAACGGGACACACCTACAGTAAAGCATGGAGGAGGCAGCATCCAGTTGTGGAGGCGTTTGTTAGGGTAGAAGGAATAATGGATAGGGCAAAATACCGTCAAATTCTTGAGGAAAAACCTGCTACCCTCTGCCAGAAAGTTGAAGATGGGCAGAATGTTCACCTTTCAACACGACAATGACCTGAAGCACACAGCAAAATTGACCACAAAGTGGCTGAAGAAGAAAAAGGTGAATGTCCTTGTGTGACCTAGTCAGAGCCCAGACCTACATCCCATTGAAAATCTGTGGAAAGATTTGAAGATAGCAGTCCACCAACACTCACCATCCAATTTTACCGAACCTGAACAGTTCTGTAAAGAAGAGTGGGCAAATATTGAGTGGACTCAATCTAGATGTGCAAAGCTGATAAGAGTAGTATCCCAACAGACTCAAGGCTGTCATTAAAGCAAAAGGTGGTTCAACAAAATATTTATTAATCTCAGTATGTCTTGTTTTTGATTTTTTATCATTTTTCTGAACTATAGCTGTGATATCTTTCACTTGGATGTTATAGGTTGCATTGAGTAAGTAAAGCGGGGAAGAAATTTTTTGTGTGTTTTCATTGAAGGCTGTAAAGCAAAAAAAATTGGAATATTTTGAAGGAGACAATTCTTTTCTATACCCACTGTATATAAAGGCACCACAAATGCATTTGTATGTCGGCATTTTGATTCACCATATCGAACCAGGCACATCAATTCTGTAGGATCCTCAAAGCGGCTTTCTGTCACATGTACATAGTAAATAGAGATTCCGATGTCACATTCCAAATTTTATTACACTGCGCAAGATTTTCTGCTGGGACTGCAACTGGCACACATGTTGTGTTAATTTCTGAGGACCTGCTCCGAAGACGCGTCAAATGAACACTGGAAACGCATGGCAGCCATGATGTGTGCACGTACGTGTTCTGAGCGTAAAGTATACAGTGTGGCAAAAAAGTATTTAGTCAGCCACCAATTGTGCAAGTTCTCCCACTTAAAAAGATGAGAGAGGCCTGTAATTTTCATCATAGGTATACCTCAACTATGAGAGACAAAATGAGAAAAAAAAAATCCACAAAATCACACTGTCTGATTTTTAAAGAATTTATTTGCAGATTATGGTGGAAAATAAGTATTTGGTCACCTACAAACAAGCAAGATTTCTGGCTCTCACAGACCTGTAACTTCTTCTGTAAGAGGCTCCTCTGTCCTCCACGCGTTACCTGTAATAATGACACCTGTTTGAACTCGTTATCAATATAAAAGACACCTGTCCACAACCTCAAACAGTCACACTCCAAACTCCACTATGGCCAAGACCAAAGAGCTGTCAAAGGACACCAGAAACAAAATTGTAGACCTGCACCAGGCTGGGAAGACTGAATCTGCAATAGGTAAGCAGCTTGGTGTGAAGAAATCAACTGTGGGAGCAATTATTAGAAAATGGAAGACATACAAGACCACTGATAATTTCCCTCGATCTGGGGCTCCATGCAAGACCTCACCCCGTGGGGTCAAAATGATCACAAGAACGGTGAGCAAAAATCCCAGAACCACACGGGGGGACCTAGTGAATGGCCTGCAGAGAGCTGGGACCAAAGTAACAAAGGCTACCATTAGTAACACACTACGCCGCCAGGGACTCAAATCCTGCAGTGCCAGACGTGTCCCCCCTGCTTAAGCCAGTACATGTGCAGGCCCGTCTGAAGTTTGCTAGAGAGCATTTGGACGATCCAGAAGAGGATTGGGAGAATGTCATATGGTCAGATGAAAAAAACTCTACTCGTCGTGTTTGGAGGAGAAAGAATGCAGAGTTGCATCCAAAGAACACCATACCTAATGTAAAGCATGGGGGTGGAAACATCATGCTTTGGGGCTGCTTTTCTGCAAAGGGACCAGGACGACTGATCCGTGTAAAGGAAAGAATGAATGGGGCCATGTATCGTCAGATTTTGAGTGAAAACCTCCTTCCATCAGCAAGGGCATTGAAGATGAAACGTGGCTGGGTCTTTCAGCATGACAATAATCCCAAACACACCATCCTGGTAACGAAGGAGTGGCTTCGTAAGAAGCATTTCAAGGTCCTGGAGTGGCCTAGCCAGTCTCCAGATCTCAACCCCACAGAAAATCTTTGGAGGGAGTTGAAAGTCCGTGTTGCCCAGCGACAGCCCAAAACATCACTGCTCTAGAGGAGATCTGCATGGAGGAATGGGCCAAAATACTAGCAACAGTGTGTGAAAACCTTGTGAAGACTTACAGAAAATGTTTGACCTCTGTCATTGCCAACAAAGGGTATATAACAAAGTATTGAGATGAACTTTTGTTATTGACCAAATACTTTTTTTCCCACCATAATTTGCAAATAAATTCTTTAAAAATCAGACAATGTGATTTTCTGGATTTTTTTTTTTCTCATTTTGTCTCTCATAGTTGAGGTATACCTATGATGAAAATTACAGGCCTCTCTCATCTTTTTAAGTGGGAGAACTTGCACAATTGGTGGCTGACTAAATACTTTTTTGCCCCACTGTAAACGAGCCCTTAATCGCTACGGGCTTCCTCCTGAACAGATAGCCGCAGCACTTCATATCTTGTTCACATTAGGGGTAAGTGTGTTTATAGTAGTTTTGTTGGTCTTTTGTGTAAACCTTGCAGGTCACTCTGAAATAGTTTACTCATACTTGCACTGTTTGATCTCAGTAATACTTTGATGATTTTAATGTTTGTGTTATTCTACTTCAGTTTTAAGTAAATAAGACCCTTTTACTTAACTGTTACTTGCATTAATCTCATTAGTAAGCTACAATAAATATAATTTTAACAAGGTAGCTAGATCAATTAAACACATTTTTAAAGAATACAAAATATTGTCTAATTATCGTCAAAGTACCAGAAAATATAGAGATATAACTTTTTGCCAAGATTGCACACTCCTACAGTACATCAGGGTTAAATCATTTCTTCTCTTCACACTATTTCAAATTTAGCAAACCACTTTTAAATCCTCTGGAAGTGTGAAACACGTCTTTGTTCAACCATTGAGAACCACAAGGATACCACATACCATCAAAAAAAAGGCAAGTCCGGCTGTACAGCAAAGCCTTCTTTTTTCAGTACATACTCAGTGCAATTAAATATTTCCATCCATCCATCATCCAACCTGCTATACCTAACTATAGGGTCACAGGGGTTGAAGCCAATCCCAGCCAACACAAGGCACAAGGCAGTAAACAAATCCTGGGCAGGGCGCCAGCCCACCGCAGGGCACACACACACACCAAGCACACAATAGGGATAATTTAGGATCGCCAATGCACCTAACCTGTATGTCTTTGGACTGTGGGAGGAAACCCACGCAGACACTGGGAGATCATGCAAACTCCACTCAGGGAGGCCCTAGGAAGCGACCACCTCTTAAATTTTTCATACTGACTATTAAAAATCTTCACGTTTTATCCTATCACCCATTTAAAATACAAAGAGTGCATATATTTTTAAAGGAATAACTTAACTATGACACTCAACTTGTTTTACTCGGTTCATGGAATTGTGAAATGAAAAGTGGAATATGCTGAACAATAGGTGAACACATTTAGGATAATGTAATGTTAATGGTGGAGCTCATTTGAAAATAATTACTTAAGGTAAATAAACTGTGGTGACTGTTTTTCCTTTTGACTACTTCGTTCCTTATCTTGGGGCCACAAGTTAAATGGCCAACTATCCTTTCAAAAATTATTTCCTTACACTGCATATGTTATAAAGAATAAAATTACTTTTCTCAGCTTTACTTAACCTGTCATTAAGAATTTACATTGGCAGTGATATACACTCACTAAGCAAACTGTAAGATGTCGGAAACATTCCTTTGAGATCAGGGTCCATGTTGGTGTGACTGACTCATTTGTAAGATGCACATTCATCTTCTGTATCACCCATTTTACTAATTTCAAATGGTGTTCTACTGAATTCGTACCTGGGGGTCCCCATTTATAAAACTTGCGTACGCACAAAATGATGCTCAAAATGTGCAGATGAAACTTTCAAAGTAAACATTAAGATTTATGAAAGAAAGCTTGACTGGGAAACATGCGTCTATTTACAGCAATTCTGATCCATGCGTATGCGACATTTTGGAGAAACTAGAATGTGTGACACCCATGAACAAGAAGGGAAATGCAGCCAATCGGGTAAATGCCATCTCAAATGCATAATGATTGATATGACCAAACCACTATATTTATGTATGCTGACATGACAAACATATTACATCTCAGAATTGATAAATATGATGCACTGACTGTACTTTAAATCCCTTTTAAAAGGGGTCAATTCTGCATATTTGCATTGAAGCACTTTTTTTTTTGCCAGTTTAAATCAGCTACCTGTTGTCCGTTCTCAGGGAACTGGCCGGCACATAGGGAATATCTCAGGCAGCCTTAAGCTCCATCGTACCTACTGTTCTAGGTGCCATTAATGGACTAGGAAGGCACTGCAGCCAGTTTTGGTATGGTGTGGGTATACATACGTAAAACAAAACGTGTTTTGCCAACAATAAAAGGCAATTTTCAGCAGTGCCTGGTACCCCAAATGTAATCGGAGCACTTTGCTACACGCATACTGCAATAAGGGAACCTAGCAAGATTGAAGCTGCTTTTGTTAACTGTAAAAAAAAAAGTTACATTCCATGAATGCCCAAGTCACCTGTGATGCCAAGATGACACTGAGAAATGCTGTGTGTCTGTGGCCGGGGTCAAATATATTTTGAAGCAAAGTAGCTTTGATAGACATAATGGTTCTGTACATGGTGGCTGACTTTGTTGGCAAGGTAACCGGCTGAACCCACAGTAATTTAAACAGCCCGTACTATTCATTGTAACAGCAATCACGTCATTACATGTGCCAGATATTTGCAGCTACCCACTCAGACTTTTGTGCCTTATGCCTTTCCCCTACCCACAAACTTCAGAGGAGAGGTGATACAATGCCAAGATGGGGAGCACAGCCAGACACTCCTAAATGCGGGGTCTTGATGTGTCAGAAAGGAGCTGCTCCAACAGCCAGTGAAGTTCTGCAGCATAGTGACTGCATACACAAGTGGTGGATTAGCATGCTCCATATATGGAGGTTTTAGTGTGGCACATTTCTATACACATTTTCAGTGTAATTGTGATTTACAAAGGGTAAACTGCACAGAAATATGCATACACCAGGTTTTATTCATCCGATTTTTTTTTTTTTTTTTGCTGTACACATTTGGCGTGTGCATATTTTCACAGTCAAATCCACGCAAAGTTTTATAAACGAGGCCCCTGGTTACTGGAAGGCCACTGAAGAACACCGAACATCATGAAATCCGTTTGAGACAAATTTTGCTTTGTGACATGATGCATTGTCATGACGGAAGTTGCCATTAGAAGACGTGTACATTGTGGCCATTAAGGGATGCACATGGTTAGAAACATTACTGAGAAGGGCCTTTTAATAGCAATCAATCAGACACAGCCTAAAGTGTGCCAATAAAATATTCCCTCCCACCCGTTCACACCACATCCACCACCACCACCCTGGACCGCTGACACA
Source organism: Erpetoichthys calabaricus (assembly GCF_900747795.2). NCBI lineage: Eukaryota > Metazoa > Chordata > Cladistia > Polypteriformes > Polypteridae > Erpetoichthys > Erpetoichthys calabaricus. Next base: position 14,702,269 of record NC_041402.2, on the reverse strand, counting down.
AGGCAGGCTGGATGCATAGTTTCAGGCTACTAACACCAAAGTCTGAGCCTATCATATGTGTGCCACCGAGATTCATCAGATCAGAATACATTTTACCAATCTTTAACTGTCCAGGTTTAGCAAGCCCATGCCCACTGCAGCCTCATCTCATTAACCAGGCGTTTCTGTCTGCAACCAATGTGGGGTTTTTTTTGTCTTTCACGCCATTCAGAGTAAACTCCTGTTGTGTGTGAAAATCCCAGCAGATCAGCAGTTAAGAGAAATAATCAAACAAGACTGAGTGGGACCAACAATCATGACACGGTCAAATATACAGAGATCACAATTCTTTCCCCATTCTGGAGATCGACGCGACAATTAACGCAAGGTCCTGACCTACATCTGCAGAATTTTATGCACTGTGCTGCTGCAGCTTGTTTAGCCAAATAAGCAACTATACGGATAAGCAGACATACAGGTTTTGTTAATTTGCTCAGTGAGTGTATATCAGTAATTTTCCCCGTTTCAAAACACAATTATTGCTTTTTTGTAATGTTTTCCACTTATTTTATTAGTATCCATGTCAGAACATGCTGGAATGTAAAAAAAAAAAAAAAAGTTAACCGTTTATACAACCATTTTTATATATATTTATTTAGGTAGCTCTCTGCGATTATTAAGGTAATATCCTCCTCTTGGGTGACTATATGCTAACGATTTTCTTTTACTGGTGCTCGGATTAAAAAGTTTAAGAACCCCTGCTCAATACTCGAGAAAAAAAAATCGCGTGAGGCCAACGACCAAGAGCCTGGGTCGATTCTCTCCGTGAACACGTGGAGCTCCTGTAAGGTTAAACTCCGACTGGCGGCTCTCAATTTCACCAGCCTGCACGCGTTTCCTTCGATGGGTAGGTGTCCAGTTGCCGTCTACGTATTCTGAGGGGCCATTCCGGCCGTATACTTTTAAAATGTGCCTCGGATGGCGTTCATTACTTATGAAACGCACCTCGCGTGTTTTGGATTGCAATTATTGGGTTGTTTTATTGACACCCCCCCGACTAAATATACGCCGTCTTGGAATATCCAAATCGATCCGGCATCTTGAGTCGCATTACATGTAACTAACAACAACGAGTTTACCAACACCCGTTTCGCCTCCGAGGTAAGCAGCGTTACCGACAACTCAATTGTATAAAATGACTAATGAAAAATGGCTAACAGTAAAAAAAAAAGTTTAAATATCTGCACAAACTCGTACACTAGATTTCAGCAAGGCGAAAAGTCACCGTTCTTTGCACCGTTTGTACGAGAAAAGGGTGCGTTTAGAGACATGCTAAATGATGAACATTAAAACAGTGACAAACCTTTACACAAGCATTGTGCTTCTAACAAACCACTTTTAAACGCGGGTTAACATTCAACGCCATTCACCTTCTTAAGATGGAAACAGGAAGGGCAACGTTAGCGTGAACTGCTCTCCCGACCAAACCGAAAGCGGACAACTCGGCTCTTTAATCCGATCTTTGGCCAGACGCCGTCTTTGCCTTCTCCACGCGCCCCACAAAAGTCGCCTCTTTCCCGTTGTCTTACTAAACTACAGCTCGCGCAGTCGTTCCATCTGAGAAAAAAAAATACGACGGTAACCTACGAGGGAAACTCGTTCACAACGTGGACTTGCCGGCCACCCTGGGCGTAAGTCCAGCTGTTGAAGCCCCTGGCCTAGAAGCAGAGAGCACCACCTTCTCCCGTTTCTTTCACTATTTTCATGTTACCTGTCTCGATTTGGCCTGCGCCGAGGTCGGGCCCTTCTTCCTTAGCACGGTTACGGTATCCCAATCGCTTTCTGCCATTATTAACTTTATTTTTGAGGTCACTTCTGACAATCAAGGTCGTAGCCCTTCAACTCGTCTATTCCAACCCTTTAAAACTTGTCCACAACAACACGTCTACTGTCGACTTCTTCCAAACAGACTTCTGTCTGACGCAACCACCACGACAACGTGCGCGTGCACAGCGGACTCGCAGAATTTACCAGAAACGGGCGCGCGTCTCGTGGCTCCCACTCTTAAAGAAACCGCGTCTTTATCAAAGGAGGAATATTTCAGGTATACACACATAAATACTGTGAAACATGACAATAAATAACGATATATATATAGTCAACATATATATATATATATATATATAGTTGCTTATTTATTTTGACTGATTGAGCCCTGAAATGAAGTCTGCCACTTTCGCTCGTCAAATGCGCTCCATCTAATGCTGTTTTTTGATTGGTGAATCGTCCGTAGAAGGGGTGTATCCGCTTTATTTGACTTGGGAATCCCGTGGCACATCTCCATGCGCCTGCGCGAAGGTGTGTGCGTCGAAAAAGTGAAAGAAAAAGTCGCCTGAAATTACTGTGCGAAATTATGAATTCATCATGAAGTGTCTGCAGCAAAAGTGGCACTTGATGGCCGAAGGTTTACATCGTTCTAACAACGATTCACAATAAAAAAACAGTACCCGCTAGAACACGCCCTCTCTACTTTGCCAAGTGAAAGTGAAAGTTTTCATTTCAAGGCTTATCTCATCTTGCACGTGTGTTAACAAAGTTAACGAAGAAATAAATAAATACATGAATAAATAAACAACAAAATATATTTCGTGATACACTTAATCATTTATAATTACATTTCATGTTGTTATCGTGCATTTATTGTCACATTTCAAAGAAATTTTATTCCTTGTAAATTTATTTATTTATTTTTACCTGAAATATTCCTTGATATATGTTAACCTATCTAGCTGGAATATCTTCTGATTCAGTATCTGCCTTAATTTCAGCCAACAAGGAAGTATATCCTCTGTCTGACACACTCACACTGAGGACTTTCAGCCAATGGGTTATTTAGCAGAAGTGTGTCAAACACTACAGGGGCTCTTTATACCAACAGCAATACGCCTGCATAAGGCCTCACTGGGACTGGGACTGGGACTGGGACTGACAAAAAATAAAGTTTTATTTTTAATTGTCTTGATTTTTAGTCATTCTGGTGTGTGTTCAGACCAAAGTGTGTATGTATATTTATGTATGTATGTATGTACAGTATGTATTTATATATGCATGCCATGGTGTAGCAATGGATTATGCAGACTGTGCAAAGCACTAGGGCCTACAAGCTTGAGGGGGGACCCACTAGGGGCCATATAGATTAAAAAAAAAAAAATTAATAACTAAAACTGCGGTTCCACAGTCTCGATGCAGTGGCTTCAACGTTCAATGTCTTGTTACCATCAACTCGAACCTCGATGCCTGACAACGAATTGTATGCTGCTGCCGATCTTCTCAGTGAACACTATAGTATCGACATTCCACTGGTGTTTTTCACTCAATTGTTGTCATTCCGTGTATGTTTTCAGTCCATCCTGTCAACCAAGTCGACTGTTTCAAAGAAGCGGAACTGTTGCTGATAGGTCACTGTGCACTGTTGTCTACTGTCAGTGATGTTTGCACAGCTTATATGTTACTGCTGAATATGCCAGTGACTGTTGCTGCGTGTGAACGATCGTTCTCCAAGTTAAAACTCATCAAAAATGACCTCAGAAGCACAATGTCGCAAGACAGACTTAGTGGCTTGGCTGTCCAAGTGTGCCAGACAACTTCATGTGTCAAACACTGTTGAGACGTTTGTGCAACAGAAGGCACACAAGTAAGTGCTTTAAGGTACTAGTGATATTCTAAGTAATATGATTTGTGACTTGTCAGTCAGCTCCATTTTTGTAAGCTTTAACAGTTTCACATATCTGTAATCTGTTTTATTGTTTCCCTTAGTATGGCTTACTGTGCATTAGTATCACTACTGTGAGGATTTATGAGCGAGACCACTTTATGAGGTTCATTTTCTCAGAGCTTGTGTGAAAACAGGTTCACTGTGTAGTAGTATCCTTGCAGCCAGTGCTGTCGTTTTAATCTGGTACAAATTGAAATTGCTTCATTTTATAGCACAGAACAGTTTCTACTTTCCAGCTTACGTTACATTTTAATCATCTTCCTTCAGAAAGTTGACTTGGAAAAGTAAGCAGGTCCACATTTTACATATATTTATGAACTACTATTACTACCCACACCTCCCACTCTCCATTTGTACAATTTATTTTATTTTTGCTAACTTACAGCAGCCATAATAAAGTGATTAAAAAAGTTATTAAAGACTTCATTTAGACAGCTGGTTTGTCACCAGTGTGTGATCTGATAGTGATGTAGTCACAGATGCCACTGCCCAGCCAGCCCCTAAGATCTAGGTGCGAATAAATTACTAACAATTATGCTAGACAGGAGGGGCCCACCTCAGGGCATTGCACGGTGGCTTTCAGCAAGCTATCTATGCCACTGTATGTATGTTCGTCTGTCTATCTATTATATAGTGCCTTTCTATCTATCTATCTAATCCCAGCCCGGTCACTCTGTTTGTGTAGCTTGCACATTCTCCCCATGTCTGTGTGAGCCGTTCTTTGGTTTTCCCATAAGGGCACAGTCACAACTACACCCAATCTATCTATCTATCTATCTATCTATCTATCTATCTAGTCATTCAGTCATGTGCTTACAATGGTCTAAACACACGTATTTTTTGCTAAAACATTGCTAAATACATATCACCGGAAAATCAAAATACAGTAATCCCTCGCTATATCGCGCTTCGACTTTCGTGGCTTCACTCTATCGCGGATTTTATATGTAAGCATATCTAAATATATAACGCAGATTTTTCGCTGCTTCGCGGGTTTCTGCGGACAATGGGTCTTTTTACTTCTGATACATGCTTCCTCAGTTGGTCTGCCCAGTTGATTTCATACAAGGGACGCTATTGGCGGATGACTGAGAAGCTACCTAATCAGAGCACGCAGTTAAGTTCCTGTGTGCTGATTGGCTCAGCGACGGAGTGCTGCATTAACCAGGAAGTCTCATCTCACTCATTCAGCATTAACATGCTCCTGCTACTGCTTCAGGGGCCGTGTCCAAGCACCAACAGAAGATGCAAATGATTGCAGAAAAGGTAAAAGTTTTGGACATGTTGAAGGAAGGGAACAGCTACACCGCTGCAGGACACCATTACAGCATCAATGAGTCCACAATTCTTTTTATTTAAAAAGGAGGAAAAGCATATAAGATCTACAGCCGCAGTGTCCTTTAACCAGGGCGCAAAACGAGTTGCAAGTGGACGTGATAAGGCAGTAGTCTGGATGGAATCTGCTTTAGGGATTTGGATTGAAGAGTGCTGGAAGAAGAACACTGGTGGTGCTACACAGTCGCCTGAAGAGGCTCCTTTAGAAGAGCTGTAACGCTATCCTTTGTTGTGCAGTAAAATTAAACTCATCGTTATCGGACAAGTCGTCGTGTCATTGTAGGTGAGTAACCATAATTAATTATCTATGTACAGTACTTATTACATGTACATAGTTTAGTGTCATTGTACACACATTTTACTGTATACAATTTTTCTTACATTGTACGTATTTATTGCTGGTGGCCTGTAACATGGCTGTAACATATGTGATATCGGAGACGCTCGATATCTTTAAAATAATATTTAGGTTTTACTGTATATAAACTGTGTTTACATACATAATTTCAATGAATCTTACCTAATATCTAAGAGAATACAAAGGGTTTATGCTGTATAATTGTGCGGGAAATGTTTATAATAGTGTGGGAGAGTTTATAAGGGCTTAAAATATATAAAAAGAACCATATGAGCATATGGTTTCTACTTCGCGGATTTTCACCTTTCGCGGGGGGTTCTGGAACGTAACCCCCGCGATGGAGGAGGGATTACTGTAGTCCACAAACAGTGAGCCCCTTCACATGGGATCACACTTTTGAAGACAGAGCTCCTGACCAATGAATGAGAGGGAGGGGCAGTTCTTTAATTTAAAAACACAATCCTGTGTGTAGGTGTAGCCGTAACCTACTTGTTCCAGGAGAAGGCACTTGTTAGAAACCATTAAAACCTCATATTTTCTCAATACAACAAAGATTCGGAACACTAAAAAATATATCTGGCTTTTTACAGAAGCTCTTTAAATAAATTAAATTTACATTTACGTTTACTTATTTGGTTGACACATTTATCCAATGCGACTTACAACATTAATGATGCAATTGGCTACATTTGTTTTGGTCAGTTGTTTGGAGCACAGGATATATATAATATATTGTATAGAAAGACATTTTAAAAAGAAAGAAAACTTCTGACTTGGCACTCCCAGTCTCATTATGCAGACATGTTGCTGTTGATATAAAGGAGTCTCCATCGTGTTTCTTGACCCACTTCTGCTGAATATTCATTGGCTCAAAGTCCTCAGTGTTGTTGTGTCAGAGAGAGGATGTGCAGCATTGTTCATAATAGCAATCTATGAGTTTTGTTTTAGTTCACTATTCTGCTGCAACCTCCAGAGTGTCCGACATGCATCACATAACTGAGTCTGGCCTTTTAATTAGCATGTTGATTCGATGGTCCTCTGTTGAAGTGATGCTACCAGCCCAGCACACAACACTGGCCATCACAGACCTGTAGAAGGTGTGAAGGATGTCATTACTCACATCAAAGGAATGCAGTCTCTTAAAGAAAAAGACTGCTTAGTCCTTTTTATGACAGTTTCTCTGTGTTTCAAGACCAGTCCAACATGTCAGTGATATAGACCTCCAAGTACTTATAGGAGTGGACCACCTCTACATCCCCTCCTTGAACTGTGACCAGACATAGAGGCTTTTTTATGTGGTGAAAGTCAGTAAGTGGTGTCTTGGTTTTGCTGATGTTAAGTTGCAGACAATTCTCTTTGCACCAAGTGTGGCACGTGGCTGGGGGTGGTACCCAGCCGGGACGCCCAGGAGGACTGGAGGAGGGCTCATGCCTCCTCCGGACCACGAGGGGGCGACCGCCCTGGTTATATTGGGGGCCACGGGTACAGGGCTTGGAAGCTCAACCCTGTAGGGGCCCGTGGTCACCGTCAGGGGGTGTCCCCATGCCTGGAGGACTTGGGACCCCAGCATTTCCGCCACACCCGGAAGTGCTGGGGGGAAGAAGAAAAGAGACACCCGGAGTGCTTCCGGAGAGACAGCCGGCACTTCCGCCACACAGGGGCGTGTCAGCGGAAGATTGCCGGGAATCACCTGGAGTACATCCGGGTGACTATAAAAGGGGCCGCCTCCCTTCAATCAAGGCTGGAGTCGGGTGGAAGAGGACGAGGTCTGAGAGTGAGAGAGACAGAGGAGAGAAGGAGGCGGCCTGAAGGCATATTGTGGACAGAGGCCTGGACTGTTGGGGTGATTGGTGCTGCAGCACTGGGTTGTGCACTTAATGGACCTTATATATAGTGTAAATAAACGTGTGTTGGGAACTTAAAATGATGTCTGTCTGTCTGTGTCCGGGCTATCTACCACACAAGAAACAAAGTTCTCCCCCCGACTCTTCTCTTCTGTCTCATCCCCCTTCTCAATACACCTCGTAAGTGCAGAATCATCTGAGAATTTCTACAAGTCACCTGGCCTGTTGTTGTTTTTGTAGTGTGAGGTGTGCAGAGGGAAGAGAAGAGCAGACAGGCCTGTTCCTTGTGGTTCTCCAGTGCTGCTCACACAGTCCTTGAGTCTCATAAACAGTGGTCTGCTTGACAGACAGTCCATCATCCAGAACCCCACAGGCTCATCCACCTGCATATCTCTGAGTTTACCCCTTAACAGTAATGGCTGGATGGAGAAATCAAAAAACAGAACCCGGGGTGGGGGTTGATTTGTTTCAAAACTAGTTTTGTTAAACTTGACTTGCTTGTATGGAATGTTATTTGATTTTAATAAAACCAATAAAATGCAAAAATAAATAAATAAAAACAGAATCCTCACAGTGCTGCCAGCTTTGTCCGGCCTTGTGGAGCAGACAGATCATTTCATTCTCCACTCCAATCTTTGTCTGGCAGGCAATCTGCGTTGGGTTAAGATGGTCTACCACCAGAGGACTCGTAGTCCAGGACCAGTCTGTCACGTGGATTATGCGGCATGAATAACATGAGATATTTTTGTATGTACTTTTTTGATACTCTTTGCTGTTGTCCAGCGTCACCAGTGGGTCCCATTCTATCAGAAACTTAGTTATGAGAGCCTTATTCTCTCTTCAGACATCTTAAATAAGGCCTCCATTACTTCACATAGATTAGGGTCACACCATGTCTAAATTCAGCCCTGGCCATACTGTATCTAGGGCTCCCCATCTGAAGGTGTTATCAATAATAAAATTTGTGCTGAGAAGCGCTACTGTTTAAGCTAGGAGTCCCGTTGGACGCAGTGATGTTGTGTTAGGACTGAGGCTGTAAGCTCAGCGTCACACGCTGCTGAATGTTGGCCAGATCTATTAAAAATATAACAGTCTTCTTCAGGGCCTTTGGATCATGAAGGCCTAGTTTCTACTAAATCAGGTTATTTGATTAATTGCTTGAGAAGCTCCTAGTGGAGCATATGTTTTCCTTCTTAAAAATAGCTGCAGATTTCCAGTGCCGTTTCAAACTCTGGGCACAACAGAGACAGAGCGTATGTAAGGTTGGACTGTGGGTGTCTTGTTACAGAAGTTGTGTGCCCTGCATGGGGTGCTGAACTCTCAAAACCTGACACAAACAGATGCAGACACAAGTTTTTTCACAGCAAATAAGTGTTTTATTCGTGGGAAGGGCTTTTTAGCCGTTTCCCACAGCCCAGTGCCCAAGTACAGTAAAGCACGCAACACTTTCTTTTCTTCTTCATTTTTCTTTATCACTCTTTCGCTCCTCTACCTCAACTTTTCCCAGCAAGCTGTGTTCTCCATCTCCCAACTCTGGCTCCTGGAGCTGTGGCACCAGGCTTCTTTTATTCTGCACATGGCAGTGCTACCGGTGCCCCGTTAGCGTGGTCTGGAAGCATTTCTGGGTGAGGTGGACGCCTGATAAAGTAGGGCTACGCAGTCCCTGCATTACCCAATGGAACCCAACAGGGCTGTACTGAACCCCAACTCCCATGAAGCCTGGTGGGAATCCGAGGCACTGCTGCAGCCCAGGGGGGCAGATATCTAGTGTTCCGGGGGAAGCAATGCCCGATGCCTGTTTTCTCTCCCAATCCTTCTTTTATTAACTCTCAGAGGGCTGAATATAGTTTCTGGAAAGTTATGTTTTCTCACAGAATACAACATAAAACCTCTGTTGCTGCATGCTGTGGCTGCCAGTTAGGCTCTCTTCATGTGGCTAGGACAGCAGTAGTCATCACGGTTGCAGTGCATTACAATCTGGTTTCTACCTGTTATCATTGTTAAGTGACAGTCCTCCTTGGCGAACATTGTCAGTACCACGATTACCTGGGGACCAATTAGCTGAAGCTGGAATCTCTCACATTTGTTTTCGATCACTTGTATCAAAATCAGAGTCCGACAAGTCATCGTCCAGTTCAGAGATATTAGGCAAATCGTTGCTCACGGAGTATTTTGCTTTATGTATTCACTTTGATCTCTCGACAGAGGTCAGTGCCATTTTTGATGTTGTTTGCTCCTTGCTATTCACATGAGCACAGGAAATCTCGGTCAATCCTTCTAGCAACGAGAGTCCAACTAAAACGTAATGGTTGGTTTTGTCACAGTTTACAGTTCATTACCATCCTCAACTACTTTTTTTGACAAAAGTCGACATCAGCCCTGAAAGAGTTAAGGTATCTCTGCCAGGTAAGGGCCCTGGTTGTCCGCCATAGTTGTTAAAGTGATGTGATCCATTCTATGGCACCACTTCTTTTTCTGGCCAAGCTTAGAAAGTGACAAAATTTACCATTGCAGCAAATAAGAGCAAGATAGTGTTGGTACATATGTAGCTGACTGGAATCTGACTTTCTCTTTCCAGAAACAAACGGGGAAAAAAAAGGGCATCACACAAACGGTTTCTCCCCTAAACAGTATCTACTGTGCTTCTCCTTACTTTAATAACACAATAAACACATTACATATAAAACTATTTACAAAATATTGTTCAGATTTCCTAGGGAAAACTATTTACAATATGCTTAGCCTCACACAATAAAAAATATTCTAACTTTATAATGATAGATTCTTAACAAAAAAATACAGTAGCATACCGTTCCAAAAACAAAAGGGAAAAAAAGAACAGGGCGTCACACAAGCGGCTTCTCCCCTAAGCCTATTAAATAATAAATCAAATCAGTTACAAATTATTGTAAACAAAACTATTACTACAAAATAAATAAAATAATATGTAGAATAAAAATAAAAACCCAAAATACACATTTGGTCAACTGTACACGGCACCGAATTACATTAACACACTGTTCACCACGCTAAAAAAAAATATAACCATTAATTTTTTCTTAAGCATTCAAAAACTACATGTACAAGCTTAGGAAAGATACACATAACTGAATATACATTTGAACATTTTCAAATAATATACACGACAAATAAAATAAAATACAAATCAGAAAAAGCATGGGGAGAGCTGAAAACACCACCTACCCCAACAGCATCCACCGCGCTTTTGGCGGCAGAGCCAAGAAACGTGGTACATGCAAGTTGTGAGATGTAACACTAATTAACACCCGTACTATAACACATTATATGATCGGTATGCTATTATTTACAAGAATAATTGATTTTGGGGAAGTTCATAACTAAAACAAAACAAAATTACAAGTGACAGATTACACTTTGCTACACATGCACATTTTGGACTCGAGAGCAAGCATCTCGACTCACCAAGACCCAGTACATCAGCACATAGTTTGTGTGGAGTTGTCCAGCATTGGCCATTTTTCTAACAAGACAAATCAGGTTTCAGTTCAGCGAACATTATAGAATCTCCATAGAGGGATGCCACTGTAGCAAATGCATCACCATCTGACAAAACCACAGGAATATACCATACTAGCCAACCCGCGGCGTAGCATACGCCGCATAATTATTTATTGATGGGTGAACACTTCCTGAAAGACACAGTTGTCCAAATGGGGTGGGTTTGAGGATACGACTGTGAGTGAATGAAAAGATGGAACTCTGGAGAGAGCAACACAATGTACTGCATTCCAGTACATTACAGTGAATGCAGGAGGAGTGTTAGAGTTGGCGGGCGGGGCTCTGTCTTGCGTGTGTGCGTATCCCATGGTCGGGCGACTTGGTGGATTATATATAGAAAAGCTGCCGGAACCGAAAAGAACAATGAAAAGTCAATGTGGCTCAGAGGTACATGTGGACTGTAGCAGGTAGATAGACAACCCGCGGCGTAGCATACGCCACATAATTATTTATTGATGGGTGAACACTTCCTGAAATACACAGTTGTCCAAATGGGGTGGGTTTGAGGATACGACTGTAAGTGAATGAAAAGATGGAACTCTGGAGAGAGCAACACAATGTACTGCATTCCAGTACATTACAGTGAATGCAGGAGGAGTGTTAGAGTTGGCGGGCGGGGCTCTGTCTTGCGTGTGTGCGTATCCCATGGTCGGGCGACTTGGTGGATTATATATAGAAAAGCTGCCGGAACCGAAAAGAACAATGAAAAGTCAATGTGGCTCAGAGGTACATGTGGACTGTAGCAGGTAGATAGACAACCCGCGGCGTAGCATACGCCACATAATTATTTATTGATGGGTGAACACTTCCTGAAATACACAGTTGTCCAAATGGGTGGGTTTGAGGATACGACTGTAAGTGAATGAAAAGATGGAACTCTGGAGAGAGCAACATACAATTGTCCGTGACTAAAAACTGGTTGTGGCAGATACAGGCATATCTTTTTGAAAGTTTGGCCCTGTGCCTTATTAATTGTCATTGCGATGGCCAATCTAACAGGAAATTGAACAGTCAAGTCAACGTGACTCACAGGTGCATGTGGACTGTACACAGACGAAAGCGACTCAGGTGAGGAGTTGGGGGAGGACACATGAGCAGGCAGTGCGCATGCCTCGAGGGCGAGGGTGGACGCGGGAGAAAGCGACTCAGGACATGGTATAGAACTACTGGGCGTGGCCATCACCACCAGCCTACAATATTCAAATATCATACAGAATGCTCATGGGAATGTCGCACGACTGAATCAAAGTTAAAGGAGAGAAAATACAAAAGACTTTGCAAGTTAAAATTTATTTATTAACACAGATTTGCACATCGACATCCATCCCTTAATCTGGATCCACTTTGTCCAAACATATGTGCTTATGGTTGTCAACCAGTACTTTGCAAGAAGTGCCGGTGCGTGGAGTAATGCTGCCTGAGTCAAAGTGCATTTTTGCTGCCCTTGTACAGTTGCCAACACCCAAAACCGCAAGTTGTCCTTATTAGGCATGCGATATTTTACTTTTGTAAAATAATAATAAAACGATAAAATGTGATTAGCTTCTAAACAATAAAACGCAAATATGCATTAAAAACAATTCAAATGCTTGGTGTGAAACTCGTCCCGCCTGCTTTCCTTGCGTACATCATGCTCACTGCCTGCTCATGCCTCGAGAGCGAGGGAGGACGCAGGAGGGAGGTTAGAATTGGTGGGCATGGCTCTGTCGTGCGTGTGTCTTGCTTGCCATGGACTTAGTGAATTATATATATAGATAGATGTGCGGCACGTGCAATAAAAGTACATCATTATATACTGCTGAATACACTTTGATAAAATTTCTTTAATTTGGAAGCACTATACAGAGTCATACACAAGTCCCAAATAACAGGGAGTGTGTTTCCCTGCAGCACCCTTTTGTGGCATCCCCCTGGCCCCCAGCAGGGCTGCATTACTGGACTACAATTCCCAGCATTCTCTGCTGGTGTCTGAATCCAGGGCTGCTGCCATCTACCATCCTGGGGGAATGAATATCCCTTAAAGCCAGGTCTTTGCTGTCCTTCCCTTTCACCCTGGCCCAGAGAAGGTACTACAAATATATCTGGTCGGGACACCTGTCCATCTGCCTGTGGCTTCCCAACCGGGTAAGGAATCTTCAATTCCTGGTTGAGACTTCTGTCCATCCACCCGACAAGTCTGTTTCGGGTTTGGCACCTTTCTCTCTTGTGGCCGGGATGTCTGTCTATTCTCTTGAAGCCTCCTGTCCGGGTAAGGAACCATCCCCTCTCCTGGTTGGGATGCCCATCCATCCATATATATATATATATATATATATATATATCTTGGCAAATCGCATTGGCGATTCTAAAACCCTAGTGTATGGGTGTGTGTGTGTGTGTGTGCGCCCTGCCTGGGGTTTGTGTCCTGCCTTGTGCCCTGTTTTGGCTGGGATTGGCTCCAGCAGACCCCCGTGACCCTGTAGTTAGGAAATAGCGGGTTGGATAATGGATGGATGGATATATATATATATATATATATATATAGATACAGATATAGATATATCTATATCTATATATCTATCTATATCTATTATATATAAAAAATCTTAGGTCAAGACGTGATCATCTCGGAGAGACACTTTGAAGACTTCTTGCACTTCACGCCCTACTTACAATTTCTCGGAGAGACTTTAACGCCCCACAAGACAAGGAAGTGAGACAAAAGGACAGCTGCTGTACAGGCTTTTTAATGAACGACGCGCAGAGCAACATGCTGAACACACAGCTCACCAGCAGCTAGCAGACAGCCAGCAACTGATCCATCCACATCTCCTTAGCATGCGTTCAGCATCCCCCTTCACAACACGAGAGGCAGAGATGCGAAGTGGCTAGCATGAAGTGCACCCCCAGGGGTGGGGGTTATGGGGTGGAAGAGCGAAGCGAGTAGGGGGCACAGCCCCCAGTATATATTGTGGAGACTGGCTCGGACACAGACAGGCAGACACACTCATGTCACCCAACACACGTTTATTTACAATACTATTTAAAAGTCCAAGTGCCACACACCCCAATCTTCCCCAAAGTCCAGGCCAACCACTCTGCCTCTTCGGACCACCTCCTTCTCTCTTTCTCTCTGACCTTGTCCTGCTTCCACCCGACTCCAGCATCGAATGAAGGGAGGCGGCCCCTTTTATCTGTACCCGGATGTGTTCCAGGTGAGCACTGGCAATCCCACGAACACACCCCAGTGTGGTGGAAATGCCGGCTGTCCTCCCAGAAGCACTCCGGGTGTTCCCTCTCTTCTTCCCCCCAGCACTTCCTGGTGTGGCGGAAGTACTGGGTCCAGGGTCCTTCAGGCCGGGGGACGCCCCCTGGCGGTGACCACGGGCCCCTACAGGGTTGGGCTTCCAAGCCCTGTACCCGTGGCCCCCAATACAACCAGGGCGGAAGGCCCCTCGCGGTCTGGAGGAGGAATGAGCCCTCCTCCTGTCTTCCTGGGCGTCCCAGCCGGGCATGAGCACCGTCCGGGTGCCACAATATATATATATATATATATATATATATATATATATAATATATATACTAGCCATCCCCTGCAGCTACGCCCATATAGTAGTGAAACGGGACAGTGAGGAGGGGCCGCCCGGCTCCCCACTCCTGATGTCACGCCTCCCCTCCTCTTGGCCCACAGCCTCTGTCTCAGATTAGTACGAATATATCACTCCTGCAAGTGAATTATGATTCTTAGCACGATGAGAGAAGTCGAAAAATCAAACAGAATGTTCAAGCAAATAGAAAAATGCTAAGCAGAGGTGAGGTACATGCCCAGAGGCTGGCACATGGGTGAGGAGGGCCCCGTCCCATACTCCTCCCCTGAGCCCGCTGCGTGTCTCTCAGATTTGCACAAATAAATCGGTACCGCAAGCGAACTATGATACTTAACACGATGAGAGAAGTTGCAAAATCAACCGGAATGTTCTAGCAAATTATAGAAAAAAAACCAATCTAAATCCGTTAAGTAGTTCTCTTGTGAAAAGCGGACATACATACAGACAGACATTGGATTTTACTGTATATACTGTATATATATATATATATATATATATATATATATACAGTGAAATACGTTTAACGCGAAAACGCTTAAGATGAAATATCAGTCAACACGAAATAATACAACGGTCCCGACAAACTACTATGTATTTTCATGCATTTTTTTTCTCTTAACACGAAACGAAAATCGCTTAACACGAAAAGATTTCCCTTCTGGGAAAGAACAAAATACGGAAAACACCAGCCGCGCAGGCGAGATTTAAGAGGGGTGTGAAATGAAAGAGAGGTGGTTTCACATGTTTCGTAGAAAGGAGGCAAACTTGGCTTTGAAATACCCTCGGAATAGCCTGTGACACGAGCCAATTTTGTTTATCTAAGCTACTTTCACCCTCCACCCCTACAAACGCCACACAAAAACATCTCATCTCTCATCAGTTAGCTTTGGAATTCGGTGACGAGTACATCGCAGTGTGAGTAAAAATCAGTGAGTTTGGTTCGCGTTTTTTTTTTCTATTTTAGAAGAATTTTTTTTACGAGCACAATGGCAAAGAGCTCAGGGGGAAAGCAAACTGCTATTTCGCTTAAAATGAAGATGGAGCTTCTTAAGGCTGTTGATCAAAAATAGAAGACGAAAACGGAAATCTGTAAAGATTTTGATATTGCTATCTCTACATTATCAACAATACAGTAATTAAAAAAAAGAGAGCAAATTACGGAAATGTTTGAACGGAGTAAGTTTGAGCCAGAGCGAAAATGGATGAGAACGGCCAAACACGAGGATTTAGAGACGGTTTTACTTGTTTGGTTCAAACAAGCGAGATCTCAGAATGCTCTCATTTTTATTAATTACATGCATATATACATATCTATGTAAATAAAATGTACTCTAATAAACTTAATTTTGTTGAATATACTGCATCTTTTTTTTTTTTTTGTAATATCCTTTAACACAAAATTCTTTTAACATGAAAAAATATTTCAGTCCCCTCAGTTTCGTGTTAAACGATTTTCACTGTATATATATACACACACACATATACACACACACACACACACACAGTGGATTCAGAAAGTATTCAGACGCCATCACTTCATGCACACTTTATGGTGTTGCAGATTTAATTTTAAATGGGTAAATCTGACATTTTTGCCAGTCAATAACCCATAATGGCAAAGTGAGGATGTCATGAAGTTGCTTGGGTTCAAAAGCACAGCTGCCAGAAACACTGTCGAAATTGCCCACTAGAGGGGGAAAACACCATCAAATACCCCATCAAGAAACCCAAAGGGTGAAGACAAAGCTTAGTAAAAGCTTAATAAAAATTAAAGTTTAATTTTACAAAAATGGTTGTGCGAGCACAAAGCTTCAAAGAGCACAAAGGAGATGCCTGAAAAGGCAAGGTGAAATTCTGAAACAGAATCCAAGAGGCAAAGTCAAAAACAAAGCACAGGGTCAAAAATCCAGAAAACACAAAGTTAAGCAGTAGCACAGTAACTCGCCCAAACACTCTCCACTCCAGTGCGCTCAATGAACTGCCAGGAATTATGGGGAGGCCCTCTCTTAAAACCTCACAGTGTGTGGTGCTGGGGAGTCACCCGCTGCACTTGGGTCCCAATCCAGGTGGTTTGTTGGGTGGTAGGTACGGCACCATGCTATCAGAGCATGCTCCCAACCAACCTCCCTTAAATAGGGTGGAGGGCCATTCCTGGTGGTGATGGACCACCCACAAAGCACAACAGACATAACTAAATCTCTCCCCCTTTTCTGAAAATATACATCTCTGTATAAATACATAAAATCCAACGTCTGCCTGTCTGTATGTCTGTCTCTTTTCACGAGAGAACTACTTAACGGATTTAGATTGGGTTTTTTTTCTATAATTTCCTTGAACATTCCGGTTGATTTTGCGACTTCTCTCATCACGCTAAGTATCATATTTCACTTACAGGAGCAATTTATTTGCATTAATTCAGGATAGAGGCTGCAGGCCGAGGGGAGGGGAAGCGTGACATCAGGAATGGGGAGCCAGGCAGGGCCCTCCTCCCTCACACGCCAGTCTCCGTTCAAGTCGGTCTACCTCTGTGTTTTGGAGTGTAATTTGCCTCTGCTTAGCTAGCGATACCTGTTTGTTTATTGATTTTTAAAGTTTGTCCTGTTTCACTACTACACAGGCAGAGCCGCAGGGAACAGCTAGTAAGAAATAAAATGAGCATTAATGCAAATAAATGATAAAAAATGAAACAAGCCAGACATGAAACACAACAATGAACAACAGCCAAGGGGAAAAAATGCTGGCTGAAACATGAGAGGACGTGTTCTGTGAAAGGTTTCAAATGTATTAAAAATCAAAAACTGAAATCCCATACCCATAGACATATTCAGGCCCTTAATTCAGTACTTTGTGGAAGTCCCTTTGGCAGCCATATGTTAGCCATTAGGCTGAGGTACAGAAATATTTTCCCAAACAACAGATTACCTCTTGAAGTGCCAATATGGAGACACTGGGACACTTTTCATAAAAAAGATACAGTTCTGACCATTTGGCTCTTTCAGTAAAAGTAACAACTCAAAGATCCAAGCTTATAAGTGGAATGGCACTTTTATAAGATTCCCCAGAACTGAATTATATATTTCTGTCTTGAGATCCTGCCTGCTAGTGGACCTCAATCCTGTGTTTCAGCATTAAAGGTTCCTGTGTGTATATTTTGGGCTCTTTTGGATGTTTGTAGATAGATAGATAGTGTGGAGACTGGCTCGGACACAGACAGGCAGACACGTTCATGTCACCCAACACACGTTTATTTATAGTACTATTTACAAAGTCCATGTGCCCACACGCTCCAAAGTCCTGGCCACACAACAATGCCTTCTCTCTCTTCAGGCCGCCTCCTTGCCGTCCTGCTGACATCATCTTCCTTCCTCCCGACTCTTGTCTCCGACTGAAGGGAGGCGGCCCCTCATATCTACACCCGGATGTGCTCCAGGTGCTCCCCGGCAATTTTCCACAGACACTCCCCAGTGTGGCGGAAGTGTCGGCTGTGTACCTGGAAGCACTCCGGGTGTTCCCTCTTCTCTTCCCCCCAGCACTTCCTGGTGTGGCGGAAGCGCTGGGGTCCAGGGTCCCCAAGGCATCAGGGCACCCCCTGGCGGTGGCCACGGGCCCCTACAGGGTAGAGCTTCCAAGCGCTGTACCCGTGGCTCCCAATAAAACCAGGGAGGACGCCCCCTCGTGTCCTGGAGGAGGCACAAGCCCTCCTCCACTCCTCCTAGGCGTCCCATCGCCAGCGAAGACCCGTTGGTCCGAGCGACACACCCCGTTAGGACGGCTCAACCCCGAAGTGGGTCCTACTCTCTGTCCAGGGTCCAATCCGGCACCCTGGAACTCTCTTCTTCGGCACCCCCTCCGAGATCTCCTCTCCCCGCTGTTTAGTGCCGCTCATGCCTTCGCAGCCTCCGCTGGTTGAGAGGCTGCCCCATCGCCAGTGAAATGTCGTCCAGCCAAACGGTCCATCTGATGAGGGTCGGCTTCCCACGAAGCAGGTCCTACTGCTCGTCCCAGGCCCAATCCTGCAACACACAGAAACACAGGGGCAGAGCCGCTGCCTGGACACCCTTCCCTGGTGTCCCTCTGTGCCACGCACTGGCAGCGCTCCCCCCTTTTACAAGGACCCCGGAACTTGCCTGTTCGGAACCTTTTCCGCGGGTTGCGTGTCCCTCTAGCTGACGGGACCGCCTGCTTTTCTCTCCCTTCTACTGGCTCTGGGGAGTGGCCCTTCACTGGACGTGCGCACCCAGCAGCACGTCCCTTCCTGTTGGAGGAATCGGCACTCAGCTCTCGATCCCTCCTTTCCCTCTTGGAGGCCCTGACGGTTTGAGTCTGCGCATGACAAGCGCGCAGCCCCATTCCCGTCTGCGTCCCTGCAGAGCGACGGGAGACTGCCGCGGGCTCGGGGCATCAGGCACTAGGACCCAGGGCACTTGTCAGCCCCTGTCCGCCCTGCCCTCTGGCTGTTACTCCCCTCACCACGCGAGCAGCCTGTACCACGGCATCCGCTGTCGGAGACCTACCAACATGGTCCCGATCACTAAAATCACGGTCCCCATCGGTAGGATCTCCCTTTCTCTGTATGGGGGCGGTCTCACTTACCGTCCCCCGCCGCGTCCCTTCGGCTGAAGCCTCCAGCACCGCGCCGATCCGCCCACTGTCGCAGCGTCATCACGGACGTGGCAGCCTTCACCTCCAGCTCCTTCAATCCTCTACGGAGGACGCGCATCACCTGTAAAAGTGACTCTGCGGGCTGCAGGCATTCCTCCAGCTCCCGCAGAGTCACTGGCAAGCACAGAGAGTCAGTCGGCAGTTGCCCTACCTTTCTGTCAGGCATATCCGCCGGCTGCTCTCTGAGGGGCCTTCCCACAGGCCCTGTCGGGTCCTTCTTCAGCCCGGGATTGACACTCCTTGTGCCCGCCTCCATCCAATCATCGGCGGGCTTACCGGACACACCGGCCAATCCCGTGCCTGTCACGGTCCGCGGCCATTTTGGCTCTGTTTCCTTTTCTCCTGGTGCGGCGACATGCCTTCCTGGACTCCAGCAGCAGCTGCTGCTTATTGAGCTGCAGCGTCTCCTTTCTTGTGGCACTGCATGCCGCCACCTCGGCGCCAACGACAGCCTGAGGCACGGCATACCGCTGCCACTGACGCAGACCCAGGCAGTCTCTGCCTGCAACACAAAAGGTAAGCTTGCCCCCTCGGGGCCTATCGCCATTAGGCAGGGCACTCACCTCCTGGGTCTCGTCTCTCTGGGGTGCCGTCCTCCTCGCACTTCTGCCTCGGACGTCCTTAGCGACAGTGTGCCTGCTGGAGCACGCTGCACTCAGGCAACATTCTTGTTCTTCTCCCTGCACCAGGGGAACATGGCCATGTAATAGACCGGTGGCGGGCCGCGAGGTGAATCGTTCACGCGGGGTTGTAGGTACACCGCTCCCGCGGCACGTGTGTGGGCGCATCTGCTGCGTCGAGCCGTCCACAAAATTTTTATTTTGGGGTCCCCGTCTTGGAACAGACAGAGGGCCCCACGTTGGGCGCCATTGTGGAGACTGGCTCGGACACAGACAGGCAGACACGTTCATGTCACCCAACACACGTTTATTTATAGTATTATTTACAAAGTCCATGTGCCCACACGCTCCAAAGTCCTGGCCACACATGCCTTCTCTCTCTTCAGGCCGCCTCCTTGCCGTCCTCCTGACATCATCTTCCTTCCTCCCGACTCTTGTCTCCGACTGAAGGGAAGCGGCCCCTTATATCTACACCCGGATGTGCTCCAGGTGCTCCCCGGCAATCTTCCACAGACACTCCCCAGTGTGGCGGAAGTGTCGGCTGTGTACCCGGAAGCACTCCGGGTGTTCCCTCTTCTCTTCCCCCCAGCACTTCCTGGTGTGGCGGAAGCGCTGGGGTCCAGGGTCCCCAAGGCATCAGGGCACCCCCTGGCAGTGGCCACGGGCCCCTACAGGGTAGAGCTTCCAAGCGCTGTACCCGTGGCCCCCAATACAACCAGGGAGGACGCCCCCTTGTGTCCTGGAGGAGGCACAAGCCCTCCTCCACTCCTCCTAGGCGTCCCGGCCGGGCATGGACGCCTGCCGGGCACCACAATAGATAGATAGATAGATAGATAGATAGATAGATAGATAGATAGATAGATAGATAGATAGATAGATAGATAGATAGATAGATAGATAGATAGATAGATAGATAGATAGATACTTTATTAATCCCAAGGGGAAATTCACATAATCCAGCAGCAGCAGCATACTGATACAAAAAACAATATTAAATTAAAGATTGATAATAATGCAGGTATAACAGACAATAACTTTGTATAATGTGAACGTTTACCCCCCCGGGTGGAACTGAAGAGTCACATAGTTTGGGGGAGGAATGATCTCCTGAGTCTGTCAGTGGAGCAGGACGGTGACAACAGTCTGTCATTGAAGCTGCTCCTCTGTCTAGAGATGATCCTGTTCAGTGGATGCAGTGGATTCTCCATAATTGATAGGAGCCTGCTCAGCGCCCGTCGCTCTGCCACAGATGTCAAACTGTCCAGCTCCATGCCAAAAGTAGAGACTGCTTTCCTTACCAGTTTGTCCAGGCGTGAGGCATATTCCAAGTCAGTGCTGCATTATATACTGCATATTCAGATCTTCTAAAGCAGGGGTCCCCAACTCCAGACCTGGATGGCCGCAGTGGCTGCAGGTTTTCATTTTAACCCTTTTCTTAATTAGTGACCTGTTTTTGCTGCTAATTAACTTCTTTTGAACTAATTTTGCTTGACTTACTCTTGAAGACTCAGACCCCTTAATTGTTTCTTTCCTTATTAATTAGCAGCCAAACAATAATGAGATACAAAATGAGCCAAAACATGACCAGCAAACTGTGTCCATCATACAATATCTGAAAATAAAGAAAGATGAAGGACTCAGGAAAGTTGAAATGCTCAGGTCCACAAATCATTCTACTGGTGCTCTTAGAAAAGAGAAAATCACCAATTTCAGAAATGTCTGCTATTGCACAATGAGAGCAGCAATCAGCCATGGAATTAAAAAAACGGGTTTAATTAATAAGAAGACTCAGCGCCTAATTAAGCAACTGGTTGGCGTTTGAGGCCCTGACTTAGTTGGTCTTCTGTTGGCTCACTCACTTCACATCTCATTTCTGTTTGGGTGTCATTTAAGGAAAGAAATGAAGCAATTCAGAGGAACGATGGAGAAATTCAGGGAAACATTTCTTAAAAAAGAAGTCCATTAAAATGAAAGGAAAAGCAGTTAATTAGAAGCAAAAACTGGTCACCAATTAAGAAAAGGGTTAGAATGAAAACCAGCAGCCACTGGGGCCCTCCTGGACCGGAGTTGGGGACCCCTGCTCTAAAACAAATAACCATTTTAAGACATTATTATAACTCCGAAACTGCGGTGATTTGTGCATGCAAAAAGGGGAAAGGTGAACATTTTTCTCCATACTTTAAACATCTCAGAATGACCGCCGTCTATCAAAGCCATGTGTTGTTTTTCTCTGTACCCTGTTAGTCATGTCTGGTGTGATGACCAAAGTAAGAAGTTTAAAACCAGACGTAAATTACAAATGTGAAAATGCTCAAGTAAAGTGAATCAGTCAGAAGCCGAGCACGTACTCAAGACCTGTTCAGATGACCCCAAACTCAAATATGCCAAGGAGGCCAGAAGCTGGACAAAAGAACATTTTTATTATAGAAAAAGGCAATTACAAAATACACAAGTTAGTAGGTTAATAAAAATTAACAAGAAGACAGGTTAAAAAACAATATGTCCTCAATCTCTCTCTTGATAGGTCTCATGCCTGCTCCTATTAATTTCCTTCTCTTTCTTTCTTTTGCCACACTTCCTTCCACCACTAATCCTCCAAACTTGAAACTCTTCTTTGTTGGCATCTAGAAGAGCCTTTTGAAACCCCTGTGGAAAGTCCATCTTGGGAGGGCTCTGGGACTACTACCATTCCCAAGCCGAGACCTCCTGAGGTCATCTGTGGAAGGTCGAGCTTTTAGTTTCAGGGCCCCTAAACTGTGGACTGGTCTGCCTGCTACTATAAGAGATGCCTCTTCAGTCTCAGCATTTAAATCCCGGCTGAAGTCTCACTACTTCAGTTTAGCACACCCTGACTAGAGCTGCTGATTAACTGTGCAGACTGCATCTCTGTTGTTGGTCATTAACACTTAAACATAATATGATAGTTAGAATTTGTTACTAACCCTCACCTATTCTGCTTCTCTTCTCAGTACTCAAATGTGGCCCTTGGTTGTTTCACCTGCCTAAGATAAAGTCATCTCTGATGGAGGATTGCAGGAATCATCGGGTAGAAGGGTCCTTTCATCTGATTGGCTGGCCCAGCACTGACTCAACTGTGGAATGGCCAATAGGGGGAGGCAGCTTGATGGCCGAGGTCTCCAGGACTCTGAACAAATCCAAATTATGGGATGTCATCTACTGTTGAATTCTGCTCTGTACTTGTAATATTTCTATTGTACTATTATATTATATTGAGGATTACTTGTGTTCTGTTCTGTGTATTGTATTGTATTTACCCTTTTTTGACACCCACTGCACGCCCAACCTACCTGGAAAGGTGTCTCTTTTTGAACTGACTTTCCCAAGGTTTCTTCAATTTTTTCCCTACAACGGTTTTTTTGGGAGTTCTTCCTCGTCTTCTTAGAGAGTCAAGACTGGGGGGCTGTCAAGAGGCAGGGCCTGTTAAAGCCCATTACGAAACTCCTTGTGTGATTTTGGGCTATACAAAAATAGATTGTATTGTATTGTATCTGGGTGGAGTGGAGTGTAGTGGCCTCAGATATACCTGCAGGTCTGGTTGTTATCTTATATTTAAAGGGCTAGGCCAATCCCAGGTTAAGACAATGTCACATTAGATGACTTTTGTGGGGATTTGCAGTCTTTGGCTTCATTTATATTATCTTAGCTAGTCGGAGGCATTCAGAAGACAATCGTCTAACGTGGCATACCCAATGAATGAGACCAACTAGTCTGTGAGTGGCTATGAAGAAATCAAAGACATAACGAAAAATGCAATTAAAAAAAAACAAAAAAAACAGATAGTACCCCAATTTACTTTGGTGTCTGTTTTATTAATAATATTTTATTTACTCTTATTTGAAAGAAGTCATTTAACATACGTTCAGTTACAGGACTGAAAGCAACAACAGTACAAAGAATTGTAAAGATGATTGCCTCATAAATATTCAATCATTAGATTTTTATTACTAATTAGGGCTTAATTTTAAACCTTGCCTTTTTTCACTATAAGTCATTGCACTATTTAAAGGAATGCCTTGCTGTCTCGAACAAGTAATACTGTGCAATATCCAGAGCTGCCAAACATACGGACATTCAGAGCACATATAAATCAAGAATGTGAGGGTTGATTTTTTGGTCTCTTTTGCTGCTCCACCTCTCCAATGACACGGCACCCGATCAAACGCAAAATCACCATGGAGCACCACATTAGACTACAAATGCATTCCTTTAGTGATTGTTATTACAATGTAAATACTATGTAATTACTACTCTGTACTACAGCCAAAAAATGAATGGAGAGCACCCTCAGTTTACTTTGGGGTCTTTTTTTTATTTATTTTTTTTAAAAACTCTTGTATGGGAAAAAAAGAAATGGATGTCCGCCTGCTAATGTACAACATCATGTACCTACACCGGGACCTGTGATTGCCAACAATTTAATTGACTTGGACTGACAGACAAACCGTTGCCACCAATCAGTGTTTTTCTTTAGTTTTGCCAAGGTACCTACCATTTCCGTACACTTTTACTTGTCATCACCCCTCTGATTGTGAGCGTGTCATCGCTAATTTTGCACAGCACCACATTTAATTTTGCGCTTCACCTCATTTCAATGTGCACATCACCTTAAGAGTGTGCATCACCTTTTTTAATTGTGTGGCACCACATTTAATTTTGCGTGTCACCTCTTTGAGTGTGTGCACCACCTTAAGTGTGCATGTCACATTTAATTGTGCGCCTCAACTTTTTTAATTGTGCGGCACCACATTTAATTTTGCGCGTCACCTCATTTGATTGTGTGCATCACCTTAAGTGTGCATGTCACATTTAATTGTGCGCGTCACCTTTTTTAATTGTGTGGCACCACATTTAATTTTGCATGTCACCTTAAGTGTGCAAGTCACCTTGTTTAATTGTGAATGTCACATTTAATTGTGCGGCACCACATTTAATTTTGCACGTCACCTTTTTAATTGCATGTGTCACATTTAATTATGCGCGGCACCACATTTAATTGTGCGGCACCACATTTAATTTTGCACGTCACCTTAACTGTGTGCATCACCTTGTTTAATTGTGTGTGTCACATTTAATTGTGCGCGGCACCACATTTAATTGTGCGGCACCACATTTAATTTTGCACGTCACCTTTTTAATTGCATGTGTCACATTTAATTATGTGCAGCACCACATTTAATTGTGCGGCACCACATTTAATTTTGCACGTCACCTTAAGTGCGCGCATCACCTTGTTTAATTGTGTGTGTCACATTTAATTGTGCGCGGCACCACATTTAATTTTGCACGTCACCTTAAGTGCGCCTATCACCTTGTTTAATTCTGTGTGTCACATTTAATTGTGTGCGGCACCACATTTAATTGTGCAGCACCACATTTAATTTTGCACGTCACCTTTTTAATTGCATGTGTCACATTTAATTGTGCGCGGCACCACATTTAATTGTGCGGCACCACATTTAATTTTGCACGTCACCTTAAGTGCGCGCATCACCTTGTTTAATTGTGTGCGGCACCACATTTAATTGTGCAGCACCACATTTAATTTTGCACGTCACCTTTTTAATTGTATGTGTCACATTTAATTGTGCGCGGCACCACATTTAATTGTGCGGCACCACATTTAATTTTGCACGTCACCTTAAGTGTGTGCATCACCTTCTTTAATTGTGTGTGTCACATTTAATTGTGTGCGGCACCACATTTAATTGTGCGGCACCACATTTAATTTTGCACGTCACCTTAAGTGTGTGCATCACCTTGTTTAATTGTGTGTGTCACATTTATTTGTGCGCGGCACCACATTTAATTGTGCAGCACCACATTTAATTTTGCACGTCACCTTGTTTGTGTGTGTCACATTTAATTGTGAGTGTCACCTTTTTCAATTGTGTGGCACATTTAATTGTGCACATCACCTTGTTTTATTGTGTGGCACCACATTTAATTCTGTGTGTCACACCTTTAAATTTTTTGTCACTTGCCTTTCAAGGCCACCGTACCATCCATCTGTCGAGATTGAGATGGTATAAAAGTTTGTTTTTTTTTAACAATTTTTACTATTTTGGGAATTTTTAGGCCCTCCCCTTGCATCTACTAAAGGCCCTTTCACATTACAAGACTTTTCCAACAATTTCAGTCACAGCCTTCATTTACAAATCCATAGGTTTGTTTGTACCTTAGTCATAGGGTCAGCACTGTGTTTGCAGGACAGCAGACAACGACAAACAACAAATACTATCCGGAAGAACAATGCATAAAATGCAGCAACCAGGAATGCAGAATGCGGGTGTTTTGGACCTCACAAACAAAACAGAAGCTCATCTGTCTTACGTCTTGTATTTCATGTACCATGATAGAATGGAAAAAAGAAAAAAAGGGCAAGGACTGAGGCTGAACTCGCCGTACCTTTTAACCCACCACACGCTATTGGCTGTCAGAAAAAGGGCCGAGCACAACTGTGCTGAAAAGACGGCCTGCAGTGGTGTAATTTGACATGCCCCGTGGTTTTCAGTTGTTATAATTGACATGGTCAGGTGATGAGATCAAGTCTGACAAACCCTACAATTATCCATCCATCCATTTTCCAACCCGCTGAATCCGAACACAGGGTCACGGGGGTCTGCTGGAGCCAATCCCAGCCAACACAGGGCACAAGGCAAGAACCAATGCCGGGCAGGGTGCCAACCCACCGCAGAACCCTACAATTAGAAGTGACGTAATAGATAGATAGATAGATAGATAGATAGATAGATAGATAGATAGATAGATAGATAGATAGATAGATAGATAGATAGATAGATAGATAGATAGATAGATAGATAGATAGATAGATAGATACTTTATTAATCCCAAGGGGAAATTCACAATAAGATGACAGTGGCTTAAGGTTTAAATGAAAAATAATAAAATCCATCCTTCCTTTAAATGTTCATACAGAGGCTACATCATTCTCTTTGGTGTTTGCTGAGTTATAACATTTTAAAAAGGCTGCTTTCACTCAAGGAAATCTCTATATTGATACTGATATGGTGCTCAAACCAGCCTATGTTGTTTGAAAGAACTGCTCCAAAGATGGAGGTCGCTACCAGGCACAGGACATCTCCGATGCTGCGTCACTGTTTCGCCGAGTGTAGACAGGAGACCAGCCAAATTCAGTTAAAGCATCCCCAGCAGCCAAAGGCCTTTGCCAATTGTGATACTGTTTTCCATGTTGCTTCCTCTTCCAAGTTCGAGGTTTTGTGTTCATCTGCAATGAATATAACAACAAAAGATTTGTATGGAAACAATATCTTGGAGTGCTGAGCTTGTAAAACATCTTATGTTCCAAAATATAGACGAAAAGACATGGAGGAGGGGTGGCACGGTGGTGCAGTGCTGGCATGGCTGCCTCACAGTAAGGAGGATGGGGTTTGCATCCTTATCTTCCTTGTGTGGAGTTTGCATGTGTCTCCATGTCTGTGTAGGTTTCAGTTTTCTCCCACAGTCCAAAGACACACAGGTTAGGTGGATTGGCGATGCTGAATTGGCCTGTGTGTGTGGTTGGGGTATGAGTGTGTGTGTGTGTTTGTCCTGAGATGGACAGTAGCAGGATTTGAACCCACAACCTCAGGATCTGAGGTCCAAAGCCTTACCCACCATGCCACAATGCCTGCCTTCTTGAAAGGAAGCGCTGAATTTCAATGCTATCTGTGAATGTGGCAGACCAAAACATGCAGTGGATTCAGTGCGTATTCGAGGAGAGCAGTGCGGTGGTGAGAATTTTGGCAAAAGGGAGGAATTTTGGAAAGAGAAACCTGTGTTTTTTTGTGCTTGTTGTGACATATTTGAGGTGATTTGGTTAATAAACCAACCTTTATTTGAACCCGGCACTCTGCTTGTGTGTTCGTGTTGGGGTTTGGGACGTTGACACCCTGGTTTCCATCACACTGTCACATTGTGGTAATGTTTTTTTTTTAAATTAGTCTGAATTGGTCTTTGTTTGATCAAAAGTCCAATATGCTAACCACTTGACCGAAACCGCTAATTCAAATATATGTCTGTTGGCTAAAAGCACTATATATACAGTGTCACAGATGGCTGGGGTTCTTAACCAGCCAGGACGCCTGGAAGGACCGGAAGCTGGCATTTATATCTTCCGGGCCACGAGGAGGCAACTGCCCTGGGTCAGGAGAGGACCATGGGAAAGGAGCAAAGAGGTTCCAACCCATAGGGACCCGTGGCCACCGCCAGGGGGCGTTTTAAGCCTCATGGAACCCGGGAAAGATTTACTTCCGCCACACCCGGCCAGATGGATGAAGATCCTTCCAGGGTCGCCCGGAGTGCTTCCGGTGCAAAGGGCAGCACTTCCGCCACACCAGGAAGTGCTGCTGGAAGAATGTCATAAGACACCTGGAGCACATCCGGGTAGAAATAAAAGGGGCCGCCTCACTACAGTCTGGGAGCTGGAGTCGGGAGTGGGAGCAGGACAAAGCTCCTGTGAGGAGAGGAAAGGCGCCATGGACATTGAAAGAAGCCCGGAATAGGGGTGATTTGGTGCTGGGAGCAGTGTGTGCTGTGTGGGACAGTGTATAATTGTGCTTAATAAATGTGTGCATTTTATAAAGATTTGGTTTCCAACTAGTGGTGTCCGGGTAAGTCTCACAATGGCACCCAATGTGGGGCTTTCGACCTGTTCCAAGGCGGGAACCCCTATAAATAAATATTTTGTGAGCTGCCCGGCACCTCAGTCAACCACACACACGCGCCGCATGGAAGAGGCCCGCACACGCACCGTGGACGTTCCGCGAATTGCCCAGAGGCCGTCAGCGGTTCCCTGAAGTGTCGTGTCCCACCCGATGGGGGTGAGGAATGCCAGCCAAGGCAGGAGACCGACAGATTCCCCAGCGTTTGCTGTCTCCCTGAAGACCGCGATAGGCACATCCACTGACATGGCCGGTTGGAGGCTAGGAGCTCTGAGAGATGGGATCCAAGAGGTGAGTCCCAGCCCCTGCGATAGGCGGCCCACGGGAGTATGCCGTGCAGGGCTCTGTATCGCTTTTACAGGAGGGGACTACCTGGATCCGTGTCGCCGGCTGGGGTGTGCCGATCCTGACAGCAAAGCCGGGACGGCGGTGCTAGAGAAAAGGGAGGATCTGCCACGTCTTGAGAAGCCGAGGCAGAGGGGCTGCAGCAAGTCTCACAGACCCCTCGGGAGAAAGGCGAAGATGGAGGCGGACCGGAAGTCCCTCCCCATGACAGGCGAGGGATTGGACAGTGTGTGCCATGCTCCCGTCAAGGATTGGTCGGCAGCGGGACCGGCAAACGTCCATGCTGAGCAAAGGGAGGGACCAACGAAACCCGGAAGAAAGCTCCAGAGTGCACAGCCGGTGAATAGGACCGATCTAAAGGTAAGTCCTTCATCGGCTGATGCTTTGTTTGTGCCTGCAGGTCGAGACAACCCGGAGATTACCCTTCGGTTCACAAAGTTGTTGCGGCAGATGGAACGTGACCTTCGAGTCTGCATAGACAAGCTGAAGGGGAAGGCGATCGTGCCACGTCAGACGTTACTTCACGGGGCAGAATGGCGCAGCGCTGGAATCTTTGGCCGGAGGATCGCGGCGGTACAGGTGAGTGAGACCAGTACCATAAAGGAAAAAGGAGAAGCGAGCAAATGTCTCCCGGTATCGTGTGGTTCTGGTGAACGAGTAGCCGCGTCTCCGACAGTGGAGGCGACGCGAAGAGCCGATTGCGTGGAAGGCGTGGAGCCATGACGCCGGCTGATGAGTTCCGTGGGTCTTAGTGCCCTACTGCCAGTACCCGCATCAGTTTCACGCCGTTCCACAGGGGTGCAGATGGCAAGGGGTCTCTTCCTTTCCCATAGGGAGACCCAAACCATCAGAACACCCCAGAGGAAAAGGAAGAATCGGAGGATGACGTCTGACTCTTCCTACAAAGTGAGACGTGAGCCTGTGAGCTCACGTATCGTGACAGGCCACCCTTTGCAGTGGCAGAGGGAAGCCCCGAAGTCAGTGTGGATGACGAGAATACAAGCGGTCCCAGTACTCAACCCAAAGATGGGGGAACGAAGGACATAGAGCGGGTGCCGAGGTTTCGGCAACCAGGGTGCCAGCCGAAGGGGGGAGCGTTGGCCCTTTTATGAAATAAAAGACGCCAGACAGTGGCATCAGGGCAATGGCTCTGCCCCTGTGTCAATTTTATTTCTTATAGGACCGGACCTTGGATGACAGCAGTGTGAACCTGCTTCATCAGAAACACCCTCGTGGGACTGGCCGCTACGCCCGATGGGTCTTCGCTGGCGGTGGGGCAGTGTCACAGATGGCTCGGGTTCTTACCCAACCGGGACGCCTGGAAGGACCAGAAGGTGGCATTTATATCTTCTGGGCCACGAGGAGGCAACTGCCCTGGGTTATTAGAGGACCATGGGAAAGGAGCAAAGAGGTTCCAACCCATCAGTGCTTCCGGTGCAAAGGGCAGCACTTCCGCCACACCAGGAAATACTGCTGGAAGAACGTCATAAGACATAAGGAGCACATCCAGGTAGAAATAAAAGGGGCCGCCTCACTACACAGTCTGGGAGCTGGAGTCGGGAGTGGGAGCAGGACAAAGCTCCCGTGAGGAGAGGAAAGGCGGCCACGGACATTGAAAGAAGCCCAGAATAGGGGTGACTTGGTGCTGGGAGCACTGTGTGCTGTGTGGGACAGTGTATAATTGTGCTTAATAAACGTGTGCATTTTATAAAGATGTGGTTTCCAACTGGTGGTGTCCGGGCAAGTCTCACAACAGTATATGTGGGTATTTATGGAAAGTATAATATATGGCAATGAGACATTTAAATGTGACGTAATTAACGTAGAAATCTGGGTCAAAATTGATGAAATATTGCATTGTCACCAGAGATCAGCATGTGTGCAAAGCTTGACAGAAATCAGTTTGGTAAAAGTGGGTAAAAAACTTGCAAAATTTGACCCGGATAAACAGGGAGGGCAAGTTGAATAAAATTGTGTAATAATCTCTCTATTATAAAAAAAAATCTTGGAAGGAGACGAGACGATTTTCTCGGAAAGACACTTATACGTCCCATGAGAAAGAGATTTAATCAACGCCCGGAGCCGGAAATAAAGGACAAAGAGTAGATGACAAAGTAGAACTTTGTAAAGAATTAAAAAATGTTGGCACGATACACATGCAGAGCAGGTTAGAGATAATGGAAGTACGAAAATTCGAAAGTCTCAAAAAAAGGATAGGAAAGATCTCATGAGCGCAAATAAATGGAAATTATTACTCAGTGAAATAACAGAACAGCGAAAAGAGATCGAATATATTGTTCGGATTTTAACTTTAAGTCAGAGACTTGTAGATCATCTAATTCGTGTTGCCATCAGGGAAAAAAAAGTAGAGTTTCTTCCCAATGAAGAGGCGTATCCGCGGGAATTAAAAGATTTCAAAAACGTTGGCATGGTACACATGCCAGAGCAGGTTAGAGACAATGGAAGTACGAAAATTCGAAAGCCTCAAAAAAAGGATAAGAAAGATTGCATAGCACAAACAGAGGGAAATTATTACTGGGTGAAATCGAGAGAAAAAGAGATCAAATATATTGCTCGGGTTTAAACTTTAAGTCAGCAACTTTTAGATCGTCTAATTTATATTGCCAGCAAGACTTAAAAGATTCCAAAAACGTTGCCGCGGTATTTAGACCCGTGAGACAAAGACTTTTAACATGAGATTCTTTCAAGTCACGCCTGACTTACAACTATTTTCAAACAAGACCACCGTCATCTAACCTCAGTCGTGTGAATGCTTTTGGCAGACACACTTTCTGCGCTCTCAGCTCTTATAAATTATATCAGGACAATAATTTTATACGTTCTAGATGACACGTCAATGACAAAGTGAAGACGAAAGAGCATTCGACAAACATTCGAAAAAGTCATTTTATTTATTAGAGAGAAAGAAACGATGTTCATTCACAGGCAGTTATACATTGTGTTGTCAAGATGTAAGTCCAAACACGGAATCAAAATTCAATGCAATCCTGAAGAAAAGTTAATTCCAAATATTGTTTTTACTAAAGTTTTAAAGTAAAAGTGAAAATAATGCATATGTAACAATTCCCATGAAAATAACAATCTCTTTAAATTGTATATCCGGTAAACCAAACCTGGGGGTGGACTAGTGGAGCCCCCTAGTAATAATCATAAAACAACAAAAAAAGATTGTGTTGTTGGGACTGACAATGAGGTGGAATTGTTATTGAGAGTAACACACGAGTAGAAGGTGAGCAAAGTGGATAAAGAAACGAGCAGGATCCAATCTGGATAGGGTCACGTAATAAACACAACCCATCTGAGTCTGCGTTTTCAAAGCACTCCATTTTCAGCCACATTTTCAGCCATCCACATTGCAACGCTGAGCTCGAAATTTCCTGCTCTGGAGAGCATTTTCAAAAGTCTCCATTTTCATGGGTTTAAAACCCAGGGGTAGAGTGGACGAAAGGTGAAAACAGAGAGTAGTGCCTGCATTGTTTAAAAGAAATGGAGGTAGTCTGAGGTGTGCGCTCCTCTTTTATTTCCCCACCTGCTACGATGTGATTCCTTTAAAAGAGACAATAGCCAGCAACACTGCAAGATGGGTTTGTTCAAATGCAGGAAGCACATGCAAGAAGGGGGGTAAGGGCAAAGTTCAGGATAATTCCCAAAGGTCTCACAATTTGAGAGGAATGTGCACTGCACTCACCTGGACGAAAATAGTAGTGTTCATCTGCAGAGCTTCCATTCGCTCATTCAGTCTGGCCAGCCATTCTAGGTGATCCGCAATTAAAGGTTTCAGGTCAGTACCTTGCTGCTGAATGGCACCAAATCCACAGTCACTGCTGGGACACAGAGCCTGAATAAAACCAGGATGTAAATTTACAAGTGTGATTGATGACCCATAGAATGTTCCATTAAATAAACCATAAAATGTTTACATAATTGGACCATTAGTTAGTATCAGCCAATTGTCCTGTCTGGAACTAATTGGAACTATCTGTGTGTCCTCTTGCAAGAGAAGGCTTTGCACAACCAAAGAAGGTGAGAGCCATCAATGAGCCTATGGAGTACCTCATACCCACCCAGAGCAAAACACATTGTTTAGACAATGAAATTAGTTTAGTTAGCTAATAGCTGATTTGCCCCAATGTTACATTCAAGTCTTTTCTAAAAATTCATGACTTGTAAGTCTGCTGTAAGTTTAATGATGGTATCGACACTCACTGGCCACTTCATTAGGTACACATTGCTAGTACCTGGTTGGACCCCCTTTAGCCTTCAGAACTGCCATAATTCTTCGTGGCATAGATTCAACAACGTGCTGGAAACATTCCTCAGAAATTTTGGTCCATATTGACCTGATATCATCACACAGTTGCTGCAGATTTATCATCTACATATCCATGATGGAAATCTCCCATTCCACCACATCCCAAAGGTGCTCTACTGGATTGAGATCTGGTGACTGTGGAGGCCATTTGAACTCATTGTCATGTTCAAGAAACCAGTTTGAGATGATATGAGTTTTGTGACATGGCACGTTATCCTGCTGGAAGTAGCCACCAGAAGATGGTCATAAAAGAATGGACATGTTCAGTAACAATACTCAGGTAGGCTGTGGGATTTAAATGATGCTCAGTTGGTACTAAGGGGCCCAAAGTGTGCCAAGAAAATATCCCCCACACCATTACACCATCACCAGCAGCCTGAACTGTTGATACAAGGCAAGATGGATCCATAATTTCATGTCATTGATGCCAAATTCTGGCCCTACCATCTGAATGTCACAGCAAGAAATTGAGACTCGTCACTCCAGGCAATGTTTTTTCAATCTTCTATTGTCCAGTTTTGGTGAGCCCATGTGAATTGTAGCCTCAATTGCCTGTTCTGAGATGACAGGAGTGGCATCCGGTGTGGTCTCCTGCTGCTGCCTTTCTATCAGCTCAAACCAGTCTGGCTATTCTCCTCTGACCTCTGGCATCAACAAAGCATTTTCGCCCAGAGAACTGCCACACACTGGATGTTTTCTCTTTTTTGGATCATTCTCTGTAAACCCTAGAGAAGGTTGTGTGTGAAAATCCCAGTAGATCAGCAGATTCCGGAATACTCAGAGTAGCCCATCTGGCACCAACAACCATGCCAGCATGTTCAAAGTCACATCAATCACCTTTCTTCTGCACTCTGACATTTGATTTGAACTTCAGAAGGTTGTTTTCACAATGTCTTCATGCCGAAATGCATTGACTGGCTGATTTCACATTTACGTCTTCAAGCAGTTGAACAGGTATACCTAATAAAGTGGCCAGTGAGTGTTTATAAAAAGTGCTTGAATTCAGTCTTCACAATTCCACTAGATGTCCTCAAGTTCATGACTCATTGATTAAATGAAAGAATTCTTGTGGATGACCATTGTCAATGATCCATTAGCATAATCATATTCCTCCTCATCTTAGCTCATAGGGTTAGCAGACGGACATGTTGTCAGGTAAATTTCTGACTTCTGCTCCTGACACTTCCTGTCACGTGTCACCTGCCTTTGACGTTGTCCATTTTGCTGTGTTTCCTGTCAATTACTCACAGGGGCAGAATAATAGAAGACGAGCACACCATTCTGTAGGTGCTCAAGCATTGTGCCGAGTAGCCTAATCTGTTAATGGTCCTCATCTTTACTTGGGTTTGGTTTTTGGTTATATGGATTTGTGGGTTGGTGTTTTTGGATTTTAACATTTTTATGCATGCCTGTGGTTTTTCACTTGCTGATGTAATCTTTTAGCCAGGGATCCTCCCCAGTTTATGATTAATTTTTTTCCTGAGTTTTTCATTCAATTCTCATCATTATTCAGCTATTACAGTTATTTACAGCCATTTTTAGATAAGTGGTAAAATAATCAAAACACCTGAGTAAATCAGTCTTTCTAATTCTATTAGATTCCAGTTCTTCTGTATAGTTATGTTTAACTGTCACATAATTTCACAGAACATTTTCATGTTGATGCTTATTTTGTGTTTGTTAGTTTGTCAAATACTAACACTAAATTTAATGTGTTCATCAATCCCACATTTTGGATTTTGATTGCTATGACACAGTGTGAGGATATCACTTACTTACCAGTCTGGGAGGATGCTGTCCCAGATTCTGTGACAGTCATGTCAACCAAACCCAGAGTCTGGAATCCGATGCTCACAATGAGGGAAAGCCAGACAAACACTGGTGTGTCGTAGGTGACCTGGAGTTTCCTGAAGTCACTCTTTGAAAGTACAGCCAGAACTAAATTATAAATAAGCCACAATGTACCTGCTACTCCACTGTGGTAACACTGGCTGCATGAAACACATGTTACAAACTGTGCGTGACTTTTGAGCAGAGGTTGTGATGTTGTGAGTAGGAATATGAAAAAAAAAAAATTTGGACGTGAGCATCAGTAGGGCCTAGGAACCAAGTTACCCAAACTATTCTATAACATTTCAGTAAATATTTACCACTCTGATGCTGATCTTTCTGATCATAAAATAGGTCCTTATGATAGCAATTGATGAGAAGAATTCATAATTAATTGCAGAATTACGGTATTTGAGGGTTCCTCTTGAGTACATCTTCCTCTTGCACAATTTGGCTCAAAACCTAATCAGCACATTGTCATCTCATAAAAGGCTTAAGTTTCGAGTTTGGTGTTTTTCCGTCCAGCCGTTTTAGCTCTAGACTGTCCTCAATGAACTGTGACACACAAACAGACACACACCCATCATCGAGATATCAATGTTTTCGTTATCAGGGGACCCTAAAACAATGAGTTCCG
The DNA here is from genome assembly GCF_900747795.2 of Erpetoichthys calabaricus. Lineage (NCBI taxonomy): Eukaryota > Metazoa > Chordata > Cladistia > Polypteriformes > Polypteridae > Erpetoichthys > Erpetoichthys calabaricus. Next base: position 14,666,722 of record NC_041402.2, on the reverse strand, counting down.
ATCAAAATTTTTGACGAATCTAAACCTTTTGCTTGTCCCCCATAGACAATAAAAATTCAATAAAAAGCACTTTACTGTCGAAGAAGGCAAGATCATATTTGGGAATTGTCAGTGTTATGAACTGGGTTCTGTTTTAACTAGAAAAGCTAACACGTCAATTTCTGTGATTAATGTGGCCCATTTAACATGTTAACATGTCCCGGGTCGGCAACGTGGCAGAGCTATGGTCAGGGCAGCATGTATTTTTTTTTTTTAACATTACGAAACAATAATTCAAATAAGTTAAGTGTGTACCTAAAGAATTACATACACATCCAGTACCGTATTTATTATATACCACCTTTAAAATTTTACACAAAATAAAATTTTAATTTTTCATAGATTCTGTAAAGCTTATGAAATGTTTCGTTATCCCAGACCTTCTTACATTTTCCTGATATAGACCAGGGGGCTCGTAGCTCCTCATCACTGTGTCAATTGCCTGCTTTTGTTTTTCAAATGTGTCAGTGCCTTGAGCAAGGTAAAGGTGCTATATAAATAAAATTAATTATTATTATTACTAGACATTAACGGGTGCTAGAACAGTAGTGCATTCTCTTTGATAATTTTTTTTACGCTCATTTTCCTTTTCTTCTATAGATCTATTTGCTCTTCTGAGTCTTTCTCTTTTAGCGTTTTTCTGACGCTCATTTTCTTTTTCTTCTTTTTTAGGTGGCATGTTGTTAGTAGATAGTCACAGTAATATAGGCTTGTACGTCCGTAATATTTTCTGTTACAGTAATACTGGCTTGTATGTGGCTGTAATATGCGTCACTGTATTGTGTGCCTTTAATTTTCTCTCGCAGTAATACTGGTTTGTATTTCAGTAAAATGCGTGTAATTTTCTCTGACAGTAATACTGGCTTTGATATCGTAATATGCGTTTAATTTTCTGTCACAACAGTGGGCAATCAGCAGATTTTCCCCAGTAACTGATGTAATGTGTGGCGTGCAGTTGATACTCGTGCTTGTGGTGTCTCTCCAGCAAGTACTGTGCAGTTCCCCAGTAAGTATTTTAATCCCTGCTGGCTTGCAGCTGATTATTGTATGTGTGGCGTCTCCCCAGCAACGGATTTTATGTACGCGAAAATAAATCTACTTTTAAAAGTCATCCTATTGTAATATCATGAAAATTCGTATATTTAGGAAAACCCCTCCAACGACTGACACTTTACCGGGCCAGGCTTCTTAATCGCAAATCTGACATCCTCAGAGTGAACACTTGCACAACAACAAACACTAATCCCACCTCTTTGGGGAAGCTGGTCTCCGCGTCTCAGTACCCGTTTGGATTTTTCGTGCCTTTTGTTTTAAGTCTTACCTCATTTACAGAAATCCAATTGGATCGACCACGGGATATTTTATAGGTCCCGCCCTCTCTGTCTTGTGTGACGCGTCAGGCGGCCTCTGAAACATCTGCTCAAAGCACCGCACCGTGCCCCGCACATGCGCACTTCACCAGAAGACACACACACACGGACACTGGACGCACACAGGGGTTTTATTAAAGAGGATTGTTATTATTCAGTTAATAACAGGGGGCCTGCACTCCTCCCAGGGCCATTTTAACAGCATCATAGAACCCCAGGCAGGGTAGTATGCTGGGGCGCCTGTTTCGATAGCAAAACAGAAACATACATAGGCATCAGAAACATTGTGGACTCCTATTCTCCTGTGGCCCCCAGCCAATGGCCATTGTGCCCATACGTTAAGTCAGCCCTGAATCCCCCGACCCCACATTCAGCCATATTAAGGCATCAGGTAGCTATAATTGGCAGAGCTGCAGTCTGTGTTGAGGTATTTATCGGGCAATGAGTGGTCAGGAACTATACAGGTAAATGAAATACAGTAATCCCTCACTACTTCGCGGTTCACTTTTCGCGGATTTTATATGTAAGCATATCTAAATATATAACGCGGATTTTTCGCTGCTTCACGGGTTTCTGCGGACAGTGGGTCTTTTTACTTCTGGTATTTGCTTCCTCAGTTGCTTTGCCAATTGATTTCATACAAGAGATGCTATTGGCGGATGGCTGAGAAGCTACCCAATCAGAGCACGCAGTTAAGTTCCTGTGTGCTGCTGATTGGCTCAGCGACGGAGTGCTGCATTAACCAGGAAGTCTCATCTCACTCATTCAGCATTAACGTGCTCCTGCTACTGCATTCAGGGGATTATCACCTTCATCGTCATCATTTTTACTGCGCAGCATATTCATCACCATCATCACGTCATATATAGCTACGTGTACTTCGCTATACAGTAAGTGTAAACTTATCTACCGATTTCATATTGCTTAGCAGTTGTTCCTGTTATTAATAGAGTAAAGGGTGGGTTGTAAACAATACAGGGAGGGTTTAAAAACGTCCAAATACACGTTAAATAATTAAATAAATATGGTGTCCCTACTTTGCGGAAATTCAGTTATCGCGGTCGGCCTTGGAACCTATCTCCCGCGATAAGTGAGGGATTACTGTACTATGATCATGGCAGTTCTGGTGCAATGCTAGAGAAAAGTTGCGAAAAAAGTTTTTTTCATTTCATCTATATATATAAAATCCCTGTGTGCGTCCAGGTGTCTGTGTGTGGGTGTCTTCTGATGAAGTGCACATGCGCGGGGCACGGTGCGATGCGCAATATTACTGTCAGAGAAAGTTAGAGGCGTTTTATGGAAATACAAGCCAGTATTACTGCGAGAGAAAATTAAAGGTACACAATACAGTGACGCATATTACAGCCACATACAAGCCAGTATTACTGTCAGAGGAGATTAAAGACATATTACTGACGCGCACGCCTGTATTACCGCCAGAGAAAATTAAAGGTATATTACGGATGTACAAGCCAGCGGACGTACAAGACGGTATCCTTCAATAAGGGCGCGCACAGGCATCCTTCAATAAGGGCGCGCTCAATTGAGGTCGCCCTTTTGAAGCTCGCCTTTTTGTGCACGCCCTTATTGAATAGAGCCGTACAGGACAGTATTACTGTCACAGAAAATTAAAGACACACAATACACGGCGGCAGCCCACGAAGAACGGTCAGCTCAGCAAGTAAACATCAACAAAAGAAAGGCTGAAAGAAAGAAAAATACGACCAACAAAAAGAATGAGGTCAAAGTCCCTTGCCATTTAATATAGACTGTTCCTACTAATGTTTATGCACTACTGTTCTAGCGCCCGTTATTGTAACAGGCTAAATGACTTGTGTTTCTATAAGATTGGATTAATGTCATACCACATAAGTGCTAGATAAGTTATCTTTAGGTGGCACTAAAACCAAATAATTCTCTAGTTCATCTGTATTTAACTTGCCAGTCTGCCAGGTAGTTTAAAGTGCTGACTGTCTTTATTTAATGACAAAATTGTACAAAACAGAAGTGTAATGATCATCCGTCTCCATGATTCCAGTTTACAGTATCTTCACTTACTGTATTTATGCAAAGAATGCAACATAACCCTCCAAGTAATGCATGGCATCAGTTTTTAAGTGAGACAGTGGCTATGGACATCTTTTTTTAGCATGCCAGGAGCAAAGGTGTAGGTAGATCAGGGTTTTCCAACTGTTTTTAAGTGGTGGCACACCCACAAAATCCCAAGGCACACCACGATTCTACCAACCACAAAAACTTTAAATCTCTTAGACGTGCTAAACTATCCGAAAGGGCGGGACGGGGGTGGGACAGGGGCAGCAAAAAAAAAGCAGCTAGGAGGTTGATGTTCGCAGACGCAGCACTTGGTGAGCACTGTAGCTGTGTTTATCCAAAATTATCAAAGTTCTGCAGCCTTTCGTTCACTTCATAGGATGACTCTAGCTACAGTGTGACGCGTGTTCCAAATAATTCCACAGACAAAATATCTTTGTTTTAAAAGTTTTACTAACATTTCAAGGCAAAACAGTTCACGTAAAAATAGAGAAAAAATTGGTATTAAAGAAGAGAAAAATTCCGTTTTAAAGCTTATTTCTTGCTTCATTTCTCTAAGTTTGGTCATGAGGCATGTTAAGCAAGTTAAACACGTTAAACACAGTCAGAAAACTGTATGCCATCTCCTATTTGAAAACATAAAAGCAGCAGGACTATTTCCTCACTGGCTTAATTAACATTCTGTTCTGCAGAAATAGCAAAGAAAATTCTATCTTATGTTAACTTACAGGGGGGGTAAAAGGCTATACTATATTCTAGGTAGCTGTAAGAAACTAATATTCTATAGAAACTAAGTAAACACTATATGAATTTAGCATCAAACATTAATTGTCTAAGATTGGCTCTTAAAAGCACTTTAGACTTATGCCCCAACTGCTTTGTCCACTCAAACAGGTGGTCCTCTCTGCCAGCCTCACTCCACTAACCCGGGGTCAGAGGCAACTCCTATGACGACTTCCCATCAGCTCGGCGAGAATCACTGGCGAACATGCCCCTAGGAAGATGGACCCCCCAACACGTCTCCTTGCCTGCTACAGTGCTCTCTAAGTGCTGTGTCTGCAAAACGGCGATCTCAGAGCTGCTTTTATGTCGGCTTCCCCACGTAGTCCCGTCCTCCTCATCTCTCTCTCACGTCAGGACCGAGCAGAACTACACCGTTAATTGAGAAACACTTGTGTGGAGTATAATCATCAAGTCGTTGACGGTGATGAACAATTGAGGATGGCATTTATGGAGTTTTAACACAAATTGGAATGTATGCCCATTTAAGAGATGCTAATTTCAATTAAGTCAGATCTTCAGCAGTGCATTCAAAGTCTACAGTCACTTTAATCGTTTAATTTTACTTTGACACGTCTGTGTCTCACATCTCATACCAATTTGATAATTAATACGTTGGCCTAATTTTCTTTTTGCATTCTTTTCAACTTGCCTTTCAGGAAGGCTTTCGAAATCAGGTTGTATCTGCTCAAGTCGTATTTTGTTAAAAGGTCAGGTTTCAGTTCATTGTTTAAGTTTAAACTATGCCATTGATTCCTTTGTGTTGATTCTACATTAACGTTGTGATTCAGTGAGTATTTACTTCATGATTTATGTATTAATTTTATAATTACATGTTTTAATGTTAGATTCGATTAATCGTGATTAATTACCTACATTTATGTGACTATTTACAATTTCCAGCCCTAGTTTTAACTTTTTCTCACGTTTTTCTGTACTCTTTTCAGACCATTTCACTAATGGTTTTTCAGCCATTGAATTGAGGCATTATTATGTTTAAAGTTTTGATGCTACTTTGAATGAATCAACTTTAAATCACCTTTGTAATATTACTGAGTACGGCTTTAATACGGAGTTGTGCTGCAATCTCTTTTTCACGCCAACACCACTGAGGACTGTAGGTGGCCTGTTCAACAGTAAGAAGTGAGCTGATAATTAGTAACATCGTACTTCTGATATATCCAACTAACCAACGATATTGACTGAAACGGGCAAAGCCAGGTAAGACGTCTAGTTTTAACCTCCTTAGCGTTACAATTTTTCTCAAAAAAACATGTAAAAAGAGTTGCATTTTTTCACTTGAAAAATAACAGACATGTAAAAAGTATAATAATAAAAATACATAATTGATAACAATTATATGAGATTAGTATTAATAATAATTACATGAAATTAGTATTATAATTATATGAAATTAATAATAAAAAATAAGATAATTATATGAAATTAGTGTTAATAATATTTATACCCATCCATCCATTATCCAACTCGCTATATCCTAACTACAGGGTCATGGGGGTCTGCTGGAGCCAATCCCAGCCAACACAGGGCGCAAGGCAGGAAACAAACCCTGGGCAGGGTGCCAGCCCACCGCAGTAATATTTATATGAAATTAATAATAAAAAATGATCATTAATATTATTACTAGGGGGTTCGCCCCCTGCTCGCTTCGCTTGCCAACCTCCCGGCCTGCACTATGTGCCCGCCACTTTGTGTCTCTGCAGCTCGTGTTGTGAAGAGGGGGGCTGAACGCACCCCAAGAAGACGCGGTCGCTCCTCTGAAACCCCCTCTTAAACGGTGATACAATGGGAAACAAATAGTTTTGCTCGATCAGCTGCTACCGTGCCACGTGATCTGCATCTCCCACAGCGCTTCGAACAATTAAAAGTCTGTACAGCAGCTGTCTTTGTCATCTACTTTTTGTCTTTTATTTCTGGCCCCAGTATGGTTAAATCTTTTGGCACAAAGTCTTGTCTCGCGGGGCATGAGTTTTTGATATTTTTTTAGTTTATAATTTAAAAACGGAATAAGAATCTGAAAATCTAACAACATCACGTTAAAGTTCGTTAAATTCTGAAAAGAATGATACCAAACATATATACTTAGGTCTTAAAATAAGCCACCTTATCGTGGTGGAGGGGTTTGCGGGTCCCAATGATCCTAGGAGCTCTGTTGTCCGGGGCTTTATGCCCTTGGTAGGGCCACCCAAGGCAAACTGGTCCTAGGTGAGGGATGAGACAAAGAGCGGTTAAACAAACCTCCTATGATGGAAAACAATTTTGGACGGCGTTTTCCCTTGCCCGGACGCGGGTCACCGGGGCCCCACTCTGAAGCCAGGCCTGGAGGTGGGGCTCGATGGCGAGCGCCTGGTGGCCGGGCCTGCACCCATGGGGTTCGGCCGGGCACAACCCGAAGAGGCAATGTGGGTCCCCCTTCCCATGGGCTCACCACCTATGGGAGGGGCCAAGGAGGTCGGGTGCAGTGTGAGTTGGGTGGTGGCCGAAGGCGGGGACCTTGGCGATCCGATCCTCGGCTACAGAAGCTGGCTCTTGGGATGTGGAATGTCACCTCTCTGAAGGGGAAGGAGCCTGAGCTAGTGCGCGAAGTTGAGAGGTTCCGGCTAGATATAGTCGGACTCACCTCGACGCACAGCTTGGACTCTGGAACCAATCTCCTTGAGGGGGGCTGGACTCTGTACCACTCTGGAGTTGCCCCCGGTGAGAGGCGCTGAGCGGGTGTGGGTATACTTATTGCCCCCCGACTTGGACCCTGTACATTGGGGTTTACCCCGGTGGACGAGACGGTAGCCTCCCTTCGCCTTCGGGTGGGGGGACGGGTCCTAACTGTTGTTTGTGCATATGCACCGAACAGCAGTTCGGAGTACCCACCCTTTTTGGAGTCCCTGGAGGGGGTGCTAGAGGGCATACCTTCTGGGGACTCCCTCGTTCTGCTGGGAGACTTCAATGCTCACGTGGGCAATGACAGTGAGACCTGGAAGGGCGTGATTGGGAGGAATGGCCCCCCCGATCTGAACCCGAGCAGTGTTTTGTTATTGGACTTCTGTGCTCGTCGCGGATTGTCCATAACGAACACCATGTTCAAGCATAGGGGTGTTCATATGTGCACTTGGCACCAGGACACCCTAGGCCTCAGTTCGATGATCGACTTTGAGGTCGTGTCGTCGGACTTGTGTCCACATGCCTTGGACACTCGGGTAAAGAGAGGGGCGGAGCTGTCAACTGATCACCACCTGGTGGTGAGTTGGCTTCGATGGTGGGGGAGGATGCCGGTCAGGCCTGGTAGGCCCAAACGTGTTGTGAGGGTCTGCTGGGAACGTCTGGCAGAGCCCCCTGTCAGAAGTAGCTTCAACTCCCACCTCCGGCAGAACTTCGACCACATCCCGAGGGAGGTGGGGGACATTGAGTCCGAATGGGCCATGTTCCGTGCCTCTATTGTTGAGGCAGCTGACCGGAGCTGTGGCCGTAAGGTGGTTGGTGCCTGTCGTGGCGGCAATCCCCGAACCCGTTGGTGGACACTGGCGGTGAAGGATGCCGTCAAGCTGAAGAAGGAGTCCTACCGGTCCCTTTTGTCCTGTGGGACCCTGGAGGCAGCTGATAGGTACCGGCAGGCCAAGCGGAATGCGGCTTTGGTGGTTGCTGAGGCAAAAACTTGGGCGTGGGAGGAGTTTGGGGAGGCCATGGAGAACGACTTTTGGACGGCTTCGAGGAGATTCTGGTCCACCATCCGGCGTCTCAGGAAGGGGAACCAGTGCAGTGTCAACACTGTATATGGTGGGGATGGTGCGCTGCTGACCTCGACTCGGGACGTTGTGGGTCGGTGGGGGGAGTACTTCGAAGACCTCCTCAATCCCACTAACATGCCTTCCAATGAGGAAGCAGAGCCTGGGGACTCAGAGGTGGGCTCCCCCATCTCTGGGACTGAGGTCACCGAGGTGGTCAAAAAACTCCTTGGTGGCAGGGCCCCGGGGGTGGATGAGATACACCCAGAGTTCCTCAAGGCTCTGGATGTTGTAGGACTGTCTTGGTTGACACACCTCTGCAACATCGCATGGACATCAGGGACAGTGCCTCTGGATTGGCAGACTGGGGTGGTGGTCCCCCTCTTTAAGAAGGGGGATCGGAGGGTGTGTTCCAACTACAGAGGGATCACACTCCTCAGCCTCCCTGGAAAAGTCTATTCAGGGGTCCTGGAAAGGAGGGTCCGTCGGATAGTTGAGCCTCGGATTCAGGAGGAACAGTGTGGTTTTCGTCCTGGTCGCGGAACAGTGGACCAGCTCTATACCCTTAGCAGGGTCCTGGAGGGTGCATGGGAGTTTGCCCAACCAGTCTACATGTGTTTTGTGGACTTGGAAAAGGCATTCGACCGTGTCCCTCGGGGAATCCTGTGGGGGGTACTCCGAGAGTATGGGGTACCGGCCCCCTTGATAAGGGCTGTTCGGTCCCTGTACGATCATTGCCAGAGCCTGGTCCGCATTGCCGGCAGTAAGTCGAACCCGTTTCCAGTGAGAGTTGGACTCCGCCAGGGCTGCCCTTTGTCACCGATTCTGTTCATAACTTTTATGGACAGAATTTCTAGGTGCAGCCGGGGCGTTGAGGGGGTCCGGTTTGGTGGGCTCAGGATTGGGTCACTGCTTTTTGCAGATGATGTTGTCCTGTTTGCTTCATCAGGCCGTGATCTTCAGCTCTCTCTGGATCGGTTCGCAGCCGAGTGTGAAGCGGCTGGGATGAGAATCAGCACCTCCAAATCCGAGACCATGGTCCTCAGCCGGAAAAGGGTGGAGTGCCCTCTCAGGGTTGGTAGCGAGATCCTGCCTCAAGTGGAGGAGTTCAAGTATCTTGGGGTCTTGTTCACGAGTGAGGGAAGAATGGAGCGTGAGATCGACAGGCGGATCGGTGCGGCGTCCGCAGTAATGAGGGCTCTGCATCGGTCTGTCGTGGTGAAAAAGGAGCTGAGCCGCAAGGCGAATCTCTCAATTTACCAGTCGATCTATGTTCCTACCCTCACCTATGGTCATGAGCTATGGGTAGTGACCGAAAGAACGAGATCGCGAATACAAGCGGCTGAAATGAGTTTCCTCCGCAGGGTGTCTGGGCTCTCCCTTAAAGATAGGGTGAGAAGCTCGGTCATCTGGGAGGGGCTCAGAGTAGAGCCGCTGCTCCTCCGCATCGAGAGGAGTCAGATGAGGTGGCTCAGGCATCTTATCAGGATGCCTCCTGGACGCCTCCCTGGTGAGGTGTTCCGGGCACGTCTAACCAGGAGGAGGCCCCGGGGAAGACCCAGGACACGTTGGAGGGACTATGTCTCTCGACTGGCCTGGGAACGCCTTGGGATTCTCCCGGAAGAGCTAGAAGAAGTGGCCGGGGAGAGGGAAGTCTGGGCATCTCTGCTCAAGCTGCTGTCCCCGCGACCCGACCTCGGATAAGCGGGAGACAATGGATGGATGGATGGATGAAAAAATGTGACATAAAAAGTCACATAAAATCGTTGCACAAAATCGTTGCACTTTTAGGCTTAAGATTTATATATATATGTATATATAGAGTAAATTATTATTATTATTATTATTATTATGCTAATACCTGATATTATCAGCAGCTACTGGTTCCCATCTGTTTGAACAGGAAAACCGTTTAGGCATACGATTATTTATTTACCCTAACGGTTCGTCTCAACAACAATTCTTTCGATCATGTGATCATCAAGAAATAACTTTAAGTAAATAAGTGGATCTTGGCTGTCAACATTCACTTTTATTCTTGACTGCCCCCCAAAATCAAAATGAGGTGGTGCTTGCTGGTTTATTTGAAGCAGAGTCAGAAACCCAAACTCCATCGAACGTCACTTTCGGTTTCACTGTCCGCTTCAGTTTCACTGCCTCAAGTCAGATTCATTTCGTCTGATGAGAGGCTCCTTAACATCTGTGCTCATATCACCGTCAACAACGTGCAACACCTGAGCTGCTGAAAAACATTTCTTACGAGATGTCATTATGACGCTAAGTGAACATGCATCTCTACTGTTGCCAGGGTAACGTTTGGGCTTGACGCTTATATAAGACACGCCTACACCGTTGCCCGAGTAATGCTCAGCACTATCGCTGTTAGCAGTTTTACAGGCTTCAGTAATCCTCGGGTCTAAAGCTTACGCAAGATGCGTCTATACAGTTGCTCGCGTGACACTCAGGACTAACGATAAGGAGGTTAATTTAAATGTATTGTTAATATATTGTACTTCTATGATGAATGTGAGACTCATCAGTAACAGAATGTTGGTTCGCCGATATTGATATACAGTAGTCTGAACTCAAAAGAATCATAAGTAAAACGAGTTGAGACAAAACATGCTAATGACATCACGCAGGACACACATGAGCGTTCATACCCCATTGAAATCAACTGAATGAATTCATTCATACTTGTGAAATGATTTGTATGATGTCCTGGAAAAAACTGTTCAGAAAGTATGAATCCTTTGTGAGTCACCCGTCACTATAAAGCATGGCATTCACTCAAGAAAATCATAAAAATCACAGAAGTGCCAATTTATTACCCAGTGCTAATCCCTCCAAGCCTCAAAACATAATTTTCAGCAGAATGAATTATAATAACTGCTACGCTGTACCCAGCGTCCACAAAGGCAATGCTTTATCATCTGATTTGGAGCATCTTTATGTATTGGAATTAGTTTGTGAAAAGGGTTATTATACATACCAGTGTCATGTTGTCTTTCACCTCTGTAATGGAGAGACGCAAGTGCTCCAGCTTGTCAATCTGCTTCTTTAATCTCTCCTCAAGTTCTTTCATCAGGACCAGGTTTTCGTCAATCTTTAGAGAATCTCTTAAAGCCATATTGGAAATCTGAAATAGTAACGCATTGAATATTAAATATGCCAGCTAGAGCTGGAATCACATTTGAATGTTGCGTTCTAGTCGACTCTTTTAAAATGACTGGGAGAGATCTGCGACTGGAAATGTCAGCCAAATCAGCCAGCTGGAGTGACCAGCACGGCAATGCTGCGAGTTGAGACGGCCTTTACTGAAACCAGTTTTCAATATCATGTGCTACGTTTACACAAAACATATTTGTTAGCGATCATAGTTTTTTAATCGTTTTCACACTAATATTAATTAAATATTAATATTTTAAGTGAATGATAATTTGTTTGAATTTAATATTTCCTAATATTTAAATCTATGTTTAAAACAAAGCAGTTATTTTAATTCTTATTATAACAAACTGAACAGGTTTGTTGAGTCACAGCAGCAGGTAAAGCCATCAGAGGAAAAACAATTCCAAGGTTTTCTCTGTGAGAGGAACAGTGGAGCCAAGAACTGACATTGGGTTCAGAAGAAATGGCCAGCCAGAAAAAACACTCCAGCGTGGTGTACAAAAACCCAACCATGATGTTTTATAACTGTTATGAAGACCTAAAGAAGCACGAGGTAAAGTCTTGTTACATAACAGCAAATGAGTTATAGATGTGTTTGTGCAGGACCTAAACTAAATCCGTTCAATCTCTTATATAGTGCCTTTCACATCTATCTAGTAATCAATCTGTTACATAGTGCCTTTCATATCTATGTATATGTTATATAGTGCCTTTCATATCTATCTAGTAACCAATCTGTTATATAGTGCCTTTCACATCTATCTAGTAATCAATCTGTTACATAGTGCCTTTCATATCTATGTATATGTTATATAGTGCCTTTCATATCTATCTAGTAACCAATCTGTTATATAGTGCCTTTCACATCTATCTCTCTATTTGTTATATAGTGCCTTTCACATCTACATATGTTATATAGTGCCTTTCATATCTATGTATGTTATATAGTGCCTTTCATATCTATCTATCTAAATTGTTTTAACTTTTTTTGAGCTGTACTGTTTGCAATACCATTTGATGTTGTGTTTTTTCAAATTATATTTCAAATATTTTGGGAAAGGGGGTGGCATGGTGGTGCAGTGGTAGTACTGCTGTCTTGCACCAAGGAGACTGGGTTTCACATCCCAGGTTGCTCCCTTCACGGAGTTTGCATGTTCTCCCTCTGTGTGTGTGTCTGTGTGTGTGTGTGTGGCTTTCCTCCCACAGTCCAAAGACATGCACATTAGTTGGACCAGTGATGCTAAATTGCCCATGGTGTGTGTGTGTTCACCTCGCAGGGACTGTTCCTACCTTGTGCCCTAAGCTCGCTCGCTCCCTTGTGACCCTGCTCATACATACAGTACTGTATATACTTAAGACATATTTTGTCTTAACTGTAAATAGATAGATAGATAGATAGATAGATAGATAGATAGATAGATAGATAGATAGATAGATAGATAGATAGATAGATAGATAGATAGATAGATAGATAGATAGATAGATAGATAGATACTTTATTAATCCCAATGGGAAATTCACATTCTTCAGCAGCAGCATACTGATACAATAAATAATATTAAATTAAAGAATGATAATAATGCAGGTGAAAAAACAGACAATAACTATGTATAATGTTAAATATTAACGTTTACCCCCCCTGGTGGAATTAAAATGACTCGCTCTTTAAAATTCAGAAGCCCTCACTGACTTTTTTTTTCTTAGAATACCATCAAAAGGTTTGATGGGCAAAAACAGGTCAAGATTTCTCAGACCTTCACATTTTTCTTCTTTAAAAAAGGAACTATTCAGGATTTTAAATCTGAAACCACAAGTTAATTAAAAATTAACTTAAAAAATGAACAATATCTTGCAATATTCTTTCAATATAGCTAATGCTTAATTCAGTATTTTTCACTTTGTATGCATGTGTATGTTTACATTCTCTGTCTTGTATTTATTTATCTCAGGTGTGTGTACTTATCAACTGTGTGTATGTCCGTCATGTAACTAAAGTTACACACGCTGATGTTAGGAGCACACGCTGGTACCAGATCCCAGATTAGGGATGTGATAGACGGCCAGCAGCTCAATCCGCTTAGCTAGCAAACAAGAGAACAATTGAGTTCAACTTTGTTTGATATCTCTATATATAATCTTAATTTGGATCTTGATCTTTGTTTGTCCGCGAATGAATTAGAAGAAGGAGCACTAGATGGCAGTAGAGAGACAGCTAAAACATAGGCATTGCATTAAGAATCTCCTCCAGGCTTATACTACTGAAGACTGTAGTACTCCAGTCACACCTCAAAACACAAACATTCAAACTAAACAAATTGTTGTGCTTTAAATTAACTAATCTTTATATATAATCTTCATTTGGATCTTGATCTTTGTTTGTCCGTGAATTCCATGCATGCGTAGACCACCTTCCAGTTTAGTACGTTGTTGTTACTCACGGATGTCAACAATGTGCTGGAATAACGAAAGGGGTGGTGGACAGTGTTACACTGGTTAGCTCCTGAGGCCTGGTTAGAGAATGAGATCGCCAAAGATAAAAGGTACGTGCCTACGTAACATATGAATGAAAGAAAGACAGTGGGTAAAATGAATGACAACGTAACAGCACGTTCCGGAAATTATTATTGTTATGTCGTAGTCGGCAAGTGCTGCGCGTCTCACAGTTGTACCCTGGCTTGCTCACATGTCAGTGAAGAGATCCCTATTTATGCTTTAAAGAGCCTGGATACCTATGTGTCGCCCTTTTATAACCATTGCTCCGTGTATATTGCCTTACTCTTTGGGTTGCCACAAAGCAACCTACAAGACTGGAGAAAGGTTGAGAAGAGATCGTGAGAGGAAACGACAGCGTCGTGAAAACAAGACGGACTGTGAACGGAGAGAAGCAGAAATGCTCCTACACCACCACATACTGTAATTACTATTCGAACAGCGATTCCGAGTAGGCCGTTCCTATCGAATCAATGTCCAAGGGTTTTCTTTTGTAATTTTGTTTCCCTTATAAAAAATCATAATGCTGTGCGACGAAGGGCCCAGTTCACGACTGGCAGCCGCGTTTAAACAGGGAGCCCTTCACAGACAACTTTAACACGCGCAACGTAGTTGGGCGCACATGGCTAGTTTAAAATAAAGTGTTACTTAGGTCTTGATGAGTTTGAGTCCAGATAGTCTCTTAAGTGTGTGCCACATTGAAAAGATAGACTGCAATTCAGATTGTGGATCGTGATTTTGTGTTAAAAGGATCATGATATGATTTTTTGGAAAGATCGCCCACCCCTAATTTGACAAATCAAGTTTTCAAATTTATGTAGGATTCATTAATCCTTTGGTGAGCTACTTGGAAATGGGTGGCGAGCTACCGGTAGCTTGCGAGCGACATGTTGGAGACCCCTGCTCTAGAGACACCCATGAGAGAATTGTGCTTAAAAGTGGGTGGGAACAATTAGTGAGCTCACTGAGTGTCACATTTCTAAACCAATCCAACGCCTTAATGAAGGCGGAGCTCGAAGTAGGGGTGGAGATTGTGAATTGCAGAGATCAGAGGGGATCTCATTCACCTGGTCCAACAGACAGCAAGTTTCTGTTTACGATGAAACATCCACATTCGAGACGTCCCATTAAAAACCTCTCTAAGTCATATAAATGTGTGTCGTGTGTGCAGAGAGAACATTGCACATTTTAAAAAAATAAACATAACTTCATGCAAGGGAAAAACCTTTATGTAGCATCACTGGCATTCGATGACATCAACGGACGAATGGTAAACACGAACGGTGCATCATCACAAGTGCTGTGTGTGCTCCCTGTTGTTCAGCGTTATGACGATAGTGTAAGAGTCGATGTAAGCTTGAAAGCGTGAAAGAAATTGCAGCTGTATTCAAAAATACAGTGTATACTCGCGTTTAAGTTCTCCTGCAGATAAGTCAGGGCTTGATTTTACAGTATAATTTCCAGTATATTATAATGTCGGCCGTTTAAGTTGAATCTCACTCTATTGGTCCAAGAGATTATGATATGCTGACGCCCACCTGAGACAGTAACCACGGAGCACACGGCCTCCTTTTATATTGTTCCTGTGTGACCACACGCAGGAGCGGACTTGGTCTCAAAACCGGCCTGGGCATCCTTCAACAAGTGAAGTGACGAGGTCGACCCACTCGGCCCATTATTCATTGTAATTTTCTTAAAATTTGTGATGAGTACGCAGCTCGCTACTTGCTATGAGCCTATGATATGAACTCTACTCAATAATCAAACTTACAATGGAATAAATTATAACCGAGGTTATAATGAAAACCTCACATGATTGAAATGTTCCATTAACTTAACGATAAACTATAAATGTTCCATCCTAATATGAAAAATTCCCATCCTGTGCTTTATAACTTTATTTTATCATACTAATAATCGCAGCTGAAAACCACTAATTATCGCTCACGCTGACAACCAGAGAACAATAAAATGCATAATAGATAATCTAAACTAATTATTAGTACCGAAGAATTTAAATACTAGATATGAGATAAAATAAATTGCAATAATGTATATGCTAACCAAAATGTAATGGTATCCAAACAGAAATCGGCAAAAGGCAGTTTTGACCAAATTTTGCGTTGCAACGTTGTGTACTGACAACTAAAACAATTTCATGACGTAATACGGTATATTATATAGGACTATATAAATCACAGTACCTGACAGATAATGTTTAGTAGTTTAGAAAATTACTTTTAATGTCAAACAGTAACCAGTACATAAAATTTATTTCATGAAACGGCCAGCTCATGACTAGACCAGAGTCCGCGGCCCACAAGGAATTGCCCAAATGCCCTAATGGCCAGTCCGGCCCCTGACCTCACGGTAATACCCAAACTATTCCTGAAGTGACGTTTGCACTGTTTTGTGTTTTTTAGTATCTCACACCCTCATACACCTTTATCGTAAGAGCATCCCTTATCTACAACGGAGCGTTCGATCAGAAGAAAATCTTAAGCTGGTTTTAAATTAAACGTCGTTGAAGTGGAGAAAGAAATTGGTAACTGCGCTGCTGCAACAAAATTGGATGTGTCTGAGAAACTGATGTGAGATTGGAGGAAGCAAGAACTCGGGGTCTGATTTTATGATCGATTTTTCGGGTTTCAAGACCCGACTTTTACGCAAGTATATACGATATATGAACTGCAAAATATGCACCTGAAGTAAATGGTGTGTCACTCCATCAAATGGACTGCTGTTAAGACAACAAACAACGAAGAGCCACAGGAGATGCGGATTTCAGGACTCAAAACACCCGAATCACAAAACTGACTAATGACACGAGGAGATGCACAGATGAGGCTGCACAACATTCACCTTTCTTACTGTACGTCTAAACAGATAAAGAAATTTAACACTACTGCCTAATTGGAAATGTAAACGTGCCATGACAAAATAGTTTTAACACGTCATATATCTGTAGCTGTCAAGCAAAAAAAACAATTAACTTGTTTGAACAAATTACATAATTCATTCAAACAAATTATGTAACTCATTCAAACAATTAACCCATTCAAATGAATTACATATCTCCTTCAAACAAATTACGTAACTCATTTGAATGAATTACTAACTTGTTTGAATGAATTAGGTAATTCTTTCGAACAGATTAGTTTTATTTTTTTTTTCCCTGTCTCTAATTTCAGCAGTACGGAGCCCCATTACATATTAATTTGTTTGCACAGATTATTATTATTTATCGTTCTTGCAGTCCAGTTTTTACTATGAAGCCTCATACAGTTTTCCTGACATACAGCTCAGTAAACCTTAAGTGAACTTGTAAGGTGGGCATTAACATCAGTAAACCTGAAGAGGAACTAGTTGGAAGACCACCACAGTTGAAACGGTTCTTTTGAGGAGTCCTGAAATGAGTTTCAAACGCAGGAGAAGTTACGAGAATGGATTTATGGAATTTTTCTCAGAGAGTGTGATATTCCAGAGTCAGTAGTGGAAACATTAATTGAAGAAAAGGTAAGTTTAAAATCTAGTCTATAATGGCACAGCGCAGAATAGACTGAAACTATTGAGTGGGTATACTCTTCTGGTTCTGGTTCACTAAATTGCATAGCAAGAAAAGTAAATGGCTACTGAAATAAGAGTAGGGGAAAAAACTAAAATAATCTGTTTGAACGAATTACGTAATTTGTTCAGAACGAGTTATAATTCGTTGTAGCGGATTTTTTTTTTATTTTCCTGGCACCTACAGGGCTCCGTACCAATGACCACAATACTTGTCTAAACTCTGTCTACTGTCATTACGTCATATAGTGATGTAATATTTAAAACGACGGAAAGATATCATAGCATACAGATGCTTCTCGGATGTGTGGAGCCCAGTAGCTGTGGTGATCTACGAATGTGTCTATCTGTCTGTCCCCACTTATGCGGCGCTCATACTTTTTCTTCTTTTTTCAGCTGCTCCAGTTAGGGTTCGCCACAGCGGATCATCTTTTTCCATTACACCACGCAAATTCATTTTTAAGCTTCAGTTACCTTGTGCTGCTGAGCTCCTGAATCGATGACAGCAGTTTTAACTTTTTATTTTATTACAGCGTTAAGTCTTTTGTTCAGTTATCTCTCCCTGAAACCCGACAATACGAAATGGAGGAATCGGCGGCAGGTATTCAAAGAAGAAGCCCTGTAGACGTGGACTTTGTAGCGCAGGATTTCGCCGCTATTCACTACACACTTTTTAAGGGTGCGTCTCCAGACTTGAACTCAAACGAGAATACACCTCTGGCCCCGCGAGACTATTCACGCAATTGTAACAATTCCCTCTTTCCATTATGGACAATATAACAAGACAATATATTTGAATTATGCCCCCCCCCGGAACATCAAAACAGAAAACAGTAACATTGAAAAGTTAAAAAATGCTGTTTAAATAGTAATCACAAAAAAAGTCTGTGTGTTATGTGTGAAGTGGAAGCTCCCGTTACGGGACAGATTATGACATGCCGACTTTATACAGAACTAAAAGCCAAGGCTCTCCACACAACTCGCCGTATCCTGAAACCAAAGCTTTCACGTGAAGATCAAAGCCGACCTGCGTTTTAACGTTCTAAAACTTCAAATTTTGATCCCCGAAAATGTACCTGTTTAGGGGGTTGACACCAGTCTTTCGATCGCAGAAGACGCAGCCCTTTTGTCACAGCGGAATCAGTGGAATGTCGTGACGTCAGCGGATCTCCTTTGCTAAAGCCTGAAGGCGCGCGAGGGGGAGGCAGGATTTTAACCGCGACCCCCCCCCCCCTTTTTTTTTGTTCACGCCTGGTATGCCGGCCAGGTGTCTGTCTACATGTTCCGTGGGTGATTTTGAATAACAAGGGGGATTTCGAAAGGTGGCTTTAAGAAAGCACTTCACAGAAACATGTAGACCGTAGTGACAGAGGGCGCTGCCTTACTTGGCAAGTAATATGAAAGTTTAAACTGCAGGTTTTTCTTTTACCGTAACATTGTAAAAAAATGCGCATTGAAAAGGGCAGCTGATTTTTTATCCTTACTGAGCATTTGACCACCTAAACTATCAAGGCCACACCAGGAGAGGCTGCAGTCTAAAGAGGCCGATTGTCGTTAAAGTACAGGCTGCCATTTAGTATCCATCAGACGAGGGGCGCCAGAACACCCCCTCACAATTCTGGGAGCAAATGTGGAGGTGGTGCATTGCTACGAGAACGTGGGGGGCTGAATTTGTCTCATAACATAGAGAAGCTGTAATAATAATAATAACAATAATGCATCTTGTTCAAAGCGCTTCACAACATTTTAGAAAAGTAGAAAAATAAGTGCAACATATATATAGTAAAGGCCAACCCTGACACAGATAGGCATACCACACAGGTTCAAAGCACGCGAGTTATTTTTATTTTTCCTTGTGGGAAACGCCTTCCTCGTCCCCACAAGTCAAACACATGGTCCCAAAACACAAGCACACCTCTACACAGTACTTCCCCTCTCCCTCTCCTCTTCCCGACTCTGCCTACCACAGTAACGACTGCTGGCTCCTTTTATAACACCCCCGGAAGTGCTCCAGGTGCTCGTTTCCGAGTGTGACGGAAAATCCCCCCAAAAAACTCAGTAGCTGTTGCAGCACCCCCAGATCCCAACAGGGCTGAACCAACTCTCCAACTCTCGTGAAGCCCTGCGGGAGTCCGAGGCACCCAGGTGGCTCCCCAGGTTTTTCCAGCATGAAGGTGTCCCAGCTGGGCAAGGGTCCCTATCCGCCACACACACACTATATATATATCCATCCATCCATTTTCCAACCCGCTGAATCCGAACACAGGGTCACGGGGGTCTGCTGGAGCCAATCCCAGCCAACACAGGGCACAAGGCAGGAACCAATCCTGGGCAGGGCGCCAACCCACCGCAGGACACACACAAACACACCCACACACCAAGCACACACTAGGGCCAATTTAGAATTGCCAATCCACCTAACCTGCATGTCTTTGGACTGTGGGAGGAAACTGGAGCGCCCGGAGGAAACCCACGCAGACACGGGGAGAACATGCAAACTCCACGCAGGGAGGACCCGGGAATCGAACCCAGGTCCCCAGGTGTCCCAACTGCGAGGCAGCAGCGCTACCCACTGCGCCACCGTGCCGCCCCTATATATATATATATATATATATATATATATATATATATATATATATATATATATATATATATATAAGCAGCTGGAGATCCACAAAGGGAGAAAAAATGAATCACGTATCATAAAGTAGTTTTTATTCCTGAGCTTTCAGCCCCTACCAGGGGTCTTCATCAGAGGATAATGCTTAGACTTACAAAAATCAAAGGCAATATATAACACAATTCGTTGGGGTGGGGTACAGGTCGTAACGTTTTATTTATAAATGTCTGTTAATAGCTCACGCCTGGACAAACTGGCGAGGAAGGCAGGCTCTATTGTTGGCATGGAGCTGGTCAGTTTGACATCTGTGGCAGAGCGACGGGCACTAAACAGGCTCCTATCAATTATGGAGAATCCATTGCATCCACTAAATAGTGTCATCTCCAGACAGAGGAGCAGCTTCAGCGACAGACTGCTGTCACTGTCCTGCTCCACTGACAGATTGAGGAGATCGTTCCTCCCCCAAACTATGCGACTCTTCAATTCCACCCGGGGGGGGGGGGGGGGGGGGTAAACGTTAACATTATAAAAAGTTATTGTCTGTTTTTACCTGCATTATTATCATTCTTTAATTTAATATTGTTTTTTTTTGTATCAGTATGCTGCTGCTGGAGAATGTGAATTTCCCCTTGGGATTAATAAAGTATCTATCTATCTATCTATCTATCTATCTAATAGCGTTTTTGTCTGATAGCCCCCATCCCACTTGGTACACACTCCCTTATCAACACGGTGTGTCTGAAGGCGCAGCACGCATCCTGTCCAAATCAGGCATTAGAATAGCACACAAACACGCGAACAATCTGCGCACTGTCCATTTCAACGCTAAAAACAAGAAATCGACAGCAGAAACACTAAATGCAGTTTATAGCATTCCATGCAGTTCTTGCCCAGCAGTATACATAGGACAAACATCAAAAAGAATCGCAACACGTATACAGGAACATCGCAACACCGTTAGAAGGAAGGACCCACGATCACAGATCTATACACATACAAAATCAACAGGACATACATTTAACTGGGCCAAATGTACAAGTAAGATTTAAGACCAGTACTAAAAGTGCCAGAGAACTGGCTGAATCTTGGCTATCAGACAAAAACGCCATTAACAGACATTTTGGACATAAACCCAGCATACGCAAACTTAATTAGAACATGTTCATAAAAAACAAAACGTTACTACCTGTACCCCCCCCCAACGAATAGTGCTATATATTGCATTTGATTCTTATAAGTCTAAGCATTATCCTCTGATGAAGGATTCTGGTAGGGGCTGAAAGCTCAAGAATAAAAACTATTTTATGATACGTGATTCCTTTTTTGTCCCTTTGTGGATCTCCAGCTGCTAATATGTAAACCGTATCACAGACCTTCGCTTCCATTATATATATATATATATATATATATATATATATATAGGGCGGCACGGTGGCGCAGTGGGTAGCGCTGCTGCCTCGCAGTTGGGAGACCTGGGGACCCGGGTTCGCTTCCCAGGTCCTCCCTGCGTGGAGTTTGCATGTTCTCCCCGTGTCTGCGTGGGTTTCCTCCGGGCGCTCCGGTTTCCTCCCACAGTCCAAAGACATGCAGGTTAGGTGGATTGGCGATTCTACATTGGCCCTAGTGTGTGCTTGGTGTGTGGGTGTGTTTGTGTGTGTCCTGCGGTGGGTTGGCACCCTGCCCGGGATTGGTTCCTGCCTTGTGCCCTGTGTTGGCTGGGATTGGCTCCAGCAGACCCCCGTGACCCTGTGTTCGGATTCAGCGGGTTGGAAAATGGATGGATGGATATATATATATATATATATATATAGTAGGGGGCTCCCCTGCTCGCTTAGCTCAACAAAAACTCGCCAGCGCTTTGCGCCAGCAACTTCGTTTTTCTGCCGCTCGTGTATGTGGATTTCACTTTCGCCAAACGACTAAACTTTCAATTCCCGCAGAAAGGCCTCTTCATTGGGAAGAAACACTACTTTTCCCTGATGGCAACACAAATTACTCGATCTACAAGTCTCCGACTTTGTCTATATATTCGATCTCTTTTCACTTTTTACCTTTTCGTCAATATCGCATTGAGTATTGATTCCGTGTTTGGAATTACACCGTAACAATGCAACGTATAACTGCCCGTGAGTGAGTATCGTTCTTCCTCTCTACAAGAAATGGGTCTGCCAATAGCATGCACACAAATGACCAATGATTGAACCGTGTGCGTGCTTATGTGGGCAGGACTTTTTCAATACTTTTTGCATAAGCTCTTGTCTCGCGGGACTTGGAATTTTCCCTCACGGGATTTCACTTTCACCAAACAACAAATCTTTTAATTCTCGCGGATACGCCTCTTCATTGGGAAGAAACACTACTTTTCCCTGATGGCAACACGAAATAGACGATGTACAAGTCTCCGACTTAAAGTTTAAATCTGAACAATATATTCGATCTCTTTTTGCTGTTCCGTTATTTCACCGAGTAATACTTCCCGTTTGTTTGCGCTCATGCGATCTTTACTATCATTTTTTTGAGACTTTCACATTTTCGTACTTCCATTATGTCTTTCAGGCTCTGCATGTATATCGCGCCAACGGTTTTCCATTCTTTAGGACGTTCTACTTTGTACGGAAGCTCTGAACCGCACAGTGAAAAAATTATGGGATAACCCTTATCTCGTACGTACGCGAAAATATCTCCTACGTACGAGATACTTTTACGTACGTACGAAATATTTTCACGTGCGTACGAGATAAACTTAGATTAAAATATTATAAAAGTGCGCTTCGGGGCTACATAATTATGCCTTTACCAAGGCTTCAGTTTGACGTCACTTCCAGCTCTTGTAGCGCGGTGATCCAAAAAAGCAGACGACTGGGCTTTTACTTATTAAAGGAGTGTGGGATGGTTGGAGATGGGTTTAACAGCAGCTTGCAATATCTTTAACGTACGTCAGGTAATGCCCAGAACGTCAGTCACGAAATGTCCATCGCATACCCCGTTACACTATGGTTACGATTAGGCTTGTGGGAGGGTAAGAGTTTGGGTATGTGCTTTATGTTTATAGGTATTCATCTGCACAGTCGTACGGAGCACCTGAGGAGATATGATGTTTTATTTCTTTCCTGGGAAACAATTTGGTGCGTACAACTTACTATCTCGTGCCCACCACTTACCATAGCCTGTGCACCAAGTACTTTAAGGTCGCACCAGCCAATACTGCGTGTGCGCCTCATACATTCAGATGAGCACCAAATGCCATCGCGTGCTACTGTACATCATTTTCTGGAAACAGGACATATCACTGAATAGTCTGATGTTTTCCTCACACAGTTACAGTCCACAGAAATGGATATTGGCAAGTTTATAAAAGCAGGCTGTGCATTCAAGCCCAGATCGTTAAATCCGCGAAGCAGCATCGCTAACCACTCCACTAATTTATAGTAAAAGTAAATGACATTAGTTAGCCATCTACTTACTAGCCCGCAGCTTCTTATTCACACAAGTTACGGAAGGAATTCATATTTCACGTATTGAGTACATGTGAAGTTTAAGCAGTCCAATGTGGGTTCACTCATTGTAGCAAAGGACCACTTTATCTTTCGTATGTTCAGGACTTATAGTGTTCACTCCGGAGTGTCGATCAGGACACTGGCAAATGATTCAGAATATTCCACACAGCAGCTTAGTTTGAAATTGAACTTATTTATTTGGAGATATACACCTGCATTCGAATAGGTATAGGTGTATTTGTAGTTGTGTGTGTGGTCTACAATAAAAAAGAATACATAAAACTTATTGATAAAGTACCCAAAGTCCACTAGATGGCAGTATTACTGAAATTAAGCATTAGCTTACCGGCAGTATAGAATTCAAATCAATAACGTAATCAGTACATTTAAACGACTTTACATCTTAACATATAAAACATAAAATACAAGGAAAATGCAAACGAACCCACCTCTGGTCATCAACGCACACTTATCTTAACTCGGTACACTGCTGATTCTTACTTAAAACAAATAAATGTTTCTTTTTGCGGATTGACTATTGCGACACTCGCGCACCTTCTTCACTTTTTAACATCCCATAATAGACACTCTCATGCATGCTGGGAGGTGCACCCTTAAATGTGATCCGTGGCTCTTTATAATTGATACCTCTCTAACATTGCCGCCCCCAAATATGCTATGCATATTTGCTATTTATTTCAAACAAAAAATATTATCAAACTTAAGATTTATTAATATCAGAGTCCTGATGTTGTATGTCTGGAAGGGGAATAAGACGAGCAACAGGCCTAGTATAGAGTCTATCTTTCACCTTCACCTCTACAGCTCTTACATGACCATCTGGGCTGGGGAAGGTTCTAACAATTCGGCCTATTGACCAAAGTGCTCGAGGAAGCTGAGGATCAATGAGCATGACTACCATCCCTTCTAGTAGGTTTTCAGGCTCCTTATGCCACTTCTGTCTGGCCTGTAAACTGGGTAGATAGTATTTAACAAAACTTGACCAGAATTGTTCAGTAAGCACTTGACTCTGTCTCCATCTCCGCCGCCCCATCAGCTCATTAACGGGATAGACAACCTGTGGTAGAGAACTATCAGGCCGCCCCATCAGTAGGAAATTAGGTGTAACTGGGTCCAAGTCGGCAATGTTTGATGACACATACCCCAGAGGCTTACTGTTCAAGATTCCTTCTATTTCAATGAGAACTGTTTTAAGCACTTCTTCAGACACCGACTGTGAACCTATTGTGGTGTAAAGGGCCTGCTTCACGGACCGAATTTCTCTCTCCCATGCGCCACCAAAATGTGGTGCTCCTGGTGGGTTAAATCGGAAATTGATTTTTTGCTTTGCAAGCAATTTCTGAAGCTCTGAACTAAGGGTGGAAAATGTTTCTGTTAACTCCCTCTCTCCACCACGGAAATTTGTGCCTTGGTCAGACAATAGCTCGTAGGGTGTACCCCTTCGAGCTATGAACCTTCGGAGTGCCATTAGGAAGGAATCTGTGTCAATACTATTGAGAACAACCAAATGCACACATCGGGTAGTGAGACACTTAAAGATAATGCCCCATCTCTTCTCACAACGCCTACCTATCTTAACCTGAAATGGTCCAAAGCAGTCCATGCCAGTGCTGAAAAAAGCAGGTTTTTGAAGCCTCAATCTTGCTAGGGGTAGGTCTGCCATTTTAGGGATAAGGGGCTTTGCCTTTTGTTTACGGCAATCAGTGCAAGTATGTTGGAATTTGCGAACTGCTTCTCTGCCTCTTAGGATCCAGACATTTCTCCTTAATTCGGCAAACACTCTCTCTGGACCTGGATGATGAAGTTTGGCATCATATTCTTGAATAATTAATTTAGTGACTGGATGGTGAGGGTCTAAAACAATAGGATGAATTGATGACTGCTCAATCTCTTCAATACGGCGCAATCGCCCTCCAACTCAGATAAGCTGACATGATGTGTCAAACTCTGGTGCTAAAGTAAGAAGTCGGCTGGTGGCAGGAACAGGCTTTCCATTCTTCAGCAACATATATTCCTCAGGAAAACTGTCTAACTGTGAATTTTGAAAGATAAGAAATTCTGACATTCGATAGTCTTCAGCGGTAGGAATGGTTTGGTCACTCCTGCTTTGAACTACAGCTTCTACTAATTCCATCCATGTATGGTATTCCTTAGGGTTAGGAATTAGATGAGACGTCACTGTACTACCACAGAAGACACTCTTCCGTTGCTCTGCTTCAACTTCTGGAACCGTAATATTTGGCCTTACTGGCCATTCTGACTCAGGTTTAAAAAGGAATGATGGGCCTTGATTCCATCTGTGTGGTACAGACAATTCAGCTAGTGTTCGACCCCGTGTGATATCATCTGCTGGATTCCTGTTGGAGTCCACATACCTCCAAGAATGGCGATCTGTTAATTCTTGGATTTCAGCTATTCTGGTTCCCACAAATACTTTAAAGCGGCAGGATTCAGACTGAAGCCAGGATAACACCGTTGTGGAATCAGACCACAGAACCACTTGGTTTATTATTAAAGTAAGCTCATTTTCTAAGAGTTTAGCTACCTGTGCTCCATTTAATGCAGCACATAGCTCTAGTCTTGGTATGGTTTGTCGACGCTTTGGTGCAACTCTAGATCTGGCCATAATGAAGGTAAGATGAATATTACCATCTTTATCTTCGGTTCTTAGGTAAGAAACGGACCCATAAGCTTGTTCAGAGGCATCACAGAATATGTGAATCTGTCTGGTAATAGGAAATAAGTCCATATCAACAGGTGTATAACATCTTGGGATACTAACGTTATCCAGAGCGTGAAGTTCTCCTTCCCATTCATTCCAGGCTCTTAATAGATCTTCAGGCAACATAGGGTCATCCCAATCTCTTTGTTTATCCCACAATTTTTGGACCAGGACTTTGGCACGTGTGGTGAATGGAAGAATATACCCCAAAGGATCATACTGACTGGCGAGTACTCTGTATATGTGGCGCATAGTAACAGTTGTCTTCTGCACTGGATGAGACTTGTACTTGAACGTGTCTGAGGAACAATGCCACTTCAAGCCTAAAGTGGATTCGGTGGAATCTGATCGATCCTGAGACAACCAGAGTTCTGTACTGATTGAACGAGTTTCTTGTGGCAGATGTTCTAGTATCTTGGGAAAATTGCTAGTCCATTGACGAAGGTCAAATCCACCATTTGACAAAAGATCTCTTAGTTTGTCTATCAGTTGCTTTGCCCTCTGGGTCGATGGTAGACTCTGCAAATAGTTGTCTACATAGAAGTTCCTTTCAACTAAGGATCGGATCTCATCCCCTGATTCAGTGTTGTCCATTACATGTCGTTGAAGAGCAAAAATTGCACAACAAGGACTACAGGTGGTGCCAAAGGGAAGTACTTGCCATTCATAGATAAGGGGGGAAATGCTACTTTCCAAATTACGCCATACAAAACGGAGAAGAGGTTTATCTTCAGGTAAAAGGCGGATTTGATGAAACATTCCTTTAATGTCGCTACCTACTGCTACAGGATGTTCCCTAAAACGTAAGAGCACTCCTAATAGGGACGGACTGAGGGCTGGCCCAGGGAGCAGGTATTCATTCAGGCTATGTCCATGATATTTAAAGGAGCAATTGAATACAACCCGGTTCTTACCATTATGCTGAACCAGATGGTGAGGAATAAACCAAGATTCTTCAGAGGAGGTGATTGTTTCTGCTGGTAACTTAATAACATATCCAGCCTCCTCCAGTTTTTTAATTTCTTCATTGTATGCAGCTGCCTTTGTAGAGCCCGTTGACAGACGTCTTTCAATGCTTCGCAAACTCGGCATAACAGCTTCTTGGTATGCTTGTAGACAAGGTATATCTTTCTTGCGTAGCAGTGGTGTGGCATAACGGTTTACACCATCTACCATTACCTTTATCGTTTTCGCATGCAGTAGATCTATGGCCTCTTGATCTTGTTTAGACCTTGTTAGGAGTCTCTCATTTCTGTAAGGTATGATGTCTGTTTGCCAGAGTCTTTCAACATTTCTGAAAAGTTCAGACATTAAAGGGGTGAGGGTAATATGAAGGCATTGCTGTGGTTGCAGGTTCTCCTTAAGTAGTTGTGCTGGACCTTGTAATGTCCACCCTAATCTGGTCTTAACTGCTGCAGGACCCCCTGGTGGTCCAAGGCGCACAGGTGCAATAGGGGTGATCAAGTGTGGATGATCAGCTCCAATTAACAAGAGAGGGCATGCTTTATGAACAGGTTGTAGTGGAAGACCCTTTAAGTGATTGTATCGTTGCTGTAGGTCTGCTATTGGGTATGAATGTTCTGCCAGACTCAGTTGATCAGCTGTAAAGGCTCTTGTGATAAGATAATTCTTTTTAGGTTGTGAAACTGAAGCTATTCTGAAGGATACTGAAGCACCATGCAGTGTCTTCACATCTTGTCTAATAGTCCTTAGTATTAGATCCTCTGGTTCTCCTTTCAGACCTAGTTTCTGGGTAGCATCAGATAACAGGATTGTTCTCTCTGATCCATCATCAAGAATAGCATAAGTGTCTAAAACTTTATCTTGGTGTTGTAGACGAACTTTGATTATTTTAAGGAGGACATGGCTGGAGCCTTCAGGTTTATCTAGGTAAAGAGTTTCACTTGTAGAACTCACTAAACAAGTTTCTTCCTTTGGTGATCTGTCGTTTACTTCATGCAGGATTTGAAGATGCTTCCTGTTACAGAGATGACATGGCTTCTTCAGTGTGCACTGAGCTGCTTGATGGGCTCGTCCACACCTCCAGCATCTATTCTTAGTTTTAATCCAGTTGATTATCTGCTCCTTATTAAGCTGTTGAAATTGAGAGCATTGACTCAGGTAATGCTCAGTGCTATCACAGTATGGGCAGAAAACTTTGCTCTTCTCAGGCTTCTTACTTGTAGACTGTGACACGGATGCTGATGATGTCAAAGTAGGTGACGCTGAAGATTGCTCTGTGCCATGAAAGATAGTGGTCTGTCGGGTTTTAGCTCCTATATCTCTTCTGTTGTCTGGTCTGTGCATCGCTCGATCCTTGTGTCCTTTGCCTCTGGTCTGGCCTTCATAGTTTTGGCACCAAGATTCAAATTTAAGCCATTTTGCTAAATCCAGAAGGGAATAAATAGTGCCTGGTTGGTAGCACATTTGTCTTCTAAAAGATGATCGCAACTCCGAAGGTAATTTGGTTAGTAAACGAGCGACATGTGAGCCACAATGTAATTCGATATCACCTTTTGGACCTAAAGTTTGGAGTAGGCCCACTAAGGCTTGTATCTGAAGGGCAAACTTTTCAAATCCTGCTGCATCACCAGGTTGAATATCAGGCGAGTCCATAACTGCGGCTATTTTGCTTAAAGCTAGGTGATGAGGTTGTCCGAATCTTTCTGTTAATGCTGCCATTGTGTCTGTGTAGGGAGTAACCGAGTTCAGAAATGAATCAGCTATTAGACGTGCCTCTTCTAGCTTCAGATGATCCAACAACACCTGATATTTAAAGAGCTCGGTGGCATCTTCTGGCAGTAGGTTCATCAAAGCTAATCTGAGACGGGCAAACTCACTGGGATCCCTATGACTGAAATGTGGAATTGTTGGTTTTGGACCTCTATACGTCATTTCTTGCTTAATAACACTGTGCTGCTTTCCCGTTTGAGCAGAGTGCAACATGGGAGGATAAGAACAGTGTTGTTCGTGTGGTACTGAATAGGTTTGAGTCAGTTCTAGTGGCTCCAACTTCCGAAGATCTTGATATTGTCTAATAGGAGTATGCAATAAAAAACTTGGTTGTGGAGAGCAATGGTTTACAGATCCATACATAGGAGAAGATTCTTCACATACGTATTGAATGCCTGGGGGTTCTGGAACCATAAGAGCTTGCTGCTCTCCTGATGGTCTATGATGAATGAAGTTTCGGCCCGTACTAGGTTCGTTGTCATCAAGAGAGGCGCTTCCTTGTTTATCTGCCACTTGTCTACGCCTCGGAGCGGGTAGTGGTGGAGTATTTCGATCAAAGTTAAAGGCAATCTTCTCTGCTGATCTAATATGAGTTCTGGGTGCAGGCACTGGGGGAACTTGATCTTGGGTCAGTTGCCTGTGGGTTGAGGGCAGTTGTTGATTTAATTTTAACTGCTCTTGAATGCCTACCTGCATCTCCCATAAGTGCCCGATCTCCTCTCTCATGGACTGTGTAGTCTGTCTTAACTGTTGATTCTCAAGTTCAAGGTCGTGAATAACTAAGTTGTATCTCAGTGGTAAGAAATCAGTATCTTCTGTTTGAAGTAAAGGTGTTTTCACATCTTGTACATCCCACCGATCTACTGTAGTGTACAATCTATTCTCTCCTCCATAGGAACTGTACTGACTGGTAGGAGATGAGGCTGTAAAGTGATTTGTTGACTTCATTGGGATGTAGTATTTATTGGTATACTCTTGATACCTTTCCTTATCAGGTGATGGGCGTGCGGTATGGGCCACAGGTGGTAAAGGAACTTGAC
Organism: Erpetoichthys calabaricus; assembly: GCF_900747795.2. NCBI lineage: Eukaryota > Metazoa > Chordata > Cladistia > Polypteriformes > Polypteridae > Erpetoichthys > Erpetoichthys calabaricus. Next base: position 14,636,883 of record NC_041402.2, on the reverse strand, counting down.
CAGGATACTGAACTTCAAATTCTTTAAGATAGGCTGGTGGACGGGTCAAGCGTCGAGGACGGTCACTGTAGGACTGATACTCCGACATTCTTCTTCCTTTGTAAACACACTTTCCGGCTCGAAGGACCAAATTTTGTAGCAAAGGACCACTTTATCTTTTGTATGTTCAGGACTTATAGTGTTCACTCCGGAGTGTCGATCAGGACACTGGCAAATGATTCAGAATATTCCACACAGCAGCTTAGTTTGAAATTGAACTTATTTATTTGGAGATATACACCTGCATTCGAATAGGTATAGGTGTATTTGTAGTTGTGTGTGTGGTCTACAATAAAAAAGAATACATAAAACTTATTGATAAAGTACCCAAAGTCCACTAGATGGCAGTATTACTGAAATTAAGCATTAGCTTACCGGCAGTATAGAATTCAAATCAATAACGTAATCAGTACATTTAAACGACTTTACATCTTAACATATAAAACATAAAATACAAGGAAAATGCAAACGAACCCACCTCTGGTCATCAACGCACACTTATCTTAACTCGGTACACTGCTGATTCTTACTTAAAACAAATAAATGTTTCTTCTTGCGGATTGACTATTGCGACACTCGCGCACCTTCTTCACTTTTTAACATCCCATAATAGACACTCTCATGCATGCTGGGAGGTGCACCCTTAAATGTGATCCGTGGCTCTTTATAATTGATACCTCTCTAACACTCATTTAATGCACTGGTAAACCTGGCACACTCGATCGCTTATCTACACCCATGAACTGTTGGATTTAACGTGCGTCTAAAGAGTTAAATCCAAATCAGGCCCCAATAACTCCCGCCGTTTTCAGTCAAGAAATGTGCCCTTGTTAAAAAACCAAACTTGAATATCCGAGTCAAATCCACTGGCACACTGGGCCATCCGTTGCACTGTGCAAAACGAACTGCGATCTTTAAAAGTAAAGCAGAGATCTAAATCGTGTTGCTACCGTTTTCATTGTCACGTTTTTGACAGGATGGATCACGAAGTTAAATTGCAGGTAATATTTGCTTAGTTCAAATGTACAGTAGGTATACTTGGTATATTAATTGGCTGACTTATCATGGCATCGTGTTTACGTTAATGGGAAAAAGAAAAGACACCTTCTTTCAGTTTTATTACATATCAGAGGCATGGACGGTTATTCAACCATTGATTGCCCCTTAAACAACCGACTTGTGCTCATATGGGAATGTGTACACTTTGATAGAAAAAAAAGGACTTGTATCCGCATTTGGCTGTCAAAATCTAACTGCATTCTCTCTTGTCACAGAACTCTAAAATTTAGAGTGTGACTTAACGATATATTACAAGCAGTGCCGTTTATATGAAGAGAGAGATGTATGCCAAATTTACCACTCAATTTGACTGTTCTACCCGCGGTGGCCTAGGCAAAATTCAACTGCATTTAACAAAAAATATATCTCTCCTTTTCAAAAAAAAACTTTAAAAATTAAAGAGATCCAACTCGATTTAACTCTTTAGAGCGCATATCACATATCACAGTCAACTGAAAAAATGTGTCTTCTTCGCATCAGCGATAACAGGGCAAGTTAGTCAATTAATTTCCCTACGTGAAATATGAATTCCTTTCGTAACCTGTGTGAATAAGAAACTGCGGGCTAGTAAGTAGATGGCTAACTAATGTCATTTCCTTTTACTATAAATTAGTGGAGTGGTTAGCGATGCTGCTTCGCGGATTTAACGATCTGGGCTTGAATGCACAGCCTGCTTTTATAAACTTGCCAATATCCATTTCTGTGGACTGTAACTGTGTGAGGAAAACATCAGACTATTCAGTGATATGTCCTGTTTCCAGAAAATGATGTACAGTAGCACGCGATGGCATTTGGTGCTCATCTGAATGTATGAGGCGCACACGCAGTATTGGCCGGTGGGTGCGACCTTAAAGTACCTGGTGCGCAGGCTATGGCAAGTGGTGGGCACGAGATAGTAAATTGTAAGCACCAAATTGTTTCCCAGGAAGAAAACAAACCCATATCTCATCAGGTGCTCCGTACGAGTGAGCAGACGAATATCTGTAAACATAAAGCACGCACCCAAACTCTTACCCGCACCTCCGAGCTTAATCTTAACCACAGTGTAACGGGGTATGCGATGGGCATTTCATGACTGACATTCTGGGCATTACCTGACGTACGTCATAGGTATTGCAAGCTGCAGTTAAACTCATCTCCAACCAACCGACACTCCTTTAATAAATAAAAGGCCAGCCGTCTGCTTTTTTATATCAAAGCGCTATAACAGCTGGAAGTGACGTCAAACTGAAGCGCCGAAGCCTTGGTAAAGGCATAATTAGGTAGCCCCGAAGTGCACTTTTGTAATATTTTAATCTAACATTATCTCGTACGTACGTGAAACTATCTCGTATGAACGTGATATTTTCACGGACATACGAGATAAGGGTTATCCCATAACTTTTTTTTTTTTCACTGTGCGGCTCAGCGCTTCCGTAACTCTTTTAGTTCCGGCCCAAGCGTGGTTAAATCTCTCGGCACAAAGTCTTGTCTGGCATATATGCAGTGCAGGATTTACGTATAAGCTACACAAGCTATAGTTTAGGGCCCCCGCCTTCTTGGGGGCCCCCAAAACAAATTGTCCGAGTGAGCAATTGTCATATATACTTAAATATACTACAGCATTATTTGTCCCAATCAGGCCCGGCCTTAGGCATAGGCGAAGTAGGCGACCGCCTAGGGCCCCAGTGTCCGGGGGGCCCCGGATCGACTCCTTGGTCTAATTTTCACGCATTTCACGGAGCTTCCAGGGGGGCCCTGGACCCCCCTTTCGCCTAGGGCCCCATAATACCTAAGACCGGGCCTGCATATATGTGTGTGTGTGTGCGCGTCTGTGCTCTCATTCAACAGAAGTGTAAGAAGAAATGCTGCTGAGTGTCCTTCACACCTACACCTTTATAATGCCTCACCTGGGCTGCTCTCTTATCTTTAGCCAGGACAGAATTTTTATTTTGTTCTTGTTTTGTAATTCTGATACGTGTGTTTCAGGGGGTTGTTGTTGTTTGTTTGTGATATTTCTTGAGCGTCATATGAAATAAATCATATATCAAATATCAAAGTGCTGTCTTTCTATCTATCTATCTATCATAGTGCCTTTATGCGTATCTATGCATTTATCTACCTCCAGTATTTGCAATCAAGGAGCATACCTGTCTCCGATTTGATAAGAAATTCTCCAAATGTCAGTGTGACAGTCCCATGTGGCAGGTCGCTTTTCCTGTCCTCTTCCAACCTAATGGCCTTTTTATGTCGTGGTTCAGAAAACGGATGGATGGATTTGAATACAATTGCTTGCAAGTAAATTCCTTTTTAAAACTCTGCACGTAAAGGTTTATATTGTGTGTTTTTTGGCAGAGCCCTCTCTGCTTCATTATGTAAAGAATTTGACTTAGCCAGTGTTTGGATTGACAGTTTGCTGCACTCTGTTATTTTGTAGCGCCAGATTACTTTCAGATTCGTTACTTGCTGCCACCCTGTGGCATTTGTTGATATTGCACGCAACAGAAAGAACCAGAGACTTGTCCATTGCAGATAGTCTCACACAGTGAAAATATTCGCTCGACGAACGCCTGTGATGCAGGTGCATAGACGAGGTCCTCGGCCACTGGCACCCAGCAGACGGTATGTTGACGATTTCTGCTGCCAGTACTAAAGGGCAGTCCTGGTGCTAGAGAAGTGCTGGCCTTCCACTAAGTCCCGATCCAGCTGGTCCTGCACTGAAACTCCGAGACTCTTTTCTTCTTCTCGCAACCATTTGCTTTTATTGACATCTGCGCTCTAATTAAAGCACACGTTACATTCTCGCTTTCTACCAGAAAACACCTGTGCAAAACTCGTTAGCCACACGTGCTCACTGCTTCAACCCGACGAACCAAAAGTGCTCAACAAACAAACAACGGTCCTTTACGGAAGATGAGCCACGTGACGATAGTACGCACAAGGTACGCGACCACCGCAAAGTGAACAGCGTAACGTACGTAACTGAACGCACAGGGCGACCAACAAAAAACCCACCTACACGACTGATCGGATCGAACGAACATGCTATTACTGTTTTTTTCGTTTTTACTCAATTTTCATTCTCATATCACTAATTATTTTTATTTAGTTTTAGTTTCTCTGTTTGGCCCTTATTTCAGTTCTCGTGCTTGTAAAACGAAGAACAATATTTTTAGTGCTAGCTCTCGTTTTCGTTATGAAAATGTCACTGCCAACAACCCACAATTTTTCCCTGCAAGTTGGATGACCTGTCATACCCAGAACGGAGCAATTGCAGGTTAACGGCCCAATGGAGTAAAGTCACTTCTGGCGTTTACAGAATTCGAACCACCAACCTTCCGATTGCCGCTGCAGATCCCTAGCCTCAAGCCATGTGAAAGACTAATATGAAATTATACAAAATTTTTTCACAAGGATGTGATGAGGGAGGTGTGTGGCGTTAGGCGGTTTTAATTAAATCAATAATTCGGATGATGCAGGCTCCAGGCGGGCGCAGGTGCACGTGAGAATGTGCACGCGCAGCTGTTCAGATGATTGGGGTGCGCTTCGCTGAGCGTGCATTCACGTTTAAGTGCGCTCGAGCCTATCGGTCAAGCGCTTACTTCACACCTCGGAGCAGGTGAATGTAACACTTACGGTCAGCGAGGGTTTAAAAAGGAGTCTGCAAGGCAAAATCTGGGGGTCATGTCATGTCATAACCTTTTTGTGGATACCTGCTCATATCGGTATTATAGGCAATGAAACAGCAGATAAAATTGCTAAAGGATCTACAAAATACGAACAAATACAGTTAGTGTTCTGAGTAAATCAGAAGAGAGAGGTATTGTAAAACAAATGATGAATGAAAGGTGCCAAAAACAATGGGAGGAAGAAAGGAAGGGACTATGGCATTATAGACTTCAGAGGGAAGTGGGAGAAATGAGATGTACAGGGAGAAACAGAAATGATGAACGACTGATAACAAGACTCCGATTTGATCACACTGGTCCAAACCATTCACTTCGTAGAATAAGGAAACATCATACCAACTTATGTGAATATTGTGGAAAGATAAAAACAATAGAACCAGGGACGTGCGGTCAGGGTATAATATTCTTTATTCGCTCTGGAAGCTTCCGTAAATGATTCAGTGCAAGGCAGATGATTAACTCAGAAAAAGCTTTTAATTTATTAAAGCACACGAAACAAAACTTTACAAAAGATGCCTGTCTCCATTACTCTCCGTTACTAACCACTCCCCATATTTATTCTTCTATTTACCTTGGTTATCTGGTTCATAACAACTTTATTTAAAACCTTAATTCATAATATACCACACACCCCTTTTTCCAGTTCACTGCTGAGTACTGTGTGCTTAGGTAGTCCTGAGGCCCAGAGGTCTTGAGTACTTGGCCTACTGCTGGATCTTATATTTTACTGTTCCCCATTACAAAATCTTTAAATCTTTCAGGTATTTTTACAACCTTGCCACTTCTAATGGATCTTTCTCAAACTTGACTGTCCATTTGGTCTTCCCTTTGGTGGCTTTCTGGAGGTGGTATGCCTGCATCTTCTTGTGTTGGCACCTGTTCTGTACTACAGTGGCCTTCATCTTCCTCATCAACTATAAAAGTGTCACCTTTACGTGGCCTAAGATGTCGTCTATTGTGTCTATACTTCTGGCCTGATGAAGTCACAATGTCATATGATCTTGGTTCTTGACGTTTCCGTACCACTATTGCTGGTTTCCAGCCTTGCGGGGTTTCTACACTGAGTTTTGCTCCTGGACCAAAGATGGAAAATGACTTTGTGTGTTGATCATAATAGGTTTTCTGTTTTTGTTGCTGCTGTGTTAGTCTCCACTTCATTTTCTTTGTGTGTTTGGGTTTCAGCAGACCATCCACAGGAAGGTTCCAGAAAGAACCTTTTATTTAAATCTGTAACACCCTCCATAAATAACCATGAATAGATGGTAGCAGAGCTGTGAGATGCCACTGGGCTCCTGATTTTAAAAGGATTCTTGCTGCATACAATAATGCAGAATAAGTTTGGATTTTCTTGATCTGTTTGTATCCTGCTAGGTAGCCTACCATACATTAAAGATTTCGGTTTTGTTCACACCTGAGGAACCTTTTTTTAAAGCCCAAACAACTAACTTCATACACAAAGAGCCCTTCCCAGAATAATATCAAGCCATGTTTGTAGGAGAAACCACACAACACAGAGAAAGTGCCATTAAACGACTGTTATTTTTAAGGGGTCTGGTGGACGGCCGGGGGTCTTGCCCGGTCAGGACGCTCTTCTGATGGAAGGACCTGGGGAGAGGACATGTAAACAGCAATACCTCCCTCAGAAAACACAAGAAGGCAACCCCCCTGGATTGCATTGGGGGCCATGGGCTTGGAACTTGGAAGCTCAATCCTGCTGAGGCCTGTGGCCACCACCAGGGGGCGCCTGGACAGTTCCAGAGCCGTGGACTGCCACACTGGGAAGTGCTGCCAGAAGAGGATCTGAGAGCACCTAGAGCACTTCTGTGCTGTTGACCACAATGTCAGACCTGCAGTTCCCAAGACGCACATACTGAGGTCTGTCTTTAAGATAGTCCACGATCCATGCCACCAGGTATGAATCTACTCCCATCTCTGTCAGCTTGTCCCTAAGGAGCAGAGGTTGGATGGTGTTGAAGGTGCTAGAGAAGTCCAGAAACATAATTCTTACTGCACCACTGCCCCTGTCCAAGTGGGAGAGGGATCAGTGTAGCATATAGATGATGGCATCCTCCGCTCCCACCTGGTATGCGAACTTCAGAGGGTCGAGGGCGTGTTGGACCTGTGACCTCAGGTGGTGAAGCAGCAGCCGCTCCATGGTCTTCATCACATGTGACGTCAGAGCGACAGGACGAAAGTCATTCAGCTCACCTGGATGTGATATCTTTGGGACTGGGGTGATGCAAGATGTTTTCCAAAGCCTCGGGACTCTCCCCTGTTCTAGGCTCAGGTTGAAGATGCACTGTAGAGGACTCCCCAGCTCCAATGCACAGGCCTTTAGCAGTCGTGGCGATACTCCATCTGGACCCACTGCTTTGCTGGCCTGAAGTCTCTTCAGCTCTCTGCTTACCTGGGCTGCTGTAATTATGGGTTGGGGGAAACTCTCTCCTATGCTGGTATCAGCAGAAGGATGGGTGGAGGGTGCAGTACTCCAAGGTGAGAGTGAGAGTGGGTTAGGGTGGTCAAACCTGTTAAAGATGTTGTTCATCATGTTTGCTCTCTCTACGTCTCTCTTGATGGTGGCACCCCGCTTCGAGCTGCAGCCAGTGATCATCTTCTTCCCATCCCACACTTCCTTCATGCTGTTATTCTGCAACTTTTGCTCCAGTTTTCTCCTGTACTGCTCCTTCGCTGCCCTGAGCTGGACTCGGAGTTCCTTCTGCTCTGCTCATGCTGATCACTGCCTTTAAAAGCCCTTTTCTTCTGGTTCAAAAGGCCCTTGATGTCACTTGTAATCCATGGCTTGTTGTTAGCATAGCAGCGTACTGTTCTTACTGGAACTACAATGTCCATACAGAAGTTGATGTAGTCAGTAGTGCAGGCACCGAAGGCTTGTATCGCCACTTCCTCGCTAGCCGCTTAGCCTTTAGCTTAGCGCCTGCTCTATTGTGCTCTTTATTGTGCTACATATGTGAAAGATAAACATGAAACGGTAGATAAGCAATCTTCTCTGACATGCAAATGTTTGAAAATGTCCTTCAAAGTGAATTAGGGGGGAGAAGAACAGCCTGTAAGTAACTACAAAGTACATAAACACAGACAGCTATGTATTGTCTGTCTTATTTTCTCATGGTCAATTAATACGCTGAAAAGAAAGTCACCAGAAGCCAACAAGTGTCCAGCTCATGGACTCCATCATCTCTTAAGTAGATGGCTCTGAGGCCAAGGTATCTAGAATGTTGTTGATCCAAATCCCAATACTGCCAGAAGGGATCCTACTATGTTGGGTCCTTTAAGCATAGAGCCCTTAACCTGAAAACTCCTCCAGGGGTGCTGAACAACAGCTGACCCTGTACTCTGACCCCACTAAGGTCATGCGAAAAGACAACATAGTATATGAAATCAAAAATTTAGGACACTGTCTCTATCACTGTCCAGTGACTCATTGGTTTGCCTATGTGGGTCATTCTTTGTAGTCCAGGTGTCCTCCAAAACAGTGAAAAAGTATGTGTCCCCTTCCTGATATCTTCTGGTTTTGTATATTTGACACAATGAATGACCACTGATCTTTAGGAAAAATGCAACGTTGGAGAAAGGGAATCCGAGCAAACACATGAGACAGTGTTTAAATCATTATTTTTAATTCAAGGAACAAACTTACTCAGCACTCCTTCACACTTTGTGACAGTCTGGGTGGGCTCCATGGTCCCACTAGTTATGTAAAGGGCTTCTGTCAAAAGCCACATTTTTCCCTGGGGACAAATCTATCTATCTATCTATCTATCTATCTATCTATCTATCTATCTATCTATCTATCTATCTATCTATCTATCTATCTATCTATCTATCTATCTATCTATCTATCTATCTATCTATCTATCTATATACCGTAGTGCCTTTATATATATCTATTATATAGTGAATTTCATATCTATCTATCTATCATCTTTAAATCTTTTTGTCCTCACAGGTGGCGCAGTGGTAGTGCTGCAGGAAACTGTGGAAGATTGTGGGTTTGCTTCCCAGTTCCTCTCAGTGTGGATAGTGAATTGACTGTGAATTTCCCATTGGGATTAATAAAGTATCTATCTATCTATCTATCTATCTATCTATCTATCTATCTATCTATCTATCTATCTATCTATCTAGTGCTTTGAGTACTGAGAAGTGCTATATAAATGTAATGAATTATTATTATTATTATTATCTACAGTATCTATCTATATAATGCCTTTATATCTATCTATTATATAGTGAATTTCATATCTCTCTATCTATATAGTGCCTTCATATCTATCCATCTATCTATCTATTATACAGTGCCTTTATATCTGTCTATCTATCAGACAGTTGTGGCGAGTGCCCTCTTCTACGCTGTGGTGTGCTGGGGAGGCAGCATTAAGAAGAAGAACGCCTCACGCCTGGACAAACTGGTGAGGAAAGCAGGCTCTATTGTAGGCACGGAGCTGGACAGTTTGACATCCGTGGCAGAGCGACGGGCGCTGAGCAGACTCCTGTCAATCATGGAGAATCCACTGCATCCACTAAACAGGATCATCTCCAGACAGAGGAGCAGCTTCAGTGACAGACTGCTGTCACCGTCCTGCTCCACTGACAGACTGAGGAGATCGTTCCTCCCCCACACTATGTGACTCTTCAATTCCACTTGGCGGGGGGGGGGGGGGGGGGGGGGGGGGGGGGGGGGGGGGGGGGGGTGTAGGGGGGATTGGGTTAAACATTAACATTGTACAAAGTTATTGTCTGTTATACCTGCATTTTTATCACACTTTAATATTGTTTTTTATCAGTATGCTGCTGCTGGAGTATGTGAATTTCCCCTTGGGATTAATAAAGTATCTATCTATCTATCTATCTATCTATCTATCTATCTATCTATCTATCTATCTATCTATCTATCATATATTGCCGTTCCCGTTTTTTTTTTTTTTTGGTATAAATATGTTTTATCTAACTGCCTTACCTTAACCTTTCTTATTTCTATTTTCTTGTTTTATTTCATTCTGTCTGTTACCTGTTATTAGATGCAACTGAGAAGGCAAATTTCATGTTTTCCTGTGTAAACATGACTAAATAAAGAAACCTAACCTAACCTAACCTAATCCGTACCATTCAATGGTGACAAGTAAAAGGACAATTAACATTTAATGCAACTGCAGTACCACATTTGACCAGCAGATGGCAAATACAGAACTAAATACAGAACTTAACTGTTATTGATCGTCACTGAGATGTTTCTACACCTTCTTTGGAGCCCACCTGTGGTCAATTCAGTTGACTCACATGATCAGGAAACGCAGACACCTGTTTCACAGCAAATCCTGCAGTTGACAAAAACCAAGCCATGAAGTCAAAGAAATTGTCTACAGAGTTTAAAGACAGGATTAGATAGATAGATAGATAGATAGATAGATAGATAGATAGATAGATAGATAGATAGATAGATAGATAGATAGATAGATAGATAGATAGATAGATAGATAGATAGATAGATAGATAGATACTTTCTTTATTAATCCCAAGGAGAAATTCACATACTCTAGCAGCACCTTACTGATACAAAAAACAATATTAAATTAAAGATTGATAATAATGCAGGTAAAAAACAGACAATAACTTTATATAATGTCAACGTTTACCACCCCCATGGGGGTGGAATTGAAGAGTCGCATAGTTTGGGGGAGGAACGATCTCCTCAGTCTGTCAGTGGAGCAGGACGGTGACAGCAGTCTGTCACTGAAGCTGCTCCTCTGTCTGGAGATGATCCTGTTTAGTGGATGCAGTGGATTCTCCATGATTGACAGGAGTCTGCTCAGCGCCCGTCGCTCTGCCACAGATGTCAAACTGTCCAGCTCCATGCCTACAATAGAGCCTGCCTTCCTCACCAGTTTGTCCAGGCGTGATGCGTCTTTCTTCTTAATGCTGCCTCCCCAGCACACCACCATGTAGAAGAGGGCGCTCGCCACAACCGTCTGATAGAACATCTGCAACATCTTATTGGAGATGTTGAAGGACGCCAGCCTTCTAAGGAAGTATAGTCGGCTCTGTCCTTTCTTACACAGAGCATCAGTATTGGCAGTCCAGTCTAATTTATCATCCATTTTGTTTGATTATATTGAGGTACAGACCTGGGAAAGGCTGCAAAAAAAAAAAAAAAAGAACTCTTGTAGCATTGCAGGTTCCCAAGAGCTCAGTGACCTTCATAATTCTTAAATGGAAGACATTTGGAAAGAGCACAATTCACCCTGGGGCTGGGCACCCGGTTAAATGGAGCCATCATGGTAGAAAGGCCTTGGTAAGAGAGGTGACCAAGAACCAAGTTTCAGAATACATGTGTGTGTTGTGTTGATGAGAGAAGCTTTCAGAAGCACATCCAGCACTACAACACTGCAATGATCTGAGCTTCATGGCAAAGTGGCCAGACGACATATGGAAGCCTACTTGGAGTTTGTAAAATGGCACTTAAAAGACTGTCAGACTGGGAAAAATGAGATTCTTTGGTCTGATGAAGCCAAAATTAGTGTCACGTCTGGAGAAAACCAGGCAGCATAAGCATGGAGGTGGCAGTATCTTGCTATGGGGGAAGACTCCAAGCTGTAGTCACTGCCAAGGGGGGCTTCAACTACAGTAAGTACTAAGTAAAGGGTCTGAATACTTGTGTCAATGGGAGAATTAACTTTTTCATTTGAAATAAATTTCCAATAATCCCACAAGTTTATTTGTTATTCTTGGGTATTGAGTGCTGCTTGATGAATGAAAAAATGAATGTAAATAATTACAGTAAAAGAATGAAGCCTAAGAACATATGTAAAAGGTGAGGGGCTCTGAGTGCTTTCTGAAGGCACTGTGACTTATCTGTATACTGAAGTACTTAAATCACTCACATAATCTTTAAATGTTATGTCATAAATTAAGATTTTCTAAGAATCACGGACATGGGTGACTAAAAAATGTTGAGCACGCTGTTACAGAAGCATGGAAGTAAGCCCAAGAGCTCAACTGATGGATTTTCACAACACATTTCAAACAATCAAACTCCTAATTAATGTGAAAATATTTATGAAACAGTTAACTTGTATGTTATTTATTAATTGAAACCTTTTCAAAATTTCATTATCATAAACGTCAAGGCAACCATCCTGATATATTTCTAAGAGCTCTTTGCCGATCCTATAGAAAAACCCCAGGATTTCTTACTACTCAGGTCGCACTTGAGCACAATTTGGAGAGACACAGCAAGGGGCCTATAAACGTCTATGAAGGACCGATTTCAGTTTTGGGGGTTTTAATAAATTTACAGACCTCCCCGAAAATAGACGGCAGATCGCCTTTTAGCATGACAAAAAGGCCCGAAGTGTACAGTCAGGACAACGCTGGAGTGGCTTCAGGACAAGTCACTGAGTGACAAAGCCCAGAGCTAAACCCTGCCTCTGGAGAGACCAGAAGATGGCAGTGTAAGTCACAGGCTGGGAGCAGTCCTTCAAAAACTCACAAGAACGTTGGTGCATTCTTCTAAAACTGATCTCTCCTCTGCTTACCCTGCACGGGATCTCCCAGCCGAGGAGACGCCTAACCGACAGGTGTAGCCACCCTTCTTCACAGGTTTGGGTCCTTAGCAGCATGACACGCCGAGCCTCACTCCTTCATCTCCCGCTGCCACTCCGGCGCCTTACACGGGAGCCCCCTACAAACATTAGGTCACTCCACCTCTCTTTTCTGTTCTCTTTCTGTCCCAATCTTGATTTCTTTCTTTTCTCTCTGTCTTTTTCTTTTTCTGTTTCTGTCCCCCTCAGCCGTGCGGGCTCCTCTTATATGAGCCTGATTTGGCACAGAAGTGATCCTCCCTTTGCACGTGAGCATGCAATGAACCAAGCAGCGCAATTATATATGCACCCGCTCTGAGCCTGCATGCTCTCGGGATGTTGATTCTTTACTTAAAACCTTTTACCACGTCATGGACCACTTATCTCACAGACGCATCCCATCCAGTTTAATGGATTGAGAGGATCTGCCAGGAAAAATGGGATCAACTGCTCAAATCCAGGTGTGCAAAGGTTTTAGAGACTTAACCAAGAAGACCTGAAGCTGAAAATGCTACCAAACGGACTTCTAGAAAACACTGAATTAAGGGTCTGAATACTTACATACTTAAATAAATGAGAGATCTGTCTATCTGTCTTTCATATAGTGCCTTTCATTTCTATCTATCTATCTATTGATTATATAGTACCTTTCATATCTATCTATTAATCATATAGTGCCTTTCACATCCATCCATCTATCTATTGATCGATTATATAGTGCCTTTTCTATCTATCTATCTGCTATATAGTGCTTTTCCTATCTATCTATCTATCTATCTATCTATCTATCTATCTATCTATCTATCTATCTATCTATCTATCTATCATACCTATGTATAATATAGTGCCTTTCACATCTATTATATAGTGCCTTTCATATCTATCTATCTATCAGGGTGGCGCAGTGGTAAGTGCTGCTGCCTCGTAACTCCAATGATCTGGGTTTCAGTAATACACTACTCAACGTCTAGGCGGAGTTTTTCATCTTCACCCCCATATCTGCTGTTAAGTTTATCGGTCATGGAAACTGGCCCCCCATAAACGGGCACAGATGGATCTATCTGGGCATTTCTTCTGGCCTGGTTCCAGTCTTGAATTAAGCAAACTCCAGAAACAAAAGGATTAAAGTAGTGCTATTTACGAGTATATATCATATAGTGCATTTCACATTTAACTATTACTGTATATGGTGCCTTTCACATCTGTTATATGGTGGCTTTCACATGCCCATCTATTTATCTCTCTATTTATTTACTATATAGCTCCTTTCATGTCTATCTATGTATTATATAGTGTCTTTCACATTTGTTATATAGTGTCTTTCACATCTATTATATAGTGTGTTTCATATCTATTATATTGTGGCTTTCACATCTATCTATCTATCTATCTATCTATCTATCTATCTATCTATCTATCTATCTATCTATCTATCTATCTATCTATCATAGTGTCTTTCACATCTATACATTATATAGTGCATTTCACAACTATTATATAGTGCCTTATATATCTATCAATCTTTCTATTATATAGTGCCTTTCACATCTATCTATCTATCTGTCTATCATCATATAGTGCCTTTCATATCTATCTATCTATCTATCTATCTATCTATCTATCTATCTATCTATCTATCTATCTATCATAGTGTCTTTCACATCTATTCATTATATAGTGCATTTCACAACTATTATATAGTGCCTTTTATATCTATCAATCTTTCTATTATATAGTGCCTTTCACATCTATCTATCTATCTATCTATCTATCTATCTATCTATCTATCTATCTATCTATCTATGTATAATATAGTGCCTTTCACATCTATTATATAGTGCCTTTCCTATCTATCTATCTATCTATCTATCTATCTATCTATCTATCTATCTATCTATCTATATTACCTTTCACACCTATGTATAATATAGTGCCTTTCACATCTATTATATAGTGCCTTTCATATCTATCTATCTATCTATCTATCTATTGATTGATTATATAGTGCTTTTCCTACCTATCTATCTGCTATATAGTGCCTTTCTTATCTATCTGTCTATCTATCTATCTATCTATCTATCTATCTATCTATCTATCTATCTATCTATCATACCTATGTATAATATAGTGCCTTTCACATCTATTATATAGTGCCTTTCATATCTATCTATCTATCTATCTATCTATCTATCTATCTATCTATCTATCTATCTATCTATCTATCTATCTATCTATCTATGTATAATATAGTGCCTTTCACATCTATTATATAGTGCCTTTCCTATCTATCTATCTATCTATCTATCTATCTATCTATCTATCTATCTATCTATCTATCTATATTACCTTTCACACCTATGTATAATATAGTGCCTTTCACATCTATTATATAGTGCCTTTCATATCTATCTATCTATCTATCTATCTATTGATTGATTATATAGTGCTTTTCCTACCTATCTATCTGCTATATAGTGCCTTTCTTATCTATCTATCTATCTATCTATCTATCTATCTATCTATCTATCTATCTATCTATCTATCTATCTATCTATCTATCTATAATATAGTGCCTTTCACATCTATTATATAGTGCCTTTCATATCTATCTATCTATCTATCTATCTATCTATCTATCTATCTATCTATCTATCATACCTATGTATAATATAGTGCCTTTCACATCTATTATATAGTGCCTTTCATATCTATCTATCTATCTATCTATCTATCTATCTATCTATCTATCTATCTATCTATCTATCATACCTATGTATAATATAGTGCCTTTCACATCTTTTATATAGTGCCTTTCATATCTATCTATCTATCTATCTATCTATCTATCTATCTATCTATCTATCTATCTATCTATTATATAGTGCCTTTCATGCCTATCTATCTATCTATCTATCTATCTATCTATCTATCTATCTATCTATCTATCTATCTATCTATCTATCTATCTATCCTTACTTCCAGCTCTTTACCTCCTTGCCTTGATTGTACTTGTTCTGTGGCTGACAGATTTCCTCTAAAACAGTTAGCACAGCTACTGTAGCTCTTTAACAATCAGCCTGTCTTTGCCTTTATCCTTTGCAGCATTTAGGTGAAATAAATTTACATACAAAATAATAGCAACAGTAATAACTTATGAAATTTACTTGTAATAATGCAGAAATTACTCATACTCTCTCTAGGTGCCCTTCTTCCAGGCTTAACGGTAGGTGGTAGCTTCCGTTACGTGAACTACAAGTCCCATAATACCGCACGAGTTGACCGCTTTTCTTTTCTCTTAGCGCTGGTCCGAAAGCACAAGAGTGAAGGCTCCTGGACATGTGCACATTACAGGTGCTTTGGCGTGATGTCTCCGGTGCTCGGATAGGATGATCCGCGGAAACGGCGCAAAATGTTCCTGCAACTTGTAATCGTGCTCATCTCAGGTTGGTGGATTTGTTGCATTTTTCTTCTACTCGGCCGTCAAATAAAGCATTTTGCAGGATTTGTTTTTTGTAACTGGTTGAAGGATTGGCGCATTTCTGTTTAAACAAGATCCCGCTTGTCAAATCGCGATATCTATTATGATTTTTTTTTTAAATCGTAGTTTTGTTTCTAAAGTGCGCTGTTTTTGAGAGTTGGTTTGGACATTGGAGTTGAAGTCAGATTTTGCTGAATTGAAACGGCAAGGCAACAAAGAAGTCCGCGGTTGGTAATGATTAGAAACAAACAAATCGTTGTGTAAAAGCCTATTTGTATCAAGTAGTTTTTAAAATGCGCTTCAATTCAATTTGAAAGTGTTAAATGAATAGCAAAATTTAAGATGGTGAATAATTTTAGTGCTGCACTCTGTGACTTTAATGTGTAAAATAGCGTAGTTACTTTCAGGCGTTGTAATATTTGACTTATTTTGCTGGTAACAAGAAAAAGTATTGTTTTATTTTTAATAAACTATACTCCTTCAATTTAATGTTAATCTCGATGTTATTTTGAAGCCTGAGAAGTCCGATATCGAGAAGGCAGGGTGGCGCAGTGGTAAGTGCTGCTGCCTCGTAACTCCAATGATCTGGGTTTCAGTAATACACTACTCAACGTATAGGCGGAGTTTTTCATCTTCACCCCCATATCTGCTGTTAAGTTTATCGGTCATGGAAACTGGCCCCCATAAACGGGCACAGATGGATCTATCTGGGCATTTCTTCTGGCCTGGTTCCAGTCTTGAATTAAGCAAACTCCAGAAACAAAAGGATTAAAGTAGTGCTATTTACGAGTATCTATCATATAGTGCATTTCACATTTAACTATTACTGTATATGGTGCCTTTCACATCTGTTATATGGTGGCTTTCACATGCCCATCTATTTATCTCTCTATTTATTTACTATATAGCTCCTTTCACGTCTATCTATGTATTAATAGTGTCTTTCTCATCTGTTATACAGTATAGTGTCTTTTCCATCTATTATATAGTGTGTTTCATATCTATTATATTGTGGCTTTCACATCTATCTATCTATCTATCTATCTATCTATCTATCTATCATAGTGTTTTTCACATCTATACATTATATAGTGCATTTCACAACTATTATATAGTGCCTTATATATCTATCAATCTTTCTATTATATAGTGCCTTTCACATCTATCTATCTATCTATCTATCTATCTATCTATCTATCTATCTATCTATCTATCATCATATAGTGCCTTTCATATCTATCTATCTATCTATCTATCTATCTATCTATCTATCTATCTATCATAGTGTCTTTCACATCTATACATTATATAGTGCATTTCACAACTATTATATAGTGCCTTATATATCATCAATCTTTCTATTATATAGTGCCTTTCATATCTATCTATCTATCTATCTATCTATCTATCTATCTATCTATCTATCTATCTATCTATCTATCATAGTGTCTTTCACATCTATACATTATATAGTGCATTTCACAACTATTATATAGTGCCTTATATATCTATCAATCTTTCTATTATATAGTGCCTTTCACATCTATCTATCTATCTATCTATCTATCTATCTATCTATCTATCTATCTATCTATCTATCTATCTCTTGTTTATATAGTGCCTTTCACAACTGTCTATCTGTTCATACACACACCGTATCATATGAGGTGCCAGTAGCGAGGCACATTCAGGCACAAACAAAGTTACAGCCAGCCATATTAATGTTGCCAGTTAGCTTTACCTACTTTACTTTAAGGATGTGTGAGCAAAATTGAGATGCTTGTAGAAAGACCCAACGCAGTCACACAGTAAACATGCTGCCTTCAGAGAGGGGGGTCACCAGCCGTCCCAGTTCTGCCTTAAAGAGCCCTGAGGCCTCAGCGCTAAGCACCACACAAGTGTGCCGCCTGCTCTGATAAGTCAGACATTAATATCCAGCGCCTTCAGTGCATATTCAGACCCCCCTCAGTTTTTCACGTTTTGTTCTTCTGCAGCCTTTTGATCAAATCTTTAAATTCTTTTTTTTTCCACATCAGGTAAACACTTGATACCCCAGAATGACATAGCATAAACAGGATTTTAGTTTCTGAAAATGTCTGAACAGTAACTAGCTGAAGTATCCCTTTGAGACCCCCCTCCCCATGCTCCGCCCGTGTACTCAGTGCTGTAGTTCATGGAAGGCCCTTGGTCTTCTTGGCCATACAGTACTGTAACACTACAAGCTTTGGGGATTCTCTGATGTTCTTCTCTGCCGATCCTTTCAAGCTCTCTGGCAGGTTGGATGCCAGGTGGGTGGGTATCTGTTTTCAGGTTTCTCCAGAGAGGTTTGATGGGTTTGGCTCAAGTCCGGGCTCACAGAGCCCCTCCTGGGTTGTCTTTGCTTTGTGTTTTGAGTTGTTGTCCTGTCCTGTTAGAAGGTGAGCCTTCAGCCCAGTCAGAGGTCCAGAGCGCTCAGCAGCAGGTTTTCATTAAAGGACAGGATGTCTCTGTGCTTTGCTCTGTTGGGTTTTCTCTCAACCCTGTCTCCTCTTCCAGTCCCTGCTGCTGAAAAATAACATTCCCCCTAGTCCCCTAACATGATGTTGCCCCCAACACCAATGGAACTGGAATTGGCAGACATAACCCTAAGTTTGATTTCATTAAACCAGACAGTCTTTGGGTCCTTTTGGTGCTTTTTTTGCAAACTATCAGCCACCTTTTTCCTGATAAGTGGCTTCCATTTGTCCTCTCCATCATAAACCCAAGATCAGTGGAGCGTTGCAATGACAGTTGTCCTTCTGGAAGTTTCTCTCATCTCTGGAGCTCAGCTACCTTGACCATTGGGTTCATGGTCACCTGTCTTGGTCACCAAGGCCCTTCTCTTTTGATTGCTCAGTTTGGCAGAGTGGCCACCTCTAAGAAGTCTCCCAGTTACTCCAGACGTCTTCCATTTAAGAATTATGGAGACCGCTGTGGTGTTAGGGACCTTCAATGCTGCAGACATTTTTTGTGGCCTACCTACTCCAGATCTGTGCCTTGACACCATCCTGTCTCTAAGTTCTGCCGGCAGTTCCTTCGACCTCACGGCTTGGTTTCTGACCACCTGTGGGGACCTTCAGCAGACGGCTATGAGCCTTTCCTAATCAGTCCAATCAATCGAGCTGAAGGTGGACTCGGTGATGATCAGTAGAATGGGGGGCACCTGAGCAAAGTTTCAAGCATCATAACAAAAGGTCCCGAACTCTTCTGTCAATGAGGTACTTCAGTTTTTTAATTGCTAATAAATTTCCAAACACTTCTAATATCCTGTTTTCAATTTGTCCTTCTGGGGTGTTGAATGTTGATGGATGAAGGGGAAGAAAGAAATTGAAATTAATTAAGCACAAAGCTGCAGCATTGACAAAATGTGAACAAAGTGGGGATGTGAAGACTTTCTGAAGGCAACGTCTCATATTTTCATTAAAGATCCAGACCTGAACTACAGTGCCCGCCATAATGTTTGGGACAAAGACACATTTCTCCTTGATTGTCCCCTCTACTCCATAGTTTAAAATGACAAATCAAACAATTTAGACATTGTGATTAAAGGGCACACATTGCTGACATTCCTTTGAGGGGATTTGCCGACATTTTAGTCCCACCACACTTTTTTTACACAGTCCCCCCCATTTTAGGACACCATCATATTTGAGACAGTTGGCGTTACAGGTGTTTGTGATTCCTCAGGTGGGTTTCTTTGCTTCATAAGACACCTTGAGTTGCTTCTCCCCTTTCGAGTCTGTAGTTGCCATTGTTCACCATGAGGATAAGAGCTGTGCCAAAGGAAGTCATAGAAGCCATTATGAGGCTGAAAAATGAGAATAAAACCATTGGAGACATCAGTTAAACCTTAGGATGATCTAAGTTAGCTGTCTGGAATATCTTGAAGAAGAAAGAACACACTGGTGGGCTCAATAATCACAAAGGTACTGGTAGGCCAAGAAAGACCTCCACTGCTGAGGACAGAAGAATCCTTACTATGGTTAAGAAAAAGCCACAAACGCCTGTCTGACAGACCAGAAACAGACTTCAGGGGGCCGATGTGTGTGTGTCAGGGATGACTATCAGCAGAAGACTTCATGAACAGAAATACAGAAGCCACATTGCAAGATGAACAATCACATAAACAGAAGGGCAGATTACAGTTTGTGAAAAAGGACTTCAAAGAGCCTGCAGAGTTCTGGGAAAAAGTCTTATGGACAAACGAGACAAAGATGAACCTCATCAGAGTGATGGTAAGAGCAGAATGTGGAGACCAAATGGAACTGCCTAAGATCCAAAGCAGACCACCTCTTCTGTTAAACATGGCGGTACTGGGGGTGTTATGGCTCGGGCATGTATGGCTGCCACAGGTCCTGGCACACTTCTCTTCATTGATGATGGAACTGTTGACGGCAGAGGCACAATGAATCCTGAGGTGTGTAGAAACATCTGATCTGCTCAAGTTCAGTAGATGACTCCATACTCACTGGTCGGCACTTCATCCTCCAACAAGATAAAGAGCCAAACATACTGCTGAGGCCACACAGGAGTTTATCAAGGCTAAAAAATGGAAAAGCCTGGAATGGCCAAGCCAGTCACCCAAATGAAATCCAACTTAGCAGGCCTTCCATATGCTGAAGGGAAAACTTAAGGAGACAAGCCCCCCGAAATAAGCAAGAGCTGAAGATAGCAAAGCATCACCAGTGAAGACCCTCAGCACCTGATGATGTCTATGAATCGCAGACTTCAAGCAGATATGCGACAAAGTCCTAAATATGACGGCTTTAATAGACCTGCCATTGCTGTGTCCCAAACATTATGGTGCCCTGAAATGGGGGGATCATGTAGAACAAATGCTGTGCGGCCAAACTGTCTACAAATCCCCTTAAATGAAAGTCAGCAATGTGTGCACTTTAATCACAATGTCTGAATTGTTTGATTTGTCATTTTAAACTATGGAGCAGAGGGGGAAATCAAAGAGAAATGTGTCTTTGTTCCATTATGGAGGGCGCTGTATGTAACATCATCTGTCTGTCTTAGTCCTTCTATGCACCTGCGCTTGGGCAGGTTAAGCCCATGGAGGGCCACAGTGACCTCAGCCTTTTATTGTGACTGATCTCTTTTGGTTGGAAATGAACTCATTTGTTATTTCTTGTATTGTTTCTGCTATGCATTCAGAATTAGGGAGCAGGTTGAGGAGACCCTGGAGAGCTGGAGATATGCTTTAGAGAGGAGAGGAATGAAGGTCAGTAGGACCACCAAGACAGAATACATGTGTGTGAATGAGAGGGAGGTCAGTGGAATGGTGAGGATGCAGGGAGTAGAGTTGGCGAAGGTGGAGGAGTTTAAATACTTGGGATCAACAGTACAGAGTAATGGGAATTGTGGAAGAGAGGTGAAGAAGAGAGTGCAGGCAGGGTGGAATGGGTGGAGAAGAGTGTCAGGAGTGATTTGTGACAGACGGGTATCAGCAAGAGTGAAAGGTAAGGTCTACAGGACGGTAGTGAGACCAGCTATGTTATATGGGTTGGAGACGGTGGCACTGACCAGAAAGCAGGAGACAGAGCTGGAGGTGGCAGAGTTAAAAATGCTAAGATGTGCATTGGGTGTGACAAGGATGGACAGGATTAGAAATGAGGACATTAGAGAGTGAGCTCAGGTTGGACAGTTGGTAGACAAAGTCAGACGAGATTGCGTTGGTTTGGAAATGTGAAGAGGAGAGATGCTGAGTATATTGGGAGAAGGATGCTAAGGATAGAGCTGCCAGGCAAGAAGAGAAGAGGAAGGCCTAAGCGAAGGTTTATGGATGTGGTGAGAGAAGACATGCAGGTGATGTGTGTGACAGAGCAAGATGACGAGGACAGAAAAATATGGAAGAAGATGATCCGCTGTGGCAACCCCTCACAGGAGCAGCTGAAAGAAGAAAAATCAGAATTGCATCTTCGGTACCCAGTGGTACTGATGCCGATTCTGCCGTATGGTTAGCTCTTCCTGTCAGTCCGCTTCAATGAAGGCGCATCATGCGGGTCTTCTCTGTGACTTCTTATGGATTGAATGATCTTATGCTGGACCTTTTACATGTCATGTGATGGTGTTGTCTTTTTAGGCTCTGGGTAAAATAAATAACAATAGATAAAATTTACAAACACAGAAGTGTACATGAGAATTACAAAAGAGAGGTCTCAGTGGTTTGGAGTCGAGACAAGGATGTATTCTGTCACCATGTCATGGCCTGAGGGAGTTGGTGAAACAGACCAGTGCTTCCCAAACTCGCTCCTGGGGGACCCCCTGTGTGTGGCTGCAGGTTTTTGTTCCAACCAGCTTCTGTTTTTAATTGGACTCCTGGGCTAATTAAGTGATGTGTTATTTCCCAGGTTCTGTGTTTTGGGTACAATATAGAAATTAGAAAACTAAGTTTGGTTAAAAAAAGGTATTAAGATGTACCAAGCAGTTATATGGGCACAATGTATTTTTTTTTCTTTTTAACGGTATTTTCATTTTACTTTTCCAGGTATTGTAATTGTTTAGTAATCCATTATTTACTAATTAGTGGGTCTGACGCTTGGTTCTGTGTTGTTTGCCTGGGTGTCTGCTATGCTTGTTTTTAATTGTCATTATTAAGATACAGCGAAGGGGGAAAACTGCACAGAGAAAGGGCAAAATATAAGGAAATCAACAAAAGAGAGTTAAGCATTTAAATCTGTAGCAAAAACAGAAATATTTCTTAATGTAAAAATCAGGCTGCTGTGCTTTTCTGAATGTAGCATAAGAGAAAAAGAATAGCAGCTAATTAAATGAGCTCAGAGTTATCAGGATTTGTCACTGATTATGGAGCTGGTTGGAATAAAAACCTGCAGCCACAGTGGGTCCCCAGGGCCGAGTTTGAGAACCCCTGGTGTAAATAATAGTGGCGGTACTAGATATCGGCAGTCAGCGAGAAGAGATCTTAAATACGCGAATGATACGGCGCTTCTGGCAGCAGGTATAAATTGAGAGTATCCGGATCGGAATCAGAGGAACTTGGGATTAAATATAAGGATAGCCAAAACAAAATGGGTGAAGATTGGTGACCAGATTGCAATATAAAGGTCAATAGATGACAAGAGTAGAGAGATTCACATACGCTACCAGTCAGAAGTTTTACAACACCCCCATTTTTACAGTTTTTATCAACATTTTAAACACTTCAAGTTGCATCAAGCTGATGCAAACAATTCCTACAGGTGTCCCAACTATTGATGATTCCTTACAAACTGTCTAGCCGTTTAAAAGCAACGTTGGAAAAAACTAAGTTGCTACACCCTCTGAAGCATTATCTGCATGATATTGCACTGTATACTGCTATCATAATGGTGAGAAAAAAGGCAGTTAACAAAGGAAGATGGACTGTTATAGCCCTTAAAAGTGTAGGTCTCTCGTTTTAGAGAAACTGCAAAGAAAGCCAATATAGCAGCAGGTGCAGCTTCTTATGCCATTAAAAGGAACTCAGAAACCAAAGGAAACTCTGACAGCAACAGATGAGTTTCTGACAGTCAACAGCTTGTGTGAAAGGCACCTCAAAGGACAACAGCTTCATTGTTTATTTGTTCAGTGCTTTAATGTCAGAGTTCGTTGAGACTGGCAATGGTGCCTGGCCCAGCCAAGTGTCTTTATCTCATTTTGCATTTTTAGCAATGGCTTTCTTACTGTCACTTGACCTGTTTTCTCTTCACTGTTGAAAGTGGTGACACTTGCTTACTTCGATTGCTGTCCTGTTAGGCGCCCCTCACGTGAGCTGTTGACTCTCACAAATTTGTCTTCTGATTCTGTCTTCCTGTCCCTGTCAGAGTTTCAGTTCTCTTTCATGGTGTAGGAAGCTGTGCTTACTGACACCTGGGCTTTCATTGCAGTTTTTCTATTTGAAGATTGTGGAATGGCAGATCCGCGGCTTAACAATCAGGAGCCCGTTTTAAATAATTGAATGGCCGGCTTGATCTCTGGGAGGTTTGGAGGGGGGGGTCCCCCCTTGAGCTCCCACTTGTATTGCACTTCACACTGCATCGCTCTTCACACACCATCAAAGCAGTAAACACTTTCCCCATGAAGTCTAGGGGGGTCCCCCATGAACTCCCATTCAAACCTCACTTCGCACCACATCACTCTTCATAGCCGCCTCCTTGGTGCGCCTATTGAAGCAATAGTCTCCCCCTTGAAATCATGATTACTTCAAAACAATAAGCTGCAGGGATAACCCTCCCAAACTCCCGATCACACCTCACTTCGCACCACATCACTCTTTATAGCCACCTCCCTAGTGTGCTGCATCAAAGCAATAATCTCCCCCATGAAGTCACAATTGCTTTGAAGCAATAAGGTCCGGTGTCCCTCATGAACTCCCAGTCATGCCACACTTCGCACTGCAGCACTCGTCATAGCTGCCTTCCTGGCACACTGCACCATGCACTGCATCGAAGCAATAATTTCCCCAATGAGATCACAATTTCTTTGAACCAATAAGGTCCATAGGGGGTCCCCCATGAACTCCAGATCATGCCAAACGTTGCACTGCATTTCCCTTCATAGCCACCTCCCTAGTGCACCGCATTGAAGTAATAATCTCCATCCATCCATCCATTTTCCTACCCGCTGAATCCGAACACAGGGTCACGGGGGTCTGCTGGAGCCAATCCCAGCCAACACAGGGCACAAGACAGGAACCAATCCCGGGCAGGGTGCCAACCCACCGCAGGACACACACACACACACCAAGCACACACTAGGGCCAATTTAGAATCGCCAATCCACCTAACCTGCATGTCTTTGGATTGTGGGAGGAAACCGGAGCGCCCGGAGGAAACCCACGCAGACACGGGGAGAACATGCAAACTCCACGCAGGGAGGACCTGAGAAGCGAACCCAGGTCCCCAGATCACCCAACTGCGAGGCAGCAGCGCTACCCACTGCGCCACCGTGCCATGAAGTAATAATCTCCCCTGTGAAATCATGATTGCTCTGGAGCAATAAAGTGCAGGGGTCCCCCATGAACTCCTGGTCACACCACACTTTGCACCGCATCATTCTTCTTTGCACGTCACATATTTTGCATAAAAGTTACAGTGCCTGTGGTGCAGTGGGAACACAACACACAAAAGTGGCAAGGGACCACAAGTGACCCCGGGACTACATCGTACTGTATAGGAGCTCATTGGTTCATGAGAACAAAGTTCCTGTGGTGGGAAAATACCTTTATTCAGGATTATAGCGTGTCTGAATCATCCCAGCTGCACTGAATGTAAGGCAGGAATCATGAGTTTCACAGTAGTCTCTACACCTGATAACAATGGCTCTTCTTCTTGTTCTTGCTGCTCTTCTTGTTCTTGTTCTGGCTCGTCTTGTTCTACTTGTTCTTGTTCTTGCTGTTGTTGCTCTTGCTGTTCTTCTTGTTCTTGCTGTTCTTCTTCTTGCTTTTCTTCTTGCTCTTGCTGCTCTTCTTCTTGTTCTTCTTGTTCTTGCTACTCTTCTTCTTGTTCTTCTTGTTCTTACTGCTCTTCTTCTTGTTCTTCTTGTTCTTGCTGTTCTTCTTTTTCTTGCTGCTCTTCTTGTTGTTCTTCTTGTTCTTGCTGCTCTTCTTCTTGTTCTTGCTGTTCTTCTTTTTCTTGCTGCTCTTCTTCTTGTTCTTGCTGTTCTTCTTCGTGTTGTTCTTGTTCTTGCTGCTCTCCTTGTTCTTGTTTCTCTCCTTGTTCTTACTGCTCTTCTTCTTGTTCTCGTTGTTCATCTTCTTGTTCTTGCTGCTCTTCTTGTTCTTGCTGCTCTTCTTGTTCTTGCTGCTCTTCTTGCTCTTGCTGCTCTTCTTGCTCTTGCTGCTCTTCTTGTTCTTGCTGCTCTTCTTCTTGATCTTGTTGCTCTTCTTCTTGCTCTTGCTGCTCTTTTTACTCTTGCTGCTCTTATTCTTGTTCTTGTTCTTGTTGCTCTTCTTGTTCTTCTTATTCTTGCTTTTCTGCTTGTTCTTTCTCTTCTTCTGCAGCTATTTCCATTTTTATATGTGGTAGCAATTTCTGTTGCCTAGACATCTCCAGTAGAGGTTTTGGCTTGATCTTTTATGGCCGGATGCCTTTCCTGACTATAAAAGCTAAAAAAAGGTGCAGGGAAATGTACACACGGGGGATCAACTTAAAGTTAGCCTCACAAACACGGCTACAGGAAGCAAGGAGAGAACCAGACAGTGAAAATGCACATAGAGATGGGGAGGCTGTGCGCATAGTCAGTGCCTGGACTTCAATTTGAGCCCAGACTCATGAGCTACGAGGCAGCAAGAGTAACCACTGTGCTGCTCTGTTGTTCTTATGACTTTTTCAAATATGGTTCTAATATTAGACAAAGACTGAAAGACGCGGTGTTTTAGTTGTGTCCCTTGACATACGGACGGTGTGGCTTTTCACTTCAGTTCAAATTGTCATTGTGATTTTTTTTTCTTGTTTTTTATGAATACCTGCTTATTGATTTTTTTTTGTATTATCAGACATGATAGAGAAATGTTTACCTTGTGCCTCCCATTTGAACTGTCTTATAAATACACCACGGATAAAGCAGCTCTCCTCATTTTGTAAGTTATCTATCTTCCTTCTACACTTATGAGGAGCAGAAGGCTGTGTCAACAACACTGGATGCAGGACTGAGTCCAGCTCTGAATGGGACGCCAGTCCTTCACATATTTAGGTCCGTTCAGGTTTCCCAGTTAAGCTTTAGCATGTGTAAGCAGGGGGCACCCAACAACAGACCTGGGCAAACTGCAAACTCCACATACAGTAGATTCTGTCCATGCTGCTGACAAAATGAGGGTTCCTCTATGCTCCCCGCAGCCCCCTCATTCAGTGACATCCTCTCCTGTCAATGTTAATGCTTGATTTATGAACTATGTAGTAGGGGGTCACTTGTCACCATCTTTTAGCTCGATGCTTTTCTATCATCCACTGTCCCCCTTGTCCAGCCATGATAAAATCTTTCTCCAGACAAGTTCCTTTCTTCGATCCTTCCATTTTAATTATCTTCTGAGATTTTTCAGAAGTTTTGAATTAGTTCATTAGTTGCATTTACTTATGTGCTGCTTTTGTAGACACGTCAAAATGCTTTATATAGACAGTTATGGAGCTACCACCAATGTCCAGCATTCACCTGGATGTTACGACAGCAGCCCACCAGACATTAGCTATTAGATGATGAAGGGGTGAGAGAGGTGACTAGGAGGTCAGAGTGGACGAGGTCATGGTGGGCAGTTTAGCCAGGACTTCAGGGTACACCTTACTGTTTTCGAAGGACATCCTGGGACCTTTTGTGACTGCAGAGAGTCAGGACCTCGGTTTTACGTCTCATCTGAACGACGCACCATTTTTACAGCACAGTATTGCCATCACTGCACTGGAGCATTGAGATCCACACACAGACCACAGGGTAAGCTCCCCCTGCTGGCCTCACCAACACCTCTTTCAGGAGCAACCCAAGCTTTTCGTAGATGGTCTCCCATCCAAGTACTGGCTGGGCCTGAATGCGCTCCGCTTCAGGTCAATAACCTCCTCTGAAGTGCTAGTGATGTGGCTGAAGGTTGTTTAAATTCACTGACCATGGTGCTGGAGAGTGGAGACTTATTGTGTGTTGAGTTGCACATGCAAGTAAGAATTTCCTTGGATTCTGTGGTCTGCTGACCCTATAAACCCTGACTGTTGACAGTCAAACATGGAGCTGGCACTGTGGTTTGCTTATTAGTGCTTCTTGCTTATACTGTAGCTATAGGGACCATGGATTCAAATCTTGTGCTGTACTGAACACAAGCTGTGCGGAGCTAGCACCTACCTCTTGGGTCTGCTTGGATTTTCCTCCACATTTTCTGATTTCCACCCACATCCTAGCAGGATCTGTCACTAGGCAGAAAGCAAACCTCAAGGTGGTCTCATCACAGGGCGCACTTACATAAGCTTACCAACCAATCTACACTCTTCAAAATAAAGACACTTCATAGGGGACCACTTTGGGGATCCCAAAAGACCCATCCACAAGGTGGTTTCCGGAAAGAACTGTTCTTTGTGTACATCTGTAACAAACTCCATAAATACCTGTGAATCGAGGGTTACAGATTTGTGGACCACCAGTGGGTTCCTCTTTTTAAAAGGATTCTTGCTGCACACAGTGGCATGCACTCTTAAAAATGCCAGTTCATTAACAGCACTTTACTGGGCTGTGTGTTTCTTCACAGAACCATTACTTGACAAAGTGCCGTTTTATTCTGGGATGGGTTCTTTGCATGTGAAGTTGGTCCTTTGTGCTTTGAAAGATGTCCTAATATGTACAAGAAACTCCAAAATCTTTAATGTATGGCGGGCTACCCATCAGGACTCTTTCTGGAACCTTCACGTGGATGGGGGGGTTGGGGGGTCTTTCCCCTATGGCATCGCTCTGAAGAACCACTCTGGTCCACTTTATTTTGAAGTCTATGGGCTCAGTTGAGGTTTTCTTCTTCTTCTGTTAGTTTCCTGCGAGGTGGCCAAAGGTGCTTTACAGATTTCTGTTTTGTCCAATCTTTTCAAAGCCCAAAGATTCAATTTCTTATGCAAAGAACTCTTCACAGAATGAAACTGTCAAGCAATGGAGCCACACAACCTGGTAAAGGGTCCACATAGGACCATCATTTTTAAGAGCATACATGGACAATGGTCCTCTAATGCCACGATTTTCAAACTTTTTTGAACAAGTACCACTCCGCGAGGACCAGTAAACTGAAGTACCACTGTCAGTGAATCGTTAATTTACGCCTGTGTTGTTTTGAAGAAAAAGTCACTATAATCACTATAATGACTATAATTATGACGTTAAAGTGCCTAATAAAAGCCGGCTTGGAGTCTTCCACACATTTACAGTAATATACTTATACTATATATGATTATATGCAACATATTGGCATTCTAGCAACATCGATTCGTGGAAAATAAAGGACCACACGAGTACCACCTGGCATGACTTGAAGTACCACCAGTGGTACGCGTACCACAGTTTGAAAACCGTGGCTGTGATGATCCCGTACGGTTCTTTGATGGGTTGTGTGGCTCTTCACAGAACAATTACTTAACAAAGTGCCATTTCATCCTGGGGTGGGTTCTTTGGGTTTTGAAAAACATCCGGATATGTCTAAAAAAAAAAAAACTGAAGCCTTTAATGTTTGGTAGGCTGGAGGACACCAGCAGAGTTTTAAGAAAACCGGAACTGAGCCTGTGTGATTGTGTGCGGCAAGAGTCCATTTAGATCAGGACCCACCGGTATCTGGCGAGTCTGTTACCATCTAGTCATTCTTATTTAATGTATGGGACATGTAACGGAGCTAATGAAATAAAAGGGTCTTTCTGGAACGTTCATGTGGATGGGTCTAATGAGAACCAAAAATGGATCCTCTATGCTGTCTTAGAAATAACGTTGCATTGGTGGCATTTTATGGTTCTTTACTGGTTTGTGTGTTTCCTCACGGAGCCGCTGCTTGACCAAGTGCCGTTTCACTCTGGGACGGGTTCTTTGCATGTAAATTTGGTCCTTTGTGCTTTGTAAATCTTCCTAATATGTAGAAAAACCCCCAAAATATTTAATGTATGGCAGGCTACCCATCAGGACTCTAACAAATGAAGAAGCCCTGACCTGAGCCTGTGTGAATGTGTGCAGCGACAGTCATTTTAAATCAGGACCTAGTGGTATCTGGCGAGTCTGTTACCATCTAGTCATTCTTATTTAATGTATGGGACGCGTAACGGATCTAAAGAAATAAAAAAATCTTTCTGGAACGTTCATGTGGATGGGTCTAATGGGAACCAAAAATGGATACCCTTTGCTGTCTTAGAAATAACGTTGCATTGGTGGCATTTTATGGTTCTTTACTGGTTTTGTGTGTTTCCTCACAGAGCCGCGACTTGACCAAGCGCCGTTTCACTCTGGGACGGGTTCTTTGCATGTAAAGTTGGTCCTTTGTGCTTTGAAATGTGTCCTAATATGTAGAAGAAACCCTAAAATCTTTAATGTATGGCAGGCTACCCATCAGGACACTAACAGATGAAGAAGCCCTGACCTGAGCCTGTGTGATTGTGTGCAGCGGCAGTTATTTTAAATCAGGACCTACTGGTATCTGGCAAGTCTGTTACCATCTAGTCATTCTTATTTAATGTATGGGACGGATAACGGATCTAAAGAAATAAAGTCTTTCTGGAACGTTCATGTGGATGGGTCTAATGGGAACCAAAAATGGATACCCTTTGCTGTCTTAGAAATAACGTTGCATTGGTGGCATGTATGGGACATGTAACGGATCTAAAGAAATAGAAGGGTCTTTCTGGAACGTTCATGTGGATGGGTCTAATGGGAACCAAAAATGGATCCACTATGCTGGCATTTTATGGTTCTTTACTGGTTTGTGTGTTTCCTCACAGAGCCGCTGCTTGACCAAGTGCTGTTTCACTCTGGGACGGGTTCTTTGCATGTAAAATTGGTCCTTTGGCTCCATTGGCTCCATTGCTTGACAGTTTCATTCTGTGAAGAGTTCTTTACAATGGATCCACTAAGCGCCGTTTCACTCTGGGATGGGTTCTTTGTGCTTTGTAAATCTTCCTAATATGTAGAAGAAGCCCCAAATCTTTGATGTATGGTAGGCTACCCATCAGGACACTAATAGATGAAGAAGCGAGTCTGTATCTGGCGAGTCTGTTACCATCTAGTCATTCTTATTTATTGTATGGGACGTGTAACAGATCTAAAGAGATAAAAGGGTCTTTCTGGAATGTTCATGTGGATAGGTCAAATGGGAACCAAAAATGGATCCCCTATTCTGTCTTAGAAATAATGTTGCATTGGTGGCATTTTATGTAGAAGAAACCCCAAATCTTTAATGTTTGGTAGGCTACCCATCAGGACTCTAACAGATGAAGAAAACCTGAACTGAGCCTGTGTGATTATGTGCAGCGAGAGTCCTTTTAAATCAGGACCCACTGGTATCTGACAAATGTGTTACCATCTAGTCATTCTTATTTACTGTATGGGACAGATAACGGATCTAAAGAAATGAAAGGGTCTTTCATTTGGATGGGTCTAATGGGCACCAAAAATGGATCATCTATGGCAGCGCTCTGAAGAACCAGACTGGCACCATCATTTTGGTGAGTGTAGCAAAATAGAAGATGTCCACGTAGATCATAAGTAATAAAAATAATTCTTTACATTTATATTGCGTTTTCTCGCTACTCAAAGTGGGGAGCCACTTCAAGCACCACTAATGTGCAGCACCCACCTGGATGATGCAGCGGCAGCCATTTTTGTGCCAGGACGCTCACCACACATTAGCTGTTAGGCGGTGAAGGGGTGAGAGAGAGAGAGAGAGAGAGGTGGGTGGGATGATTAGGCTGTGGTGGGCAGTTTAGCCAGGAAATCAGGATACACACCACTCTTTACAAAGGACGCCCAGGGGATCTTTTATGACCATAGAGAGTCAAGACCTCAGTTTTCCATCTCATCCGAAGAACGGCGCCATGTTTACAGCACAGTGTCCCTGTCACTGCACTGGGACATTGCGGTCCACATTTAGACCACAGGCTAAGCGCCCCCTGCTGGCCTCACCAACAACGCTGCTCAATCAAAAGTGAGAAAAAATAAAAATCAAAGTTAAAAACAGAGAGATGGAATCAAAAAGAGCTGTTTTGCTGTTATTTAAAAAAATAAGAATCAAAATGAGAATTTAAACAAGCCTTAAAATAAAGACTAATAAGAATGGCCTTACTGAATGTCAGGAGAGGGCAAACATCGACGTTTCTAGCCACAACATGCAGTCATAGAACATGGAAGCAGACGGGAACAACAATATGGAAGACAGCGAGTCGCCTGCAGGAGATAAGACGCCCCAAACAACGCTGAACCCAAATGCACGATGCTCTTTCCGGTCTTTTCTTTTACTTGGTGCAAATATGCAACCTAAAAAATTCTCTGTTATGTATCACCTTTTGGACCGAAAAGTGTCATAGGCATTTCAAAAACATTTAATGGATATTTATTACACTGAAAAGAATTATTCTTTATCTCAACAGGCATTGCTTAGGTATGAGAGTCAGTATCTTCATCCATCCATCCATCCATCCATCCTCTTCCACTTATCCGAGGTCGGGTCGCGGGGGCAGCAGCTTGAGCAGAGATGCCCAGACTTCCCTCTCCCCGGCCACTTCTTCTAGCTCTTCCGGGAGAATCCCGAGGCGTTCCCAGGCCAGCCGGGAGACATAGTCCCTCCAGCATGTCCTGGGTCTTCCCCGGGGCCTCCTCCCGGTTGGACGTGCCCGGAACACCTCACCAGGGAGGCATCCAGGAGGCATCCTGATCATATGCCCGAGCCACCTCATCTGACTCCTCTCGATGCGGAGGAGCAGCGGCTCTACTCTGAGCCCCTCCCGGATGACTGAGCTTCTCACCCTATCTTTAAGGGAGAGCCCAGACACCCTGCGGAGGAAACTCATTTCGGCCGCTTGTATTCGCGATCTCGTTCTTTCGGTCACTACCCATAGCTCATGACCATAGGTGAGGGTAGGAACATAGATCGACTGGTAAATTGAGAGCTTTGCCTTATGGCTCAGCTCCTTTTTCACCACGACAGACCGATGCAGAGCCCGCATCACTGCGGACGCCACACCGATCCGCCTGTCGATCTCACATTCCATTCTTCCCTCACTCGTGAACAAGACCCCAAGATACTTGAACTTGATCTTGGGGTCAGTATCTTCTACTCAATAAAATCCGTTTTTTAGATTTACTCGGGACGTGGTGATTAAGCTCAACACACAATATGCATTAGACACGGAACATGAAGGAGAACACAACATGAAAGAGTTATTTTGTGCAATGCCAATGGTCAGTTAAGCCAACACAATTTTTTCAGTTGTGACATCTGGGATTATCCTGTGACGTGATTTCTCCACACACTCACGCCAAATGGACAAGAGGACATCTTGGAGAAACGACTGGACCCAAAATACGTACAGAAGAGTTCACCACCTTTGGCATTGCCTTCAGGTTTTAGCTAAACACAAAGCTACTTTCTATATTTTTATGTGTTTATTTATTTAGTTTTTTTTTTTTTTTGGTATGAGTAATCAAAAAATGTCTTGACACTGGAATCGTCAATGCTGTTTTTGAGCTGGACAGATGAATCTTTATATATAATCTTCATTTGGATCTTGATCTTTGTTTGTCCGTGAATTCACTGCCTTGTGTGGTGTTCCTGCTATGTTCAGTAGAGGGCAGTAGTGATGGAGGAGGAGAGGAAGTGAGGGGGAGGATCGTTGAATGAGGTTGGAGTGTGGTGATTAAAGAGGATTGAACTAAAGGAGACTATGTGCTGTTTGTACTGGCTGAATACACAACACCTTGGTTGTTACTTTTGTTTACAAACACTGTCGATACCACTCTGTGTTTAGATCTGGCGTCGACACCACTCTTTGTGTTTAGATCTGGCGTAGACACCGGCTTCGTTGTCGAGACTGGTTTATTGTGTTCCTATCGACCGTCGTTGGCAGCACTTCGTCCAAATCGAATGTTCACCCACTTCTTGGAGTCGGCAGTCAGAGTATATAAGTCGGGCACACTCCTGTGATTTTCCATCAGTCGGCGTTTGAAGTTCAAGAAAGAAGCATTGGTTCTTCCTTACTCTTTGGATTGCCACAAAGCAGCCTGCAAGATTGGAGAAAGGTTGAGAAGAGATCGTGACAGGAAACGACAGCGTCATGAAAACGAGACGGACTGTGAACAGAGAGAAGCAGAAATGCTCCTCCACCACCACATAATTACTATTCGGACAGTGATTCCGAGTAGGCCGTTCCTATCGAATCAATGTCCAAGGGTTTTGTTTTCTAATTTTGTTTCCCTTATGAAAAATCATAATGCTGTGCGACGAAGGGCCCAGTTCACAACTGGCAGCCGCATTTAAACAGGGAGCCCTTCACAGACAACTTTAACACACTCAATGTAGTTGGGCGCACATGGCTAGTTTTTTATATTCTTTACTGAGATAAAGACTTGCATTGCCACACTCACTCAAAAAAATCAACTCATTTGGAAGTCTACTTTATATAACTAATTTAACTTCAAATACACAAGTTTTATGCACACACGTGTCCTATATTTGCAGAAAGTGTGATATTTAGCATAAAGAACCACCCCTTTTGTTGACAACAACAACAACAACATTTATTTCTGTAGCACATTTGTAGGCAAACAATGGGGCTGAAAGTGCTTTGCAAGTTGATGTCAAAGAAGTAGTTACATGCGAAGAAACATAACAAAAATTAGATACAATAAACAGTTAAAATTCAATAAGAAAAATAATTTTGAGAGGGTCCGGTTTGGTGGACTCAGGATGGGTCACTGCTTTTTGCAGATGATGTTGTCCTGTTTGCTTCATCAGGCCGTGATCTTCAGCTCTCTCTGGATCGGTTCGCAGCCGAGTGTGAAGCGGCTGGGATGGGAATCAACACCTCCAAATCCGAGACCATGGTCCTCAGCAGGAAAAGAGTGGAGTGCCCTCTCAGGGTTGGGAGCGAGATCCTGCCTCAAGTGGAGGAGTTCAAGTATCTCGGGGTCTTGTTCACGAGTGAGGGAAGAATGGAGCGTGAGATCGACAGGCGGATCGGTGCGGCGTCCACAGCGATGCGGGCTCTGCATCGATCTGTCGTGGTGAAAAAGGAGCTGAGCCGTAAGGCAAAGCTCTCAGTTTACCAGTCGATCTATGTTCCTACCCTTACCTATGGTCATGAGATATGGGTAGTGACCGAAAGTACGAGATCGCGAATACAAGCGGCTGAAATGAGTTTCCTCCGCAGGGTGTCTGGACTTTCCCTTAAAGATAAGGTGAGAAGCTCAATCATCCGGGAGGGGCTCAGAGTAGAGCTGCTGCTCCTCCGCATCAAGAGGAGTCAGATGAGGTGGCTCGGGCATCTGATCAGGATGCCTCCTGGACGCCTCCCTGGTGAGGTGTTCTGGGCACGTCTAACCGGGAGGAGGCCCCGGGGAAGACCCAGGACACGCTGGAGGGACTATGTCTCTCGGCTGGCCTGGGAACGCCTTGGGATTCTCCCGGAAGAGCTAGAAGAAGTGGCCGGGGAGAGGGAAGTCTGGGCATCTCTGCTCAAGCTGCTGCCCCCGTGACCCGACCTTGGATAAGCGGAAGAGGATGGATGGATGGATGGAAGAAAAATAATGAATAATAAATAATAATGAATGTGAATATGAATAATAAAGAATAGGAAAATAATGCATAAATTGTTCAAATACAATAATGCACACTTTCATAAGGCTGATATAAAATTAAGAGAAATAGAGTCCTTAAATATAGAAATGTGTGATTTGTTTTTTGGCTGTAAATAATGGGCTGATGAAACCTGCGCACATGTTGCAGCATTTTTAACAGGATCTCCACACCTTTGTACAGATGGACAGAAAGTTAAAGATTTTTAGTAAATAGTTCTTTCCAAGTGCTGTGGAATTTATGTGGTTCTGGAAGCTAATATATTATACTTTTTTTATACTAACTGGGCTACCTGTTTGAAATCTAAGTAATCAACGTAGACCTTAGTGTTAACGTTAGCAGTGCACCATCTCTTGGAATAAATTTAGTAGTGCATGTAGTAATAAAATACATTGCATTTGTCATTTCAACAGATGGCACACCACAAATATTTGTAATTGTAGAATGCATTGCATTTGTGCTTCCAACAGATGGCACACTACAAACATTTGTAGTAATAAAATGCATTGCATTTGTCATTCCAACATATGGTGCACCACAAACATTTGTAGTAATAAAATACATTGCATTTGTCATTCCAACAGATGGTGCACCACAAACATTTGTAGTAATAAAATACATTACATTTGTCATTCCAACAGATGACACACTACAAACATTTGTAGTAATAAAATGCATTGCATTTGTCATTTCAACAGATGGTGCACCACAAACATTTGTAGTAATAAAATGCATTGCATTTGTCATTCCAACAGATGACACACTACAAACATTTGTAGTAATAAAATGCATTGCATTTGTCATTTCAACAGATGGTGCACCCAAACATTTGTAGTAATAAAATACATTGCATTTGTCATTCCAACAGATGGTGCACCACAAACATTTGTAGTAATAAAATACATTACATTTGTCATTCCAACAGATGACACACTACAAACATTTGTAGTAACAAAATGCATCGCATTTATCATTCCAACAGATGGTGCACCACAAATATTTGTAGTAATAAAATACATTGCATTTGTCATTCCAATGGATGGCGCACACCAAACATTTGTAATTGTAAAATGCATTTCATTTGTCATTTCAACAGATGGCGCACCACAAGCATTTGTAGTAATAAAATACATTGCATTTGTCATTCCAACAGAGAGTGCGTCATAAACATTTGAAATAGTAAAATGCTTTGCATTTGTCATTTCAACAGATGGCGCCCCACAAACATTTGTAGTAACAAAATGCTTTGCATTTGTCATTCCAATGGATGGCGCACACCAAACATTTGTAGTTGTAAAATGCATTTCATTTGTCATTTCAACAGATGGCGTACCACAAGCATTTGTAGTAATAAAATGCATTGCATAAACATTTGTAGTAATAAAATGCATTGCATTTGTCATTCCAACAGATGGTGCACCACAAACATTTGTAGTAATAAAAAGCATTGCATTTGACATTCTAACAGATGGCACACCACAAACATTTGTTGTATTAAAATGTATTATTATAAATGTTTGTGATGCCCCATCTCCAAAGGGTAGAACAAGCTGAGGTATCTTATGCCTGCACTAATGAAGCCGTGAAACACACCTGAGGAATCACAAACACCTGTGACACCAATTGTCCCAAACATTATGGTGACCTGAAATGGTCGGGTGTCTGTGTATGAAAAGTGTGGTGACTGAAATGTATGCAAATCCCCTTAAATGAAAATCTGCAATGTGCACTTTAATCACAAATCTGAATTCTTTGATTTATAATGTTAAACTGTGGAGCAGACAGTGGGGGAAAATCAAGGAAAAATGTGTCTTTGTCCCAAGCAGAGCCTGGTGGGGGTAGTGAGGAGAGGTGAGGGGGTGGGGAATTTTGTCACTTTGATACCCTGGGGCCCATGGGGGGTCTTAATCCTGCCTTGGTAAAGTGATTAGATTTTATCACCAAAAACCCCCACCTCCCCCAGAAGTGACTGCTCCACACTGCACCCTGGCAATCGGTCTCAAGTGAAGCTTCCCTGCAGCCGCTTTTGAAGACATCTTCACACGTTTCCCTGAAAGTTTTCTTACTCGCTGCTCTCGACATATTTGTATGTAAAGATGAGTCAAGTCTGATCTGCACATTACCAAGAATATATTCTCATTTTTTTTGTCTTTCCTGCTGAAACAAAACAGCACATTACCGTTATAATTAGCAGCACGTTAAATGCCATTCTAGCTTTTTAGCGGTTAATAACTTGAGATGCAGCTTAATCTAACGTTAGATTACTAGCTTGTTGCTCAGCAACTAAATACTTGAATACAGCCCACTGATGGAAAATAGAGGTCACATTCATAGCCTTCTTTGACCAGGCACTTCAGATCGCATTGATAAAGCTCCCAGAGGATGGTCTGCACGCTTTCTTTTACCGTCGCCCTCCACTGCGTTAAGAAAATCTTTTGTACACATGTTTTGCGGAAAAAGAATGCAGGATTATGTATTTGGGATCAGGCAAGAGTCAGTTTAGCTTGGCTCTCACATCTTTAAAAAAAAAAAAATTGACCTGTCATGCTAATCTGTTATTTAATATGCTGTACAGAGGGGAGACTCGGGGTTCTCAGTTAAAAGGCCGGCTATTAACACTTTCATCAGATTTTGGCTTTATACGAGTGTTCATTTTACAAAAAGGACAAAATTTAGGTTTATGTCTCAGCTTGGTGTAATATGTGATAGTTTAGATAGATATGAAATGCACTCTATAATAGGTAGATAGATGTGAAAGACACTATATAATAGATAGATAAATAGATATGAAAGGCACTATGTAATAAATAGATACATAGATGTGAAAGGCACTCTATAATAGATAGATGGTGAAAGGCACTATATGATAGATAGATATGAAAGGCACTATATAATAAATAAATAGATTGATTGATAGATATGAAAGGCACTATATAATAGATAGATAGATAAATGGTGAAAGGTACTATATAATAGATAGATAGATATGAAAGGCACTATATAATAAATAGATAGATATGAAAGACACTCTGTAATAGATAGATAGATGTGAAAGACATTATGTAATAAATAGATACATAGATGTGAAAGGCACTCTATAATAGATAGATGGTGAAAGGTACTATATAATAGATAGATAGATAGATATGAAAGGTACTATATAATAGATAGCTAGATGTGAAAGGCACTATATAATAAATAGATAGATATGAAAGGCACAATATAATAGATAGATGTGAAAGACACTATATAATAGATAGATAAATAGATAGATGTGAAGGGCACTATGTAATAAATAGATAGATGGTGAAAGGCACTCTATAATAGATAGATGTGAAAGGCACTATATGATAGATATGAAAGGCACTACAGTGATCCCTCGCTATATCGCGCTTCGCCTTTCGCGGCTTCACTCTATCACGGATTTTATATGTAAGCATATTTAAATATATATCACGGATTTTTTGCTGGTTCGCGGATTTCTGAGAACAATGGGTCTTTTAATTTCTGGTACATGCTTCCTCAGTTGGTTTGCCCAGTTGATTTCATACAAGGGACGCAATTGGCAGATGGCTGAGAAGCTAGATTGCTTACTTTTCTCCCTCTCTTGCGCTGAGTTTCTCTGATCCTGACGTAGGGGGATTGAGCAGGGGGGCTGTTCGCACACCTAGACGATACGGACGCTCGTCTAAAAATGCTGAAAGATTATCTTCACGTTGCTATCTTTTGTGCAGCTGCTTCCTGAAACGACATGCTGCACGGTGCTTCGCATACTTAAAAGCTCGAAGGGCACGTATTGATTTTTGACTGAAAAACAAACTCTGTCTCTCTCTCTCTCTCTCTCTCTCTCTCTCTCTCTTTGTCTGCTCCTGACGGAGGGGGTGTGAGCTGCCGCCTTCAACAGCTTTGTGCCGCGGTGCTTCGCATACTTAAAAGCCAAACAGCCCTATTGATTTGTTTGCTTTCCTCTCTGTTTCTGACAGCCTGTGCTCCTGACGCGCACTCCTTTGAAGAGGAAGATATGTTTGCATTCTTTTAATTGTGAGACGGAACTGTCATCTCTGTCTTGTCATGGAGCACAGTTAAAACTTTTGAAAAAGAGACAAATGTTTGTTTGCAGTGTTTGAATAACGTTCTTGTCTCTCTACAACCTCCTGTGTTTCTGCGCAAATCTGTGACCCAAGCATGACAATATAAAAATAACCATATAAACATATGGTTTCTACTTCGCGGATTTTCTTATTTCGCGGGTGGCTCTGGAACGCAACCCCCGCGATGGAGGAGGGATTACTGTATATAATAAATAAATAGTGTGAAAGGCGCTATATAGTGCCCGACCCTGCACAGACTGACGCAGAGGCACGTACTTAAATAGAACAATCTTTTATTTTTCTTCAGCCGTGGGGCACGCCTTCCCCGTGTCCCACAGGCCCAACACAGTCCCAAAACACTCACAAATACCACCACAATCCTTCTATCACCACCATTCCTCCTCAGGCTTAGTCCTCCTCCTCCCGACTCTGGCCCTCGAGTGATGGTGGCTGTCCCTTTTTATAACCCACCCGGAAGTGTTCCAGGTGCTTGACCACCTGGTCCTAATTGCCCTTCCAGGTGGGGCTGTAGAATCGTCCAGCCGGGCTGTTGGAAGGAGACAGCCCCCCCTAGCGGCCACCCCGGGCCCCAACCAAGCTGTGGAGGACTCCATCTCCCATGGAGCCCTGCGGGAGGTTGGGGAATCAGCGTCGGCCAGGGAGGCTGCCACCAAGTGCCCAAGAGGAGATATTGAGCTGTCCATGGCTGCTCCCCCGGAACATACACAGCAGGGGCGTCCCGGCCGGGCATGGAACCTGGCCGTTCATCACAATAGATAGAGAGAGAGATATGAAAGGCACTATATAATAGATAGATAGATGGTGAAAGGCACTATATAATATATAGATAGATATGATAGGCACTATGTATTAGATAGATAGATGTGAAAGGCACTATATAACAAATAGATAGATACTGTAGATATGAAAGGCACTATATCATAGATAGATAAATAGATAGTGTCATAAGTACGAACCAGAGACATCAAAAAGGTTTTGGGCAGCCACCCGTATAGTATGCCAGGTTGCAACTGGGTAATTTGTTGTGAGCTGTTCACCTTTCAAAGTCCAAAACAGAACAGATTTAAGACTGTAAAGATGGTGGCTTTAAAGGCCGAGACAGGAAATGACCTCATCGGAACCGGAACCGCAAGTGATGTCGTCTGGACTGGAAGTGACATCATCATTGACACCGGCACCGGAAGTGACATTGTCATATACACCGGAAAACGGACGGTTGGAATCGTGCGGGATTTCCCGTGGATGGTCTGCAGAGGATTGAGAGAGAAAGTAAGTGCACCTCACCACCCCCTTGGTCTGGCATGGAACTACCATTATTCGTGCCCTTTGCAGTCTCCCAATCGCACATCTGTGACACTAGATACATAAGGCACTAAATGATAGATAGATAATAAAGGCACTATGTGATAGATAAATATGAAAAGCACTATATGATAGATAGAACTTTATTTGAATTTTTACAGAAGATCTTTAAATAAATATATAGATAGATAAATATATGCAGTATATACACACTTTGGACTGAACACACACTAGAATGGCTAAAAAGTAACAAAAATTTGTTAAATAAAGAAAACGTTTGACTTGGATGTCTCAGTCGCAGTGAGGTGCTATATAAACGTATTGCTGTTGGTATAAAGGAGCCCCCGTTGTGTTTCTTGACCCACTTCTGCTGAATAATTCATTGGCTGAAAGTCCTCGGTGTTGGTGTGTCAGAGAGTGGATGAGCAGCGTTGTTTATAATGGCACTCAGTTTTTTTTTCATTCTCTCCTTCGCGGCCTCCAGGGGGGTCCAGAGTGCCACCAATAACTGAGCCTGCCCTTTAAATGAACTTGATGATTTGGTGGTCCTCTCTTGAAGTGATGTGACCAGCACACCACACACTGGCCATCACATGATTATAGAATATAGATATGAAGGATGTCACTTCCCACATTAGAGGGGCACAGTTTTCTGTCTTTTCCTTGACAGCTCCTCTGTGTTCAAAGACCAGTCCATCCTGTCATTGATATGGACCACCTCTCCAGAGTCTGCCCTGCTCTTTCTTATATAGTTCCTCTGTGTTTGAAACTTTGGGAGACAATCAAGGTGGTCCCAACTTTTTTATTGGGTGCTATTCCGGAAAGGGGCGGCACGGTGGCGCAGTGGTAGCGCTGCTGCCTCGCAGTAAGGAGACCCAGGTTCACTTCCCAGGTCCTCCCTGTGTGGAGTTTGCATGTTCTCCCCATGTTTGCATGGGTTTCCTCCCACAGTGCAAAGACATGCAGGTTAGATGCATTGCCAATCCTAAATTGTCCCAAGTGTGTGCTTGGTGTGTGTCCTGAGGTGGGCTGGTGCCCTGCCTGGGATTTGTTCCTGCCTTGTGCCCTGTGTTGGCTGGGATTGGCTCCAGCAGACCCTCGTGAAGATGTGTTAAGCTGTAGAGGGTTGGACAATGACTGACTGACTGTACTGTATGTTTAGATGCATTTTTGTATTTAAAAAAGATTATTTTAAGTGTTTTATTGTTTTACAGTTTTTTTTTTTTTTTTTAGATTTAATTGATTTTTTTAAAATCAAATAACATTCCATACAAGCAAGTCAAAGTTAACACAACTAGGTTCGAAACAACCCCCATCCATGAGAAAGAGAGCTAGGCCAGCAGAGTAAAACTTTAATACAGTAATCCCTCGCTATATCTGGCTTCGACTTTCGCGGCTTCACTCTATCGCGGATTTTATATGTCAGCATATTTAAATATATATCGCGGATTTTTCGCTGGTTCGTGGGTTTCAGTGGACAATGGGTCTTTTAATTTCTGGTACATGCATCCTCAGTTGGTTTGCCCAGTTGATTTCATACAAGGGACGCTATTGGCAGATGGCTGAGAAGCTACCCAGTCAGAGCACGTATTACATATTAAATAAAACTCCTCAAATATATTGTGAGCAGGGGGGCTGTTTGCACCCCTAGAGGATACGGCCGCTCCTCAAAAAGACTACCATCACATTGCTCCCGTCCTTGCTGGGCTTACTTGTGGCTGCTTTGTCAAGCGATATGCTTCCCGCACGGTGCTTCACATACTTAAAAGATCAAACAGCACCTATTGATTTTTGATTGTGTGCTTTTCTCTCTCTCTCTCTTGCTCTGACATTCTCTGCTCCTGACGGAGGGGGTGTGAGCAGGGGGGCTGTTCGCACCCCTATGCGATACGGAAGCTCGTCTAATAATTCTGAAAGATTATCTTCACATTGCTCCCTTCCATGCTGGGCTTCCTTGCAGCTGCTTTGTCAAGCGACATGCTTCCCGCATGGTGCTTCACATACTTAAAAGCTCTAACGGCACGTATTGATTTTTGATTGTTTGCTTTTCTTTCTCTCTCTCACTCTCTCTGACATTCTCTGCTCCTGACCGAGGGGGTGTGAGCCAAGGGGCTGTTCGCACACTGGCCTAGAGGATACGGACGCTCCTCTAAAAAATGCTGAAAGACTACCTTCACATTGCTCTCTTCCTTACAGCTGCTTTGTCTGGCGGTGCTTCGCATACTTAAAAGCCCAAACAGCCCTATTGATTTTTGATTGTTTGC
This sequence comes from Erpetoichthys calabaricus, assembly GCF_900747795.2. Lineage (NCBI taxonomy): Eukaryota > Metazoa > Chordata > Cladistia > Polypteriformes > Polypteridae > Erpetoichthys > Erpetoichthys calabaricus. The sequence goes on along the minus strand of NC_041402.2, from coordinate 14,594,081 downwards.
TTTTCTCTCTCTCTCTCTCTCTCTCTCTGACATTCTCTGCTCCTGACGCGCACTCCTTTGAAGAGGAAGATATGTTTGCATTCTTTTAATTGTGAGACGGAACTGTCATCTCTGTCTTGTCATGGAGCACAGTTTAAACTTTTGAAAAAGAGACAAATGTTTGTTTGCAGTGTTTGAATAACGTTCCTGTCTCTCTACAACCTCCTGTGTTTCTGTGCAAATCTGTGACCCAAGCATGACATACGGTTTCTACTTCATGGATTTCCACCTTTCGCGGGGGGTTCTGGAACGCAACCCCCGCGATCGAGGATGGATTACTGTAGTAGTAAAAATAAGTAAATAAATTAATGAATAAAAATAAATCTCTCTATTATAAAAAAAAATCTTGGAAGGGAAGCTAGGGAGATGAGACGTGATCTTCTCGGAAGACACTTTAACGTCCCGCGAGACAAGGCAGTGAGACAACATTTAAAACAAGTTCACGGACATCTAACCTAGCAGTTGTTGGAATGCTTTTGGTAGACACACTTCAGGTGCTCCCAGCTCTTAAAACAACGACAAGCAGAACAGCTCGCCAGCAGCAGCTATAGCAAGCCAGCAGATGACCTGACCGCTTCTCCTTACCATGCGTTCAGCCAAACCTAAACGCGAGTGGCAGAGACGCAAAGTGGCAAAAGGACAGCTGCTGTACAGGCTTTGAAATGAGCGACGCGCGGCGCAACAAGCAGAACATGCAGCTCGCCAGCAGCAGCAGCAACAAGCCAGCAGATGATCCAACCGCTTCTCCTTAGCTTGCGTTCAGCGAGCAGCGTTATACGTATTGCGAGAAAATGATTTAATCACACCCGGGGCCAGAAATAAAGGACAAGTACAGTATTGTTTTTACAAACGTTTTAAAGTGAAAGTGAAAATAATGCATATGTAACAATTCCCATGAAAATAATCTGTTTAAATTGTATATCCAGTAAACCAAACTCGGGGGTGGGCGAGCGAAGTGAGCAGGGGGCAGAGCCCCCTAGTAGAGTAATAAAGAGGGGAGAGAATCCTCTTCCTCAAATTAAATGCTAATTCTAAAATGTCATTGATTAGATCCTGCCAAGTCTTGAAAAAGTTATGAACTGATCCTCTAAGTGACAATTTGATTTTTTTTTTAACATTTTATTGAGTTAAATTCAAACAACATTCCATACAAGCAAGTCAAATTTTACAAAACTAGGTTCAAATCAAGTCAATCTGGGCCAACATTGTGAAACTTTAATAGTAGAAAAGATAAGTAAGTGAATAAATAGAATAAAAAGGGGAAGAGAATCCGCTTCCTCAGCTGAAATGCTAATTCTAAAATGTTATTGATGAGATCCTGCCAGGTTTTGAAAAAGTTCTGCACAGATCCTCTAAGTGAGAATTTGATTTTTTTCCAGTTTCAAATAGTTTATAACATCAGTTACCCACCGACTTAGAAGAGGAGAGATAGGATTCTTCCAGTTGAATAGTGAAGTAAAGGCAATCACAGTTTGTTTGTCCTTTTCCACTTTAAGCCCCTCAGTGAGCCCACCAAACACAGCTGTTAGCGGGTTAGAAGGGATTGTGACCCCCAGGCTGTCTGAAAGGCATTTAAAGATTTGGGTCCAGAATGATGTTAATTTGGCACAGGCCCAAAACATGTGACCCAGTGAGGCTGGAGCTCGATTGCAGCGTTCACAGGTTGGATCTTGCCCTGGAAACATTTTGGACAATTTTAAACAAGACAGATGTGCTCGATATATCATTTTAAGTTGAATAATTCTATACTTTGTGCATATGCAGCTCAAGTGAATTCTCTGCATTGCTACTTTCCAGTCCTTTTCTGAGATGTTGAGTGAGAGATCCTTTTCCCACTCTACTCTTGGATCTTTGAAAGGGAGGGACTGTAAAATGTTTTTATATATTTCAGAAATGCTGTCTGAGTCCTCGAGACTGATCAATATTTTTCCTGGCATAGAGGGAGGTGGGAGGTGAGGGAAATCGGGCAGGTTCTGTTTAACAAAGTTTCTAATTTGAAGGTAGAGACAGAAATGTGTTGCTGGAAAGTTAAATTTGGAATGTAATTGTTTGTAGGATGCAAAGACATTGTCTATGTACAGATCTCTAAGTGATTTAATCCCAAATGTTTTCCAGACATTAAAAACTATGTATGTTAAAGAGGGTGGAAAAAGGTGGTGCTTGTGCCGAGGTTGCCACAGATAAAAGCGTCTTTATCTTAAAATGCTTCCTACATTGGTTCCATATTCTGAGTAAGTGAAGCACAATTGGGTTGTTAGTATATTGGCGATGACTTGAACTTATTGGGGTACAAAGCAAGAAGGGTACTTTTCTATTATGATGACGCAAATTAAGGCTCCATGTGCCCTGCAGCCTTAGAATTTTGGAGACTAATTTTAATATTAGGGTTATGTTCCAGAGGGTTATTTTATTAAGATTAGAGACCCAGGTTACTTTTGCTTCCCGGTTTGTGAGGTAAAATTTAGGATTTGGGTAAGGGTAGATTGTCTGATTTTGAAACGTGTGTCATGATAATAGAAAAGTACAGCAAGAAGTACTGCAGGATTTTATTTCTATTGCAGACAAGGTTTTTGACTGTGAAAATACACAATTTGTAAAATTTATTTTTTACAGAGTATTCACTTATTTTGCCCCAAAATTCACATCAAGTTGAGTTCTGCAGGTCCCCATAATTATTCTTCCATCCCCCTCACTGTTTAATAATAATTCTTTGCATGTATATAGCGTTTTTCTCACTGCTCAAAGCACTCAGCAATTGCAGGTTAAGGGCCTTGCTCAAGGGCCCAACAGAGCAGAGTCTCTATTGGCATTTACGGGATTCGAACCGACAACCTTCTGATTGCCAGAGCAGATCCCTAGCCTCAGAGTCACCACTCCACCATAATTTGTAACACATTACTTGTGTTGTGTGGATCTCTGTGTGAATGATGGCTTTCTGATGTTTGTAGATATCAAACGTGTTTCTACGGAGCCCTGTAGGTGTTTTAAGCAAAAAAAAAAAAAAAAAAGTTAATAATTTGAATTGCGTAACTCTTTCGAAAGGATTATTTTTATTTTTATTTTTCCCTGACTCTTATTTCAGTAGTACAGAGCCCCATTCCGTATACGTTTAATCAACAAGATTATTATTATTTTTTTCCACCATGCAGTCCACTTCTTATTACGGAGCCCTTGTCCGCTTTTCCCAGCATACAGTTCAGTGAACCGTAAGGTGGGTGTTAACATTAGTGAACCAGAAGAGGAACTTGTTAGAAGAGAACCGCGGTTGAAACAGTTATTTTAAGAAGTCCTGAAACGAATTTCAAATGCGGGAGAAGTTGCAAGAATGGATTTATGGCATTTACTCCAAGAATGTGATATTCCATAGTCAGTGGTGGAAATGATAATAGAAGAAAAGGTAAGTTTGAAAATCTAGTCGATAACACTGGTCAACAAGCATTTTGCTACTGGGATTCTTTCACCTGTACTTTAACAAATTTCACTTGCTGACACCAAATCTGAAAACCGTTTTCGTCCACCACGTCTCATTTTTTAGTTATGATGTTCCAGGTCTTGGACAACTAGGGTGACTGGACAGTAAAGGCGATGCTTTTCAGCATTTAAGTCACCTACAACCCATATCTTGAAACACTTCGAAAAATTATAAAAGAACTTCAGCCAATACTAAACAATGACCAAACACTGAAAAATGTATTTCCTGAACCTCCCCTCCTGGCATACAGACAACCAACAAACCTTCAGCAACTAATTGTCCGAAGCTCCCTAAGTGAACCAACAGAAAATGGAACATCTCCATTCCTACAGAAAAGATGCAAAACATGTGCCCACATCTATGATACAGACCGTATAGTTATACCACACTGCCGACTTGAACATCACATAAAGGAAATGTGAATTTCCCCTTGGGATTAATAAAGTATCTATCTATCTATCTATCTATCTATCTATCTATCTATCTATCTATCTATCTATCTCTCTATCTATCTATCTATCTATCTATCTATCTATCTATCTATCTATAGGGATCATTTTCCTGCAGATCATCTAATGTAGTCTACCTAATTTTCTGCAAACACAAACACTCCGCCAGAGAATGAATTTACACAGGGTCCACATTAAACATGGCAACACAGATGTTCCTGTAGCGGCCCACTTCAACAGCCATAGACACTGTGAGAGGGACTTTAAAGTCACAGTGCTTATGGGCAACTTCAAAACACAGCAAGAGAGAAAAGAATGGGAAGTTAAACTCATGCTAAAATTTAATACATTACAACATGGCTTGAAGTACTAGGGTGTTGTACCGTGTTAGCCATTATGAATGTAGAGAAAAGCCAAGCAAAATGACACCTTTTATTGGCTAACTAAAAAGATTACAATATGCAAGCTTTCAAGGCAACTCAGGCCCCTTCTTCAGGCGAGATGTAATCAACATGGCTTGAATAAAGACAAGAGTTTTATGGCCAGATATGAGGATTGTTTACATCTCTCAGAATGACAGACAACCTGTCTACAGACCCACATTGTTTTTGAAAAACCCCTTACAAACTTCAAAAGACTTTGTTGGACAGTTATCTTATCCAGAGATCTTGACCATACATTGTTCTTCTCTCTCTTGTTAAATTAACCCTAGCCTGAATGAATCTATTAATTTTTTACATTTAAAATTTCTCATTTAAAGATTTACCAAAGTTGTTTCTTGTCCTAGAGTGTGTATATAAACACAGGGAACTCCAGTCTCTGTATTCCATCTTGCCTGAAGAAGGGGCCTGAGTTGCCTCGAAAGCTTGCATATTGTAATCTTTTTAGTTAGCCAATAAAAGGTGTCATTATGCTTGGCTTTTTTCTACATTCATAATGGCTAACACGGTACAACACCCTAGTAGTATGGAGAATATGCTGAAAGCATACGGGAGCCAGAATGTCACTGAAGACGCATTTTTTACATTCTCATCTCAACTTTTTTTCCACCAAATCTAAGCGATGTCAGAGATGAGCGTGGGAAAAGATTTCATCAAGATATAACGGTGACAGAAAACTGATATTGGGAAAAATTCACTCCGAGCATGATGGGGGACAACCAATGGTTCTTGCAAAGAGAGACGGATGTGCAGTACAAGCGCAAAAGCGAGTGCCTCTGACATTTTTGGGCACGCTGACCTCACTTTTATATTGAGGTAAATTGACATAAATATGCTTTAACGTGTCTCTGGTATCGTCTTCTGGTTTGAGAATAAACACATCAAAACAATTTTGGTGGGACAGAATCCAAACTCCAGATATAGTGTTGATATATTATATTGATATTCCATCCATCCATCCATTTTCCAACCCACTGAATCCGAACACAGGGTCACGGGGGGTCTGCTGGAGCCAATCCCAGCCAACACAGGGCACAAGGCAGGAACAAATCCCAGGCAGGGTGCCAACCCACCACAGGGCGCACCCACACACCAAGCACACACTAGGGCCAATTTTAGAATCGCCAATCCACCTAACCTGCATGTCTTTGGACTGTGGGAGGAAACCGGAGGAAACCCACGCAGACACGGGGAGAACATGCAAACTCCACGCAGGGAGGATCTGGGAAGCGAACCTGGGTCCCCAGGTCTCCCAACTGCGAGGCAGCAGCGCTACCCACTGCGCCACCCTATATTGATATTCAAAAGTGTCAAAACGTCAATGATGTGTATCTCAAAAACCTGACGTGCTAGCTTTATTCCGATTTCATATATGAAATCAGTGTAAAAAAATTAATAAAGAGATGCTCTGAAGATATAATAATAATAATAATGCATTTTATTTATAGGGGCACTTTACATTAGCAGTAAATCTCAAAGTACAACATAAAAAGATTAAACAAAGGCAAGGCAAGATAAAAACAGAGCTAAAACAACAATAATTATAGCATTCTTGTTAATAAGCTTTCCTAAATAGAAAAGTCTTTAGATGTTTTTAAAACAGCCCACAATCTGCTGTGTTCTCAGGCTCTCTGGTAGAACATTCCAGAGCCGTGGAGCAGCGGCTGCAAAGGCTCGACCTCCCATTGTATGAAGTTTGGTCACAGGCGGTAGGTATTTGTAAAATGGAGGTTTCTTTTAGTGGATTGTAATATAAGGAGTTCTTTAAGATATTGTGGAGCATTTCCATAGATATACTGGTGAGTAAATAAACAGAGTTTGTATTCGATACGGAGATGGATAAGGAGCCAATGAAGTGACCGAAGGATTGGTGAGATATGTTCATATTTCCGCACCCTCATCAGGATTCTTGCAGCACTATTTTGAATTTGTTGGAGCTTTTGAAAGCTCTTGTTGGGTATCCCGATGAGGAGTGCATTACAATAGTCCAGTCTGGATGAGACAAAGGCATGAACCAGCTTTACAGCATCACAGAGAAGTTCCCAGTAGCAAACAAAAAATATTTTTTGTAGACCAGTGTAATGGCACTCAACAGCATAGAACAGTCTGAAACTGCTGGCTGGCTATACTCATCTGGTTTCATTTCACTAAACTGCATTCCAAGAAAAAATAAATACCGGGAAAAATAAATAGCCACTGAAATAAGATAAAATAAAAATAATCTGTTTGAATGAACTACATGATTCGTTTGAACAAGTTTGTTTGACGGAGGCTGTGCACTTTTAACAGAACGTACATACTGTCTACGGTGTGCTGTGATCTTCGCCGAGTCCATGAAGGCTCTGATCGGGGCGCTCGAGAGACTGAGTGAGGGGTCTGAGTGTCTGGGCTTGTGAGGGTCCTGATAAAAACCAAAGAACCGGGCCTTTAATGACCTCTTGGGCACGGCCTGCGGAGAGAGTGCTGACCTTGTCGAGAGGTTCACTTATTCACACATTCATGTCTCTGGTGACTCGTCCTATGAAGTCAGTAAACGGATTGGGGGAGCATGGGAGGTCATGAAGTCGTTGGAAAGGGGTGTGTGGTGCTCCCGATATCTCTACACAAGGACGAAAGTCTAAGTCTTTAGAGTCCTGGTGATTCCTGTCTTGCTATATGATTGTGAGACATGGACGCTATCCAGTGACCTGCGACAAAGACTGGACTCCTGTGGTGTCTCTTCAGAGAATCCTTGGGTGCTCCATAGTAGGTCAGGTCAGGGAGCGTGCACTGGTACACTGCATCGCCACACCCACCACATGATGAAACAGCTTTGGATCCCGGTCGACAACCCCCCAGAAAGACATGGGGTCCAGTACCATCCTCCAGAAATGACCCTCTATCTACCAAAGCCAGGTGTTTCATGGGCATCCCCTTGGCCTGGTCCAGCCACTCGGGTCCTGAGAGTCGGATCACCCTCAGGTAATGGCGCCACATGGTTGTAGTGCTGTAACTGATCTCACAATGCAGGTAATGTGCCCCATTCTGGACCCCGTGAACAACACAAAGTGAAACCAGCGGTACCCAAGGATTCTCTTAAGAGACACTAGAGGAGTCCAGTCTTCATCTTAGGTCAATGGATAGCGTCCATGTCTCACAACCATACAGCAAAACAAGATGCACCAGGACTCTAAAGACTTGGAGCTTCGTCCTTTTGCATAGATATCGGGAGCGCCACACACCCCTTTCCAGTGACCTCATGACCCCCCATGCTCTCCCATCATCAGTGTATCTGTTTGTGGAGAGAGTGTCAACCTCGTTGAGAGGTTTACTTACCTTAGCAGTGACATTCATGTCTCTGGTGACTCTTCCATTGAAGTCAGTAGACGGATTGGGAGAGCATGGGGGTCATGAGGTCACTGGAAAGGGGTGTGTTGCGCTCCCGATATCTCTACACAAGGATGAAGGTCTAAGTCTTTAGAGTCCTGGTGATTCCTGTCTTGCTATATGGTTGTGAGACATGGACGCTATCCAGTGACCTGCGACAAAGACTGGACTCCTGTGGTGTCTCTTCAGAGAATCCTTGGGTGCCACTGGTTTGACTTTGTGTTGCTCACAGAGTCCTGAAGGGAGCGTCAGTTACGGCACCATGGCCATGTGGCGCAATTCCCTGAGCGTGATCTGGCCCATTGTTGAGGACCTGAGCAGCTGGACCAGGTCAAGGGGACACTCACATAACAACTGGCTGCAGCAGATAGCGGATCATTTCCGGAGGGTGGAACTGGACCACATGTCTGCCTGGGGGGTTACGAACCGGGATCCCAGGCTGGTTTGTCATGTGGTGGGTGTAGCAAGGCGCTGTAGCAGTGCATGCTCCCCAACCAGACCTGACCTCTGTATGTAAACACAACTCTTTGTTAATCTTTGTTCTCTACCATTATGATGAAATATTTCTTTTCCTTTGTCATTACAGGTTTATCACCGCTGGCTGCTGTTCACCTAACGACCCCAGAAGTGTCTCCCCTTGAATCCAGCTATGTCCTGTACAAGAGTACTTCAGGTAGGTACAGGAGTGAACAATGGAGTAATACTAAAAGTCATCGTTAGAATAGTTGTGATGAGAACAGGCCATTCAGCCCAAAAAGCTCACCCATCCTATTCACCTCGATTGTCCAAAATAAAATCAAGTTGAGAATTGGAAGCCCTCTCAAATCCTACTGTCCACCACACTGCTTGGTCATTTATTCCATGTGTCTGTCTTTCTTTCTGCAAAGTAAATCTTTCTAACGTGAAATTTGCCTTTAACAAATTATGCTCCCATATTCTGTTTGCAGAATATATTTTTAAGTTACAGCTAGGCTCCACCATACTAATTCCCTTCATAATTTTAAACATTTCAATTGTGTCCCCTCTTAGTCTCCACTTGCTTAAACTGAAAAGGCTCAACTTAGAACATTAGAACGCTCTAGATGAGAACAGGCCATTCAGCCCAACAAAATTCGCCAGTCCTATCCAAATAATTCTTCTAAAAAAATATCAAGTCAAGTTTTGAGGGGTCCCTAAAGTCCTCTTGTCCACCACACTACTTGGTCGCTTATTCCAAGTGTCTGTGGTTCTCTCTGTGTGAAGAAACACTTCCTAATGTTTGTGCGAAATTTCCCCTTAAGTTTCTAACTGTGTCCCCGTGTTCTTGATGAACTCATTTTAAAGTCTCGATCCACTGGACTAATTCCCTTCAGAATTTTAAACACTTCAGTCAGGTCTCCTCTTAATCTTCTTTTGATTAAACTGTAAAGGCTCAGCTCTTTTAATCTTTCCTCATAACTCATCCCCTGTAGCCCTGGATTCAGCCTAGTCGCTCTTCTCTCGTCCTTTTCTAGTGCTGTTATGTCCTTTTTGTAGCCTGGAGACCAAAACTGCACACAGGACTCCAGATGAGGCCTCACCAGTGTGTTATAAAGACTTGAGCAGAACCTCCTGTGACTTGTACTCAGCACATCAAGGCGCTATATAACCTGACATTCTGTTTGCCTTCTTAAAGGCTTCTGAACACTGTCTGACAGTTGATAGCTTAGAGTCCACTATGAGTCCTAAATTCTTCTCATAAGGTGGATTCTCGATTTTACGACAGCCCATTGTGTATTCAAACCTAACATTTTTACTTCCTATGTGTAATATTTTACATTTACTGACATTAAATTTCATCTGCCACAAATCTGCCCAAGCCTGTATGCTATCCAAGTCCTTCTGTAATGATATAGCGGATTCCAACTTATCTGCTAATCCACCTATCTTGGTATCATCTGCAATCTTAACCAGCTTGTTACTTATATTCCTATCTAAACCATTTATATATATTAAAAATAGCAGTGGCCTTAGCACTGACCCCTGCTGGTCACCTCTCTTAACATCGGCCAGTTCTGATGAGGTTCCTCGCACCGTCACCCTCTGCTTCTGCAGTCTGAGCCAATTCTGCACCCATCTAAAAACATCACCCTGAACTCCCACTTGTTTTAGTTTGATGCCCACCCTCTCATGTGGCACCCTATCAAATGCTTTCTGAAAGTCAAGATAAATAATATCATCTATGTATATGTGTGTGTGTCTTTTTTCATTTAGATGCACACCCTCACAAATTCACCCATGTGAACTAAATTCAGAACAGCCTCACACACATATGGCACAGACTAGGATTAGGACTTCAATCCTGGACTCAGGAGCAGTGATGTGCCAGCACCCCACTTTGCAGTTACCTAATAGCAGGATGGGAGTCAGTAACAGTTACTATAATGAAGCCCCCTGTCTTGCGTATTCTGGTTTAAAGTGGTTCACCTGCCTTCTATATTTTCATTGTGTTGAACTCCAACCTTTTTGCCTCCATAATTTGCCAGAGTGTATGGAAAAGAAAGCTCAGAATCTCATTGTTTAATCTCAGGGCAAAAGTAAGAAGGAAGTGGCATTGATTGGCAGTGGAGGGCCATGTAAATCATTAACTTTGTAGTGGCTGTTCTATTTAAACAGCAGAGTCTTCTGGATTGATTTACATGTGTTATTCTGTGAAAAGCACAAACATTTGTTTTTCTTGCCATTATTAACTTCAGTCGGAGGAGCAGCCCATCATTTTCAGAATTTGTTTGTACAGCTCAGGGTTATGAGGGCAGTGCCAGCCCCAGTGGCATAGAGTGCAATGCAGGAGTCAACCCTGGACAGAAATCCAGTCCATTTGCTAGGCACCCGAATTCACGCAGCAACACTCACTCATCCCAGGCCAGTTGAACTTCCACTTTTCTTGGATGAGGGAGAAGCGAAGTACATAGAGAAAAAGTGAGGTGAGAGCTTACAAACTGTTCCAAGTCTTCACCTCCTTGGACGTTTTCACATATTATTGTTATACAACATTGAATCCCACTGGATTGAATTTGGCTTTTTTGAGACTGATCAACAGAAAAAATGACACTTTAATATCCAAGTGAAAGCAGATCACTGCAAATATAAAACACTACATGATTGCTCACATAAATATTTACCTCCTTCCAGTGATGAAAGCCATGGCAGCCTTGAGTCTGTGTGCTCGGGTCTCTCTATCAGCTTTGCACGTCTCCACTCTGATGTTTTCCTCATTCTTCTTTCCAAGGCTGTCATGGAGATCAAGAGTGTGCAGCCTTTGCCAAGTCCAGCCACAAATTCTCAGATGGATTGAGACCTGGACTCTTGACTGCTTTAGGACTTTCACATGGTTGATTGAAGCCATTCCCAAGAAGCTTTGGCTTTATCTTCACCCACAGGAACATTTTACTGCTCAAAGGTTAATGCAATTCTCATTTATGCTTCGTTTGAAGAATTCACTTTGTCATAGGTGTTATCAAGAAGTGTTATCAAATTCATCAAGAGAAATAGCTGTAGACAAGAAGGAGACATGAGATTTAACTGAGGTAAATCTGAGAATTTAGATTGAAAATCGTCATATAGTTTGAGAGATACACTTTCTTATCTATCTATCTATCTATCTATCTATCTATCTATCTATCTATCTATCTATCTATCTATCTATCTATCTATCTATCTATCTATCTATCTATCTATCTATCTATCTATCTATCTATCTATCTATCTATTATATAGTGCCTTTCATATCTATCTATCTATCTATCTATCTATCTATCTATCTATCTATCTATCTATCTATCTATCTATCTATCTATCTATCTATCTATCTATCTATCTATCTATCTATCTATCTATCTATCAAATCCCAGCCCGGTCACTCTGTTTGTGTAGCTTGCACATTCTCCCCATGTGTGTGTGAGTGTTCTCTGGTTTTCCCGTGTGGGTGTAGTTGTGACTGTGCCCTCTGATGGACTGATGCCATCTCCTGGATTGGTTCCTGCCTTCCATCGAGTGCTGCCAGGTACAATACTGGCTCTCCATGGCCTTGCACTAGATAATTAGGTTAGAAAATGGATGGATGGCTGGCAAGCCCATACGATTCTATCAGAGCATGAAGATTTCAGTGGTTTCTCATAGCCATCCATGTATTTTCATATCGTATTAATTCAGTTGAGGTATATCCGTTGATGTTTTAGTCTTTTCAAGACTTCATATTTGTTTATTGGATCGATGCCTTTATCTGCGGTGACTTGCAACATTTGAGCTATGATCGGTTACATTTCTTTCGTTTTTCCTACTGGAGCACAGGCAGATGAAGTGACTCTCTCATGGTCGCTTGGTGTCAGTAGTGGGATTTGAATCCACAACCTCAGGGTTTCAAGTCCAAAGTCTTAACCACTATGCCAAACTATCTGCCTTTTCTTCTAGAATGTGTATGATCTAATTGGAGCTCAGCAATATAAATTAGAGAAACAATTAGTATTATTCAGTATCATGGACAAAAGTTTTGTAATTGTAGTCAAGTATTTTATTACTACAAATAACTGTCCAGACATTTCATCATATATAGCCCAAAGTCACACAAGGAGTGCTACAATGGGCTTTAACAGGCCCTGCCTTTTGACAGCCACCCCAGCCTTAACTCTCTAAGAAGACAAGAAAAAACACAAGCAAAAAAACAAAACCCTTGGAGGAGGACGCGGAGGAGGAGGTTGGGAGCGTGCACTGATTACAGCGTGTTGCCGCACCCACCACACAACGAGCCTCCCGGATTGGGATCCAAGTGCAGCCGCGCCAACAGATGACACCTCAGCACCACACTGGAACATTGTGAGTTTTTTTTTTACAGTAACTGGAGTTCCAATCCTGACACCAACTGCCAAGTTTTCCCTGCAAGTTGGAGGACCCGCTTGCAGGGCTGGATGAAGATTAACGTCCTGCCCAGGATGAAGCAATTGCGGGTTAAGAGCCTTGCTCAGGGTCCCAATGGAAAAAAAAAAAAATGAAAGAAACCTTGGGAAAAGCAATTCAGAGAGAGACCCCTTTCCAGTTAGGTTGGGCTTACAGTGGGTGTCAAATAAAGGGGTAAATTATAATACAATACACAGAACAGAACACAAGTAATCCTCAATACAATACAATACTACAATAAAAATATTATAAGTACAGAGCAGAATTCGACAGTAGATCCATCCATTCATTTTCCAACCCGCTGAATCCGAACACAGGGTCACGGGGGTCTGCTGGAGCCAATCCCAGCCAACACGGGGCACAAGGCAGGGAACCAATCCCGGGCAGGGTGCCAATCCACCGCAGAACACACACAAACACACCCACACACCAAGCACACACTAGGGCCAATTTAGAATCACCAATCCACCTAACCTGCATGTCTTTGGACTGTGGGAGGAAACCGGAGCGCCAGGAGGAAACTCACGCAGACACGGGGAGAACATGCAAACTCCACGCAGGGAGGACCTGGGAAGCGAAACCGGATCTCCTAACTGCGAGGCAGCAGCGCTACCACTGCGCCACCGTGCCGCCCGTTCGACAGTAGATGATATCACATAATACTATTTGGATTTGTTCAGAGCTCTGGAGGCCTCGGCCATCAAGCTGCCTCCCCCTATTGGCCATTCCACAGCTAAGTCAGCTCTGGGCCAGCCAATCTGATGACGGAACCCTCCTATCCAATAATTACAGTGCAGGCAAAACAAATTGGCAGGTGGGCAGTGGGCACCAAGTGCCACATTTGAGTACCAAGAAGAGAAACAGAATAGGTGAGGGTTAGTAACAAATTCTAACTATCATGTTACTTATGTTTTAGTGCTAATGACTAACAACAGAGATGCAGTCTGTACAGTTAATCAGCAGCTCTAGTCAGGGTGTGCTAAACTGGAGTCGCGAGTCTTCAGCTGGAATTTGAAAGCACTTATAGTAGCAGAGAGATTATATTTTATCTTTTATTACTCTTGTATTACTGAGCACACAATGCAAATGCTGTCAAACTGCAAAAAGAAATGTCAAGACACTGCCTGGAATATCTGAGCCCATTGTGTGACTTTGCTGAGACCTCTGCTGAAACTCAAAAGGAGACACTTGTGAGAATAGCGAAGAGAAACATTTTATTCTTTTCTGATCTCGTTGTCTAGGAGCAACCATAAATATATTAAGGAGATCTCTATTTTGATTTTTTTCATTCCTATGGGTGGGATTGTTGTCTTGCTGGAGAACAAATGTCCTCATTAGGTGCATGTTTCTTGCAGATCACACCAGGTTTTCCTCCAAGATTTCCTTGTATTTTGCTGCTTTTGTTTTATCCTTCACCCTCAAAATGCTCTAAGGGGTCTCTGCTGCAGAGAAACATCCTCACAAACCTCATGCTGCCACCACTGTGCTTCACAGTATCAATGGTGTATTTGTGATGACCTGCAATGTAACACAGCATTTAGTCTGATGGCCAGTATCTATCTATCTGTCAGACTGTCAGTCTGCCTTTTATATAGCATCTTTCACATCTGTCTGTTTGTATATCTGTCTTATCTATTATATAGCACCTTTCACATCTATCTATGGGTGGCACGGTGGCGCAGTGGGTAGCACTGCTGCTTCGCAGTAAGGAGACCTGGGTTCACTTCCCGGGTCCTCCCTGCATGGAGTTTGTATGTTCTCCCGTGTCTGCGTGGGTTTCCTCCCACAGTCCAAAGACATGCAGGATAGGTGGATTGGTGATTCTAAATTGGCCCTAGTGTGTGCTTGGTGTGTGTGTGTGTCCTGCCCAGGATTGGTTCCTGCCTTGCACCCCGTGTTGGCTGGGATTGGCTCCAGCAGACCCCCGTGACCCTGTATTAGGATTGAGCAGGTTGAAAAATGGTTGGATGGACATTTATCGCCAGGCCACTGCAGGGCACACACACACAAACAACCACATGCTAGGGACAAATTAGGATCGGCAATGCACCTAACCTGCATGTCTTTGGATTGTGGAAGGAAACGGGAGTGCCCGGAGGAAACCCACGCAGACACGGGGAGAACATGCAAACTCCACGCAGGGAGGACCCGGGAAGCGAACCCAGGTCTCCTAACTGCGAGGCAGCAGCGCTACCACTGTGCCACCGTGCCAGCCCCTGTGTCAGCAACCCCCAGAAATATTTTGTAATTCAATTTGAGAGCTGCAGGAAGGCTCAAGAAAAAGTAAATTCAAATGTGAACTACAATGCCTGCATCCCACGTGACTGAAAGAATCGGCCAGTCATGATCAGAACAAACACAGAGTCACTGCCTGATCACGTGACAATCATCCGCTGGGTTTTTTCGAATCTCTTCATTTCCTCCTCTCCATACTGCTACACTTCGGTACATTTTCGGTGGTTTGAAACACCATTTCAGTGCGGACTGAAGGCCAAAATGGCAAAATAAAATGTGTGTTTGCAAACTTGTGAGTGTTAATGTAGTGCAGGTCTACACTGTGAGTGTCATGAGCAGCCCCGTGACATTGCACAGCAGGCCCGGTCTTAGGTATTATGGGGCCCTAGGCGAAAGGGGGGGTCTTTTTTTTAGTTTTTTTGTCCTTTTTTATTTTTTGGGATATTTGAAACTTTTGGAATGCATTGCGAGGGGAGGGGCGGGCCGGGGGCCTGGCCACCGTCGATCCGGGGCCCCCCGGATGCCAGGGCCCTAGGCGGTCGCCTACTTTGCCTATGCCTAAGGCCGGGCCTGTGCACAGCTTTTTCAGTCGTAGCCTTCGTTTACCTAATCTTAGCGAGCTGAGCAAACTCCCGTCAAGGCCGTACTGTGACAGCCCCAGCGACTCACTCTTACAAGTCCATCACTCTCCCCGACAAAATCAAACAGGTTTCAGTATTTCTTTAGTCGTATAGGGGTGGGCTCTGTGTTCATGAGAACCAATGAATGTTCATCTGGAAGTTCAATCCAAAATAATGCAGCAACACGAAATAAGGAATGCAGGTGTTTTGGACCTCATAAACAGAAAAGAAGCTCGTCTGTCTGATGTCTTGTGTTTTATGTACCACGACAGAATGGAAAATTAAAACATAAATAAAGGACTGAGATTGTGGCTGTACCTGTTAACTCTTTGTACACTGCCAGCTTTGTTAAGGCAGCACATTATTAGGAGTCGGGTACAAGGGGTGAGCACGACCGTGCTGGAAGGTTAGCCTGCTAAAGGTGACATGGCCAGAGATTTTCAGTCTGGTGATGAGACCTGTAACTGAAAGTCCGATATACTCTATGACTAGAATTTGTGTTATGTGACATTGGCTTAAGGTGGCGCGGTGGGTAGAGCTGCTGCCTCGCAGTAAGGAGGCCTGGGTTTGCTTCCCGGGTCCTCCCTGCGTGGAGTTTACATGTTCTCCCCGTGTCTGTGTGGGTTTCCCCTGGGTGCTCCGGTTTCCTCCCACAGTCCAAAGACATGAAGGTTAAGTTCATTGGTAATTCTAAATTGTCCCTAGTGTGTGCTTGGTATGTGTGCCCTTTCGGTGGGCTGGCGCCCTGCCCGGGGTTTGTTTCCTGCCTTATGCCCTGTGTTGGCTGGGATTGGCTCCCGCAGACCCCCGTGACCCTGTAGTTAGGATATAGTGGGTTGGATAATGGATGGATGGACATTGGCTTAAACTCCGTTTTTTTAACTGTAATTTTAAGAGTGGCGCTTCAGTCCAGTTGTATGTGGTCATTGCTCTGCAAGAAATGATGAAGATGTGAAACGTTATAACTAATGTCATCACTGAATGTTTTCTTACTTTTTCATTTTGACAGAAATCACGTGTACCGTTATGGGGAAGGAGTGTCTCAATGGCGGCACATGCTACATCAACGGTCAGGGAGCTTTTGCATGCAGCTGCCCTCCTGGATTTGTGGAGCCATTCTGTCAAATCAGCAATCCCTGCCACAGCTCCCCCTGTCAGCAAGGGGGCATCTGCCAACTTCAGGGAGCAGGAGAGGATTACACCTGTCTGTGCCGTCAAGGTGAGTAGAGCCAGTGCTGGGTACATTACCGTTCTGGTCGACAGATACTCATTGGGGTCACTCAGGAGACAAATCCTAGTTCAGGTGAACACCAGAAAAGATCTCACCCCACACCAGATGTCAAGACCATTTTAATTAGTTTATCCAAAATTTCTGTACCATTTAAATTTATTTGCTTGCCAGACACTTTTATCAAAAGGTAAACGTAATCGAGTAACATTAGGCCTGGGCCTGTTTGTTCAGAAAGTCTAATACAACGGGTAACAAAAGTTGATAGCCACAAGTGAAAAGATGTAATCTCTATATATTTATAAAATGCAACGTCTGTCTGTCTGTCTGTCTGCTTTTCACGAGAGAACTCCTTAACGGATTTACATCAGGTTTGTTTTTTTCTATAATTTTCTTGAACATTCCGGTTGATTTTTCGACTTCTCTCATTGTGCTAAGTATTATAGTTCGCTTGTGGTACCGATTTATTCGCGAAAATCCGAGAGAGGCGGTGGGTCAAGGGGAGGGGAGCAGGGCCCTCCTCTCTCACACGCCAGCCTCGGGGTGTTTCTTACAACTGCTTAGCTAGCGAACGAGAGAACTCCTTAACGGATTTAGATCCAGTTTTTTTCTAGAATTTTCTTGAACATTCCGGTTGCTTTTGTGACCTCTCTCGTCACACTAAGTATCATAGTTCACTTGTGGTACCGATTTATTTGCACGAATCTGAGAGACGCAGAGGGCCGAGGGGAGGGGGCGGAGCCCTCCTCACTCACATGCAAGCCTCTGGGTGTTCCTTACATCCACTTAGCTAGCGAATGAGAGAACTTCCTTAACGGATTTAGATCAGGTTAGTTTTTCTAGAATTTGCTTGAACATTCCGGTTTATTTTGCGACTTCTCTCATTGCGCTATATATTATAGTTCGCTTGTGGTATCGATTTATTCGCAACAAATCCGAGAAAGGCAGTGGGCCCGAGGGGAGGGGAGCAGGGCCCTCCTCACTCACGTGTCTGCCGAGGAGCGTTCCTTACATCCGCTTAGCTAGCGAACGAGAGAACTCCTTAACGAATTTAGATCAGATTTGTTTTTCTAGAATTTGCTTGAACATTCCAGTTCATTTTGCGACTTCTCTTATCGCACTAAGAATCATAGTTCACTTGTAGGAGTGATATATTCACGCTAATCTGAGACAGAGGCTGTGGGCCGAGGGAAGGGGGAAGTGTGACGTCAGGAGTGGGGATACGGGCAGGGCCCTTCTCACTGACCTGTTTCACCACTATGTGGGCAGAGCCACGGGGGGCAGCTAGTAACTAATAAATTTACAATCATAGATAAACAATCGATAATGGAATTAAACTTAATGTAACAAGAATCAACCCACAATATGAAAGAATAGATGGGGTTTTCAGTACATTAAATAAATTGTGGGAGTCTGCAGTATGGTTGGAGGTGTGCAGCTTGCTCCATCAACTAGGAACTACACATTAAAAGAGTCTGGATTGAGACTTGATACCACACAGAGGTGGCATCACCAGACGTTGCTCCCTGGTAGAGCTGAGTGGGCGAGAAAGAACATAGCACCTCACCAGTGTCTCCATATATGAGGGGGTACCCAAAAATAGCCGGAATCTGTACCTGGCGCACAATCTCCACTTAGTTGCAAATTTCGCCACTAGGTGTAGCATACTTACAGTATTCTGTGTTAGTCTGCCAAGTGGCGTTGCTGTTTGTACGACATTCCCTGTTGGTTTTTCTTGTGTTTTGCAATTTTTGTGATGGGTGATCATAAAGAACAGCGAGTCTGCGTTAAATTTTATTTGTTCTTAGGGAAAACAGCTGCTGAAACTGTAGTGGAGGTTGAAACTGCTTTTAAAGAGGAAGCTTTAAGTAAAACACAGGTCTACGAGTGGTTTTTGTGTTTCAAACGAGGAGAAATGTCACTTGAAGACCAACCAAGATCTGGCCGACCTTCCACAATTAGGAATGACGAAAATCTCGAAAAAGTTTGCAATGCAATTTACGAAGATCATCGTCGGACTATTTAAGAGATTTCTGAATTGACTTGTGTGTCTTGGAGTTCTTGCCACCTTCCCTACTCGCCTGATCTTTGCTCCATATGACTTTTTCTTGTTCCCGCATATGAAAAAAGAACTCAAAGAAAAGCGATTTTGTACCATCAAAGAAAAATCGCTGCAGGCCTTGGGCAACATTCCTCTTCAGCAATTCCAAAAATGTTTCCACTGTTGGGAAAACCACTGCGAGAAGTGCATTCATTTACATAGAGAGTACTTTGAAGGAGACTAAAGTTACAGTAAGTAAAAATTCTTAAAACAATTTTTTTATTTTTCTAATTCAGTTATTTTTGGGTACCCCCTCGTACTCAGGTGCTGACTCATTGACTACTCTGTAGGCAAGCATCATCAATTTGAACTTAATGCCTTCTACTACAGTGAGCCAATGTAGCGACCCAAAGAGAGGAGTGACATGAGCCTGTCTCGGCTGGTTAAATACAAGACATGCTGCTGCATTCTGGACCATCTGCGGTGGCTTGATAGGACGTGCAGGTACTCCCACCCGAAGCGAGGTGCAGTAGTCCAGACGCGACAAGACCCAAAGCTGTGCTGCATGCTCTGTCAGATACGGTCTGATCTTGCAGATGTCATATAACATGAACCACCATGAGATAGAAACACTAGAAATGTGCCCACCAGTCACCACCCCAAGGTTGCGTACTGACCTGGCAGGTATTAGTGACAGTGAATCAAGCTGTACAGAGACGGGGAGTTGAACGGACATTAAAATAACGCACAATTATGACAGAGCTGTATATTATATGAAGCTAGTTTGCCTTAAAGTTCAAAAAAGTGTCAATTGCCTGTGTGGACCTCTAAGGTGGGCACAGCCACCCCAACCCGGCACAGACAGACGCAGAGGCACAACTCCAAAGCGCACAGGACTTTATTTCCTTTTCCCTTGTGGGCACCGCCTTCCCCGTTCCCCACAAGTATAACACTATCCTAAAAGCACAAACAATGCACTACTCTTCTTTTCTTCTTCTCTGTTTCTTTTTCTCTCTCTTCTTTTCTCCCCTTTACTCCTCTGGTCAAGCTTTGTCTCCCTCCTCCCGACTCGGGCTCCCGGAGTGGTGGCTGCAGGCTCCTTTTATAACGCACCTGGAAGTGCTTGATGACCTATTTCTGGCAGCACTTCCAGGTGTGGTGGAAGAGCTGCTCTCCAGGGCTCAGCAGCAGTTACAGCACCCCCTGGCAGCGCCCACAGATCCCAACAGGGCTGAATCAACTCCAACTCCCATGAAGCCCTGCGGAAGTCCGAGGCACCGCTGCACCCCAGGGGGGCTGTTATCTAACACTACGGGGGAGGTAATGCTCTGGATAGGCTGGCTCCCCCGGTACCTTCCAGCGTGGAGGCATCCCAGTCGGGCAAAGGTCCTGGCCATCCACCACACCTGGTTATCTCATCTGATCTTATCTTCTCAACCGCTTTTCCTGGTGAGCGGAAGGAAGTAGGTCAGCTTCTATTTCTGTGTCCCCAGTTACAGATTCCAGCTCTTCTTAGGGAATTCCTAGCCATTCCGAAGCCAGCTGGGGGATATTATCCCTCAAGCATGTCTTGGGTCTGCCACAGGGTCTCTGCCTAGTGGGATGTGCCCTGATCAGCTCTAGGGTCAGCTGCCCGGGAAACATCTTTACTCCATGGCCAAACCACCTCAACTGGCCTATCCTGATTCAGAGGAGCAGTGACTCTTCACTGAGTCTCTCCTGAATCGCTGTGCTTCAGACCCTGTCATGGATTGTCAGTCCAGCCACTCCACAAAGAAGCCTCATTTCTGTCACTTGGATGCGGGATCTTAATTGTGTTATGTAACATTAGAAATGAGGAAGGCGGAGAGGAAGTTTGAAAAATGGAGAAGGGTTTTGGAAGATAGAGGGTGGAAGATAAATAGGAAGAAGAAAACCGAATAGATGAGGTTTAATGATGGATCAGGATAAAGAAGTTATCCTGCAGGGAGAGAAACTGAAAACAGTGACCCAAGATGGAAAATTAGATGGAGAGATAACTCATAGAGTGAAGTGTGGATGGAACTGTTGGAAGAAGACATCAGGAGTATTGTGTGACTGAAGGGTTAAGGTGAGGTTTTTAAGACCAGCAATGATGTTATGGAGTTGAGATGTGAGCAGTAAAGGGAGCACAGGAGAAGTTAGATGTGGCAAAAATGAGAATATGGAGATGGATGTGTGGAGTTTCAAAAAAGGACAGAATAAGAAATGAAACAATCAGAGGTGCAACAAAAGTGGGAGAGCTAGCTAAGACAGTAAGTTGAAGTGGTATGGACATTTGATGAGGAGAGATGATGAATGTTTTGGAGGCCAAAGCGGAGGTGGATAGATAAATTAAAAGAAGATCTGAAGGGAAACGGCCTGATTGAGGAGAAGGTGCAGGGCTGAGCAATATGGGGAAGGTGGATCAAGCACATCAACCCCACATAGAAGTGGGAAAAGATGAAGAGAAAGCAGAAGGGTTTGTGATTTCATTCTTTCGGTTATTACCCACAGTTCCAGGCCTCAATTGGAGGCAGAGATGTGGGCCAACTGGTAAACTGGTAAACTGAGAGTTTTGTCTTTAGACTCACCGCCACGGACTGGTACAGCACCTGCAGAACAGTTGCCGCACCTCCAGTCTGCTTGTCAATCTCTAATTCTCTGTTCCCGTCACTT
The DNA here is from genome assembly GCF_900747795.2 of Erpetoichthys calabaricus. Lineage (NCBI taxonomy): Eukaryota > Metazoa > Chordata > Cladistia > Polypteriformes > Polypteridae > Erpetoichthys > Erpetoichthys calabaricus. The sequence goes on along the minus strand of NC_041402.2, from coordinate 14,572,604 downwards.
GCAAACAAAATCTCAAAATACTGGAACTCCACCACTAAGGGCAGTTGGTCCCCCTTCACCTAGACAAAGCACTCCAGTCTTTTCAGAGAGAAATCCACGACCTCAGACTTGGGGGTCTGCTGGAGCCAATCCCAGTCAGTACAGGGCGCAAGGCAGGAACCAATCCCGGGCAGGGCACCAGCCCACCGCAGGGTACACACACACCAAGCACAATTTAGAATCACCAATCCACCATGTCTTTGGACTGTGGGAGGAAACTGGAGCACCCGGAGAGAACATGTAAACTCCACGCAGGGAGGACCCGGGAAGCGATCCCAGGTCTCCTTACTGCGCTACCCACTGCACCACCGTGCCGCCATAATAAGGACCTTGATTAGTGAAATAAGCATGAAAAGATTCTTGATCAAAATTTATAATATTAATAATAATAATGCATTTTATTTATAGGGGCACTTTACATTAGCAGTAAATCTCAAAGTGCAACATAAAAAGATTAAACAAAGGCAAGGCAAGATAAAAACTCAGATAAAACAACAATAATTATAGCATTCTTGTTAATAAGCTTTCCTAAATAGAAAAGTCTTTAGCTGTTTTTTAAAACAGCCCACAATCTGCTGTGTTCTCAGGCTCTCTGGTAGAACATTCTAGAGCCGTGGAGCAGCGGCTGCAAAGGTTCGGCCTCCCATTGTACGAAGTTTAGTCACAGGGGGGCGAAGGCGGTAGGTATTTGTAAAACGGAGGTTTCTTGTAGAGATAGATAGATAGATACTTTATTAATCCCAAGGGGAAATCTTATATATAATTCGCCAGTCTACTCACTCACTCACGTCTGTCCGAAGCCAAATGCGCAGTCGCCTTCTGCGCAGCTGCCCGAAAAACCTTACGAGATCGACATCGCAGCAGGCGGGGGATTTACGGCTGCGAAAATTCAAAGAGAAAGGCGACTTCGACCAACATCGTGGCAGGCGGCGGATTTACGGCCGCAAAAATGCAAAGAGAAAGGCGACTTCGATTAAAGTTCTAGAGGCCTGAAAGGTGATTTCGACTACAGCTCCAGGCCTAATTACGCATTCATTCAATACACCTATATCAGGTTTGTGGTGCTTATACTTATTACTATTGCACTCGTGCCCGTTTCATCTTACGTTGTCGAAACGGGCTCTTTGTCTAGTTGTAATGTAAGTGGATTGTAATATAAGGAGTTCTTTAAGATATTGTGGAGCATTTCCATGGATACACTGGTGAGTAAACAAACAGAGTTTGTATTCGAGACGGAGATGGATAGGGAGCCAATGAAGTGACCGAAGGATTGGTGAGATATGTTCATATTTCCGCACCCTCATCAGGACTTGATGCAGTTATTCTTATATATATAGTGTACTTCTGCCTAAGGAAGCAAATCATTACGTTTCTTATGAACATCCCACATTAGGGCAGTTTATGCTAATTCAGACATTTTTGGGTTTTTTTTCTATTCGTTTGTTCTATTTTGTTATTGTTACCAATTTTTAATTTCTTATGCTTTTTTTTATATTGTGCAAAGCATCCTTGGATTTTACAAAACCTTGTAAGAGAAACAGACAGCAAAGAAAAAGAGTTAGGGTACCAGACTGGTCAGATCAGTCAGGTCAGGTTGGGGTGCATGCACTGGTACAGCACATTCCTGCTCCCACCACACAACAAAACAGCTCATTGGCAGCCCTCTAGGCAGACACAGGTCTAGTCCCACCATGTGGAAATGACCATCTATCTGCCACAGCCAGGAGTTACCTGGGCATCCTCTTGGCCTGGTCCAGCTACTTGGGTCCTCAACAATGAGGGTCCTGCGAGCCGGATCACCCTCAGGGAATAACGCCACATGGCCGTAGTGCCGTAACTGATGCTCCCTCACAAAGCAGGTAATGTGCCTCATTCGGGACTCCATGAGCAACACAAAGTCAAAGCAGTGATACCCAAGGATTCTCCAAAGAGACACCAAAGGAGTCCAGTTTGGTCACCAAAACAATATAAACAGAACACACACAATTATTGCAGAGTTGTCTTCGCAGACGTGAGTTCAAAATAGAACCGTCCCAAGATGGCAGAGCTTCCGGTTTTGGGTTCTTCCAGCAGGAAAGGGGCGGGTCCAGGTGGGCGGACACTGGAAATGACATGAGAGGTGTTACAGCCATCAATCATCGGGTCTGCAGAGGGAGGAAGAGAAAAAGGCATTAGGACAGAGCAGCAACCCCTGGAGTGGCGGTACAATTAGAGTCACTGGAGCCCTTCAGCTGTCCCCTTTACTATATAAATAAAAATGATTATTATTACTACTTATTATTGAAGTATATTGGGTTTGCATGTTCCCCTCCTATTTTTTTAATAATAATAAATTTTATTTATATAGTGCCTTTCCCAGCTCAAGGCTCTTTTCTTTGGAAACTCTGGCATCTTTTCACAATTCAAAGGTGTGACTTATGGGGAGCAGCATTCCACTCGGATCCCTATGGAAATCTGGAAGTTGACACATTATGTGACCCTTAAATCAAAAAACTGGGTTAAAAAAAATAGGACTCTCGGACCCCAAAAATCCAATTCTGCAGGTGAGCAGAGAGTCGAATCAAGAAGTAACCCTGCATGGAGTGCCAGCTGATCACTGTGGTTCAGAAAATGAAATAACATTTTAAAATCTGACACTATTCATTGACGGGAAAACAAAATTTGTAGCAGGACTGAGTATTTTAGAATTTTTTTCCTTAACGTTCAGTATGGTAAAATGCCTGCTTTTATGCAGTTTTTGGTTTGTAGTCCACGTTCAACATCTTTTTATTATTTTTTAGTTCCCCGGCTTTGGAACTTTTAATTTTATCATTGAAAGAGGAGGTATGACCAGCAAAGACCAAATGGCAGACCACTGAAGCAGCTGAGTGGCCCACATCCCTAATCCCTCTGAAAGCTTTTACAGGTTAGGGATGTGACACTAAAGCACCACAGTCTAATATTACCTGAGAATAAGGAAAACCTTCCACTGATCCCATATAGTTTAACTTTTTAAAGTGTTTCCCTGGCGCGAATCAGACCAGCTGGCAGATATCACCCCTGGTCGACTGCTCACTCGGAATGCTCTCATCAGCTCCCACACCTCCCGGCTCGATGGCTTCAGATGGCTTTTGCCCATATATGGTGCATCCTGAAGGCCTCATACAGTGTACTCCTGCAGATTCCATGAACTGTGCAACCGCTGACACACTGGCTTTATCTGATGGCACGGAACAATGTGCCAAGTGCTTCTTCTAATTTCTCTGCATTGTTTCCCACTTCTGTGTGGGGTTGATGTGGCTGATCAGCCTTCTCGGTCCTTCACCTGGCTTTTTCTTCAGATATTCTTTGACTTTATCCATCCACCTCAGCTTTGGCATCCTTTTCTTTTTCATTTCCCCTGGACTTCCATTCCCTTCACATATTTGCCCACACACTCACTGTCTCTCCTCATCACATGTCAATTCCACACCAACCTCCTTTCCTGTACTTTCTAAGATATCTCTCCCAATTTTGTTGTACCTCTGATTGGCTCATTTCTTTTTTTTCTTTTTTTATTGATTTTAATTAAATGCAACTAACAATCCATACAATCAAGTCAAACTTAACAACCCCCACCCAAGAGAAAGAGAGGAGAGCCAGCAACCAGTGCAAATCTTTAAAAGCAGCAAGGAAGGAAAGAGTATCCTGTTCCCTGAAATGGAAGCTTATTTTACAATGTTACTGGTTAAATCTTGCCATATTTTACACAAGTTTTGAACAGATCCTCTAAGTGAGAATTTGATTTTTTCCAGTTTCAAACAGTATATAACATCATTTACCCACCAACTTAAAAGAGGTAGGGTGGGATTCAGAGTCAATTTTATTCTCCAGTACTTAATGTACAGGAATTTGACTTGATAGATTTGGAACTGCTTATAGCGGAACACAACATCACATACAAATAACATAAATAGTATAAGTTAAAAAGAAAAACTTCATACAAGTTTGCAGAACACTGTACTATGATTATAAAGGAGATGTGCAAATGATGATGTGCAAGTGTGAGTGTGTGGTGTGTATGCATGTGCCCACATGTACATGTACATATACTGTATACGCAGACACACACACACACATTCATAAAGTATCTGACAGAACGCATGAATATACAAAGATGTCAGGCTACGTTACTGGTTTGAGACGGCTATGGCTCTGGTAAAGAAACTATTGAGGTGTCTGTTAGTTTGAGTTTTAATTGACCTGAAGCGTTTTTTGTTAAGCTGGGTGAGATGAGTCCGTGGTGATCTTTATGACATGGTTAATGACAAGATATGTATACAGCTCTGTCACAGATGGAAGGACATGGCCAATTATTTTCTCAGCAGACCTCACAACACGCTGTGATTTATTTTTGGAGTGCGCTGTTGCTGAACCAAACCAGACAACAATAGAGAATGTGATTACACTTCCAATTATGGCTTTATAAAATTGAACTAGGGTTGGCTGGAAAGATAGATAGATAGATAGATAGATGTGAAAGGCACTATATAATAGATAAGTACATAGATATGAAAGGCACTATATAACAGATAGATAGATGTGAAAGGCACTCTATGATAGATAGATAGATAGATAGATAGATAGATAGATAGATAGATAGGAAAAGCACTATATTATAGATAGATAGATAGATGTGAAAAGCACTATATTATAGATAGATAGATAGATAGATAGATATGAAAGGCACTATGTAATACATAGATGTGAATTGCACTATATGATAGATAGATAGGTAGATAGATATGAAAGGCACTATATTAGATAGATAGATAGATAGATAGAAAAGGCACTATATACTACAAAGATGTGAAATGCACTATATGATAGATAGATAGATACTTTATTAATCCCCAAGGGGAAATTCACATACTCCAGCAGCAGCATGCTAATAAAGAAAATATTAAATTAAAGAGTGATAACAATGCAGGTATACAGACAGACAATAACTTTGTATAATGTTAACGTTTACCCCCCCGGGTGGAATTGAAGAGTCGCATAGTGTGGGGGAGGAACGATCTCCTCAGTCTGTCAGTGGAGCAGGACGGTGACAGCAGTCTGTCGCTGAAGCTGCTCCTCTGTCTGGAGATGATCCTGTTTAGTGGATGCAGTGGATTCTCCATGATTAACAGGAGCCTGCTCAGCGCCCGTCGCTCCACCACGGATGTCAAACTGTCCAGTTCCGTGCCTACAATAGAGCCTGCCTTCCTCACCAGTTTGTCCAGGCGTGAGGCATCCCTCTTCTTTATGCTGCCTCCCCAGCACACCACCATGTAGAAGAGGACGCTCGCCACAACCGTCTGATAGAACATCTGCAGCATCTTATTGCAGATGTTGAAGGACACCAGCCTTCTAAGGAAGTATAGTCAGCTCTGTCCTTCTTACACAGAGCATCAGTATTGGCAGTCCAGTTCAATTTATCATCCAGCTGCACTCCCAGGTATTTATAGGTCTGCACCCTCTGCACACAGTCACCTCTGATGATCACGGGGTCCAGGAGGGGCCTGGGCCTCCTAAAATCCACCACCAGCTCCTTAGTTTTGCTGGTGTTCAGTTGTAGGAGTCGCACCATTTATATTAAATAAATATAAGTATAATAGAAGTATTTAGTTTCTTTAGTTGGCATAAGAAGTACAATCGCTGCTGTACCTTTTTAGTGTTGGAAGTGGTGTAAAGGTCCAAGCTAAGAGTGTTTGTCATAGTTGTGCCTCAAAATTTGAAGGATTCGACCATGTTGACTGCAGAATCATTAATTTCTAGTGGGAGAGGTTGTAACTGCTGTTTGTGAAAGTCAAAGACCATTTCCACCGTCTTGGAGGTATTGAACACTAGGTTGTTGGAAGTACACCAAGACGGAGGACGAGACACCTCTTTTCTATAATGTGTTTCGTTGCCATTAGTAATTAGACCAATAATGATGGTGTCATCGGCGAACGTAATGATTTTAACTGAAAGATGAGTAGACCTGCAGTCATTGGTGGACAAGGAATAAAGTAGACTGCGGTGGGTTGGCACCCTGCCCGGGATTGGTTCCTGCCTTGTGCCCTGTGTTGGCTGGGATTGGCTCCAGCAGACCCCCGTGACCCTGTGTTCGGATTCAGCAGGTTGGAAAATGGATGGATGGATGGATGGAATAAAGTAGTGCAGGGAGCCCACATGAACGTATTGTTTCTGGTTCACCAGAAAACTTCCTATTGAGCAAGATAAGTCTGCATGCTAGTAGTGAGGTAAAGGCAATTACTGTTTGTTTGTCCTTCTCCACTTTAAGCCAATCTGGGACTCCATCAAACACAGCTATTAATGTGTTAGGAGGGATTGGGACACCAAAGCTGTCTGAGAGACAGTCAAAGATTTTTGTCCAAAATGATGTTAATTTGGCGCACATCCAAAACATGTGGCCCAGCGAGGCTGGTGCTCGATTGCATTGTTCATGGGTTGAAACTCACCCTGGAAACATTTTGGACAATTTTAAACAAGATAATTGTGTTTCATTAAAGATTTTAATTTAATTAAATTGAGTGTTTTGCACATATGGAGCTTGAGTGTCTTCTATGCATGGCTGCCTTCCACTCCTTTTCTGAAATATTAAGTGAAAGATCCTTTACCCAAAATACCCTGAGATCTTTGAAAGGAAGGGACTTTAAAATGTTTTTATAAATTGTGGAGATGCTGTCTGAGTCTGATCAATATAGAAATAGGTGGAAGGTGAGGAAAATTGGGCTGGTTCCGTTTAGCAATGTTTCTGGCTTGAAAGTAGTGGAGGAATTGTGTTGAGGAAAAGTTAAATTTGAAGCCTAATTGCTCATAGGATGCAAAAACATGATTGATGTACAAGTCTCTAAATGTATTAAACCACAGACATTTTCCAAACATACTATTTATGTTTGAGAGGGTGGAAAAAGGTGGTTGTCATGTAGAGGTGCAACAGATAAGAGTTACTCTATCTTAAAATGCTTCCTACATTGGTTCCATATTCTTAGTAAATGAAGGGCAATTGGTTGACAATAATTTGTGTTTACTGGGGCAAAGAGCAGGAAATACAAAGAAGTACTGCAAGATGTTAATTCTATTATAAACCAAGCACCAAGTTTTTTGTGTATTCATCAATTTGTGCCCATGTCCCGGTTTTTATAGCTTGTATATTTGCCGCCCAGTAATAAAACTGAAAGTTAGGTAGTGCCATGCCACCTTCTGCTTTAGGTCATTGTAGAGTTGCCCTTTGGATGCGTGGATGTTTCAAATTCCAAATAAATTAGATTATAATTTAATCTAATTTCTTTAAAGATATTTGTTAATGTATATGGAGATGATTTGAAATAGAAAAACAAGCTTGTGAAGGATGTTCATCTTGACAGTGTTGATTCTCCCTGCTAAAGTGAGATGGAGGAGAGAGGGCAGAGGGTATGCACCTCTTGTTTAATTTTTTCTATGTAGACGGCAACATTTTGTTGAAAAATAGCTTTATATTTACTTGTGGTATTTACTCCTGGGTATTTAAACTGATGTGCTAAGATAAATGGGAAGGTCTCCAGTCCAATACTGTGTGCTAGACTGTTCACTGGAAAAAGCACACTTTTATTTAAATTGAGTCCAGATATGTTTAGAAAATCTGCTAGTTCTTTTAGGACTGCTGGCACGGAATTTTGTGGGTCAGATATATACAGTACCATATCATCTGCATATAGTAATATTTTCTGTTCAAGTCTTTCTCTGATAATCCTCTTTATCTCAGATGTATTTTGAAAGTAAACAGCTAATGGCTCAATGGCAATTGCAAAGAGCATTGGTGATAGGGGGCATCCTTGTCTACTACCACATTCTACTACACAACTAGCCTGAAAGAATATTATTAATACAAACTGAGGGTTCTGGACTAGTACAGAGTAGTTTGAACCATGCACATATGTTTGGGCAGAACCCAAATTTGTGCATTGTGGTGAATGGGTACTCCCATTCAATAATATTAAATGCTTCTTTGCATCCAACCATAATAAGACCTCTGGGGTGTTAGATTTAATAGGTGAATATAATATATTGGGGGTGAATATATAGAATTGGGGTAGATGCTAATAACTCACAGGGGGTATTAGCGGCATTTGACCGAGGGGATAAAAAGGCCATGCTCAGTTCCAATAATCCTCTTGGCATCGACAAATTCTCCTTGCTCGCAGTATAACTCCCACTTTCACTCTCGGCTAGAGCCGATGCTGCAGTGTCACGTCCTGCCAGATCTGTTCCTTCACCTGGCTGTTCCAGGTCAGCCTCGGGTAGGCTGTACCGTGAACTTGAGGCCAGTTTTGACTTTGATGAAACTTTATCTGCCTTGTCCTTTTCCTTTTCTTTCTGAACCCTTTGTTTGCTGCTCGTGCTTATTTATACTTGCATATAATGTAAATACAGGATACCTTGGAATGATAGTTTTAGAAAAATGGTCAAAATAACACCACTGCTAACAGAGCTCAGCTCTAGAGGTCCATCTCACACAACAGATAAGACAACCGATTGTCTCATTTCTACTAATTTTTTTTGAAACTCCACTCATCCATCTCAATATTCTCATTTCTACCACATCTCACTTCTTCTCCTGCTTTCTTTTACTACCCATGTCTCAGCTCCATACATCATTGGTGGTCCTAACACTGTCTTTTAATCCTTACCTTTAACCTTCAAACCACACAATACTCCTGATCTCTTCTTCCTCTTGTTCCATCCACACTTCACTCTGTGGGTTATCTCTGCATCTAGTTCTCCATCTTGGGCTACTACTGATCCTGGATATTTAAACTTCTCCCCTCTTTTTAGTGGCTCACCTTGCAGGCTAACTTCTGAATCCTGGTCATAATAAACCTCATATATTCTGTCTTCTTCCTGCTTATCTTCAGTCCTATGTCTTCAGAAGCCCTTCTCCATTCTTCCAATTTCCTCTCCATTTCCTCCTTTCTGGTTCTACACAACACAATATCATCAACAAGGAGCCTTCACTAGGCAGACTGGTCTTTTATCTCTTGACTCAACACATCCATAACCAGATCAAAGAGGTAAGAACTTCAAGAAGATCCCTGGTTCAGGCCCACTCTAATCTGGGGTCTTGTCTGTTACCCCAACACTGTTTTTATCCCGAGTCCTACAAGAAATGCAGTAAATAAGATATTTAGACAGGCAAGGTGCCTGCTGTTTATTTACCAGCAAGTTCAGATACATGGAGATTGCCGGTGACATATCTGCAAGTGACGCAGCAGCTCCTGGTACAGCTCAAAGTGCCTGGTGGGTAATGTTGCTATCCTCTGTGAAGTGAATTACAGACGAGAAGTTTGTGTAGGCTAGGTGGGCAATGGAAGGAGATCAAGGGAGGGTTAGGAAAAAGGGTCCTATGGAAGGATCAACCAGCAAAACAGGGAAATTTTGTTTGATGACCAGTGGGAAGAGACCGAGTATTAGGGTAGAATGGGAGAACTGACGTGATGTGGATTTCATTATTGGGGTTCCTCTTAGAGTGGATGTTACGAGGCCTACTCCTGACTTGATTAAGGGCTTTGTACACAATTTGAAGGCAAATCCTCTATCAATGAAGAAGCTCCTCATTCCGAGTGCCTCATTAGAGACGTCATCCTCATCACTGCAGAAGTTATGAAGTCTAAGGAATTGTGAAGGGGGTTGAGAGTTTTTAGCATGCCAAGGATGAAAGGAGCTGTAGAGAAGGTACCTGTTTGAGTCAATTGCATTGTAATAGACAAAAGTTTTAAGTCCCAGAAAGCTGATAGAAAGACTCATATCTCAACACAGTATGGTGGTGGAAACGTTGACTGTAAACCTGAGAGATGGATGGAAATTAGTAAAATCATTAATGTATTAATGGTTGTAGCTGGCTTCTGGAGCAAGAGGCAGCACCAAGAGTGTCACCGACATATCTTTTGTGGAGGTCCGGGGCAATGTCTAGGTCTAGTCTTCCACCCAGCAGACCAAAATGTTGGCATAGCTTGGTTCCATTCTAGTACTCATTGCAGACCCACTTATCTGGTGAAAAAAGTAGCTATCAAAAGAAAGAACGAGCTCTGCCAGTCTGACAAAGGTTTTCATGAGCGGACCCCGGACTGGACATCTGTGGATTGCCAGTCTGAGGGCAGTGAGACGTTAATCGTGAGGAATTACCATGTACAGCAATCAGGGCCGTGAAACCTAAAGCTATCAGACAGACAACTGGAGGACCATGATTCGTGTCTTCTAAGCATGAAGGGAGACCCTCAACCAGTGGTCTCAGATGTATACATCTTTGTTTGAATGTCTTTTTGAAAGCTTGAGGTTCGTTTGAAATCTGTCACAGCAATAAACTGAAAATGTAATGGATTACATTCTATAGGAAAAAATGACAAATTAGAATAACTCAAGGACAATCACAGAAGTTAACAGCTCCAGCAATTAAGCCATAATTTAAGTTTTTTTAATATGCATTTTTTTCCAGAAATTGACATCATTTTTATTTTTGGACTGCTGACATAACTGGACTTTACTTCTTAAATCAGTAAACTAAAAGCATGGGTTGGCTGAGTTGATGGGTTTTAAATGTCATAGCTTACATTTAGTAAAAAACGCATATTTCACCATAATCAAATAAAATCATAGACAATAACAGGCTATGTTTGAAAAATATACCATGCTAACACACACCCTCTTGCATATTTTCACCTACAGTGTTGAAGCACACTGAATTTAATTTGGCTTCTGTTACATTCATCAACCAAAAAAAAAGAGTCTTTAATATCAAAGTGAGAACAGATCTCTGCAAAGTGGTCTGAATTACCGTATTTTTTGCACCATAAGACGCACCTGACCATTAGACGCACCTAGGTTTAGGGGAGGAAAACAAGAAAAAAAATATTCTGAACCAAATGCTGCACTAATATGTTTAATAAAATATAGCAGAATAATATTTCAATCATGTAAATTCAACAGCGGTATTAAGAAACATCATCACTGTCATTAACAAATAAGGAGAGACTTTAAGGTTCAAGCACTCTTCTAATTTTATGAAAACCCCAAGAAGTCCTCATCACTAGTGTCAGAATTTATTAAGCTCAGTTGCTCACAATCACTTTGCAGGAGCACGTACCTGTCATCACGCGGCATAACCTATCCAAAGCCACCAGGGGACAAAACACGTTTGGACCAATGCTCCCTGAAGTTATATTGCCAGTCTAGTTCCATCTATATTTGTAATGCCACAAAGCCCTTCATCTCGTTTTTTATTGTGGGTTTCCAGTTTGAAAAACGAGAATGCGGTGCAAGCGCAGCCCTCGATTCAAAAAATTGCCGTGCATACCTGTTTGTCTCGTCTGACAGTAGCTGAAAGGCAGCTTCAGTAAAGAACAGCCTGAAGTAGTCCAGCGGCTGGTAATCTGTCGAGTCCAACAGCAAGCCATACTGTCTTGTGAAGTCCGGTAGCCAGTTTGGCTCCCACGGATCAATGTCTAGGTATTCCTCCCACACGAACCTTGCCATAGGTGCATCGGCTGCACGAATATGCTCAGCTGGGGCGGCATCGGCTGGTGTCCCGATCAGCTGATGCCAGTTCCTCACTCTCTTGTTAGATCTCCTGATCACTCTCAACAAAATCAGATTCTGAAAAATCAGAGTCCGATTCAGTGATAATGCGCAAAACATCGTCTGCTGAGTATTTTGTTTTCTGCACTCACATCGCTCCCTTATGAGATGTAGATGCCATCTTGCCTTTACTTATATTTGTTTACATTTCGCAACTCACGCACACGCAACGATTAGATGCCGAGTCAATGAGTCTAACATTCCTCCAAGCACAGAGGGAATGCCTGCAACGTAGCAGTGAGTTTTGTCGCCCTCTACCCGTGGATGTCGACTTTTGTCAGGTAATATACATCATGGTCTGTGACGCAATATTCGCTCCATAAGACGCACAGACATTTCCAACCTTCTTTTGGGGGAAAAAAAGTGCGTCTTATGGGGCGAAAAATACGGTAATTACGAGGGGCATTCAAAAAGTTTCCGTACTTTTATATTTTCATTGGAAATGGTGAAGTCGGGAGGAGTAATAATTGGTTGTGTCTGAGAGTGTCATGTGACTTGTTTTGTCTGGTAAGCCGGCTGCCCTTGCAGTTTAGTGTAAGAGTTGTCACCCTGTGGTGAAGATGGTTGCAAAACTTAGAAATGACACCAAAGAGGATCAGTGTTCTGTCATACATTTTTTGTGGGCAGAAGCTATGCCAGGAGCACAAATTCATCCCCACATGGGTGCTCAGTATGGGGATAAAGTTCTGTCTCTCATAGAGTCGTCAATGAGTGGATTGAAATGTTTGAAAATGGCCGTACTAGTGTGACGGATGCAGAGCACTCTGGACGTCCAGCCACAACCACGACAATGAGGAACGAAGAAAGCACCCTGATGTGAAAGCAGCGGTGCATCAGTGGCTATGCGTTCAACAAAAAACATTTTTTGCTGATGGCGTTAAAAAGTTGCTTTGCAAAGGAAGGTGACTATGTAGAAAAGTGATGTCATTTGTTTTTGAAGTTCTTAATGAACAGAGTTAAAAAAAAGTGCGGAAACTTTTTGAATGTCCCTCATATATAAAAGACAAATGGATAATTTATGCATTGGTAATTAAATCTACAACACAATAAAGTGTTCAGAAAGTGAAGCAGTCCGAAAACTTTCTGAATCCACGATAGAATATAAGGGTTTCCTAGGATCTGTTAAATTAAAATGTCCGTAACAGCAGTAAGAATGCAAGAAAAAAAAACTAACATGCAATGGAGCATATATTAATGGGATCTCGACACTCATGAGTGGACCCCTCTGGTCATCACTTGCATGTTCTCAGAAGTAGATCCTAGGGGCCATCCCTAACAAGCTCTTGTTGGTAGACCTCTGTATCCTTCCCTAGCGAGCTCTTGTTGGTAGATCCCTGTGTCTTTTCCTTACAAGCTCTTGTTCGTAGATCCCTGTCTCTTTCCCTAACCAGTTCTTGTTGGTAGATCCTGGGGAAGTTTCCATAACATGCTCTTGTCAGTTGATCCCCGAGGCTGTCCATAATAATCTTTGATGAGCAGATTCCTGAAGCCATTTCCAAAACTTCCTAACAAATTCTCGTTGGTAGATCCCCAAGGATGCCTCTGAGAAATTCTTGGAGGCACATCACTGTGACTTTCTTTAAGAACCTTGGGTAGGTAGATAGACCTCTGTGTCACTCTTGATGCCGTATCAATAATGGACATTTACAGAAATCCTGTGATGTCTCACTTTAAAGGAAAGCATACAATGAAAATAGGTCATTAAACGTGACCAAGCTAACTAATCTTTTGAGCTAAACCGGGAGATGCATGCAAGAGGCAAAACAACACAAATAAAACAAAGCAACCAAAACCCAGACAAGATTCAGAGTTAAAATTCAGACAAAAAATTGAAAACCAGTCAAGACATGATAATCAATCACAAAGAGAGTACTTATAAAGGTTTTGAAGGATCTGTCTGCAGATTGGATAAAACTTAGTGCCACCACTGACCTTTTATCTCATCTGTTGATGAACTCAAGGACACAACCCCAGCAAGCACACCCCTGGAAATGTGGGTTGTGACCCTAACAATGGTACACAAAACAGCTTCTGTTATAGAAAAAGGCTAAAGACCCCAAAATATAGCCCTGATCATGACTCGTATATATATATATATATATATATATATATATATATATATATATATATATATATATGTATATATATGTATATATATAGCCACTCGCGTATGGGGATGTGGATGTGCAATTTAAACAGAGTGTTATTTTCATGGAAATAGTTCTATTATGCATATGTAACAAACTATTTTACATTACAGCAAGTAATTAACCATGTTAAAAAAATAGTAAAACGTAATAATTTGAAATTAAATTATGTTTCATGTTGCGTTAGAGTTATTCGTTGTGTTATACGATTTTGTTCAATTTGGATTTGAAATTAACACTGAAATACTTTTTAAACTTACACTTTTACTGTAAAACTTCAGTAAAAACAATTTTTTGAATTAAATTTTCATCAATATCGCATTGAATTTTGATTCTGTGTTTGGACTTGCATCGTGACAACACAACGTATAACTGCCCGTGAGTGAATTTCGTTTCTTTCTCTCTAATATATACAGTAAACCGACTTTTTCGAATGTTTGGCTCTGAGATTTGTTAATTGTCTTTGCAAAAGCTATTCTAACAGAAACTGTTAATGTTTTAATACAAATGGCATATCAAGATCTCCCTTGGTGTCTAATGTTATCTGCGGGAGATGTACTATATTACCTTTCTTGGATAAATATTTTTTTCAACAGTAATTTGTGTTAACGGTTGTAGATATTCTACAGGATATTGTAAGTTGATTTTTTCATCTTCCACACCATCACCACCAACTGTTTCAGCATAGTCTATTGATACGCATTTCACCAATTTGCCGTGTAACCGATCGACAAGTTTCGCATAAATTCATTTGACTTCATGTTTTCTCTGTGCTAGGATTGCCCGTGTACTCATTTCTTCTGTTGATAACCCTTCGAGATGAAATTCTTCAATAAGATTTGGACATAAAACGTCTTCTTTTATTGGGAAATTAAAGTGAGGAAAATGTAAAAATTTATTAGAACTGAGAGAGCAGAAACTGTGTCTGTCAAAAGCATTCACACAAATGAGAGGTAAGAGGGCCGTGTGCATGGTTGAATATGGTTGAGAGGAGGGCATGACTTGAAAAATATCTCATGGCCAAAGTCTCGTCTCAGGATTTCCTTTTCTGATAGATATATATATATATATATATATATATTTATATTCATTGCATTCATAGTCTGTGTCACAATTTGATTGTATGGGTGGTTACCTACCAGGTAACGCTTGTGGTTGGTCAGCAAGTCTGCTAACATCCGCCATGGTGCCCTCTTTCAGTTGCGAGAAGCAGATCATAGAATGGTTGAAATAGTTTACTGTCAAATAATGCAAAGAGTACGTGACATGTGTTTCGCCCTAATTCTGGGCTCATCAGGCATACACACTCACATATATATATATATATATATATATATATATATATATATATATATATATATTGTGAGATAGGGCTGGCCATTCATCCTGGCCAATACCCCCAGGCCGCCAGATGGAGCCCTCCTTGCAGCATGGAGGTGCTCCGAATGCCAGCAGGGAATTATGGACAATGGAGTTTTTATGCACAGCCCTGCTGGCTACCATGGGGGCCACCAGGAGTTGCTGCAGGGAGGCCCAAGGACATGTACTTCCGGGTTATAGGGGAAATACATCTTAGTCACAGCGACAGAGGAAATGACATACTTCCGGGATGAAAAAGAAGAGTTTTGATCTGACCCGGAAGTGCTAAAAAATCACATGGACTGAGGGCTCAGAAGCACTTCCGGGTCGAGGACTATGAAGGACTGTGGGAGATCCCAGACAGACGAGCTGAGTCAGGAGGAAGGGTGGTAACGCGACTGAGAGTGGAGGATTGGTTATTGATTATTGTTTATTGAGAATTGTAATTGTTTATGAGTATTGTGGAGGGGAGGGTGCTTGGTGCACTGTATTGTCCGATTAAAATAAGTTATTGGACTTTTATCTGGTGTCTGCCGTCTGATCAGAGGGTTCAAGGGAGCGAGAGCGCCCCCTATCTGTCACAATATATAATGTACTGTTTGTATGTATGGTTTTCTTTATCTACATCTATTATGTACATTTAAATTTATGTAGTTATTATATATAGGTCCATCCATGGCTGGCGTAACATCGTAAACCATCCAGTGACCGTCAGTGCCCAGGCGTAACATAGCAACATCTACATGTGTCAATGTCGCTTATGTCATCCAGCTTCCACAAGAATATAATTTAAAAAGTAGTTACTTTGAATTAATCTCCTCGGGAATTAGTACAACCTAAAATGAATTCTTCTGTGTATAATGAGTGATCAGAACATGAGAAAGAAGTTAAAAAATAAAGTGTGGAATGAGAAAAAGAAAGACAAGCTTGAATGTGGAATGAGCAGAACACAGCAAGAAGCACAAAGAAACAGTAGGATGTCGATTCCCTTTTCCTATTTTTTTTTTTCACTTTCATTCTCTTCCTACTCTACCGTTTCCCTATTTTCTTACAGTTTGTTACTATTTTTATATTTTGCTGTTTTAGAGTGGTTATAGTTGAAGTTTCAAGGTACTTGCTGTTCCAGTATGCTTTCTAGTAAATGTTTGTTTTGGGAGGAGAATAAGCAGAGCATTTCTCTGATTGATTTAAGTATTTATATCTGAATGGTGAGGTCCTCCCAACCTGGCTCTGCTGCAAAATCAACTTTGCATCAATAACACACCCTCTCGTCTTTCCAAGTATTTCGACAAAAAATAAATTCCTGCTCCTTGAGTTTACCAGTAAGAATAATGGAGTTTGTGACAGCCGAGTCTTTGTGTGGTTATCCAAGTGACTAAATGCAACTCTTGGCTGCTAAGCTTTCATTGTTCTGTCGTTTTTTCATCAAGAACTAAACAAAAGCTGGACAAGCCATGCTGAGCAGACAGGTACAGTGTATGGCCTCATTCCAGGGATTTTCTTCTTATAATGCTAAAGGAGGCATAGGGCAGTGATCCGAATTTATCTGCAGTCTTCATTGTTTTCATACTTGTCACTGAATAGCCTGCCAAAGTAAGCAGGTTCACATAGGAGATGATGCATGAAAATTCAGCCGTTCATTTTGCATGTGCCCCCCTCTGTCCATATAGACGGGTCATTCTGGATCCTCAGCTCACAGTACAATAATTTAAGCAATGTCACCCAGCAACAAGTGACTGGGGTCTCTGCTTTATATGAAGGGGGCAGCCAGACTAGCGGTGTTTGAAGGTACCTTCTCCTTATGCATGGCAAAGGTGCAGTGTAAATAAAATGTATTATTATTATTATTATTATTATTATTATTATTATTATGACTTAAAGGAGGAATCAGGAAACATGTATTTTGTCTTGTACCTACTGATCTTCATTTCTCTCCTCTCTAGAACTTATCTCCACCTCTGAAGGGTCTACTTAACCTGCTCCTTACTATCGCTACAGATCAAAATGTCATCAGCAAACATCACAGTCCACAGGGACTCCTGTCTAATCTCGTCTGTCAACCTGTCCATCACCATTGCAAATAAGAAAGGGCTCAGAGCCGATCCCTGATGTAATCCCACCTCCAACTTGAATGTATCCGTCACTCCTACCGCAGACCTCACTACTGTCACACTTCCCTCATACATATCCTGTACAACTCTTGCGTACTTCTCTGCCACTCCTGACTTCCTCATACAATACCACAGATCCTCTCGAGGCACCCTGTCATATGCTTTCTCCAGGTCCACAAAGATGCAATGCAACTCCTTCTGGCCTTCTCTATACTTCTCCATCAACACCCTCAGAGCAAACCTTGCATCTGTGGTGGTCTTTCTTAGCATGAAACCATACTGCTGCTCACTAATCATCACCTCACTTCTTAACCTAGCTTCCACTACTCTTTCCCATAACTTCATGCTGTGGCTCATCAATTTTATCCTCCTGTAGTTACTACAGCTCTGCACATCCCTCATATTCTTAAATATCGGCACTAGTATACTTCTTCTCCACTCCTCAGGCATCCTCTCACTTTCCAAGATTCCATTAAACAATCTGGTTAAAAACTCCACTGCCATCTCTCCTAAACACCTCCATGCTTCCACAGGTATGTCATCTGGACCTACGGCCTTTCCATTCTTCATCCTCTTCATAGCTGTCCTTACTTCCTCCTTGCTAATCCGTTGCACTTCCTGATTCACTATCTCCACATCATCCAACCTCTTCTCTCTCTCTCGTTCTCTTCATTCATCAGCCTCTCAAAGTACTCTTCCCATCTGCTCAACACGCTCTCCTCGCTTGTGAGTACATTTCCATCTTTATCCTTTATCACCCTAACCTGCTGCACATCTTTCTCAGCTTGGTCCCTCTGTCTAGCCCACTGGTTCTTTTCTCCCTACTTAGTGTTCAACATCTCATACAACTCATCCTACTTCTTTTCTTTAGCCTTCACCATCTCTCTCTTCACCTTGTGCCTTATCTCCTCGTACTCTTGTCTACTTTGTACATCTCTCTGACTATCCCACTTCTTCTTCGCCATCCTCTTCCTCTGTATACTCTCTTGTACTTCCCCATTCTACCACCAGGTTTCCTTATCCTTCCTCCTCTGTCCAGATATCACACCAAGCACCCTTCTTGCTGTCCCCGTTACTACTTCTGCTGTAGTTTCTCAACTGTCTGGTAATTCTTCACTATCACCCATTGCCTGTCTCACCTTCTCCCTAAACTCAACCTTGCAGTTTTCCTTTTTCATCTTCCACCATTTGATCCTTGGCTCTGCCCTCACTCTCCTCCTCTTCTTGATCTCCAACGTCATCCTACAGACAACCATCCTATGCTGTCTAACTACACTTTCCCCTGTTAGCACTTTGCAGTCTTCAATCTCCTTCAGATCAACTCTTCTGCATAAGATGTAATCTACCTGTGTGCATCTTCCTCCACTCTTGTACATCACCCTATGTTCCTCCCTGTTCTTAAAATACGTATTCACAACAGCCATGTCCATCCTTTTTGGCAAAATCCACTATCCTCTGACCTTCTTCATTCCTCTCCTTGACACCATACCTACCCATCACCTCATTGTCTGCTCTGTTCCCTTTACCAACATGTCCATTGAAATCTCCAATCACCACATTCTATCCCTTGGGTACACTGTTGATTACTTCATCCAACTTGGTCCAAAAATCTTCTTTCTCACCCATCACACACCCAACTTGTGGGGCATATGCACTAACAACATTCATCATCATCATCATCTCCAATTTCCAGCTTCATAATCATCACTCTGTCTGATACTTTTTCCATCTACAAACACTCTTGACATACTGTTCCTTCAGAATAACCATCCACACCATGATAGAACAATTTGAATCCACCTCCAATCCACCTGGCCTTACTCCCTTCCATTTAGTCTCTTGCACACACAATATATCAACCTTCCTTCTCTCCATCATATCAGATAACTCTCTTCCCTTACCAGTGATATTGCCAACATTCAAAGTTCCTACCCTCAGTTCCACTCTCTTTACCTTCCTCCTCTCCTTCTGCCTCTGGACATGTCTCCCCCCTCTCCTTCTTCTTCTTCTTCGACAAACAGTAGCCCAATTTCCACCAGCACCCTGTTGGCTAACAGTACTCATGGCGGTCATTGTTAACCTGGGGCTCAACCAATCCAGTATGGAAATCTATATTGTTGTGTGCATGTTGATCTGGCAAAATTTTAGACCGAATGTCCTTCCTGACATAACCCTCCCCATTTATCCGGGCTTGGGACCGGCATGAAGAAACACACTGGTTTGTGCATCCCCTGTGGCTGAGTTTAAGACTGCAACATAACAAAATGGGGTCTGAATACTTTTTTGAAGGCTATCTATCTATCTATCTATCTATCTATCTATCTATCTATCTATCTATCTATCTATCTATCTATCTATCTATCTATCTATCTATCTATCTATCTATCTATCTATCTATCTATCTATCTATCTATCTATCTAGTTTTATCATTTCTAGATCTACCCATCTACAGTATATTTTTTTATGCAGAACGTTTCGTATCTATTTATTCATCTCTGCTATAGTGCCTTTTATATCTGCTTGTCTATGTATCCATCAATCCCCAATTATTAATATACTAGTCATTTAGCCCGTTACAATAACGGGCGCTAGAACAGTAGTGCATATACATTAGTAGGAACAGTCTATATTAAATGGCAAGGGACTTTGATCTCATTCTTTTTGTTGGTCGTATTTTTCTTTGTCTTTCAGCCTTTCTTTTGTTGATGTTTATTTGCTGAGCTGACCGTTCTTCGTGGGCTGCCACCGTGTATTGTGTGTCTTTAATTTTCTGTGACAGTAATACTGTCCTGTATGTCCGCTGGCTTGTACGTCCGTAATATATCTTTAATTTTCAGGCGTGTGCGTCGGTAATATGCCTTTAATCTCCTCTGACAGTAATACTGGCTTGTATGTGGCTGTAATATGCGTCACTGTATTGTGTACCTTTAATTTCCTCTCGCAGTAATACTGGTTTGTATTTCTGTAAAACGCCTCTAACTTTCTCTGACAGTAATATCGCGCATCGCACCGTGCCCCGTGCATGCGCACTTCATCAGGAGACACCCACACACGGACACCTGGACGCACACAGGGATTTTATTAAAGAGGATACTGCTCGAAAATTTAAAGGACCACTTTTGAATCAGAGTATAGCATCAAGTCAATGACACTTGTGGACTATTGACCTGGTTAGTTAAGTAGCAGAGGGGCTTGTTCATCAGTTTCAGCTGCTTTGGTGCACTAGAGGGGCAACAATGAGATGACTCCCAAAACAGGAATGAATGGTTTAACAGGTGGAGGGAGGCCACTGACATTTTTCCCTCCTCATCTGTTTCTTCACTCGTTTTGCATTTGTCTACGGTCAGTGTCACTACTGGTAGCATGAGGCCATACCTGGACCCTACAGAGCTTGCACAGGTAGTCCAACTTCTCCAGGATGGCACCTCAATATGTGCCTCCCATTGCCAGAAGGTTTGCTGTGTTGCCCAGTACAGTCTTAAGGGCATGGAGGAGATTCCAGGAGACAGACAGGCAGTTACTATAGGAGAGCTGAACAGGGCCCCTCGTAGAAGGTTATCCCATCAGCAGGATTGGTATCTGCTCCTTTGGGCAAGGAGGAACAGGATGAGCACTACCAGAGCCCTTCAAAATGACCTCCAGCAGACAGGCCGCTGGTGTGAATGTCTCTGACCAAACAATCAGAAACAGACTTCATGAGGCACTGTGGAACTCAATTGGCATTTCCCATAGAATTCCAGAATTGGCAGATCCACCACTGGCACCCTGTGCTTTACACAGATAAAAGCAGGTTCACCCTGAGCACATGTGACAGACGTGAAAGGGTCTGGAGAAGCCATGAAGAATGTTATGCTGCCTGTAACATCGATTAGCATGACTAGTTTGGTAGTGGGTCAGTGATGGTCTGGGGAGGCATATCCATGAAGGGACACACAGACCTCTACAGGCTAAACAACGGCACCTTGACTGCCATTAGATATCGGGATGAAATCCTTGGACCCATTGTCAGACTCTATACTGGTGCGATGGGTCCTGGGTTCCTCCTGGTGCACGACAATGCCGGCCTCATGTGGCAAGAGTATGCAGGAAGTTCCTGGAGGATGAAAGAATTGATACCATTGACTGGCCCCCACACCAACTCACCTGATTTCAATCCAATAGAATACCTCTGGGTGGGACATTACGTTTCGATCCATCCGACATCGCCAGGTTGCACCTCAGACTGTCCAGGAGATCAGTGATGCCCTGATCCAGATCTGGGCGGAGATCCCCCAGGACACCATCTGTCGTTTCATTAGGAGCATGCCCCCCCTGACCTTGTCAGGCATGCGTACAAGTATGTGGAGGCCATACAAACTACTGAGTACGATTTGGAGTTGCTGCAATATAATTTCGGCCAAATGGACGAGCCTGCCTGCCTGATTATTTTTTCCCTTTGATTTTCAGGTTGTCTTTGAATTCAGCCCTCTGTAGGTTGATCATTTCATCAAATGATGTGCCATCCTTTCGTTCCTAACACATCACCATATCAGTCCATAGCAGTAGAGATAGGCAGCAGGATTTTTTTTCCCATTGAGATCTGATGTGTTTTCAAAGTGTTCCTTCAATTTTTTTGAGAAGTTTTATATTTATATTAATAATATAATTATTTTTAAACATCTCTTAGCCTCAGATGTTCAAGTCACACAATAAGTCAATAGTGGAGATTAAACTGACAACCAACTGCCATTTGCTTATCCACCTGGGCACAGTACCCACTGCTGTTTACTGCTGCCTTAATAGAAGTCAAAAGGTTGCAGATATTGACTATTCTGCAGCTGGTGGTCTCTGGAATGGGTGGGTGAATCTCCAGCATATTGTTTGTGAAATACCATTGACATATCGATGCTTGTTAAACTTTAATCCACTCTGTGACTTGTTGAGCTCATCTGAAATGGCTTGCTAGCAACTTCTAACAACAAAACATCTTATCTTCTCGGCTTCATGCCTGACTGCAGACTGATGAGCTCAGAGTTTCTTCTGCTGTTTGTTTTGGAATCAGATGTTCTTTTTTAAATCGATGTGAAATGCTAAGGTTGAAGCTGTTAGGACTGAGTGCTGGGGCTTCATTTTGGTGATTCTGCCAGTCTCACATTTAAGAGGAACCTCAACACCTCCTAAAAGTGACCAAACTGTTTCAGTGTTCAGCACTGCTGTCTCAGTGATCCAGAATACAGAGTACTGGGATCAAATCCTGGCCCGGTTACCATTTGTGTGGAATTGGTACGTTCTTCCTATGTCTGCTTGACATTGTGTCCAGGACCTCTCACATCCTAAACATATCTGGGCAAGCTGAGATGATGACTCTTTTAAGTGGCACAATGGATTGTTTCTTGCTTTGCAATCTGCTGAGATAGGCTGTTCTGCTCGTGACCCTGAACTGAATTAGGGGGTCTAGCAGTAGATAGGTAATTGATAATAACAAACTGACAAGAACTTGGCGGCGCAACATAAATCAGGCTTCATACGCGTTATCTTAGCCAACTAGACTCGTATGAGCAGGTTAGTCATGAGAAGTTACATCATGCGAAGTCCTCCTATGGGATCCTGAGCTGTTCCTTCATGTAGTGGGTGCGGCAACGTGCTATACCAGTGCATGCTCCCCAACCTGTAAGACATAAGGAGCAAGTGAACGTGCAGCAGGATGGTTGTGATGTGCTCACTCTTGGTGGTTTGTGTAAGGACTCTTACAGCTGAGTTTTATACCAATTGGAGCTGTAATAGAAGGTTAGGAAGGGCACCTGCCAGTAGGCAGTTCCAGTACCTCTCTACTTGCTTAAAGAGCCTCAAAACTCGACTTGATGTTATTTTGGAAGAATTCAGTAGACAGTTCTGGCGAGCTTTGTTGATCTGAATGGCCTATTCTTGTCTAGATTGTTCTAGTATCCCAAGTTGAGCCTTTTCAGTTTAAGCAAGCGGAGGCTAAGAATGGACATGATTGAAGTGTCTAAAATTAGGAGGAGAATCAGTACAGTGGATCCCAGATGTAGCTTTATAAAATATTCTGCCTCAAAACTTGACGATGTTATTTAAGAAGATTTCAGTGGACAGGACTGTTCTCATCCAGATTGTTCTAATGTCACAGAGGACCTCGCCTGGAACCTCAACCACCACCCAAGACAGCTCAACAACGACTTTACTTCTTGTGACTGCTGAGAAAGGCAAGTCCCTATCCCAACTCCAAACCACCATCCTCACCATGTTTTCCAGAGGTTTTATAGAGCGTGTGGCTCCATCACAATGTGCTATGGAACCTCTAGTGCTGCTGATAACAAGTTTACTACAGGGGTTTGTTAAGACAGTTAAGAACATCATCGCTGTGTCTGTCCCCTCCATACAAGACACGTACAGCACACGCAGCGTCCACATTGTGGGCTGACCCCTCACACTTAGCAGAATAGTTTTTCAGCATCCGGGCCACATCACCCACACTGTATGACAGTTTAAGTCCCCTGTGCTGTCCGACTCCTCAAAGTCTTAACACCTCCCACTGCTGGCTGTTGAACTGTGAACTGTGAACTTTACTATAGAAATGAGGTGAGTAAGTTGGTCCAGCGGTGTAAAGACAACAATCTCTTTCTGAACGTGGGTAAGACCAAAGAGATTGTGGTCGATTTCAGGCGGGGTCATCCACAGCACCCCCCCACTGACCATCGATGGTGCAGCTGTGGAAAGGGTGAGTAGCACCGAGTTCCTGGAGACGTACATCTCAGAGGACCTCTCCTGGTTAGATAACACCGGCCAAGAAAGTTCAAAGCCACCTCTACTTCCTACGCAAACTGAAGAGAGCACAAGTTCCTCCCCCCCATCATGTGCTCTTTCTACTGGGACACAATCAAGAGCATCCTCACCAGCTGCATCTATGTGTGGTATGGAAGCTGCACTGCCTCCTGTAGGAAGTCCCTGCAACGCATAGTGGATGCGGCCAGTAAGATCATTGGTGCCCCACTGCCCTCCCTCAAGGACATTTTCCACATCCGCCTCACCCATAGAGCCATTAGCATTGCTCGGGACTCTTCCTACCCTTTACATTCCCTCAGGGAAAAGGTACAGGAGCCTCCGGGCCCCCTCCACAAGACTGTCTAACAGCTCCATCCACCACGCTGTCAGGATGTTGAACTCTGTCCACTATCTTCCCCCCTTGCCCCCTGCCCCTGGACCGTAACATGAGTCACTATCTACCAAGTACCCTACCTCAGCTGGAATTATATAAGGACTCCATATTACATCTGCTGCTAACTGTTTGTCTTTTTGAACATCTCATAAGCTACTCTATAATACACCTTCTCATTTTTTACTGTAAGTGGCTTTTGCACTACTGACTATTGCACATTGTACACAGGTCTACTTTACAAGTTCTAATGTTATTTATCTTATATGTTATACTTATATACTTTTTAAATTTTATTGTACTACAAAGGTGAGAGAGAAACAGTATTTCGATTCTTCTGTATGTTCTGTACATATAGTGAATTGACAATAAAAGGCTATTTGATTTGATTACACTATTAGACATTGAAAACTGTCTAAATCGATTGCACACGGTGGACACTAGAGGGCACTGTTGCTCCTCAAACCCAACACAACAGACACAGGGCACGACTTAAAAGCACAAGGATCTTGTTTTATTCAGAGAAACTCTTCACAATAGTTTCCCACCACCACAGCCACAAGTAAATACTTGGCACAATCAGCAACTCTTCTCCTTTCTTTGTCTTTTACTCCTACACTCCTCCCAGCAAGCTTCATCCACCTGCCACCCGACTCTGGCTCATTCCTGTGAGGTCGGTCTAGTCTTCCTACATTGGCCAACCCGGAAGAGCAGAAGCTTTCCCTGTGTCATATAACTCCTCCACAGCATCCCCTGGTGGCACCCAACAGGGCTGAGATAAAGAACTCCAAGTCCCATGGTGCCCTGTGGGAATCTGGGGCACTGCTGTAACCCAGGGGAGCTGCCATCTAGCGGTTTGGGGGGGCAGGCAGTGCCCTAAAGAAGCTGCCTCTACTATGTCTTGGGCTGCCGGCTGTCTCTTACAACACCTTGCACTTTATTAGTGGTACTCAGTTATTGCATTTGTTATCCGGTTATACTGCAGAAGATAATGTTAAGCCGTTCCTGATCCAGATTTAACTGCTCTGCTGGACTTTATCCTGCAATACGTCCATCGTGTGGATTTACTGTGCACTGTCTTCTCTATTTGCGCTAAATGGCGTCCATTGTCTTGCTGGCATTACAGGTTGTATTTTTGCATTGCAGTTCTGAAGACACACAATTTTGTCTCAGCCTGTTTTCTGCATTTGGACAGGATGACAATGAAGAAATTTGAACGTGACCTTGAGCTTGAGTAAGACATTTAAAAGAAAGTATTTATACGAGGTGAGACACAAAAATAACCAGAATGGTAAAACATGGTAAACATTGTCAGCTTCTATATACTCCCCCTCCCGATCTCTACACCACTCCATACATATGTTCCATTGATTGAAACAGTGCTGGAAGTCGTCTTGCTTGACGCTCTTCAACAGGTTTGCTTTTTCTGTCTGGTCGCTCCCAGAGGGTCAGACTGGGTCCCCGCACCTCCACTGCTCTCAGCCTCAACACCGGGACGCCGCAGGGTTGTGTGCTCAGCCCGCTCCTCTACACCCTCTACACATATGACTGTGTCCCCACTCACCATAGCAACAAGATCATAAAGTTCGCGGATGACACGAAGGTGGCCGGACTCATCTCGGGCAAGGAGGGTGAGCTGGCATACAGGAACGAGGTGGAGCGCTGTCAGAGTGGTGCAGAGTCAATAACCTGCTCCTCAACCCCACAAAAATGAAGGAGCTTGCTATTGACTTTAGAAAAAACAAAACTGACATCCAGCCACTCATCATTGGCAGGGCCTGTGTGGAGAGGGTCCCGGTGTTCAGGTTTCTGGGTATTGAGCTGGAGGATGACCTGTCCTGGAGCGCCAAAACCAAGGAGCTGCTGAAGAAGGCACAGCAGAGACTGTATTTTCTGAGAATCCTCAGAAAGAACCATCTCCCCCAAAATCTGCTCTTTGCTTTTTATCACTGTTCCATCGAGAGTGTGCTCACGTACGGACTGTGTGTGTGCTACGGCAGCTGCACCTCCTCACAAAGGAAAGCACTCCACAGGGTCATCAGGACAGCGGAGAGAACAATTGGTTGTACCCTCCCCACTCTGGAACAAATCTGCACGTCCCGATGCCGCAAAAAAGCAATAGACGTTTCACAGGATTCATCACATCCCGGTCATTGCCTCTTCCAGCTTTTGCCATCTGGCAAGAGATACAGAGCAATGAAAACCAGGAGAAACCGCCTTAAAAACAGCTTCTATCCAAATCAATCATGGCCCTGAACTCAGAATAAAACTGCTCCATATCATTCTCCCAATGTGCAATATAGACCTTAAGTCAAACCAGTGCAATTTGTATATATAACAAGATTTTGATTTTCGGGAACAAGTAAAAAAAATCACAGGAAGCTAAATCAGGCGAACAGGGAGGATGATTGAGGACAGGAATGTTTTTGTCAGTCAAAAACTGCTTTATGGAAAAAGCAGTATGATCATTTCGAATAATCTGATTGATTGTTTGATGTTTTCATCCATCCGAGATGAGCGTGGGCGACCTGGATGTTGAACGTCTTCCACATTTTCTTATCTATATTTTCTTATCCTTCCTTGAAACGTTTGTGCCACTCAAAAACTTGTGTGCGAGACAAACTGTTATCACCGTACACTGTTTTTATCACTTCCTAGGTTTCTGTGGCCGTTTTGTTCAGTTTCGTGAGAGATTTGATGTTGATTCGCTATTCGATTTCTTCAACCGACATTATAGCGGCAACTTGTGTAGCGATTGTTGTGCAAATACTGACTGGGCTATTCAGAGGATATACCTAGCCGGTCGGCGGTTTGAGAGGGTGCGCGTGTAGGAGGGGATATAGTTCTATGATTCACGTTTGGCTGACCTCCAGGCGTTTTTTCCAGGAAAGCCCCAGGCCAAGTCCGGTTATTTTTGTGTCTCACCTCGTAAGATTAAAAACCTTTGTTTACACCAATATCAACAAAATAAAACACAAAAAAATTGGTGCTTTCGAGTTTTCTGTCCAAAAAACCTGGATTTTACAGTACATAACCAAGACATTTTATGATGCATGACCCCGTGTGGTCGAGGGAGGAACACCAAGTCCAAAAGGACAAATGTGGAGGCATCAAACCTGGTTGTCCCCGTCTTAATCTGTGGACACGGAAAACAAAACAGGTGCTCGATTGGGGGAATAGGAGGCCAAATAAAGCAAAACAGAAAGGCAGTGAGAACTCAGAGGGCCACGCGATTGGAGCTCTGTCCTGTGTGGGCGTGTCTCTGATCACAGATAGATAGATAGATAGATAGATAGATAGATAGATACTTTATTAATCCCAAGGGGAAATTCACATACTCCAGCAGCAGCATACTGATAAAGAACAATATTAAATTAAAGAGTGATAACAATGCAGGTATAACAGACAATAACTTTGTATAATGTTAACGTTTACCCCCACCGGGTGGAATTGAAGAGTCGCATAGTGTGGGGGAGGAATGATCTCCTCAGTCTGTCAGTGGAGCAGGACGGTGGTCCTGATGGCTGGTGACTCCTTCAGAGTCAGATTTACAAATATATAAACCCCAAAGAGTCGCTTATTCACTATTCAACTGGCTGCCAGCATGCACATTGACCACTGGTTATGTTTCATATCTCATCAGCATGTCTTTATGCACACACAGACAGGTGAGGCGCATATTTGGCTAAGAAAGAACGCCACATTTATAGCGGCGTGAGAGAGAGCGGAGAGAGCTCCTCACCCTCCATGTGTTCTAAATTTGCTGTTGCAATTCAATAGTTCATACTCATTCAATACAAATGAAAGTATAGAGAGGTGTACAGAAAAAACGGATTTCAGTTTTGACCTTAATTGAACTATTTAGTTATTTTTAAAAGCTTTAAATTCTGATGTTTTAATCAATTTTAATACAGACTGTTCAACAAAAGGATAACAAGAACGAAAATTTTATTTAAGGTCGTGAGAAGTTAAGGTCAAAAATTTAGTTTTTAATATTGGATTGTTGTTTTCTTAGTCTGATCCTATTTTTTATAAAATTGAAAACCGTTTATAGTCTTACCTTTATTTGTAAATGAAGTCCATGCTTCTGTCCTTCTCCACGAAAATCTTCGTCACTTTCTTGTAAAAGTCCTCCTTATTTTCCTTTAGTTTTAAAAATCTTAATCTTCCATTTTGCCACTCAGTCGGAGCAAAAAATAAAAATAAACGGCCCACTGCAGTGCATTTGACTTTCTGATATCGCTAACTTATTGGCGCCTCTGCGCAGAAGAACAGCAGCAACGAGCACCTGTTGGGCTCACCTGCGCCCCCTTCAGGGCGGCACGGTACTGTCTGCCTCGCCTTGTGCCTTTTCACTGCGGATCAGCAAGACTAAATATGTCGGACACATTCATTAAAGATATTAGCCAGACTGTGGAAAGTCAGGGTGTATAATAACCGTGTCTGCAAACATTAGATTGGCGACATACAGAGAGACAGTGACAGCCACGCGCCAATTGAATACATCAACCCCGTGTGTGAAGGAGAGCGCAGTCCGAGGTGAGGTGATGCTCGTTGCTGCTGCACCTCGCGTTTCTCCGCTGTATTTGAACAGGAAATGCGCCATTTCAGCAATTTTGACTATAAAAATGATCAAAATTATTGGAATCATACAGAAAACAAATTTATAGCACAATCCGGTTGACACATTTATTTTATGTTATCATTATTAGTTTTTTTATTTTTCATAATAGAGACCGCACGTCCCTGCCCAGCTGACACCCGCACAGACACAGGGGGTACATGTAAACTGCTACCATTGGTTGTCAAATGTTGTGTCTCTGTTTATCTATTGGATCTCTGTAACTATGTTTTTCTGTTCTGCTGCAAACAAATTTCCCTAAACCTGCAGACACGGAGGACTCGGGGTATAAACCCTGGTCTTCTTACTACAAGACAGCAGCGCTGCCACCACACCGCCCTGAATAAGCGGGTGCAGTTTCAGCCTTTGAGGAAAAGCTGGGCGTAAGGCAGAAAACAACCAGGTCTCAGCTCCAAAATTCAGAGACCGGGTACTTTGGGTTTCCTGAACCCTCTTTGCCCATTCGAGGGTAAACCAGCCTGTCTTAGCTGCTTTGGGTGATGACTGTGCAGGAGATGACTGTGGTAGGGACACACTTATACAGTAGTGCATGATGTCTATAAATTATGTCTTTCAAAAAAGATTGGCTATTTGAATAAAATGTGTCGCCCTCGCTGTGAATTATCATTTTTGTTGTTTGGTGTTATCCTTATGTGTGCTATCCATGATTTACAGACCTGCACTCATAAGGCAGCAAACTAGGGATCATTTAGCAGCATCAGGTGCAAGTTAGGAACCAACCCTGGGCGACATGCCAGTCACTTACAAGAAGAAGAAGAATGCCCACTCAGAGTGACGAAATACACCAACATTCAAACACACACAGAAAATAAACAGGCCAGGATTTGATCCCAGGAGCTGTGAGGCATCAGCCATTTGTATTCAGTTATTTTGATATCTTATATATTATTCATTCATCATTCATTTTCCACTGCTTATCCAAAGCTGGGTTGTGGGGGCAACAGTCTCAGCAGTGAGGACCAAACATCCTTTTCCCCAGCCACACTTGCCAACTCACACTGTGGGATCCCATGGCATTGCCAGGCCATCGGGGAGATATAATCCTTCCAGTGAGCCCTGGGTCTTCCCCGGGGTCTCCTCCCAGCTGGTTGTGCTTGTTAAACCCCCATAGGGACGTGTCCAGGAGGCATCCATATCAGATACCCGAATGACCTCAAATGGCTCCTCTTGATGCAGAGGGTCAGCAGCTTTACTCCGAGCCTCTCCTAAGATGTCTGCCCTCCTCACCCTCAATCATAAATGGGAGAGCCCAGTCACCCTGCGGAGAAAGCTCATTTCAGCTGCTTGCACCCGTGATCTTATTCTTTCAGTCATTACTCAAAGCTCATGACCAAAGGTGAGGGTAGAAATGTAGATTGACTGGTATATCGAGAGCTTAGCCTTCTACTATTTATTTGTTTATCGATCAATTGATTGATTGATTGATTGGCTGTATTATCTGTTGTGTGAGTCTTTATGCTTGTTTTTTATGTTTCTGCTGCTGTATACATCTGAATTTCCCCATGGGATTAAATAAGAAGTCAAGAAAAATGACACCTCTTATTGGCTAATGAAGGATAAAAGGTATCCTTTTGCTTGACTTCTCATTGTAGCCATAATGGCTAAAATGGTACAAAACCCTACCCGTGGTATTAATAAGATTTATTTAATCAAATCTAATAATGTCCCTGTATAATGATCAGTGATATGAAGTTCTTTACACATAAAACAGCAATACACACAGTAACAGCTCAACTGCATTCTTCAACCCAGTTAAACTGGCCTATAATGTATTTCTTTCAGCAAGGACTCAAATAATCCAATGTACTGTATTTCTTACAAAAGCAATTCGTGTTAATAAAATTTTTAAAATCCACTGGCCTGTACTGAGGAGACAGAAGACACCAAGATCTTGTAATCTGAATTTTGAGTCGCCACGTTTTTGACCTGCTCAGCAGTCTGACCAAAGCGAGAGTGTTGGCTCTGTCGGAATTTGAAGCTTCTTTAACAAAGAGTGTGCTGCCCTCTAGTGGCGTCTGTTATATTGCACTGTGGTTGTTTCCTTCAAGTCGTATATTGTTAGTGTTTTATCAACTAGCAAATGTGTATTCGCCTGATATGGCATTTATTTTGTTTACTGCTTTTTAAACTTTCATGCTGTATCAAATTAAGCAAGTGCTGATTAAAAAAAAAATGATATTAGTGTGTTCACCCTTTCTGGGTTGGTGCCCACCTTTAATCTGAAGCTGTCAATAAGGGCACTGGCTACACTTAACCTAGACCTAAATAAATAGGTAGGTATGTATTTCAAATATTTGGAGAACTCTGTCCAGGATGTGTCTATAATGGGTGGGGGTTCTTCTGTGAAAATTGAAAAGATTTCACAGCAAATGGAAGATAATTAATAATAATACATTTTATTTATATAGAACCTTTCCCATGCTTAAGGTGCTTGTTATCCAGGAAAGAATTTTGAGCTGTCAAACCATTATCTAATAATATTTTTCTCAGAAAACAAAACCAGATTTAAATATAAATAAAAATTTTAGCTGTGCTATCCATCTAAGAAAGGTTGAAGTAGATCTAAGTAATCAACATACAGTTCAGTGTATTTGGCATTAATGTTTACAGTGTGCCATCTATTGGAAGGTATTTTGTAATGCATGAAGTAATAAGACACACTGCATTTTTCATTTCAACAGGTGGTTCATCACAAACATTAGCACTGCTTTTTGCAATCCTACACCAAATGGCATTAGATAGATAGATAGATAGATAGATAGATAGATAGATACTTTATTAATCCAAAGGGGAAATTCACATACTCCAGCAGCAGCATACTGATAAAGACAATATTAAATTAAAGAGTGATTAAAAAATGCAGGTAAAACAGACAATATCTTTGTATAATGTTAACGTGTACTCCCCGGGTGGAATTGAAGAGTCGCATAGTGTGGGGGAGGAACGATCTCCTCAGTCTGTCAGTGGAGCAGGACATTGACAGCAGTCTGTCGCTGAAGCTGCTCCTCTGTCTGGAGCTGATCCTGTTTAGTGGATGCAGTGGATTCTCCATGATTGATAGGAGCCTGCTCAGCGCCCGTTGCTCTGCCACAGATGTCAAACTGTCCAGCTCCATGCCTACAATAGAGCCTGCCTTCCTCACCAGTTTGTCCAGACGTGAGGTGTCCTTCTTCTTTATTCTGCCTGCCCAGCACACCACCGCGTAGAAGAGGGCGCTCACCACAACCGTCTGATAGAACATCTGCAGCATCTTATTGCAGAAGTTGAAGGACGCCAGCCTTCTAAGGAAGTATAGTCGGCTCTGTCCTCTCTTGCACAGAGCATCAGTATTGGCAGTCCAGTCCAGTTTATCATCAAGCTGCACTCCCAGGTATTTATAGGTCTGCACCCTCTGCACACAGTCACCTCTGATGATCACGGGGTCCATGAGGGGCCTGGTTCTCCTAAAATCCACCACCAGCTCCTTGTTTTTGCTGATGTTCAGGTGTAGGTGGTTTGAGTCGCACCATTTAACAAAGTCCTTGATTAGGTTCCTATATTCCTCCTCCTGCTCACTCCTGATGCAGCCCATGATAGCAGTGTCGTCAGCGAACTTTTGCACATGGCAGGACTCCGAGTTGTATTGGAAGTTCGATGTATATAGGCTGAACAGGACCGGAGAAAGTACAGTCCCCTGCGGCGCTCCTGTGTTGCTGACCACAATGTCAGACGTGCAGTTCCCAAGACGCACATACTGAGGTCTGTCTTTAAGATAGTCCACGATCCACGTCACCAGGTATGAATCTACTCCCATCTCTGTCAGCTTGTCCCTAAGGAGTAGAGGTTGGATGGTGTTGAAGGCGCTAGAGAAGTCCAGAAACATAATTCTTACTGCACTACTGCCTCTGTCCAAGTGGGAAAGGGATTGGTGTAGCATGTAGATGATGGCATCCTCCGCTCCCACCTTCTCCTGGTATGTGAACTGCAGAGGGTTGAGGGCGTGGCAGACCTGTGACCTCAGGTGGTGAAGCAGCAGCCGTTCCATGGTCTTCATCACATGTAACGTCAGAGCCACAGGCCGGAAGTCATTAAGCTCACTAGTACGTGATACCTTTGGGACTGGCGTGATGCAAGATGTTTTCCAAAGCCTCGGGTCTCTCCTCTGTTCCAGGCTCAGGTTGAAGATGCGCTGTAGAGGACTCTCCAGCTCCAACGCACAGGCCTTCAGCAGTCGTGGCGATGCTCCATCTGGACCCGCTGCTTTGCTGGCACAAAGTCTCCTCAGCTCTCTGCTTACCTGGGCTGCTGTAATTATGGGTGGGGGAAAACTCTCTCCTATGCTATCAGCAGAAGGATTAAAAGAGACACAGCAACCGGGTGGAGACACTCAGGAGTAGGGCGGAAAATGGAACTGGAAGTGGAGTCTGTTTGAGGATTGGGATTACAATTAGGATGGCTTCTGTTCAGAGGATCTGCAAAGGAAGGAGAATAGGCTTTAGTGCACTCTGTCAACTTCTGATCCAGCATACCACATTGCGTGTGTGACAACATCTTTTCTGTAGGCAGGGAGGTGGACCATTTTCTGTTGGTTCACTTCTCCTGGGTATGATGTTAACCTGCATCCAGGTCCTTCAACTTGAAGGAAAAACTTGGGGGTTTGTGGCAGGATTGGCACTCCAGCTTCTGTAAAAAAAACCACACGCTGTTCCATTTCATTCAGACTAGTGTTAGTGCTGAGGTGTCAACAGTTGCATGGCTGTCTCGGGTCCTAAATTGGGATCCTGAGGTGGCTTGTCATGTGGTGGGTGCGGTAATGCGCTGTATCAGTGCACGCTCCCAACCTCAACCCAATCTCCCAATTCTGGGGGCTTCGGACAATGAGTGACTGCAGGTTTGGTGGCTTTCTCTATGCAAGGAGGGGAGGTTCTGGGAATACATCTCTCAGCGTCTCATCATTATTTAGTATTGGCTGAAGTTCTTTTAGAATTTTTCGAAGCGTTTCAAGTTGTGGGCTATAGGAGACAACAAGGGGGATGCAGTTCTTATTATCTTTGTATTTATATTCCAGAAGGTTGTTTCTGGGTATGGCAGCTTATATTTGAGTGTCCGTTGTTTTGGGAGTGTATCCTTGTCTAATGAAATCTAGGTCTAAGCTCCTGCAGTTGTTTATCCTGGTCTGTCAGGTCTGAGCAAATGTGATTGTAACATACTCAAGTCATGTCAAGTCAGGGAGCATGCACTGGTACAGTGTGTTGTCATACCCAATACACAATGTATCAACTTGGGATTCCGGTTAGCAACCCCCTAGGCAGACACGCGGTCCAATCCCACCCTCTGGAAATGACCCTCTCTCTGCCGCAGCCAGGCATTACGTGGGTGACCCCTTGGCCTGGTCCAGCCACTCGGGTCTCCAACAATGAGGATCTTACGAGCTGGATCACCCTCTGGGAAACGCGCCACGTGGCCGTAGAGCCGTAACTGACGCTCCCTCACAATGCAGGTAATGTGCCTCATTCGGGACTCCATGAGCAACACAAAATCAAACCAGCAGTACCCAAGGATTCTCCGAAGAATCACCAAAGGAGTCCAGTCTTCATCTCAGTCACTGGATAGCGTCCATGTCTCGCAACCATATAACAAGACAGGAAGCACCAGGACTCTAAAGACTTAGACCTTCGTTCTTGTGTAGAGATACCGGGAGCGCCACACACCCCTTTCCAACGACCTCATGACCCCCATGCTCTCCCAATCCGTCTACTGACTTCAATGGAAGAGTCACCAGAGACATGAATGTCACTGCCAAGGTAAGTAAAACTCTCGACGAGATTGACACACTCTCCACAAACAGATACACTGATGATGGGAGAGCATGGGGGGTCATGAGGTCACTGGAAAGGGGTGTGTGGCACTCCCGATATCTATGCAAAAGGACGAAGCTCCAAGTCTTTAGAGTCCTGGTGCATCTTGTTTTGCTGTATGGTTGTGAGACATGGACGCTATCTATTGACCTAAGATGAAGACTGGACTCCTCTAGTGTCTCTTAAGAGAATCCTTGGGTACCGCTGGTTTCACTTTGTGTTATTCACGGGGTCCAGAATGGGGCACATTACCTGCATTGTGAGGTCAGTTACAGCACTATAACCATGTGGCGCCATTACCCGAGGGTGATCCGACTCTTAGGACCCGAGTGGCTGGACCAGGCCAAGGGGATGCCCATGAAACACCTGGCTTTGGTAGATAGAGGGTCATTTCTGGATGATGGTACTGGACCCCATGTCTTTCTGGGGGGTTGTCGACCGGGATCCAAAGCTGTTTCATCATGTGGTGGGTGTGGCAATGCAGTGTACCAGTGCACGCTCCCTGACCTGACCTACTATGGAGTCCTGTTTTTCTTTTGGCTATTGTGTCTAATATTTTCTCCCATCCATTCAATAGTTCATAGACATAATGAATTGAAGTCTACTCCAGCAGCATCAGATACATGGCATCAGTTCACCACCACCATGTATACTGAGCCAAATTACAGTACAGTCATCAGTTAAACCCACCAGTACATCTTTGACATGCGGGAGAAAAAATCTGAATACCCAGATAAATATGTTATAATGAACAATGCTGCACATCCTGTCTCTGACACACTAACACTGAGGACTTTCAGCCAACAAATTATTCAGCAGAAGTGTGTCAAGAAACACTACGGAGGGGCTTCTTTTTACCAACGGTAATATGCTTGCATAATGCCTCACTGGGGCTGAAATTTTCTTTCTTTTTTAATTTTGTTCCTTTTTAATCATTCTGATGTTGTTCAGACCTTAGCGTGTGTATGTACTGTATACTGTATAAATATTTATAATATTCATTGCATTCGTAGTCTGAGTCCCGACCTGATTGTATGGGTGGTTACTTACCAGGTAACGCATGTGGTTGGTCTGCCATTCGGCAAACATCCACCACGGGGCCCTCTTCAGTTGTGAGAAGCAGATCATGGAATGTCGCATAGCTTACTGTCAAATAATTCAAAGAGTACGTGACACGTGTTTCGCCCTCATTTGGGCTCATCAGGTGTACACACTCTACTGCTCCATGATCTCCTTCTCACAACTGAAGAGGGCCCTGTGGCAGATATTTGCAGAATGGCAGACCAACCACATGTGTTACCTGGTAGGTAACCACCCAAACAATCAGCTCGGGACTCAGACTACGAATGCAATGAATGTAATTACTCTGATCTACAGGCTGTCAAATAAACGAACTACATGCCGTGGCGCAGCATAAAGGGACTTCGTCTCTGATGCTGACATCTGAGGTTCAATCCCCGCAAGGGGAGCAGTAGAGTGTGTATGCCTGATGAGCCCAAATAAGGGTGAAACACGTGTCGCGTACTCTTTGCATTATTTGACAGTAAACTATGCAACATCTATCTATCTATCTATCTATCTATCTATCTATCTATCTATCTATCTATCTATCTATCTATCTATCTATTTTGTGGAGTATGACCTGGACACAGACAGGTAGACGTCGTTAAAAGCACCACACACATTTATTTACACAATATTATTTACAATAAAGTGCGCACACAACCCAATACTCCCCGAAAGTCCAGGCCTCTCGCTAATGCCTCTTTTCAGGTCCGCCTCCACTCCTCTCCTCCCGGGCTCTTGCTTTCTTCCTCCCGACTCCAGCCATCTAATGGAGGGAGGCGGCCCCTTTTATCCCCACCCGGACGTGCTCCAGGTGCCTCCCAATGAGCGCCTGCCAGCACTCCCTGGTGTGGCAGAAGTGCCGGCTGTGCACCCGGAAGCACTCCGGGTGTCCCTGGTTTTCTTTCCCCCAGCACTTCCAGGTGTGGCGGAAGTGCTGAAGGCCAGGGCTCCTCAGGCATTTGGGCGCTCCCTGGTGGTGACCATGAGCCCCTATAGGGTTGAGCTTCCAAGCTGCTTTTCCACAGTCCCCATAGCCACCAGGGCAATCGCCCCCTCGTGGTCTGGAAGAGGTGTAATCCCTCCTCTGGTCCTTCCGGGCGTCCCGGCTGGGTACTGCCCCCAGCCGCTCGCCACAGTATATATATTATATATATATATTTATTTACTTATTTATCTATCAATGTATTCATTTATGTATTGTTGAGGACCTGAGTGGCTGGAACGGGCCAAGGGTATGCCCACGTAACACCTGGCTGGGGCAGATAGAGGGTCATTTCTGGATGGTGGGACTGGACCACATGTTTGCCGGGGGGCGTTGCCAACCAGGATCCTGAGCTGTTTCGCCATGTGTTGGGTGCACCAACGTGCTGTACCAGTGCATGCTCCCCAACCTGACTTGACCTGATCAATCCACAGTCATTCAGATTGGAGGAAAGTTAAGACTATTGTTCCTCTCCCCAGGATTGGTCGATCAACAAAGATCACTCCAGGTGTGAGGCGTGTGATTGTCACCAAAGAACCAAAGGTAACTTCTAAGCAACTCAAAGCCGCTCTCACTTTGGTTAATGTTCATGAGTCCACCATTAGGAGAACATTGAACAATAGTGGTGTGCATGGCAGGGCTGCAAAGAGAAAGACACTGCTTTTCAAAAAAAAATTTCTTCTTGTCCACAGTTTGCTGAATAGCACGTGGACAAGCCTGAGAGCTACTGGAGTCGGGTTTTACGGACAGATGAGACCAAAATAGAACTTTCTGGTTGAAATGAGAAGAGTTATGTTTGGAGAAGGATGAGAACCTCATCCCATCTGTGAAACATGGTGGCGGTAGTGTTGTGCTTTGGGCCTGTTTTGCAGTGGCTGGGCCAGTACAGCTTGCCATTGTGGACCGGAAAATTAATTCTGAATTATACCAGCAAATTCTAAAAGAAAACTTCAGGACATCTCAAGAGAAATTGGGTCATGCAGCAAGACAAAGACCCCAAGCATAACAAGTCGTTCTTCCAAAGAGTGGTTGAAGAAGAATAAAATAAAAGTTTTGGAATGGCCAAGTTATAGTCCTGCCATTAACCCAATCGAAATGTCGTTTAAGTACCTGAAGCCTGCAGTTCATTGGAGAAAACCCAACAACATCCCTGGGTTAAGGCAATTCTGTATGTCGGAATTGGTTAAAATTCCACCAAGCTGATGTGCAGGACTGATCAAGACGTCCCGGAAACATTTAGTTGTAGTTATTGCTGTCCAAGAGGGGCACACCAAATACTATAAAGAAAAGGTTCACATACTTTTGCCACTCACTGATATGTAATGCTGGGTGATTTTCCTCAATTAGTAAATGATCAAGTGTGATATTTTTGATGGTTTAACAGGTGGAGGCCACTGACATTTTTCCCTCCTCATCTGTTTTTTCACTCGTTTTGCATTTGTCTACAGTCAGTGTCACTACTGGTAGTATGAGGCAATACCTGGACCCTACAGAGGTTGCACAGATAGTCCAACTTCTCCAGGATGGCATATCAATATGTGCCTGTCATTGCCAGAAGGTTTGCTGTGTCTCCCAGCACAGTCTCAAGGGCATAGAGGAGATTCCAGGAGACAGGCAGTTACTCTAGGAGAGCTGGACAGGGCCCCTCATAGAAGGTCCTTAAACCATCAGCAGGACTGACCGGTATCTACTCCTTTGGGCAAGGAGGAACAGGATGAGCACTGCCAGAGCCTACAAAATGTCCTCCAGCAGGCAGAACACTGGTGTGAATGTCTCTGACCAAACAATCAGAAACAGACTTCATGAGGGTGGCCTGAGGACCTGGCATCCTCTAGTGGGCCCTGTGCTCACTGCCCGGCACCGTGGAGCTTGATTGGCATTTGCCATAGAATACCAGAATTGGCAGGTCCACCACTGGAGCCCTGTGCTTTTCACAGATGAGAGCAGGTTCACCCTGAGCACACGTGGTGACAAACGTGAAAGGGTCTGGAGAAGCCGTGGAGAATGTAATGCTGCCTGTAACATCGTTCAGAATGACCGGTTTGGTGGGGGTCAGTGATGGTATATCTGGGGAGGCATATCCATGAAGGGACGCACAGACCTCTACAGGCTAGACAACGGCACCTTGACTGCCATTAGGTATTGGGATGAAATCCTTGGACCCATTGTCAGACCCTATATGCTGGTGTACTGGGTCCTGTGTTCCTCCTGGTGCACGACAATGCCCGGCCTCATGTGGCGAGAGTATGCAGGCAATTCTATGAGGATGAAAGAATTGATACCATTGACTGGTCCCCACGTTCACTCGCCTGACTTCAGTCCAATAGAACACCTCTGGGTGGGACATTATGTTTCGGTCCATCCGACGTCGCCAGGCTGCACCTCAAACAACACAACTATCCAGGAGCTCACTGATGCCCTGGTCCAGATCATTATCATTAGGAGCATGCCTCATTCCCCAATTCAGCCCTCTGTAGGTTGATCATTTTCATTTCCATCAAACGATGTGCCATCCTTTCGTTCCTAACATGTCACCATATCAGTCCATAGCAGTAGAGATATCCAGCAGGATTTTTTCCCCATTGAGATCTGATGTGTTTTCAAAGTGTTCCTTTAATTTTTTGAGCAGTTTATAAAGTTGTCCATAATGACTTTCATAGCCACCACATTGCAGAGTTCCTTATAGCTCCATTGATATTTCTGTACTTTTTATAAAAGTTGCTACATTTGAGATATCCAGCACCTCACTGAAAGAGAATGTAACAGAGCTTGGCTAAGTAAGAGACCACCACTAAAAGTCGATTACATCTGCTTTGATCCACAGGGTTTGAAGGGCAGCACTGTGAGCTGGAAACCGACGAGTGCCTCAGCTCCCCCTGTCATAATGGTGCCAGCTGCCATAACACCTTTGGGGGCTTTGTGTGCATTTGTGACTCTGGCTGGGAGGGCCCTCTGTGCAACCTTCGTGTGAATGCCTGCCTCTCTGATCCCTGCTACAACGGGGGCACCTGTGTCCTCAAGCCAAATGGCCACTTCATCTGCAGTTGCCTGGTAGGATTTGCTGGACTCACTTGTGAGATCAACATCGACGACTGCGCCAATCATCAATGTAACCAAGAAAGTGCCCGGTGTGAGGATGGCATAGGGACATATCGTTGTGTCTGCAACGAGGGCTTCACTGGTGAGTCAATGCACTTGATGTCAAAGGATGTGGGTGCTC
This sequence comes from Erpetoichthys calabaricus, assembly GCF_900747795.2. Lineage (NCBI taxonomy): Eukaryota > Metazoa > Chordata > Cladistia > Polypteriformes > Polypteridae > Erpetoichthys > Erpetoichthys calabaricus. The sequence goes on along the minus strand of NC_041402.2, from coordinate 14,532,432 downwards.
CTGTTGTCAGATATTGGTAGGGGTCCACCCCTTTAGTCCTTCCTTTCACCTGTGTTTTGCCCCAGGATACTCCTCTTGGGTTACTGCATGTTTGTCATCTCATGGAGGGGCTTTCAAAATTAGAGTCTAGAATAATGGCTTAATTTGAACATTTCCAGAATTGCATGTCCAGCAGCCATTTTGCTGGAGCTCCTCTTGTTAGTAGTTTAGGATTTTTTGGCCTAATGTTTGTTGGACCTGCCGCCTTCATTTTAAGATTTCGAGTTTAGCTTCATGAATCCTTGTCTTGGATCATTCACCTTGTTTTTATGAATATTTCTTTTTAAATGGCCTGGTTTGGATTTGAACAAGATTAGATAGTAGGGGTACTCTGAAAAGCTGTTGAATAAAGAAAGTCCAAGGGTAGTATTTGGGGATGGAGTCCCACATGAAGGGTGAGTACCAAGAATATGGAGGGACGAAGGTCAGGAGGCTCTGAAAAGAATGAGAAATGGAAAAACAACAGGACCGGATGGAATACCAGCAGAATTGTGGAAGAGTTTAGGAGAAGAGAGGGAGAAGATGTGTTGAGGGATCTAATGAGGAATATCTATGAACAGGAGAGAATACCAGAGGAGTGGAGGAACAGTGGGATTGTACCCATTAATTAGGAGGAGGTCGATGTTTAGGATTGAGGATTGTGGAAACCATAGAGGGATAAAGCTGATGTAGCACGTGATGAAAATTTGGGAAAGGGTTATAGAGAGAAGGCTGAGGGAAGAGACCACCATAGGGGAGGAGCAGTTTGGAGAGGAACACCAAAGAGAGGAGCGACTGATGCAGTCTTTGCATTGAGACAGCTGATAAAGAAGCATTGAGAAAAACAGAAAGGTCTGCATATGGCGTTTATTGATTTGGAAAAGGTTTATGATGGAGGAAAGCATAAAGAGGTCTGGAGAAGCATGAGAGAGAAAGGAGGACTGGAGAAGTGTGTGAGGATTATCCTGGATATGCATGAGGTCATAAACACTTGGGTTAAAATTTCCCATTGGGATTAATAAAGTATCTATCTATCTATCTATCTATCTATCTATCTATCTATCTATCTAAAAGCGGTGTAGGGTAATAGACGAGACCCCACTACAGTAGGTCCGCACCAGGAATCTTCTAGAAGTCCGCTTTGATCGGATTATGGATGTGTTGAGTTGTGGGATAAAAGACCAATCCCCCTGATACAGGCTTTGTGCTGATGACATTATGTTGTGTAGCAGCAGAAATGTGGAGTGGAGAGGAAGTTGGAAGAATGCAGAAGGGCTTTTGAAGGTAAGAGGGCTGAAAACCAATAGGAAGACAAAGTCAGAATCAATGAGGTTTAATGGTGACCAGGATTCAGATGTTAGACTGCAGGGAGAGCAGCTGAAAAGTGTGGATAAATTTCAATATCTAGGATCAGTGGTAGCCCAAGATTGAAAATTAGATGCAGAGATCATTCATAGAGTGCAATTTGGATGGAAGAAGACATCAGGAGTATCATGTGATCAAAGAATTGAGGTGAAGGTTAAAGTGCAGGTTTGTAAGATGGTGGCAGGCCCAGCAAAGATGTGCAGAGCTGAGACACGAGCAGTAAAGGAGAGAAGAAGAAGATGTGGCAGAAATGAGAATGTTGAGGAGAATGTGTGGAGTTACACAAAAGGACAGAATAAAAAATGAGACAATCAGAGGTGCAACAAAAGTGGGAGAGACGTCTTAGAAAGTACAGGAGAGTAGGCTGACATGGTATGAAGAGACAATGAAGTTATGGGCAAAAAAGTGGAAGTGTACAGGAAGAGAAAGTGAGGGAGGCCAATGCAGAGGTGGATCGATAAAGCAAAAGAAGATCTGAAGGAAAAGGGACTGACTGAGGAGGAGAAGGTGCAGGGCTGAGCTGAACAGGCAAGGTTGGTCAGGCACATCGACCCCACAAAGACGTGGAAAGAAGTGTAGAGCAAGAAACTGAAGGAGTAGCAATTTTATCATGAAAGTTCTTGTGGGGTCACACAACATTTAAAGAAAACCATCAGTGTGTTTGAAGTCAACGTTATTATTTCACTACCATGGTATTTATTCATTTGCAAATGGAAATTGTGTGTTCTTGTGGATTAGTATGGGGGTCTATGGGGAAATCAGTCTACACATTAAAACAAAAGCATTTCAACTTTTTTTTTTTTTTTTTAAAAAAGGCATTGTTTTCAGAAAAAATGCCTTCCACAGTTCTACTGCATGATTATTCCGTTTTTAATTTTGTATAGCTCCCTTCACTGAGTGCAGGTTCAAAGTGCTGTAACAAGTTTACAGATAAAATACAAATACTGCTTTCAAGATTACTTGCAGGGCTTATATAAAGTGTTCAAGTCTTGCAAGTGTTCATATTTTATTAGATAGATTATATCTGTGAGGAGGTCCTCAGTTGCGCAAGCATAATGATAGATAGATAGATAGATAGATAGATATGAAAGGCACTGTATAATACAGTAGATAGATAGATAGATAGATAGATAGATAAATAAAGGCACTATATAATATATATACAGTATATATATATATATATATATACATATATATATGAAGGCACTAAATAATAGATAGATATTAAGGCACTATATAATAGAGAGATATGAAGGCACTATATAATTGAGCGATAGGTAGATATGTAGGCACTATATGATAGATAGATAGATATGACGGCACTATACAATAGATAGATAAATATGACGGCACTATATAATAGATATACTGTATATATGAAGGCACTATATAATATATATATATATATATATATATATATATGAAGGAACTATATAATAGATAGATAGGTATGAATGGCACTATATAATAAATAGATATGAACAGTACTATATGATAGATAAATGATAGATAGATATGATGGCACTATATAATTAATATATATATCCATCCATCCATCCATTTTCCAACCCGCTGAATCCGAACACAGGGTCACGGGGGTCTGCTGGAGCCAATCCCAGCCAACACAGGGCACAAGGCAGGAACCAATCCTGGGCAGGGTGCCAACCCACCGCAGTAATATATATATGAAGGCACTATATAATAGATAGATAGATATGAAAGGCACTATATAACAGAGAGATAGACAGATAGATGGATGGAAGGCACTAAATTTGTCCCCTGGGGGAAATTTGGCTTTTTACACAAGCTTGATGAATAAATAAAGAAAACAACAAAGAAAACTCTGTCAAATGCAGTAAACACCAGAATGACTAAAAAAGAAAGAAAACTGGAAAGGAAAAAACCCCATCTTGGCAGTCCCAGTCCTAGTAAGGCACTATGCAGGCGTGTTGCTGTTGGTATAAAGGAGCCCCCTTTGACTGTCTCAATGCACTTCTGCTGAATGGTTTTTTGTCTGAAAGTCCTCAGGGTTTGTGTGTCACAGAGAGAATGTGCAGCGTTGCTCATAATGGCTCTAAGATTTGTCCTCCACTATGACCTCTGGAGGGTCCAGAGTGTGTCCCATAACTGAGTCTGCTCTTTTAATTAGCTTGTTGATTTGGTGGTCCTCTCTCAACGTGATGTTACCAGCACTGTACACCACAGCATAGAAAACCCCAATGGCCATCGCAGAGTTGTAGCAGATATGAAGGGTGTCGCCTCCCATATTAATGGAGCACTGTCTCCTTAGAAAAGAGTAAGCCTTCTCTGCTCTTCCTTTCGTAGTTGCACTTTGTTGCAAGGCCAGTCCAATCTGTCACTAATTTGGACCCCCAAGTACCTGAACCAGTGCACCATCTCCTGTAATGGTGACTGGGTGTAGAGGCACCAGTCCACTGGTTTTGCTGATGTTAAGCAATTCTTTCTGCACTGAGCCCCAAAGTTCTCTAAAATTCAGTTTAACAAAAGGTCAAATCTTGACATGTCCAATCTTGGGGTATTCCTACTTTTTCCATGACTGTACATCATCAGTTAAAGGAAAGTGTCCTACAAGTCTTTTCTCAAGGCAGGATCAGTATTATCAGGCGCAAGGACGAAATGAGTCCTGCAGAGGGCGCCAGTCTACTCGGATGTCTGCCCAGAGAGCTGATTTTGCAGACTGCAGAGCTGAGACTTGGCAGTCTAATGATGAGGTGGGAGAGGGTCTGTCATCAAGAGGTGTGGGGGGTCGGGGGGCATGCACCATGGGCAGAGGCTTTACTTTTTAAAACAATACAGTGCTCCAGCCGCTGAACAATAACCAGCAGAGAATCTGTGACGGGATAAACACAGTTCAGCAGGTCACCGGGGTGGGGCTTTAAGAGGCGAGCAAAATGAGTTCCAGATGGGAAGAAGATCCGAGAGCTGTCTGGTAACGTAAGGGAGTGGAAATGAAACCGCAAATGGACATCAGACAGGAGGACAGGGGAGGTCCTGATAAACCAATCCAGGGATGGAATTTCACCGGTGAGCCAAGTGCCATCTCTCTGATCTCCACACACACACATCACAAATGGCTTTACTCTGCAGGGCGACTTTAAAGCCTCTCCTCCGACATGCCAGTGAGCGAGACGTTAAGTAAACTGCTGTGTTTGAAACTGAAGGAGAAAGAAATGAAAGGGGAGTTCTTGTGCCACCCCCCAAAGTGCTTTTCACGAGTAAGCCTTGGGATTCCAAACACTTGATGGAAAACGCGCTTCCCAGAAGATAAAGAGACAGGCGCTTTGCACTGTGCAAGAGGCACTATATAAAGTTTGAGCTGGATGAATAATTTATAAGATATTTATTTTTTTGTCTTTGATCTCCTTTGTTTATTATTGTATTATATGTAAAGCCCTGCTGATACCACGTTGGTCAAAGGTGTATTTTAGAATATGTGCATAGCAAGAACAACGACAACAGAGTCCTGCAGAGGGAGCCAGTCTATTCCATTATCTGCCCAGTATCTCTCTTTTATAGCCCCAAATCACCCAACAATGGGTGCTTCAGTGCCCCCCGACAAGCCTGGACTTCCTAAGAAGACAAGACAAAAAGCTTGCAAGAAAAAATCTTGGGAAGGGTGATTCAAAGAGAGACCCCGTGCAAAAAAATACAACGCACAAAACAAAGCATAAGTAGTCCTCTTCTCAGAGCAAGATGGCCAATGTGGTTAGCCTGACAGCTCTGGTCACCTTTTTGGCCACAATAATCAGTTCAGCATAAATTAACCATTAGGCATTTACATTTAAAAGACCATTACAACATTATAATCCACTCAAAATGAGTTCGGCATCTCCTTTCTCATTACTAATAAGAATTCTTGACATTTATGTAGCTCTTTTCTCACTACTCAAAGGGCTTCAGTGAATGGGGAGCCACTTCAGCCACCACTATTGTGTACCTCTCACCTGGATGATGTGACGGCAGCCATGTTTATACCCCTACGCTGACCACACATGACTTGTTAGGTGGTGAAGTGGTGTGAGAGAGCAAGCCAATCAGAGACTGGGGATGATTAGGCCATGGTGGGCACCTTAGCCCAGACATCGGGATACACCCTACTCTTTACAAAGGATGCCCAGGGGTCTTTTATGACCACAAAGAGTCCAGACCATCTGAAGGACGGCACCATTTCTACAGCACAGTGTCCCAGTCTCTGCACTGGTGGCATTGGGATCCACATTCGGACCACAGGATAAGTGCCACCTGCTGGCCTTGCCAACACCTCTTCCAACAGCAACACCAGCTATTGTCCCCAGAACCCCTCGTGACCCTGCTCAGGACTGAGTGGGCGTAGAAAATGGTCGAGTCATTTTCTAACTTATTTAATCCAGACTGGGGTCACTGGGGGGAGCTGGAGCCCATCCCAGCTAGCATCGGGCACAAGGCAGAAACAAAAACCTGGACGGGGTGCCAGTTCATTGCAGGGCAAACACACACACACCCCACACAGACACAGGGGACAGCTTAGCAGTGCCAGACCACCTAAACTGCATGTCTTTGGACTGTGATGGGAAACCCACAAAGACACAGGGAGAACATGCAGACTCCACGTAGGGAGCACCGGGACGTGGACCCTGTTAGAAGACGGTATGGTGTTGTGTGGTGTGTGTTTTTGTTGCTGTTTTAATCAAAACAGTTTTTACTTTTTATTCCATTTTTTTATAGTGTTTGTATACAATAACAGTTAACTTTACCTGAGAATTTTGAATCAATTCTTACTGTTTATAGCTACTTTGATAAAGTTCTGTACCCATTTCTACATTTTGTGATTCTGCCTGTTTTGATTTATTAGTCTTTTATTGTTCCTTTCAATGTGTTTTCATAGTTTTTACGGCTCCTTTCTTTCATTTTAAATTGATTTGTTTCATCCTGTAGTGTTAAAATCAGCTGGTTTATGCTAGTACCATAATGAAAGGCGCTATACAGATTTAGTATAGTGGCAATAACTCAGAATTCGGTGTAATGAAACAATCAGACGATCATAAACAGAAGAAGCTTAAGTGCAGCGTGGGCCCCTCATGTGTCCCTGGCTGAGGATGACTGAGGCGAGTTCTGTTGTTAACAAAAGGGCCTGCCGTCCCACATTTCGACGTTTGTTGCCATTTTATCGATTAAACGTCTTTAAAACCATGAAATGAGCTTCTTCTGAAGAATGCTGTAGGAGTCCAACTTCATACCAGAAGACTGGAAGACAAGTGACTCACTGGCCCACGTGTAGCGATGGCCATCCCTAGTAAAGTGTGATTTTAAAGGGGGCCAATTAGACCCCCTGTGGAGAGCTGGGACCAACCCCCATGTAGAAACGCTTTTGTCTGTGAGGGAAAGTGGAAATGTTTATTGTGATAGCAGGGACGGCGGTCTTTATGTGACAGACCTGGGTGAAAGGTCAGATACCCTTCAATGGTGGAGGGGGGTGCAAATTTAGGGGCCGAGGGGGTTTTATTATTAGTGTAAGTGCTATGGAGTGCAGCTGACCTCCTGGGGGGTTTAAGAGAACAGCCTGAGGACCTTTTGTTTGTTCACTTTTTCAGCAAACTAAATTTGAACAAATTGCCTTTTCAGCGTTTCGGGTATTCTGTGTATGTGGGGCGCTTTCACCATCTCCTAATACTGTATATAAAAATAAATACAACATATACTGTGTGTGTGTGTGTGTAGATAGATAGATAGATAGATAGATAGATAGATAGATACTTTATTAATCCCAGTGTATATGTGTTTACTGTATATATATATATATTTATATACATACAGTATATATGAGATATATATATATATATATAATGTGTGTATGTTTGTATATGTGTGTGTGTATATATATATATATATATATATATATATATATATATATATATATATATATATAATGTACTGTATAATGTATGTATGTTTGTATATGTCTGTATATATATATAATGTATGTTTGTATATGTGTGTGTATATATATATATATATATATATATATATATATATATATATATATATATATATATATATATATATATATATATATAAATAAAATGTATAATGTATGTATGTTTGTATATGTGTATATATATATATATATATATATATATATATATATATATATAATGTATAATGTATGTATGTTTGTATATGTGTATATATATATATAATGTACTGTATAATGTATGTATGTTTGTATATGAGTATATATATATAATGTATAATGTATGTATGTTTGTATATATGTGTGTGTGTGTATATATATATATATATATATAATGTATAATGTATGTATGTTTGTATATGTGTGTGTATATATATATATATATATATATATATATATATATATAATGTATAATGTATGTATGTTTGTATATGTGTGTATATATATATATTATATATAATTTGTATATGTGTATATATAGGGCGGCACGGTGGCGCAGTGGGTAGCGCTGCTGCCTCGCAGTTGGGAGATCTGGGGACCTGGGTTCGATTCCCGGGTCCTCCCTGCGTGGAGTTTGCATGTTCTCCCCGTGTCTGCGTGGGTTTCCTCCGGGTGCTCCGGTTTCCTCCCACATTCCAAAGACATGCAGGTTAGGTGGATTGGCGATTCTAAATTGGCCCTAGTGTGTGGTTGGTGTGTGGGTGTGTTTGTGTGTGTCCTGCGGTGGGTTGGCGCCCTGCCCAGGATTGTTTCCTGCCTTGTGCCCTGTGTTGGCTGGGATTGGCTCCAGCAGACCCCCGTGACCCTGTGTTCGGATTCAGCGGGTTGGAAAATGGATGGATGGATGGATGTGTATATATATATAAGCACACACACTCCAGTTGGACCCCCTTTAGCCTTCAGAACTGCTGTAATTCTCCGTGCCGTAGATTCAACAAGGTGCTGGAAACACTCCTCAGTGATTTTGGTCCATATTGACCAGATAGCAACACACAGTTGCTGCAGATTTGTCGGCTGCACATCCACGATGCAAATCTCTCGTTCCTCCACATCTCAAAGGTGCTCTACTGGATTGAGATTTGGTGACTGGGGAGACCATTTGAGTCCAGTGAACTCATCATCATCTTCAAGAAACCATTTGGAGATGATCTGAGCTTTGTGACAAGGCGCGTTATCCTGCTGGAATTTGCCATCAGAAGATGATGACGAAGGTCATAAAGGATGGAAATGATCAGTGACAATGGTCAGTGACAATACTCAGGTAGGCTGTGGCATTTAAATAATACTCAGTTAGTACTAAGGGACCAAAAGTGTGCCAAGAAAATATCCCCCACACCATCACACCACCACCAGCAGCCTGAACTGTTAACACAAGGCAGGATGGATCCATGCTGTCATGTTGTTGATGCCAAATTCTGACCCAATCATCAAAATGTCACAGCAGAAATTGACACTCATCAGTCCAGGCAACGTTTTTCCAATCTTCTATTGTCCAATTTTGGTGATCCCGTGTGAATTGTCGCCTCAGTAGCCTGTTCTTAGCTGACAGGAGTGGCAGCCGGTGTGGTGTCCTGCTTCTGTAGCCCACCTGCTTCAAGGTTCAACGTGTTGTGCATTCAGAGATATTCTTCTCCACACCTCGGCTGTAACAAGTTTTATTTGAGTCACAGTTGCTTTTCTATCAGCTCAAACCAGTCTGGCCATTATCCTCTGACCTCTGACATCAATGAGACTTTTTCATCCAGAGAACTGCCGCTCACTGGATGTTTTCTCTTTTTTTGGACCATTCTCTGTAAACTCTAGAGATGATTGTGTGTGAAAATACCAGCAGATCAGCAGTATCTGAAATACTCAGAGCAGCTCATCTGGCACCAACAACCACAATGCCACGTTCAGAATCACTTCAGTCACCTTTCTTCACCATTCTAATGTTCAGTTTGAACTTCAGCAGGTTATCTTGACAATGTCTACAGGCTGAAATGCAATGAGTTACTGCTATGTGATTAGCTGATTAGATATTTGCGTTTAGAAGTAGTTAAACAGGTGTACCTAATAAAGTAATAAATATATATAAATAAGTATGTATGTGTATATGTATGTACAGGTAGGTCCATAAATATTTGGACAGAGACATATTTTTTCTAATTTTGGTTCTGTTCATTACCACAATGAATTTGAAATGAAACAACTCAGATGCAGTTGAAGTGCAGACTTTCAGCTTTAATTCAGTGGGGTGAACAAAACGATTGCATAAAAATGTGAGGCAACTAAAGCATTTTTTGAACACAATCCCTTCATTTCAGGGGCTCAAAAGTAATTGGACAATTGACTCAAAGGCTATTTCATGGGCAGGTGTGGGCAAGTCCGTCGTTATGTTATTATCAATTAAGCAGATAAAAGGCCTGGAGTTGATTTGAGGTGTGGTGCTTGCATGTGGAAGATTTTGCTGTGAACAGACAACATGCGGTCAAAGGAGCTCTCCATGCAGGTGAAAGAAGCCATCCTTAAGCTGCGAAAATAGAAAAAACCCATCTGAGAAATTGCTACATTATTACGAGTGGCAAAATCTACAGTTTGGTACATCCTGAGAAAGAAAGCAAGCACTGGTGAACTCAGCAACACAAAAAGACCTGGACGTCCTCGGAAGACAACAGTGGTGGATGATCGCAGAATCATTTCCATGGTGAAGAGAAACCCCTTCACAACAGCCAACCAAGTGAACAACACTCTCCAGGAGGTAGGCGTATCGATATCCAAGTCTACCATAAAGAGAAGACTGCATGAAAGTAAATACAGATGGTGCACTGCAAGGTGCAAGCCACTCATAAGCCTCAAGAATAGAAAGGCTAGATTGGACTTTACTAAAGAATATATAAAAAAGCCAGCACAGTTCTGGAAAAACATTCTTTGGACAGATGAAACCAAGGTCAACCTCTACCAGAATGATGGCAAGAAAAAAGGATGGAGAAGGCGTGGAACAGCTCATTATCCAAAGCATACCACATCATCTGTAAAACACGGTGGAGGCAGTGTGATGGCTTGGGCGTGCATGGCTGCCAGTGGCACTGGGACACTAGTGTTTATTGATGATGTGACACAGGACAGAAGCAGCCAAATGAATTCTGCGGCGTTCAGAGACATACTGTCTGCTCAAATCCAGCTAAATGCAGTCAAATTGATTGGGCGGCGTTTCATGATACAGATGGACAATGACCCAAAACATACAGCCAAAGCAACCCAGGAGTTTATTAAAGCAAAGAAGTGGAAAATTCTTGAATGGCCAAGTCAGTCACCTGATCTTAACCCAATTGAGCAGGCATTTCACTTGTTGAAGACTAAACTTCAGACAGAAAGGCCCACAAACAAACAGCAACTGAAAGCCGCTGCAGTAAAGGCCTGGCAGAGCATTAAAAAGGAGGAAACCCAGCATCTGGTGATGTCCAGGAGTTCAAGACTTCAGACTGTCTTTGCCAGCAAAGGGTTTTCAACAAAGTATTAAAAATGAACATTTGATTTCCAGTTATTTAATTTGTCCAATTACTTTTGAGCCCCTGAAATGAAAGGATTGTGTTCCAAAAATGCTTTAGTTGCCTCACATTTTTATGCAATCGTTTTGTTCACCCCACTGAATTAAAGCTGAAAGTCTGCACTTCAACTGCATCTGAGTTGTTTCATTTAAAATTCATTGTGGTAATGTACAGAACCAAAATTAGAAAAAAGTTGTCTCTGTCCAAATATTTATGGACCTAACTGTATGTGTGTATATATATATATATATATATGTATGTATTGTGGCGGACGGTCATATGTTCTGGGGGAGCAACCATGGGCTGCTCAATACCTCCCCCGGGACGCTTGGTGTTAGCCTCCCGCCCCCAGACGGTGGTGCCTCAGCTTCCCACAGAACTCCATGGGAGATGGAGTTCTCCATAGCCCTATTGGGATCTGGGGTGGCCGCCAGGGGGCGCTGCATGGGTCCCTGAGCCCAGCTGGACAAGTCTTCAGCCCCACCCGGAAGTGCAAGCGGAAACAGATGATCAAGCACCTGGAGCACTTCCGAGTGGGCTATAAAAGGGGTGAGCAACCACCACTCAATGGCCAGAGTCGGGAGGAGGAGGACGAAGCCTGACGGGAGGAATGATGGTGCCAGAGAGGAGTGTGTTTTTGTGTTACTTTGGACTGTGTTGTGCCTGTGGGGTTCACGGGGAAGACCGGGGTCTTTTATTCGGCCTCGGACATCCCTCGGAGGAAGAAAGGCCAGACGATCTCCATGGCGCGGTGTTCCTTGCGGAGGAGCAGGGACACCTCCCAGATGCAGGTAAGGGGGTGGGGGATGTGTGTCGGCACCCCGCTGACAAAAGAGAAGAGGCAGGGACAGCGAACTTCCACTCCTGGAGATCTCCCAAAGGAGCCTGCGGGGAAGCGCGCAGGACCTCGATGGCTCGCGGTCGGCAGGGGGAGGACGAGGTGAGTCCGAGTCCACTGCCGGCCGACGAAAGTGATTTATTGTCGGCTGTACGGGACCTGGAGGACATCCTCCATCTCATACAGATCTTATTCCAGGTCTTCAGATTGCTACAGGATACGCTGGAGAAGAAGGTCGGCACCCTGTTAGGAGCCATTCTGACTTGGCTGAAGCAACGCAATGCTGGATTACCCAGCCTGCAAAATTCGGCAGTACAGGTAAGTGACGCCTGTGCCGTATATGAAATGGGGCGGTTGGAGCGAAACGGCAGCGGTATTGGTTAGTTCCGCTTGCCAGATAGCCCCACCTCCTACACGAGACGCAGCCGCGATGACAAACAGCACGACAGAGGAGTGTGCAGGGAGGAAGCTGGTGGATATCGGCTGCCAAACAACCTTGCCCCAACTGCTGGCACCGGTCTCATGGCTGTCCAAAGGGGTGCAGACAGCATGGGGTCCCTCTTCTTCTCATAAGGGGACCCAGACCGTCACTGCACCCCAGAGTAAGAGGAGGACCCGGAAGAGGAAAACGGGAACTCTGGACAGAGCGCTAATCCCATCTGCTTCAGGGCACTGGAGGGCTGCGCTGCAGAGGGGTGGAGATGCCATGAGCCCTCAGCTGAGCGGACGAAGGGGCAGGGGTTTCCATGGGAGATGGAGTTCTCCACAGCCCTGTTGGGATCTGGGGTGGCCGCCAGGGGGCACTGCATGGGTCTCTGAGTCCAGCTGGACGAGTCTTCAGCCCCACCTGGAAGTGCAAGTGGAAACAGGTGATCAAGCACCTGGAGCACTTTCGGGTAGGCTATAAAAGGGGCAAGCAACCACCACTCAACGGCCAGAGTCGGGAGGAGGAGGACGAAACTTGATGGGAGGAGTGGTGGTGCCAGAGAGGAGTATGTTTTTGTGCTTGTGTTACTTTGGACTGTGTTGTGCCTGTGGGGTTCATGGGGAAGACGTGCCCCACAGGTGAAGAAAATAAAAGTTTTTGTTTGTGTTTTTACACGTGCCTCTGTGTGAGTCTGTGCTGGGTCGGGCGCAATATAGCGCCTTATTACAGTATGTATTGTGATGGATGGCCGGCGAGAGTTTCCGGCCCTTACCCCCAGGCCACCAGGAGGAGCTCTCCCGACAGCATGGACCTGCCCCGAAGTCCAGCAGGGCCTCATGGACTTTGTAGTATTTATACACAGCCCTGCTGGATACCTTGGGGACCACCGGGAGTCGCTGTATGGAGGCTTGTGGACACGTATGTGCCCTATAACCTGGAAGTACGTCCTGGTCACGTGAACAGGAGAAATGACGTACTTCCAGGTTGAAGAAAAGGACTTTTACCCTGACCTGGAAGTAATAAGGACTTGTGGACTGTTGGGCAGAAACACCTCCAGGTCAGGGGGTATAAAAGGACTCTGGGAAAGCCCAGACACTGAGCTGAGCTGGGAGGTAGGGTGGCGAAGTGTCTAGGAGAGGAGGAATTGGGATTATTGTAGTGTTGATTGATTATATGAGTAGTGTGGAGTGGAGGGTGCTTTATGCACGTAATTATTGTACAATAAATAATAATTGTACTTTTACCTGGTGTTTGGAGTGGTACCTGAGGGTTCAAGAGGTCGATACAAGCCTCTACTGCTACAGTATACTGTATATAATTGTATGTATGTATGTATGTATGTGTATATATATATGTGTGTATATACACTTTGGGCCCCATAGTACCAACTGAGCATCATTTAAATGCCACAGCAAACCTGAATATTGTTACTGACCATGTCCATCCCTTTATGACCGCAATGTCATCTTTTGATGGCTCTCTTCCAGCAGGATAACGTACCATGTCACAAAGTTCCGATCATCTCATACTGCAGGGGTTGTACCAGCTCCTGAAGCCCGACACAGACAGACACAAGTTCAGCAGGTTCAGCAACACACATGTGTAGCTGTGGGAAATGCTTTCTCTCTCATTTCCCACCAGCACCAAAGCACAGTGCAGCAAAGTACAAATAACACTGAGCATGCAGCACTTTCTTAGAGAGTCAAGGCTGGAGGGCTGTCAAAAGGCAGGGCCTGTTAAAGCCCATTGCGGCACTTCTTGTGTGATTTTGGGCTATGCAAAAATAAATTGTGTTGTGTATATATATAGAGTATGTGAATTCCCCCTTGGGATTAATAAAGTATCTATCTATCTATCTATACAGTATATATATATATATATATATATATATATATATATATATATATATATATATATATATATAATGTGTGTATATATATATATATAATATGTGTAAATATTTTTATAATATATATATATATATATTCACGACATTCGTAGTCTGTGTCACAATCTGATTGTATGGGTGGTTACCTACCAGGTAACACTTGTGGTTGGCCAGCAAGTCTGCTAACATCCGCCACGGTGCCCTCAGTTGTGAGAAGCAGAATCATAGAATGGTTGAAATAGTTTACTGTCAAATAATGCAAAGAGTACACGACACGTGTTTCGCCCTCATTCTGGGCTCATCAGGCGTACACACTCTACTGCACTCCCTCTCGGGAATCGAACCTCGGACGTCAGCGCCAGAGACGATGCCCCTAACGTTGCGCCACGGCGTGTGGTTCGTTTATTTGACAGCATGTAGATCGGGGTAATTACATTCATGGCATTCGTAGTCTGAATCACAACGAACCACACGCCGTGGCGCAACGTTAGGGGCATCGCCTCTGACGCTGACGTCCGAGGTTCGATTCCTGAGAGGGAGTGCAGTGGAGTGTGTACACCTGATGAGCCCAGAATGAGGGCGAAACACGTGTCGTGTACTCTTTGCATTTATTTGACAGTAAACTATTTCAACCATTCTATGATCTGCTCCTCACAAACTGAGGGCACCGTGGCGGACGTTAGCAGATCGCTGACCAACCACAAGCGTTACCTGGTAGGTAACCACCCATGCAATCAGATTGTGACAGACTTCGAATGCCGTGAATATATATATGTATATATGTGTATATATGTATATATATGTATATGTGATGTGTGTGTGTGTATGTACATTTTTTTTCTCCATATCAAATTTCCTGTCTCATTTCCTTTGGTACGATATGCCCTGTTCATTATCTTCAGAGCTTTAGCCTTCTATTTTGTTTTTTCTTCTTGTGAGCTATTTCAATCTCCACTTAAGTTGATGGACTTTGTGCCAGCGAGACTCCATAAACATTCTCAATAAAAGTGTGCTCTGAGGCGTTCAGTAGTACCTCGCCATTGTTCAGTTCCCTACCACATTTAGCCCCTTGCGGCTCTG
The DNA here is from genome assembly GCF_900747795.2 of Erpetoichthys calabaricus. NCBI lineage: Eukaryota > Metazoa > Chordata > Cladistia > Polypteriformes > Polypteridae > Erpetoichthys > Erpetoichthys calabaricus. The sequence continues at coordinate 14,517,318 of NC_041402.2, read as the reverse complement.
GTGGCTTTTCCCTGCTGTGAAAATTTCCTGTTGGGCACAGGTGTGGGCCACTGTGTGGGAGGCATCATGGATGAGGGATGAACTAAGCAGCTCACTTTGAAAGGGAAATGAGTTGGACACTGAAGGTATGAGTACTGCCATATGTTAAGAAATTCATGTTTTTATGGCATCTTCTACTTCACTCGCCACTCCAAGGCTCTATACAAAGCAAACACAATTTCTTTGTGATGAAACTGACAAGAGCCAGGGCTTAATGGATGGATGGATGGATAACTACTGCTACTACTATACTACTGGATGGTGAGTAGTAGTAGTAGTAGTAGTAGTAGTAGTAGTAGTAGTGGTAGTATCCATTTTCAGGTTGGCTGTACCAGGACATTTACATTGTTGTTTTCCAGCTATTCCTGTGTAATTCTGGCTTTATGCTTGGGTTCATTGTCTGTCTTGGAAAACAAATCTTCTCCAAAGCCACAGTTTTTTATTCCTTTTCTGCATTATTCATTTTACTCTGCACTCCCTCATCAGTCTTTAAAGGCCTGCTGCAGAGAAGCATGCCACCATCATGCTTCACAGTTGAGATGGTGTGGTTTTGATAAGGTGCAGTGTTCAAACCTGGTATTTAAGGTAGTGGTCAGAAAGCTCAGTGGTGGTCTCATCGGACTGTAGAACCTTCTTCCAACTCACTTCAGAATCTCCCATGAGCTGAGATGTTCTATGTGTTTTTTCTCGTTGCCATTCTCCTATAAAGCTGTGCCTGGTCTGCACAGTCTCTCCAATGTCTTCCACTGTAGCTTGTAACTCCTTCAGAGTCCTCAGTGGTCTTTAAGTGGCCTCCCTCACTCTCCTTCTTCAGTTTTAGTTCTAGCTGATTTCCTGCTGGGGTGGCACAGTGGTAGCGCTGCTGCCTCGCAGTAAGGAGACCTGGGTTAATTTCCAGGGTCCTCCCTGCATGGAGTTTGCATGTTCTCCCCGTGTCTGCGTGGGTTCTCTCCAGGCTCTCCGGTTTCCTCCCACAGTCCAAAGTCATGCAGGTTAGGTGCATTGGTGATCCTGAATTCTCCCTAGTGTGTGCTTGGTGTGTGTGTGTCCTGCGGTGGGCTGGCGCCCTGCCTGGGGTTTGTTCCTGCCTTGCGCCCTGTGTTGGCTAGGATTGGCTCCAGTAGACCCCCGTGACCCTGTGTTAGGATATAGCGGGTTGGAGAATGACTGACTGACTGATTTCCAGCTGCCTCCTACTCTTTCCATGTCTTTCTTATTGATTTACCTGGATATTCAGTGACTTGGCTATTTTCTTATCTCCGTCCCTTAATTTGCACTTTTCATGGAGTTGCCTGGAGTTTTCTTCATTCTTCATTGTGTACGTAAGTCCAGGGGTTTTCAAATACTCTGCTTTGGAGCCTTGTCGAGGTTGATGTTCTTAAAACAAAAAGTTTTAAAGGTTGTCTTTAAATGATGTCATGTCGTTATCAAATTTGTATAACTCATAATGTTCTTCAAGTGTTGCTTTAATGTCGTTGTAAATGCCACATGGGTTGGACGGGCATCCCGGCCAGGAGAAAAGAAGGAGCAGAATCTGGAAGTAATGGCCAGAGGTGATGGACGGACAGCCCAGTGGGAACGAAAGATGCTGCAGGGAACAGGTTATTCCCCCGGGACATGAGATAGCAGCAGCACTCTGTATTGGCACCCATTTGGGAACCAGCAGGAAATGCTCGGAGATGTAGTTCTGGCAACACAGCCCTGCTGGGGACCATGGGTGTGGTGTGGGATTTCCGTATGACCTGGAAGTATTTCCATTGGGCAGTGGCCCTGGCACCGGGTGCACTCCGGGGTCCTTAATAAAAGGGACTGCACTCCCTTTTCCAGGCAAGTTGGTGCTGGGAGGTCGTAGAGCAACACACGACTGGAGGAGGGCTGTGTGATGGTGAGAGATATTGTGAGGAGAGGTACTGTGGAGAGAAATTACTTTTGCTTGTGCAACTTTGTGAAAGAATTTGGTGAATAAACCATCCTTTATTTGAACCCGGGACTCTGTGTCATCGTGTTTAGGGGATTGGGGCTCGCTGATGCCCCGGTTTCCATCACATCATCCTATTCCAATGTAGTTATTGAGCTGTGGGTTTGCAGCCTCAGTAGCTCTTTAGGAGATATGTGAGGAAACACACAGGTAAACAAAAAAATTCAGACGTGAGCGTCAGTAGGCCCTGCGCCCCTGAACCAAGTTACCTGAACTCTTCGATAACATTTCAGTAATTATTTACTGCTTTGATCTTTTTGATTATTTAATAGGTCGTTACGATAGGAATTGATGAGAAGAATTCATATTTAATTGCACGATTCCGGTATTTGAGGGTTCCTCTCGAGCGCCTCTTTCTCTTGCTCAAAAACTAATCAGCACATCGTCGTCTCATAACAGGCTCAAGTTTCGAGTTTGGTATTTTTCCATCCAGCCCTTTTAGCTCTAGACTAGGGGTCCTCAATCACAGTCCTGGAGGGCCACAAGTGGCTGCAGGTTTTTATTCCAACTAGTTTCCTAATTAGAAAGCAGTCCATGCTGATAATGAAACTTGGTATTGAACTGTTTGGCTTGTTTCATTCAAGAGCAATTTTAATTGCACTGTAGAGTTTCCTTCTGTGAGAACATTATCCATGTGTTTTGTGGACCAGAATAGATTTAAACTTAATGGTCCTTCCAATTCCCCTCTCATTCATTTCTACATTTTTTATCACAGATACTTCATGGTAAGCATGTTAGTGGCTGGTTTATTGGTTATCTGCATCTTATTATTAACTAATGTCTGGTTAAGAAAACAGGCAACAATTACAACTTAAATACTGCTGTTAAAATGTAAAATAGGCAATTAAGGGTTCTGAATGGTAACAGTCAAGAGAACTAAAATTAAGCCCAAAAAACGTTTTGCTTTAGTAGTAAATAAAAGTGTTCTAATTAAGAAATTGGTTAAAGTGAAAACATGTAGCCATAACAGACCACCAGGACTATAATTGAGGACCTCTGATATACAAAGTAACTAAAATTTGTCTTTGATGAATAAAGGCACTAACAAGCCATAGAGTTAAACACCAACTATCTTTATCAGCAAGGACAGAGTTCTAATTAGGACACTGGCTGGAATGAAAACCCGTAGCCACTGCAGCCCTCCAGGAACGTGATTAAGGACCCCTGCTCTAGACCAACCTCAAGGAACTGTGACACACAGACAGAGACACACCCATCATCGAGATATGGATGTTTTCGGTATCGGAGAACCCTTAAAGTAGATGGTGCCCTTACCCTACACCTCTATGCTGGAAGGACCAGGGGAGGGAGTGTATCCAGAGCATTGCTTCCCATGGAGCGCTAGGTGGCAGCCCCCCAGGGTTGCAGTGGTGCCTCGCACTCCCACAGGGCTCCATGGGAGTTGGATTTTGCTGCAGCCCTGTTGGGATCCGTGGGCGCCGCCAGGGGGTGCTACAGCAGCTGCTGAGCCCTACAGAGCAGCTCTTCCGCCACACCCAGAAATAATGCCGGAATTGCGTCAACGAGCACCTGGAGCATTTCCGGGTGCCTTATAAAAAGAGCCATCAGCCACTACTCGGAGACGAAGCTTGACCAGAGGAGTGGAGGAGGAAAAAGAGCAGAATTTGTTTTGTGCTTGTGAGACTGTTCTGGGCTTGTGGGAATCGGGGAAGGCATTTCCCACGGGGGAAAAAGGAAAAAAAAAATAAAATTCATGTGCCTTGAACTTGTGTCCCACTCCTGTCTGTGTCGGGTTGGGCCAGTGGTGCCTGGGCTTAGAGGTGCACAATGGAAATAAAGTACAATAAAATGAAGTTCAGGCAGTAGTGAGTTTAAGTAAAGAAGGAAGATGACTAAGAGTAGGGCAACCATCAGCAGTGTCAGTGAAGGTCGTAGAAAGCAAGAGAATAGCAATGCATCCTCCATCTCATTCTAAACAGTTCAGTTGTGGGTGACTCCTTAATGTAATGAGGTAAAGACGAGGTGCAGCAGCTGCACAAGCCCTGGCCCCCTTAGTTTTGCACTTAGTACGAGGGACCGTAAGAGACAACTGACCAGTAGATCTAAGCTCTCTGGATGGCTGGTGTAAAACATACAATTTAGATAAATAGGCAGGAGCAGACCCGTGTCATGATTTAAAAACTAGCAACAACATTTTCAAGTCAATTCTGAAACCACCAGGCAGCCAGTGTAAAGAGACTAACACTGGAGAAACAGAATCAAACCTTCTTACCTCAGCCAAAAAACGGGCAGCAGCATTCTGAACCAACTGCAACCTGCATATCAGGGATTTGCTGACCCCTGAATACAACGAGTTGCAGTAATCAAGCCGAGAAAAGATAAAAGCGGGAGTAGCTTTCTCAAGATCCCTAGGAGATGAAAAAAGGTTTCACGTTAGCTAAAAAGACGATGCTGAAAAAATCAGCTCTTGACTACTGAGTCAACCTGTTTCTCAAAAGAGAGGTTCCTGTCAAAAATGAGACCAAGATTACGGACTTGAGGTTTGCAAAATTCAGCAAAAAGAGCCGAGAAGTTTGAAAACCAATCTGAGCTTTGGCAGGAGGACCAAATATCCGCACTTCTGTTTTATTTAACTTCCGAATTAAGCAAATAAGGCATGTCAAATGTGACGGGTTTCATATCGGTTAACTTAGTCGCCGAACACACCTGAACGTTACACCATGCCGACATTGTCTGACTTGTTTTGACCTGAAGTAGAATGTAACTTGTGAACGCTTTGTTTGATCTGAATTCATATTTCTATATATAGAAAATCCAATGTCTGTCTGCTGTCTGTCTGTCCACTTTTCACGAGAGAACTGCTTAATGGATTTAGGTCGGGTTTTTAATCTATAATTTGCTTGAACATTCCAGATAATTTTGTGATTGTATCAGAGTTCTCTTGCAGGCGCCAATCTGAGACAGAGTCTGTGGGCCGAGGGGAGGGAGAAGCATGACGTCAGGAGTGGGGAGCCGGGCGTTGCCCTCCTCACTCACACGGCAGCTTCTGTTCGACTTGGTCTACCTGTCGCCACGTGTTGGAGCGCACCTTGCATCCACTTAGCTAGCGATACTTGTTTTGTTTATTGATTTTTAAAGATTGTCCTGTTTCACTACTACACGGGCAGGGCCACAGGGGATGGCTTGTGTATAATATTTTATAAATTAAAGATATAGATATTATAGGCTTTCTATTTTTTATTCTGTATCAAACCACACTACTATTCATATAATATAAAAATAATTCAATAAGAAAGCTGAAAGAAAAATGAAGTTATTGCTTGTTACACTACCCAAAATGTGGTATGACGGTTGAAGAAACATCACCGTCATGTCTGAAATTCATGTTTGGTGTCTCTTTTATTCATTTTTTATTCTGTTTTTATGCTGATTACTTGCATCTTTCTTTTATTTTTGGTCGTGTCTCTGTATATAAGTTGCCTCTGCTATGCTCTTTGTGTTTTGTGGGTGGTTCCCCAAGAGGCGGAGTCCACCTGCCAATCACCTCCTGGAACTGCCCACTGCTCTAGAAATCCCAGAGGTTCATTGTGAATGCGCTCCGGTGTTGGTGAGTCTACTTGGGCCCTTTTTTTCTGTACTTTTTTTTTGGTGATAATTCAGGATTTTTGAGCTTGTCTTGGGTTTCTGTTTTGGGACTCCTTTGCTGACAACTCTTTTTGGCCTGGTGTGCTCTTTAGGGCATCATGTATTTACAGATCTTTTTGTGAAATAAACCTTTCCATTTTATAAAAAAATTCAGTGCCCTCCCATTACTAGCCAGGGTTTGGAGGTGCTCTCCCCCTTTAGTGAACATTTTTAGAAGTGTTTTTTGAACTGTCGGGACTTAACGTGCTTTTTAGGACACCACATTCACAACAAGTACCTTTAGTTTACTTTTAGTTTACGACCAAACAAATTATTTCTGGAGGGGCTATGCCAAGAAAAAAAAAAAAAAGTTGCGAACCCCTGGAACTCTTCAGATATCATACAATGTTTAATCACACGTGTCAATAGTCAGCTTTGACTGCTAGGTCTACAGTTATCCCAAATTGTGCAGTGTGACTACTATTAGCAGTAACCAGGAATCCAACATCCTGCTCAGTTTCACGCCATTGGGTTTAAATTAATGGGAAACCCTGCCCAGATGAGAGAATGTTTCGTGAGACCTCAGCTTTCAAAAACTTGGAAACCCCCTGGGTTAACCCACCATACTACCTCAGCACAAGTTGGCCCTTCCACATTCCGCTGCAATGAGACTTGAATCCATTGGAGCCCCCAGACAAGATCATCTCCATCGAACGAATTCGGTGACTTCTGAAACCAGTTGGCTGCACTGATTTTATATGCTGTGGACACCAGGGGGCATTCCAGCTCCCCAAACACCCAACACAAGCAGGCTCAGACACAAGGTAAAAGGCTAAAGAATTTGTATTTGTGGGAAACTCTTTCAGGGCGGCACAGTGGCGCAGTGGGTAGCGCTGCTGCCTCGCAGTTGGGAGACCTGGGAACACGGGTTCACTTCCCGGGCCCTCCCTGCATGGAGTTTGCATGTTCTCCCCGTGTCTACATGGGTTTCCTCCCACAGTCCAAAGACATGCTGGTTAGGTGGATTGGCAATTCTAAATTGGCCCTAGTGTATGCTTGGTGTGTGTTTGTGTGTGTCCTGCAGTGGGTTGGCACCCTGCCCGGGATTGGTTCCAGCCTTGTGCCCTGTGTTGGCTGGGATTGGCTCCAGCAGACCGTGACCCTGTGTTCAGATTCAGCAGGTTGGAAAATGGATGGATGGATGGGAAACTCTTTCATATAAGCGTTTCTCACCACAGTATAAAACACCAAAGTATAAGTAATACACAAGCATTATTTTAATTCTTTTCTTCCTTCTCTTTCTGTCACTAACTCCTCCATTCCTTCACTCAAGTGTTGTCTTCCTCTTCCCAACTCAAGCTCATTGATATGTCAATGTCAACTTTATTTATATAGCACATTTAAAACAACATCGGAATGCTGTGGCTAAAGTACTTTACAATAATCTGAGGCAGGCAGCTCCTTTTATCTAATCCCTGGGAAATGCAGCTCTGAGGCACTTCTAGGTGAGGTTGGTGCCCTACAGAGTAGGGACTCCCAAATCCTGAAATTCCCCCTGGTGGTTCCCAAACAAAGCTGTCCCCCAGAATTATACACTACCTGGCATGCCTTATGGGCACTCATGCGGGGATCTGAGCCAGAGCTCGCTGCCATCTAATGTCCTAGGGGAGACAAAGCCCAATGTAAGCTGTCTCCCCCCATCCTTCCACCTCAAGGGTGTCCCGGCCGGGTAAGGACTTCAGCCACCCCTCACAGTGTGTAATTAATTTTAGACCACTTTGCAGAGATCTGTTCTCAATTTTCTAATGTCAAAGAGTCAAATTAAATCCATTGTGATCCAATGTTGTATAACCATAAAGCGTGAATCGCGCCAAGTGGGAGAATAGTTAATCTCAATGATAACTGAACTTCGCTGACAACATTTCATAAAAAGTGAGTGTAGCAGATTTCAAAAGTGTCAGATCACTGGCAGCCGAGTTGTTTTTTTCAGACAGACAGACATGAGAAAGATGGGCAGTCTTTACAATATACATGAAGGCACATAAAAAAGAAAAATTGCAAATCACCGGAGAAGAAAGAGAATGCGGCTTTGTTGTTTCTGCCAAAAATTTTTTCCTTAATTTCTTTAAACCTACAGTGACCATCCCCAAACTACCCCCCCCCCCCCCAAGTACACACACACTTCTTATATGCATGCAGAGATGATGACCTCAGTGGCAGGATTAATTCACTTGCCATCCCAGCGGTGCTCCCACCTGCTCAAAACCAAGATAAGACCCCAAGCAGGGCTGAGTCATAGTCATGCGGGTCATCATTTATACTGAAGGAGTTACTGAAAAGGCACAAGACATGAGGAAGCAGCCAGAGAGCATTCCAGAGGAATTGCTAAAATACGATAAGAAGAGGCGGCTTTTGGGATTATCTGGCACCTCAAAAACCAGGCGGACGCGTGGCATTCAACACACACCCCAGGTGAGCTCCAGCTCCCTAAAGTGCTCAACATGCCCTTTAATTGTCACTGTTTCCACAATCAGAAGATTGTTTTTTATTTTCAGGTGCCACATCGGTTAGCACCATACCTCACAGCCAGAGAAACCCTGCTTCAATTTGATGCTTTTCACCGTGTGTGTAAAGTTTGCACGTTCTCCTTTTGTTCTTTTGGGTTTGAGATCTGACCTTCTCGCTTTCTGCCAAAGACGTTAGCAACGTGGTGCTTCAAAGCGTCAGAGACCTCATTTCTAATGCCTGGCTGGTCAGGTTACACACTCCTTGACTCTTTGTAAATTCTCCTGGTAATCAGGGAACCTTCTTCATCAAAAAGACATGCAGGGCAGGCTCACTGGTGACATGAAATTACATGTGGACTTACTGTGTACCCCTTCCAGGTTTGGCTCTTGTCTTGCTCACTAAATAACAGATAGATAGATAGATAGATAGATAGCTGTGAAAGGCACTATAAAAGAAATCGATAGATAGGCACTATATAATAGATTGATAGATAGATCAATGTGAAAGGCACTATATAATTGATAGCTAGCTCTGAAAGGCACTATTAGATAGATAGATGTGAAAGGCATTATGTAATTGATAGATAGACAGACATGAAAGGCACTATATGATTGATAGCTGTGAAAGGCACTATAAAAGAAATCAATAGATAGGCACTATATAATAGTTTGATAGATCAAAGTGAAAGGCACTATATAATTAATAGATAGACAGCTTTGAAAGGCACTATATAATAAATAGGTAGATAATTCATTGGTTGAAAGTCCTCAGTGTTGTTGTGTCAAACAGTGGTTGTGCAGCATTGTTGATAATGGGACTCGGTTTTGTTTTAATCCACTCCTCCACTACGACCTCCAGGGGATCTGGAGTGGGTCCTACAACTGAGTGGGCCTCTTTTGAAGTGATGTGGCCAGCCCAGCACACCACACGCTGGCCATCACTGAGCTGTAGAAGATGTGAAGGATGTCACTTCTCACATTAAAGGAATGCAGAAAAAGAGTCTGCTCTGCCCTTTCTTATAGTTCCTCTGTGTTACAATACCAATCCAACCTGTTATTGATGTGGATCCCCAAGTACTTGTAGTAGTGGACCACCTTCACATCCACTCCTTGAATTGGGACTGTACACAAAGACTTTGGTGCGGTGAAGGTCAATAAGCAGTTCTTTGGTTTTGCTGATGTTAAGTTGCAGACAATTCTCAAAGTTCTCCCCCTGACTCCTCTCCTCTGTCTCATCCATCCCCCTTATCAATACCCCCCATAAGTGCAGAATCAGCTGAGAATTTCCACAAGTGACCTGACCTGCTGTTATATTTGTAGTCTGAGGTATGCAGAGTGAAGAGATAAGGTGACTGGCCTGTTCCTTGTGTTGCTCTAGTGTTGCTCACACACGGTCCTTGAGTCTCACAAACTGCGGTCTGCCTGACAAGATAGTCCATCATCCAGGACCCCATAGGCTCATTCACCTGCATATCTCTAGCTGACCCCTTAACAGGGATGGCTGGATGATATTGAAGCCACTAGAGACATCATAAAACAGAATCCTCACAGAGCTGCCAGCTTTGTCCAGCCTTGTGGAGCAGGTAGATGCTTTTATCCTCCATTCTAACCCTTGTCTGACAGGCAGACTGCAGTAGGACCAGGTGGTCTATCACAAGAGGACTCATGTAGTCCAGGCCCAGACTCTCAAGGGTCTTCATGATGTGAGGTGTAAGTGCCACTGGTCTGTAGTCATGAGGTATGTCTAAGTCTTAAGAAGGTCCATACTTTATCATACCCTGCAAAGGCACATCAGATTTTAATGGTTGCCTTGTATGTGGGTGTCAGTGGTCCGTGTCGTGGATTGTCTAGAACAATACACAGTGTCAGCTCTGGAAGTGGAGCTTCGGAGTGGGGTGCATATTTAATACAGCCCCCTTTCATTTTGAACACCATTCCTGAGCGATTTCAGGTTTATACTTGAACTTGTCTTTCAGAGCCTCTTAACTTCTAGATTCGTGTTCTGTGTGTGGCGCCTCCTGTGCTAAACGCTGTCCCATGGTTATCTGTGTGCCTGATGTTTGCTTTTGGATCAAAAGCCTCATTTATTTTAGTGCCCACTTTTAACAAACATGAAGGAAAGCGTCTGGAGGGAGGTCCGCTCCTTGCTCATTTCTACTCACACTTTGACCCCGTTTTGTGGCTCATCATTGATTCATCCTTGATGCCTCATCGCATTTGACATCCCCTCTTTTTATTTTGTTAATTATTTTGATTCATGTGCCTTATGGTGGATGTTTATGCAAACTTATCAGTGTAGGGAGTTTAAGCAGCAACGAGATAACAGTTAGGAACACTGAGGTAATTTCCCAGCAATAAATCCTGAGCCAACAGTTTGATCTTCAGACAGAACAACACAGACTTTTTTTGGCTTCACTTTTCCATTGTCATATCTATACACTCACCGGCCACTTTATTAGGTACACCTCGCTAGTAGCGGGTTGGACCCCCTTTAGCCTTCAGAACTGCTGTAATTCTCCATGCTGTAGATTCAGCAAGGTGCTGGAAACATTCCTGAGTGATTTTGGTCCATATTGACTTGATAGCAACACACAGTTTCTGCAGATTTGTCAGCTGCACGTCGATGATGCGAATCTCCCGTTCCACCACATCCCAAAGGTGCTCTACTGGATTGAGATCTGCTGACTGTGGGGGCCATTTGAGTCCAGTGAACTCATCATCATGTTCAAGAAACCAGTTTGAGATGATCTCAGCTTTGTGACATGGCATGTTATCCTGGTGGAAGGAGCCATCAGAAGATGACACTGCAGTCATAAAGGGATGGAAATGGTCAGCAACAATACTCAGGTAGGCTGTGGCATTTAAATGAGGCTCAGTTGGTTTTAAGGGGCCAAAAGTGTGCCAAGAAAATATTCCCCACACCTTTACAGCACCACCACCACCAGCCTGAACTGTTGATACAAGGCAGGATGGATCCATGCTTTCATGTTGTTGATGCGAAGTTCTGACCCTACCATCTGAATGTCACAGCAGAAATTGAGACTCTTCTGACCAGGCAACATTTTTCCAGTCTTCCATTGTCCAGTTTTGGTGAGCCTGTGTGAATTGTAGCCTCAATTGCCTGTTCTTAGCTGACAGAAGTGACACCCGGTGTGGTCTCCTGCTTCTGTAGCCCACCTGCTTCAAGAGTCAACATGCCATGTGTTCAGAGATGCTCTTCTGCACACCTCGGTGGTAACGAGTGCTTATTTGAGATACTGTTGACTTCCTATCAGCTCGAACCAGTCTGGCCATTCTCCTCTAACCTCTGGAATCAACAAGGCATTGAACTGCCACTCATTGGATATTTTCTCATTTTCAGACCATTCTCTGTAAACCCTAGAGATGGTTGTATGTGACAATTCCAGTAGATCAACAGTTTCTGAAATAGTCAGAGCAGCTTGTATGGCACTGACAACCATGCCACATTCAAATTCTGATGCTTGGTTTGAACTTCAGTAGATCATCTTGACAATGTCTACCTGCCGAAATGCATTGAGTTGCTACCATGTGGCTGGCTGATTTCACATTTGTGTTAACAAGCAGTTGAACTGGTGTACCTAATAAAGTGACAGGTGAGTGTGTGTGTGTGTGTGTATATATACAGTATGTCATGTCACCATGCCATGTTCAAAGTCACTTCCCCATTCTAATGCTTGGTTTGAACTTCAGCAGGTCGTCTTGACGAGGCCTACATTGCACTGAGTTGCTGCAAGGTGACTGGCTGAATAGAGATTTGCATTAACAAGCAGTTGAACAGGTGTACCTAATAAAGTGGCCGGTGAGTGTATATACCCTCATGGGGAAAATTATTAGGAACGCCAGGACACCTGCTTATCCATACAAATATCTAATTAGCCAATCAAGTGGCAGCAGCACAATGCATTGCATCCTGCAGATACAGGTCAGAAGCTTCAGTTGAGGTTCACATCAAACACCAGAATGGAGAATAACTATGATCTTGGTGATTTTGACCGTGGCAGGGTTGTTGGTGCCAGACAGGCTGGTTGGAGTACTTCTGTATGTGCTGATCTCCTGGGATGTTCATGCACAACAGCCTCTGGAGTTTACTCACAAAAACAAATAACATATATCAGTTCTGCCGACAGAAACGTCTCATCGATGAGAGTGGTCAGAGGAGAACTGCTAGTCTGGTTTGAGGTGACAGAGAGGCTACGATAACTCAGATATCCACTTTGTACAACTGCAGTGAGAAGAAAAGCACCTCATTTTGAACCTTGAGGCAGACTGGCTACAACAGCAGAAGACCACATTGTGGTCCAATTCACTTGTCGATCTCACATTCCCTTTATCCATCACTTGTAAACAAGATCCTGAGATCATATGAACACCCCTCCACTAAGGCCAGTTGTTCCTACCTCACCTGGAGAGATCAATCCGCTCTTTTCCTAGAGACAAACATAACCCTAAAGTTGGACATGCTGATCACCATCCCAGCAGCGAATCGCTCCAGTGCATGCAGAAGTGTCTTTCTTGGGTGGGAGACCAACCAGGAAAAGCTTGGGTGGCTGCTAGAAGAGGTGTTAGTAAGGCCAGCAGAGGGTGCTTACCCTATGGTCTGAATGTGGATCCCAATACTCCAGAGCAGTGATGGGGCCAGTGAGCTGTAAAACTGACACTGTCCTTCAGGTGAGATGTAAAACGGGATCCTGACTCTCTGTGGTCATAAAAGATCCATGAGTCTCTTTCATAAAGAGTAGGGTGTACCCTGATGCCCAGGCTAAATTGCCCCCTCCCCAGCCTAGTCATTCTGCCCCCCCTAATCATCCCCTGTCTCTCTCTCTTCACCACCTAATAGCTAATGTGTGGTGAGCGTACTGGCACAAATATGGCTGCCGTTACATCATCCAGGTGTGTGCTACACATTGGTGGTGATTGGAGTGGCTCCCCACTCACTATGAAAAGTGCTGGGAGTAGTGAGAAAAGCATTATATACATATAAAGTAATTATTATTATTATTTCTAATGGTGGAATAATAACCTCTGACATTAATTGAGCTGAGGGAGGCTTGCAGTTCCTAAGATGTTCGTCTGGGTTCTTCTGTGACTTCCCAGATGAGTTTTCCATGCGTTTTCTAAGGTGGCCACTCCTGGGCAGATTCACTGTTGTTCTGACTTTTCTCCATTTTGGAGATGATGGCTCTCAATGGTAATTCTCTGAAGTGCCAAGGTTTTAGATGTTGCTTTGTAACCCTTTCCCAGCTGATATATTCCAGTAACTTTCTTTCTCAGCTCTTCTGGAATGTCCCTTTAATCGAGGTGTGGTGTACCACCTGTTGAGAACTTTTAGTCAACTTCACTTTGGTGGAAAGCTTCTACTGAAGTGATGTTTAGATTCATCAGGGCTGGCAGTAGTCAAGCTTATGTGTGCCTACTCCAGTTGAACCTGTTATTTCAGTTTGGTTTATTGGTTAATTGAGTGACTAAGGGGCAATTACTTTTTCACACGGGTGATATAGGAGTTGGCGAACTGTTGTCCTTCAATAAATCAAATTGTAACGGCCAACCCAATCATCCAGACCGGCAATTACACTGCCGAGGTCCATGGCCTGGCAACCTGAGGGAACATTAGAACAGACAAGCCGTACTTCTTCCAAATCACTTCTCCAATCCACGATCAAAATAAGCAAAAAGGCAAACATAATGAACATTAGAACACTCTAGACGAGAACAGGCCATTCAGCCCAACAAAGCTCGCTAGTCCAACCCACTTAACTCTTCCAAAAAAAAAAAGAGTGTAAAGAAAAACTTCCTAATGTTTGTGCGAAATTTACCCTTAATAAGTTTCTAACTGTGTCCCCGTGTTCTTGATGAACTCATTTTAAAATAACAGTCACGATCCACTGGACTAATTCCATTCATAATTTTAAACACTTCAATCATGTCACCTCTGTCAATCATGTCTCCTCTTCAATCTTGTCACCTCTTTCATGTATCTTATATGTAAAATAATAAAGTGAATTTACAGTGGACCCTTGACTTACGAACTCAATTCGTTCATGAGGGCTGGTTGTAACTCAAGTTGGTTGTAAGTCAAGACTATTTTTCCCATAAAAAATAATGGAAATACCCTTAATGCGTTCCAAACCTCCCACAGCAACACTTACTTAACCTTTTCATAATAAAAAAAGGGTTGTACAATGTGCATAATTTACCAAAAATGCCAATTTTTCTAATGTACTAACCAAAAAGTTATAAAAAGTGCCTAGCCTACTAGAAACAACAATTTCATACTCTACTCACCATTTAAGTTAACATCTTTGGCTTGCAGGAAGGGAGGAAGAGGAGAATGAAATGAAAGGTGAGTATTGTTTGGAAGGAGCCTCCTTATACAAATCTTTTCTTTGTAAAATTGTCGAGATGGTGGATTTCGACATGCTGTACATATTAGCGAGATCGGTCACACGAATGCCACTCTCATATTTCCGCACAATTTCCTTCTTCGTTTCGATTGTGATCGCTTTCTTTACCTTCGTTACCTTCTCTTCTTTCACAATTATCGAAATAAATTATATAAATCACTGCACTGACCGAAATTACGTCCACAAACACATGTATCTGGGCTCCAACTGACGCTTACGAACGCTCTCGGCTGTTTGTTTACAAACGCGCAAGCGGATACACGTGACCGCATTCGGGTCGTAGCACAAGATGTTGGTCGTAATTCAAAACAAAAATTTTGGTCGTAAACCAAGTTGTTCGCATGTCAGGCCGGTCGTACTATACATCAAGGGTCGACTGTATATTGATGGCGAAAAAGAACAAACAACAAAACAATATATATATATATATATATATATATATATATATATATGCGGCTGCAAGAATTATTACAAGAACAAGAAAATACGAACACATAACTCCAGTTCTTAAATCCTTACACTGGCTCCCGGTTAAGTTTAGGGCAGATTTCGAAATCCTTCTTTTAACATATAAAGCATTAAATGGCCGAGATCCGGCTTACTTGTCTGAACTTATCATGACTTACAAACCTGAGCGCACATTAAGATTTCAAGATGCCGGTCTGCTTATGATTCCAAGGATTAATAAAATAACAATGGGAGGCCGAGCTTTTAGTTACAGGGCCCCTAAACTATGGAATGGTCTGCCTGCTACTATAAGAGATGCCCCTTCGGTCTCAGCTTTCAAATCCCAGCTGAAGACTCACTACTTCAGTTTAGCACACCCTGACTAGAGCTGCTGATTAACTGTGCAGACTGCATCGCTGTTGTTAGTCATTAGCACTAAAACATAAGTAACATGACAGTTAGAATTGGATACTAACCCTCACTTATTCTGTTTTTCTTCTTGGTACTCAAATGTGGCACTTGGTGCCACGGCCCACCTGCCAAGTTGTTTTGCCTGCCTAAGGTAAAGTCATCCCTGATGGAGGATCGCAGGAATCATGAGAAAGAGGGGTCCTTTTATCGGATTGGCTGGCCCAACACTGTTTCAGCCGTGGAATGGCCAAATGGGGGAGGCAGCTTGATGGATGAGGTCTCCAGGAGTCTAAAATTATCCAAATCTTATTATGTGATATCATCTACTGTTAAATTCTGCTCCGTACTTCAAAAAAAATTTTTAATTTTTTTTTGAGGATTTGTTCTGTTCTGTGTATTGTATTGTATTGACCCCCTTCTTTTGACACCCACTGCACGCCCAACCTACCTAGAAAGGGGTCTCTCTTTGAACTGCCTTTCCCGAGGTTTCTTCCATTTTTTCCCTACAAGAGTTTTTTGGGAGTTTTCCTTGTCTTCTTAGAGTGTCAAGGCTGGGGGGCTGTCAAGAGGCAGGGCCTGTTAAAGCCCATTGCAGCACTTCCTGTGTGATTTTGGGCTATACAAAAATAAACTGTATTGTATATTTCAATCCCTCCAAAACCCCCATACAACACACACTCGGAATGTAAATGGCGCTACAAAATAATCAAAAGGCAGAAATACATATATGGTACAAACCCTCCCTTGTCCCTACGCTGAACATGAACACCGAAGACACACAGAAAACTCCAAGACACATACAAAAGTCCAAAAGATTAGACGGAGGATGATGAGTGAATGTGAACCTTGTCCAGCTGGAAAGTGTCCTATGGTTATTATACTTGAATGAAATTGTTGACTTGCTCCTCTCCCCAAATGACAAAAAAAAACAGTCTAACCCTGGGGTTTTGTGTGCCGATGGTGAAGTTGTTACTGTCCAGCATTGAAAGCAGTAAACAGGAAAAGTTGTGAAGTGAATCGAATCTGGTGCTCTTCCTTGGCTCTTTCTTTTTCATCTTCTGCAATATTGGTGTTGTAAGTGATTCTTCTTCCTTTCGTCCTCATGTTTAAATAGCAATGACCCGGATGGAACTGATGGGTTTGACAGGGAAAAGTATCACGAGGGGGTCACGGTTATCCTTCCCGCTTTGTTTCCAGGGGACAACATTTACACAGACACGTAGACCATATAAACGGGACAACGCCATGAAAGACGCGACTCAGCACGGAATATATTTAAGACATCACTATTCATGTACAAAATGATCATTTCAAAACAGTGTATTGGGTTTACTCAGAGCACCTTTTGTCTGGAGATTAGAAACAATGAAGTGTTATGAGTAAGTAGAAGTCAGGAAGGGGGCATATACTCTTTCCTGGCACTGTGTAGAGTTTATTTCATGTATTTCAAGTGTGGGCCTGTGATGGTGCGGGTCGGCCCCACACTGCCGGGTCCTTCCGGGAACCTCTCGAACCCGCCACTAGGGATGAGCCTAGCCAATGATGACACACATGCAGCATCAGCGGGTAGGTGTGAACGTGATTCAGGGCTTTTAATAAAACCCGACCAATCAAGTGTCCAAAAGTGCAATCAGTCAATCAATAAATAATCCATTAAAAAGCTGAACGTTGGAGGTTAAAACCAAGTCAAATAAATAATCCTTTAAAAATGAGGTTTAAAACACTGTGCAGGAGCGGAGTCCCTGGTGCGATCCTTTAAAATTGACGTCCCCTCTGCTAACCCCAGGCGGGACCTTGCAGCAGAGGAGATGCCAAACCAACAGGCACAGCCATCCTTCTTTCTCAGGTCCGGGTCCCTGCTGTCCCATGACACCTGGTAGGGCTCCCAGTCTGGACCTCAACCTACAAAGGCTCAGGGTCCCTGTGGCCCCGACAAGGCTCCCCGTCCGAGCCTCCCCGACTCCCGCTGCCTTCCCGGAATTCTCACCGGCAGGTTACTCCAACTCGCCGATCGCCATCCCCTTAACGTCGGGCGGCACGCTTCTCGAGTGGCTTTCCTTCTGGCTGCCTGCCTCCTCTCTCTCTGGCTGTCTCCGCATTTAATCTCCTTTCATTTTCTCTTTTTTTCATCCTTGTTTCGTTCTGTCCTTTGCAGGCTCCTTTGTCCTCTGCTGCCTAAGTGGGTACGGGTGCGATGAACTGTGCCCTCCGCAGCATCATCGAGGCGCCTGACTGATCAGCCGTGTGTGCGGTGCGACCACACCCAGTTGGGGACTGAGCCTTCCCGGGATGCAATTATTTATTTAAAATTAGCCACTAATTTCCTAGCTGCAGACCCCCTATACCACAGAGCCAAGATGTTATCAGCGTGCAGTTTTCATGTTCTTCTCATGTCCCACAGCTCAGGCTATTCAGTGTTTCTAAATCGGCACCCTGCCCAGGGCTGATTCCTGCCTTGCACCTGATGCTTCCATGACTGGCTCTGGCCTCCTGCAGCCCTCAATTGGATTCAGTGGATTTGGGGATATTTGTTTCATTTCATCGTCCATCCCGCTATATCCTAACACAGGGTCACGGGGGTCTGCTGGAGCCAATCCCAGCCAGCACAGGGCACAAAGCAGGAACAAACCCCGGGCAGGGCGCCAGCCCACCGCAGGGCACACCCACACAAACACACCAAGCACACCCATCCACACATCCATTATCCAACTCACTATATCCTAACACAGGGTCATGGGGGTCTTCTGGAGCCAATCCCAGCCAGCACAGGGCTCAAAGCAGGAACAAACCCCGGGCAGGGCGCCAGCCCACCATAGGGCACACACACACCCACACACCAAGCACACTCTAATGACAATTTAGGATCGCCAATGCACCTAACCTGCATGTCTTTGGACTGTGGGAGGAAACCCACACAGACACGAGGAGAACTTGCAAACTCCATGTAGGGAGGACCCAGGAAGTGAACCCAGGTCTCCTTACTGTTACCACTGCGCCACCGTGCCACCCTGGATTTGGGAATGTTTGGCCTTTAATTGGATATTCGTGACAGGCAGATGATGTTATTTGCCCATGAACATTCTGTAACCTCGGTCTAATTTCTTAATCCTCACACGGGACAGCTTGTTTGGCGGTATCAGCTCTTCTTCTCGGCACTTTAAGAGACTCGAGCGGCAAGTTTAGTAAAGACAAGAGGATTGATGTCAAAGAAGCTTTGCTACTGAACTTGTTTAAAAATAAAATGCAAACCAGCAAGAGTGGCTTTGGATTTTAGCGACGTGCCAAACGACAAATGTCTTAAGGCACAAAGTGGCTGTTAGCAGCACTTGTGTGAAAGTCACGGTGACACGGTGCATTGCAGAGCCCCCTGTAGTGACAGTCATTATGAAAGACGCTTCGCAAAATAAGTTTTGGTGTGTTGATATTAAGGTGGTTTTGTTGCCGCAGTCTTGATTAGGACATGTCAGTAATTGTCCTTGTATGGTGGGCACTGCACAGATTGACTAACTGCAGCATATTAATACCACAGGTGTACAAATTAGCCCCATTTTTAAATTTCTACTACTGTACTGCTGCAGTAATCTGTTTAATAAATACAATCTCGTCGCCACCATACCAGTCCGCAGTCTTCAGCAGGTAAACAGCCACTATGAGCTGACCGGGGGGCTTCCTGGTAAAGGCTTGGGCGTATAAACACAGTTGTGCCAGTTCATTTTCCACTTTTGACTTGGTCAGTCATGCCATGTGTGAGGGATGGGTGGCAGTCTGGCTTAGCCGGGGCACCCTTAAGGTGGAAGGACAGGGGGAGACAGCTTACACAGGCCTTTATCTCCCTCTGGACAGCAGATGGGAGTGAGCCCAGGCTCGGGTGCCCACAAGACATGCTAGGTATTGTAGTTCATAGGGACAGTCTTGTTGGATCCCATGGAGGTTTGCCAGCAGCATTTGGGAGTCCCTATTCTGTAGGCCTCCAACCTCACCCGGAAGTGCTTCGGAGCTGCAGCACCATATCACCGGAAGCATTCCTGGGGATTGGATAAAAGGAGCTGCCTGGAGCCAGAGTTGGGAGGAAGGTGGAGGAGGAGTGGATGCGGAAGAAGAGAGAGTAAAGGACAGAGCCGGGTGCTTGTGTACTGTGCTGTTTGGTGGGAAACGTTTGAGAAGAGTTTCCCCCAGCAGAATAAAAAACCTGTTGTTGTGCTGGAACTTGTGTCTGCATCTGTCTGTGTCGGGTTTGGGAAGCTGCTGCACCCCCTGTAGGCCACACATGTCATGATAACATGCATGGGCTGGCATCTCTGCCATTCCCTTGATCGCCACTACAACGAAGAGATTGGGGGAGGCTTCATATCAAAGCTGTATGCTACCCTGACCTGGCAGATGGCAGTATCCATTCGGACACCCACAGGGAATGCTGGGAATTGTAGTCCAGTGGGGCTGCCCTGCTGGGGTCCATGGGTGCCTCTAGGGAGTTACCCTCCCTACTTTATGGGACTACCATGTGACCCGGAAGTGCTTCCAATGGGCAGTGCTGTGGCACTGGGAAGTACCCCCTTGTCTTCAATAAAAAGAACCACACTGCCTTGTCCAGGTGAGTCGAAGCCGGAAGAGGAGACATGCAACACTCGTCTGGAAGAAGTAATGGAGAGAAGAATAAGAAGTGAGGTTATTATTGGTGTACGAAGGTATTTCTTTAAAATAAAAACCTTCTTTTGAAACCTGGGCCTTGGCTGTGTATTCACATCTGGGGTTTTTGGCTCCATGGTGCCCCCTGTTGATCACAGCTGCTTATTCCAGACCAGGGTCAGTGGGGTGGTCAGAGCTAATCCCTGCTAACAGAGGGTGGAACAAACCCCAGACATGACACCAGTCCTTTGCAGGGCAAACAGACAACACTGACCAGAATGGTGGCTCTCTGGCTTAAGGATCTGGGCTGATAACTCAAAGGTTGTCGGTTCGAATCCTGCTACTCCCAAAAGGGATTCTACCCCGTTGGGTCCTTGAGCAAGGCCCTTAACTCTTTGAGGGCTGAATATTTTTTCCAAAAAACTCAGTTTTCTGGAAAGCACATAAAGTAATGGTTCACACATAAATCAACATAAAATATCTGTTGATAAGTGCTGTGGATGCTGTTGGCGCATGTTTGGCGTCTGAGGCGGCAGTCGCAGTGCAGGGGCACCTCGATGGCCATTAGGAATGCATGGCTGCCTGGCTGTCTTCGCACAGCAGGTGGGTGGTGGTCGCAGTGTGACGCAATCTGGTTTGTACCTCTTGTCATCATATGTGGTGGTCCTCCCAGGTGAATGCTACATGAAAATGTTCAGCCCCACGATCAGCTGGGGACTGATCAGACGATGCTGGTACCTCACTGTCGTTTTTTGATATCCATCTCCAGGTCGGAGTCCAACAAGTCAGAGTCCTATTCAATGAAATTACGTGAAACGTCCATGGAGTATTTTGCTTTGCACATTTGCTTTGGTCTCTCACCAGATGTCAATGCCATTTTAGAGGTTGTTTGCTCTTCGCTACTCACACACGCATAGGTATTTGAGGTTAAGTCGACAAAGCTATGTGACTGTCCTTCTACCAAAGAGAGTCGAACTAAAATGTAAGGGCGAGTTTTGTTGCAGTTTACAGCTGATTACCGTCCCCTACTCCTGAATTTTGACAAAAGTCGACATCAGCCCTGAAAGAGTTAACCTGAAAATTGCTCCAAGTACAATGGCTGACCCTGCACTCTGACCCCAAAAATTATGTGTGTCCCTGGAGAGTGGCAAATGACTAATGCAAGAAGAGGAGAAGGAGAGCAACCAAGTGCATCTCAGGACTTCTGGACATGGCCTACTGTGACAGACTCAGAGAGTTAAAATATTTAGTCTCAAGCAGAGGTGACTGTGTGGGGACCTCATCCTGGTCTTCAAAATCCTCAAAAACATCAATAAAGGAGATGCAGCAACATTCTTTCAGCTTAATGGTGAATCACATAACCGAGGACATATGTGGAAATTCAGGGCAAGTGCATTTAAGACAGACACCAGGAAGCTCTTCTTTATGCAAAGAATTGTGGGACTCTGAAACAAACGACCGAGACATAGAGTTGAAGGAGACACCTTGACAACCTTTGACAAGAATCTGGATGAGCTATTGGGACAGCTGAGCTATTAGCTACTGTCAATAAACGGGCGCTTGAGGGTGGTGTTGCCCCGTGAAACCCAACAGACATATGCAGACACTGGTTTAAAAGCACCCAGAAGTATTTTAATTTTCGTCCTTAAAGTGCCCCAAAGCATCTCCACCACCATATACACAATCAATACACACAATAGTAAATACAATAATTCCTCCTCTCCTCCCAGCAGCTCCGGCACACTCCCTCCCAACTCCGGCTCAGCTTGCTGGGTCTCTACCAGTCCTTTATATAGTCCTTTATATAGTCTCCTCTTCTGTTCACGTGACTTGTCAGCACTTCCGGGTCAGATGGAGAATTACATTTTTCTTCAGCCCGGAAGTACTTCTGTTCTTCCATTCCCGTGACTTGGGAGTACTTCTGAGCTATTAATCTGTACAATTCAAACATACGTGTGAGAATGTGTGTGATTACATAGCAACGGCCGTCTTCCAACTACGCACAGAAGTCTTTAGCTGAAATGGGAGAAGCTGTTGGACGGACAACCATCTCAGCAGCATTCCTCCAATCAGGACTTTACGGTAGAGTGGCCAGATGGAAGCCACTCTTGAGTGATTCAAGAACAGTCACATATTTGCCCTGAAGCCACTTGCCTGTGTGCTTTGGGCCATTGCGGTGCTGAAAGGTCCCCCGGTAATCTCCTCAGAAGGGCGTCCCGACTGGGTAATACCCCTGGCCCTCTGTGACACCCTGTACTTATAAAGTGCCTTGGACTTGGCATCATTGTAGCAATGTGCTATATAAAATAAAAAGCTGGCTGGTTGGTTGGTTGATTATGATCTCAACCACGTTAGGTGTCTGTTACTTTGACCAGTGTAATACAAGAACACAAAGATGAAAAAAAGGTTTGGGGATCCACCCCGTATATTGCAGTGAAACCGCGTAGTCACGACAAAAGGGTAAAAGTTGGCCATTTTATGGGGGGTGGAAAGGAAGAGGGGCGGCACGGTGGTGCAGTGGTAGCGCTGCTGCCTTGCAGTAAGGAGACCTGGGTTCGCTTCCCGGGTCCTCCCTGCATGGAGTTTGCATGTTCTCCCCGTGTTTGCGTGGGTGTACTCCGGGTTTCCTCCCACAGTCCAAAGACATGCAGCTTAGGTGCATTGGCGATTCTAAATTGTCCCTAGTGTGTGCTTGGTGTGTGTGTGTGCCCTGCAGTGGGTTGGCGCCCTGCCCGGGGTTTGTTTCCTGCCTTGCGCCCTGTGTTGGCTGGGATTGGCTCCAGCAGACCCCCGTGACCCTGTAGTTAGGATATAGTGGGTTGTATAATGGATGGATGGAAAGGAAGAGGTGGGCCTAGAGGGAAGAGGCGGAAGTGAGGTCAGATGGAGGGCGTGGCCTGGAGAGGAATGAGGAAGCCGGTCAGGGCTTTGGTTTTTTGGTGATCAGCAAAGGAGAGAAGGCATTAGTGCATAACGTCAACCCCTGACTCACCGTTTTACGCCCAGTTTAACCCATTGACTGCCTCCCAAGTGAACATGTGGGACACCAGATATGTGACCCCAAAGGGTCCTTTAGAAATGTTCTTAAATCTTATCTGAGTCAATAAATGACTGTCCATGACCTTATTCTTATTGGCTATGCTTATATATGCCCTGTGGCGATGTCCATGCTACAGTACTGCTTCTGTTAGTGCCAGAATATGGAATTTCAGTGCCCCTTTAGGTCCTTCCACTGTCATGTTGCCTTCAGTTCTTCCCCTGATCAGGTACAACATCACTTTGGATGCACCAAATGAAACTTCACCGTGGACTCGGCCATTTTCTTCTCTTTGTATGGCGCTGATTTGATTTTGTTTTTTTAAGGAGCCATCTGGTCACCCTAATCAATAAGGGCTTTAGGCAATAGCAGTAAAAGCCTTAATCCGTGGAGTTAGCCGGTTGTCTTCAGTAGCTTCCCCGATCTCATTATGGGAGCATGCCTGACAAGATATTTGCAGCAGAGGTTTTCTCAGATGAAAGGCCAGCCATGAGATAGAGCAAGAAGCCCTGAATGGCATGTCATTTCTCATTGCCTGCCGTTCAGACTTCCCACATCATGTCATCATGTGAGCTCACACGTGGCTTACCTTGTGAGGAGCTTACCCAGTTGGGATTCGGCCCCCTGTTATTAATTCTGCTCATTCTAGCTTGGCAATATTTCTGCTTGTGACAAAAGCCAACGTGCCCAATGACAAACCACAGTCTGCCACAGACATGCAAATCTGCCTGTAATCCTTGACGTGCCTGACCAAAGGCACAGATGTGACTGGGCTCCTCTGTCTAGTTGGGTGCAACTACTTAGAGATAAGTCTTCGCTTCTTTACAAAAGCCTCCTCAAGCCATTGGCAAAGTAAAGGAGAAGCTGGCAAATTCTGGAGTGGACTGCTGGGATTCTGTAGTCTTAAGGCCAAAGCGGCTGAAAAGGGGAGGGGAGGATCTCTGAATGACAGGTGTCATCAACCAATCATAACAGAGCATGAGATCGATCCAGGCAGGTGGAGATTCGTAGAATTGGAGAACGTTGTGAGTGACACACAAGTGGGGCATTTCAGACTAAAATTAGTCAGTTAGTCAAACTTGTAGTATATAGCGCCTTTCATTGAAGGTCCTATACTGGGTCACACAATACGAGGTGTGATCAAAAAGTACGGTGAATGTTGATGCAGAGCACCATCCAAGAGCAACACAAAACAATTCTGCCGATTCTGACAGGTCCATCCTAGAGCCAAGTTTGTGACAAGGTTCAACTCATTTGATACTGTCAGTCGTTTGTGAGCCACTGTTGAGTTCAAGTGTGTTTTTCATGTTTGTCGTTAATAATGGATATTGAGCAACGCATTAACATGAAATTTTGTTTCAAATTGCAAAAAGCTCAGGAAACCTATCAGACATCAAAATCAGTTTATGGTGATACTGCACAGACATTAAGACTGTTTACAAGCAGTTTGATTTAGATAGATAGATAGATAGATAGATAGATAGATAGATAGATAGATAGATAGATAGATAGATAGATAGATAGATACTTTATTAATCCCAAGGGGAAATTCACATACTCCAGCAGCAGCATACTGATACAAAAAACAATATTAAAGAATGATAACAATGCAGGTATACAGACAGACAATAACTTTGTATAATGTTAACGTTTACCCCCCCCGGTGGAATTGAAGAGTCGCATAGTGTGGGGGAGGAAAGATCTCCTCAGTCTGTCAGTGGAGCAGGACATTGACAGCAGTCTGTCGCTGAAGCTGCTCCTCTGTCTGGAGATGATCCTGTTTAGTGGAAGCAGTGGATTCTCCATGATTGACAGGAGCCTGCTCAGCGCCCATCGCTCTGCCACGGATGTTAAACTTTCCAGCTCCATGCCTACAATAGAGCCTGCCTTCCTCACCAGTTTGACCAGATGTGAGGCGTCCCTCTTCTTTATGCTGCCTCCCCAGCACACCACCGCGTAGAAGAGGGCGCTCGCCACAACCGTCTGGTAGAACATCTGCAGCATCTTATTGCAGATGTTGAAAGACGCCAGTCTTCTAAGGAAGTATAGTTGGCTCTGTCCTTTCTTACACAGAGCATCAGTATTGGCAGTCCAGTCTAATTTATCACCCAGCTGCACTCCCAGGTATTTATAGGTCTGTACCCTCTGCACACAGTCACCTCTGATGATCACGGGGTCCATGAGGGGTCTGGGCCTCCTAAAATCCACCACTAGCTCTTTCGTTTTGCTGGTGTTCAGTTGTAGATTTCATAACGGATCTGACACGGCTAAAGACGAGAAAAGATCAGGATGTCCTTCAACATCAATAACCGAGGAAAATGTTGAAACGGTTTCATCATGACACTGCTCCTTGTCACACATCCCTTCTAGTACGATAATTTCTGTCGAATAAAAACATTATGCTGTCTCCGCATCAACCTTATTCGTCAGATCTGGCACCATGCGACTACTGGCTGTTCCCTAAATTGAAAATGACCATGAAAGGCAAAGGATTTCAATCCATTGAGGACATCGACAGGCAACCACGACAGCCCAACTTAAGAAACTCTCGAAAGAAAACTACCAGAACTGCTTGGCAAAGTGGCAGGAGCGTTAGGATAAGTGCATTCGAAGTGGAGGAGAGTATTTTGAGGGTGACTAGTAGTTGGAAATCTTTTACTGCAATAAACGTTTCTTTTTTTAAAACTAGGGGGCTTTGCCTCTGCTTGCTTCACGAGCCCACCCCGGGGCGCGGGGGTTAGGGGGGGTTTGGGGGGGACGGATCAGCTGCTGGCTTGCTGCATGTTCTGCTTGTCATGCTGCGTGTCGGTCATTTAAAAGCCTGTACAGCAGCTGTCCTTTAGTCTCACTGCTCTGTCTTGCGGGACGTTAAAGTGTCTCTCGTGTGACGTCTGGGCTGATTATTACTTTCCTTATTTTATGAATTTGTACATAGATTATTATTGTTCTTTTTTGCATTCTTTTTGCCTTCTTTTCTCTCCAACGCTTCTGCGTCTCTTTTCGACACGCTGCTGTTTCTTCTTCGCTTAGTCATTCACGTGACATCTAGAACATTTAACATTTTTAAGAGCTGGGAGCACATGAAGTGTGTCTGCCAAAAGCATTCCAACAACTACAAGGTTAGACGTCCGTGATCTTGTTTAAAATGATTTGTAAGTAGGGTGTGACGTGCAAAAGTCACCATCTCACGGGTCTTGCTTCCTAAGGTTGTAATGTCTAGTCTCGCGTGACGTGAAAGTGTCTCTCCGAGATGATCATGTCTCGCATGACTTCAAAATGTCTCTCCAAGATGATCACATCTCACGTGACGTCAAAATGTCTCTACAAGATGATCACGTCTCGTGTGACGTCAAAATGTCTCTCCAAGATGATCACGTCTTGACCCAAGATTTTTTTATATAATAGATAGACATTAACTGTATTTTTTGATCACACCTCATATGACTTGGGTCAGTATCCCAGCTCACCAAATGTTAAACATGTTCAGATCTCACTACATATGCACTGGAAATGCTGAAAAAGGCGAGGTAAGGATTGTGCTTGTTATTTATATTTCTATCCAAGTCATTTATACATATTAAAAACAGCACTGCCCCCTGCTGGTCACCACTCTTAACATTCTGATGAGGTTCCTTACACCATCACCCTCTGCTTCCTGTGTCTGAGCCACCCATCTACGCAGAACACCCTGAACTCCCCACTTCTTGTAGTTTGATGCCCACCCTCTCATGCGGCACCTTACCATGTGCTTTCTAAAAGTCAAGAAAAATCATATCATATGCTCCACTTTGGTTGTATCCTTGTATCAGAGTTGGCCTTAGGGGTGTGCGGGGCCTCGGGTTGACCAACCCCACCTTGGGCCGGTTACGTCAAAAAACGCTGTTACCAGTATGTGTGAACTGTATAAACTTGCACGTGAATTTAATAAAAATAATGTTAAAATTTCTCATTACAGTATTCAGCTACATTTTTGCAAGATAACATTCAGACTAAAATATAACAATATAATCTATTAAAAAAGTGCACCACAATCTCTCCCGCTCATAGCGTCGACAGCGATACGGCTAAACCAGTAATAAAACGTTGCTGCGCATTCCACCACCACACACTTTCCACACTGTTTCAACGAGGCCTAGTGCAGCAAACTGAACCAAACACTTTCAACTAAGAAACGATGGCAGGCTCTCTGGACACGAAGGAGTCATAAGTGACAAGCCATCGGTTGTTCCCAAATCAAAACAGATGCCAACCCATCGACTAATGAACTATATCTCTTTTAGGAAGGGATTATACTGGCGAACCTTTTTGGGCGATAAAGGTGGACCATGAAATGTTTTCAAAGATGTACATGTACGGAATTTGAACTTGAAGGGAGATTTTAAAAAGGTTCCTTATTGAATGATCTAAATTATATGTACTTGGGAATATATAACTCGACAAATCCGCTCGAACGGGACACGTGAACCTCAAAAGCAGGGCCCCCTTAGGCACCCCCAAACGGTGCTCTTGCCTTGTATTGCTTCTTCATAGAATTCCAACATTTTGGTAAAAGACAACCTCCTCGTCTGGATCCATGCTCTCTGCTCACTAACACTCCTATTTCTTGTCTTGTCTTCTCTTTAATACAGTTAGGTCCATAAATATTTGGACAGAGACAACGTTTTTCTAATTTTGGTTCTGTACATTACCACAATGAATTTTAAATGAAACAACTCAGATGCAGTTGAAGTGCAGACTTTCAGCTTTAATTCAGTGGGGTGAACAAAACGATTGCATAAAAATGTGAGGCAACTAAAGCATTTTTTGAACACAATCCCTTCATTTCAGGGGCTCAAAAGTAATTGGACAAATTAAATAACTAGAAATCAAATGTTCATTTCTAATACTTGGTTGAAAACCCTTTGCTGGCAATGACAAACTGAAGTCTTGAACTCCTGGGCATCACCAGATGTTGGGTTTCCTCCTTTTTAATGCTCTGCCAGGCCTTTACTGCAGCGGCTTTCAGTTGCTGTTTGTTTGTGGGCCTTTCTGTCTGAAGTTTAGTCTTCAACAAGTGAAATGCCTGCTCAATTGGGTTAAGATCAGGTGACTGACTTGGCCATTCAAGAATTTTCCACTTCTTTGCTTTAATAAACTCCTGGGTTGCTTTGGCTGTATGTTTTGGGTCATTGTCCATCTGTATCATGAATCAATTTGACTGCATTTAGCTGGATTTGAGCAGACAGTATGTCTCTGA
Organism: Erpetoichthys calabaricus; assembly: GCF_900747795.2. Lineage (NCBI taxonomy): Eukaryota > Metazoa > Chordata > Cladistia > Polypteriformes > Polypteridae > Erpetoichthys > Erpetoichthys calabaricus. The sequence goes on along the minus strand of NC_041402.2, from coordinate 14,489,030 downwards.
ACACCTCAGAATTCATTCGGCTGCTTCTGTCCTGTGTCACATCATCAATAAACACGAGTGTTCCAGTGCCACTGGCAGCCATGCACACCTAAGCCATCACACTGCCTCCACCGTGTTTTACAGATGATGTGGTATACTTTGGATAATGAGCTGTTCCACGCCTTCTCCATACTTTTTTCTTGCCATCATTCTGGTAGAGGTTGATCTTGGTTTCATCTCTCCAAAGAATGTTTTTCCAGAACTGTGCTGGCTTTTTTAGATGTTCTTTAGCAAAGTCCAATCTAGCCTTTCTATTCTTAAGGCTTATGAGTGGCTTGCACCTTGCAGTGCACTCTCTGTATTTACTTTCATGCAGTCTTCTCTTTATGGTAGACTTGGATATCAATACGCCTACCCGCTGGAGACTGTTGTTCACTTGGTTGGCTGTTGTGAAGGGGTTTCTCTTCACCATGGAAATGATTCTGCGATCATCCACCACTGTTCTCTTCAGTGGACGTCCAGGTCTTTTTGCGTTGCTGAGTTCACCAGTGCTTGCTTTCTTTCTCAGGATGTACCAAACTGTAGATTTTGCCACTCGTAATATTGTAACAATTTCTCAGATGGGTTTTTTCTATTTTCGCAGCTTAAGGATGGCTTCTTTCACCTGCATGGAGAGCTCCTTTGACCGCATGTTGTCTGTTCACAGCAAAATCTTCCACATGCAAGCACCACACCTCAAATCAACTCCAGGCCTTTTATCTGCTTAATTGATAATGACATAACGACGGACTTGACCACACCTGCCCATGAAATAGCCTTTGAGTCAATTGTCCAATTACTTTTGAGCCCCTGAAATGAAGGGATTGTGTTCAAAAAATGCTTTAGTTGCCTCACATTTTTATGCGATCGTTTTGTTCACCCCACTGAATTCAAGCTGAAAGTCTGCACTTCAACTGCATCGGAGTTGTTTCATTTAAAATTCATTGTGGTAATGAACAGAACTAAAGTTAGAAAAAAGTTATCTCTGTCCAAATATTTATGGACCTAACTGTATCCATTAAAATGACCATCCATATATACTGTGACCTGCAGGGGGCGTTCCAGCACCTCAGACCCCCAGACACAACTTCACAATCCGGTCCTGGGTTCAAATACTTCAGACAAGACCTTCACAGAGTTTCACTTTGCTTCTTTCTCGGCCACACAACAAGCAGTACGTTTCTCCTTTTCCACCTCCCATGCAGTCTCATCCACCTCGTCCCGACTCTGACCCCTGAGTGGACAGAGGTGGCCCCTTTTTATGCTGGACCCATGAATACTTCCAGTGTCAAGGAGGAATACCCCCTGAAAATCACAAAAAGCCCTCCCCAGCAGCTCCCCCTATTGGCGACCGCAATTCCCTAATTCTCAACAAGCCCTGTGGCTACAGAAATGGACATACTAGTCCAGGAATGTCTCTATCCAGTCTGTCGGTGGAGCATGTGCTTTCTGGAGGCGGTCCCACCCCCTAATCCACCATCCAAGCACTACAGTGGTCTCCAAGCCTGGTGAGGGCATAGGGGTTTTTCCTGGCCGGGATTTCAGCCCAGCCCTGCTGTATGGCACAATATGATTTCAAAATACTGTGTAAGAATGCGGCGGACAGCGGTAGCACTTACCCGGCTTGTGAAATGGAAGGACCAGGGGAGAGAATATAGACAGGACAGTACCTCCCTCAAGCCGCTAGATGGCAGTCCCCCAGGATTGAGGCAGTACCACGGTTTCCCACAGGGCTTCATGGGCATTGAAGTTCTGTGACTCAGCTCTATTGGGTGGCATGGGTGCCACCAGGGGCTGCTGCGGGGACTGGGGAGCCCTACGTCATGGGCCTCCAGCCTTACCCAGAAGTGCTCCTTTCCGGGACACCGGAAATACTCAAGGGGATCACTTAAAAAGAGTGATCCTGCCTTCATTCTGGAAGAGGACAAGGCTTGCCCGGAGGGGTGGGAGTCGATGAGAAATGGAGAGAGAAAAGGAGGGAGAAAGAAGAAGAAAAGAAAGTTCTGTGTTTATTGGTGCTCACTGTACTGTGCTGGGCATTGGTGGGAAACTGGGGAAACGTTTCCCGCATCCAACTAAAACCCGTGTGTGTTGCTGGACTTGTGCCTGTGTCTGTCTGTGTCAGGTTTGGGGAGCTGGTGCGCCCCCTGGTGTCTACAGCAGTTGAATTATCTTTTAGAGTAATAAAATCACACTGACAATTTTGGTGAGTAGTTTTATAAATAATTGATGTTTTAATCAAGTGAGGTGTATATTAAAATGCATGTATGCAGTATGTGTTAATTGTAGTTTGCAAAACAAAAAAATGGAGAAGCGAAGCTACAAAATAGAGAGGGTCAATGAGCAAAGTGAGTGGGCACTGGCCTACCCGGGCCCAAAACTGGCACCAAGTCTGATGAAGATCACCTTTGGTTTTCATTCAGCAGAATTAAATTGGCTCGGTGTCAGGAAGTGTGTCCTGTAATGGAGGGGTTGGGGAAGGCAGCTACTTGCTAACACTGTCTCCCACCAAAACGCTAGATGGCAGCTCCCCTGGAGTGTAGCGGTGCCCCGGATTCCTGCAGGGCATCCTGGCACTTGGAGTTCGGTTTCTCAGACCTGTTGGGTGTCGTGGGTGCCACCAGGAGAAGCTGTCGAAGGACCTGGGGACTCATCCTATTCCTTATATCTCAGAGTTAGTCACGAGGACGGAAGCCCCAAAGTACTTCCAGGTTGAAGAAAATGTCAGTTCTTCATTAGACCTGGAAGTGCCAGCCAGTCACATGGTCGGAAGGGCAGAAACACTTCCGGGTCAAGGACTATATAAAGGACTGCTGGAGACCCAGCAAGAGAGCCGGAGTCGGGAGGTAGAGAACAGACTTGGCTAGGAGATGTGGAGGAGAGATTTGGAGAATTGAATATTATTGTGTTTATTTGTTTATTGTGGCGGATGTGTTTTGGGCACTATTTATTTATAAAGAAAAAATTAAGACAACTTCTTGGTGCTTTTAACACGTGTTGTCAGTGTCTGTGTGTCGGGTTAAGCACTGGTATAGCGCCATCTAGTGTTACAACACACACACACAGAAAGACACACAGACATAATTCCAAAAATTGTACTTTCAGACTCGGGAAGTTCTAAAACGTCGAGATTCATCAAAACCTCAACATCGAAATTTTGGGTAGATTACAATGCTTTCCCTATACTCTCTATACAAGAAAGTAAAAATAAAAAAATAAAATGATGAATGTCCCGTGCATACGACTGAGATCGAAGCTGTGAAAGACTCGTGTAATTAATGACCTTGTGATTTGACACTCATACCGTCATGTGAAAAAGTAAGTGCACCCCCTGAAAAAAAAGTAAGCCCACTCTTGAGCTCAGAAGCTGGTGTTACCCCATTTTGTAGAAATGACGTCTTGTAGGCGTTTGGCTTAACTGCCCACCAGTTTCTGACATCAACTCAATGAAACTTTGCACCGATCCTCCATCCAAGATTCCTTCAGTTGCAAGATGTTTTTGGGTTTTCTTAAATGTGATGCCCATTTCAAAAATGGCACAACTTTTCATTGGAATTCAAGTCAGGGCTTTGACTAGGCCTGACTGCTGCACCCCCACACACTCCAGTAATGGCATCATCAAATCTGCAGATGACACCACCATAGTGGGGCTCATCACTGGGGGGGAATCAGTCCTGGGTAAACTTTAGAATCCTGAAACCCAGGGATGCTGCCATCTACTGTGTCAAGGGAGACAGTACACATATGTTGTTGTCTCCCCCTGGTCCTTCTGTAGTGTTGGCATCCCGGCCGAGTAAGAATCCCTGTTCCATCCCAGCTGGAATGCCAGCCTGTGAGTGCTGACTGTTACAATGCATACGAAGTATGATAAGGTAACTTCAGTCCTATCTACTGCACAGTTGAGCATAAGGAGGAAAATAATCTTATGGCACACTTCAGAGAGTCGTTCCTTCTCCTCTGTCTTAAAATGAGGAATGTGTTTGAACTCAACGGTCCTCCAGTTTATTTTCGGTTCTTCTGAGTAAAAATGGTAAACATCTTTTTTTCTCATTTAGCCTTAAAAGGAGATTCTGTGTGCAACTGTTTGGGTGAGCTTAGTGAAAATGTTTAGCAATCATTTTAGCATGTCCTCCGTTCTTACCCTCATTTTAAGTCAATGACTGATACACAGGATAACGGCTACAGCGCACCTTCTACTTTATTTCTTGATTACATTTTCATGTTGCTTACTGAAAAACTAAAGCTTCATATTTAATTATTTTAAAATACATGGCTATTTAGAGTGGACTCAGAAAGTCTTCAGACCCCTTCACTTTCTGCACACTTTACTGTGTTGTACATTTAATTGTAAATAGATAAACCTGCCATTTTAGCTCATCAATCTTCTCTCATAAAGGCAAAATGAAAGCTTGTTTTCAGAAAGAATCAGAATTGACATTTAGTGGACAAGTGTGAACACATACAAGGAATTTAACTGCGGATCTTGATGATTCTTCAAATACAGTCACATGACAGATACACACAATTAATAGAGCGCCATCCATAATGTGTGGGACAAAGACACATATTTCACTTGATTAACCCCTCGGCTCACAGCATCCTCATTGTTAAGGACCCGAGTGGCTGGACCAGGCCAAGGGGGCACCCACGTAACGTCTGAATGCGGCAGATAGAGGGTCATTTCTGGAGGGTGGGACTGGACCGTGTGTCTGTCTGGGTGGGTTGCCAACCGGGATCCTGAGCTGTTTTGTTGTGTGGTGGACCAGTGCATGGTCCCCACCCTGACTTGATCTGAGCTGACCCGCCTTGAACACCTCTGCTCCACAATTTAAAATTATATTTTATTTATTATTATTATTAACATTACAAATCAAACAATTCAGACATGATTAAATTGCACAATGGAGATTTCATTTAAGAGGATTTTCAGACATTTCAGTCACCACACTTTTTATATATGGTCTTTCTATTATATAGTGCCTTTCATATCTATCTATCAATCTATCTATCTATCTATCTATCAATCTATCTATCTATCTATCTATCTGTTATATAATGCCTTTCATTTCTATCTATCTATCTATCTATCTATCTATCTATCTATCTATCTATCTATCTATTACATAGTGCCTTTCATATCTATCTATCTATCTATCTATCTATCTATCTATCTATCTATCTATCTATCTATCTATTTATTACATAGTGCCTTTCATATCTATTTATCTATCTATTATATAGTGCCTTTCATATCTATCTATCTATCTATCTATCTATCTATCTATCTATCTATCTATCTATCTATCTGTTATATAGTGTCTTGTGCCTTTCATTTCTATCTATCTATCTATCTATCTATCTATCTATCTATCTATTATATAGCACCTTTCATATCTATCTATTATATAGTGCTTTTCATATCTATCTATCTATCTATCTATCTATCTATCTATCTATCTATCTATCTATCTATCTATCACATAGTGCCTTTCATATCTATTATATAGTGCTTTCCATATCTATCTATCTATCTATCTATCTATCTATCTATCTATCTATCTATCTATCTATCTATCTATCTATCTATCTATCTATAGCGCCATTCATATCAATCTGTGTGTATGTAAGTATGAACGCGTGCAGGCAGGTCCCGCGGCGCTGATTCCCTGAAGTCTGTGCCACATTTTTGCTGGCTCCCGCGGGAGGCGCGTTCCCGTGTCTCAGTCTGGACAGGAGCTCCGTCAGTCCACACCAAGACAGCTCACGGCGCTGCTCAGCCGAGTGACAAAAGCGTGAGTTTTGCTCCAACGTGCCTCCCA